>NW_027211856.1:0-660853 GCF_036971445.1 Narcine bancroftii | reverse complement strand
AATGCCCGTGCAGGATTTTGAACACGTCCGAGAACGTTTCAGCCACATACATGTGGACATTGCCAGCTCCTTACCCGTTTCCCGAAGTAACTGTTACCTTTTCACAGTGGTAGACTGCACCACTCGTTGGCCTGAGGTGATCCCGATGCCAGATGCCTCCACGGACTCATACTCCCAAGCACTTTTGACCGGTTAGGTTACCTGGTTTGGCGTCCTGGCCCACCTCACCAGCGAATGTGGCACGCAGTTCACCTCTGCACTCTGGGCACAGCTCATCAACAGACTGGGAATTGAGCTGCATCACACAACGGTCTATCACCCACATACCAATGGACTGGTCGAACGATTGCATCGCCACCTTAAGTCGGCACTTGTGGCCTGCGTCACCGGCCCCAACTCAGTGGATAGGCTGCCTTGGGTAATCCTGGGAATCCGTTAGACACCCAAAGAAGACCTGCAGATGTCATCTGTTGATCTGGTCTACGGTAAACCACTAGCCCTACCTGGTGACTTTATCAATGCACCTCACAACCTGCAACAGTCACCGCACGATTTATTTCTCCGACTCCGGGCCCAGTTTGACTCATTCACACTCCCACCACCGCCCAGACATGGCACACAGGCCTCTTACATCCCCAGTGAGGCCCTTCCACAGCACTCCTTCAAAGACCATATGAAGAGCCGTACAGAGTCATCCATCATTCGGGATCAACCTTCACACCAGACATCAGTGGTAAGAGGGAACTGTTTACTGTGGACAGATTAAAGACAGCATACCTCGACCCCAACGAGCCAGTGGTCGCGGCTCAACCCAAGAAGTGAGGCTGCCCGGCAAAAAAGGCCATTGGTGCCGGTTCTGGGGGTCTGTGTGGCGGCAAGCCATGACGCAGGCAATCCAGCCCCTCATGTCACGCACGTGGCGGGGCAGCCAGCCAAAGTGGCGCTGTCGGGGGTTTCTCCCTGACCTCGGCACCAGACTCAGAAGCCCGCATCCTGCAGCCCACGTGACCACCCCAGCTACGTCCGGTCCCCCGGTGTGCTTCTCAGTCAGGTCCGGGCTGGGAGCATAAGACCAGCCAGGCAGACCTGAATAAAGGAGTTTTTGCTCACTGAACTCAACCCATCTGGTTGTGAGGTCATTCAGTAACAGAGTAGCCGCCGCTACAGTAGTATCTTAATTTCTTTTCCTTTCTTTTCTCTTTTATATGTTATCAACATATATTTGTAAACACTGTAACATTGTGATTTGATATTAATTGTTATAATATTTGATTTAAAGGAGGCTGGTCCAAAAAAGGCATAAAAAAGATTTTAATATGGGGACAGGAATAAAAGAAAAACAGAGGGTACTGGTGTGAGGGAGGGAAGGGTAATATTGTTGTGGGGTAGGTTCAGATGGGTCAGCTGAAGGGACTCGACCGATCCATCCATGATTTGTCCAGCATCTTCCTGCCATATAGTGGTGAACCAGGGCTTTGCCTGATGGGGACACGGTCCTCTGAGCTCTGCACAGATAGATTGTGCTTTTCTCTAAAACACACTTCCTCAGGTAAAGCAGAGGAAGTGGAAAGGCCCTAGTGTGAAGGGGTAGGGAGGGGGGTGATGGGGAAGAGTTGGGACCCTCCAAAATCATTATGATCAGGCCTCGGAGACAGCATCTCTATCACTCGTATTTCTCTTCCCAGGAGAAGGAGCGATCTCAGAGACAAGACACGAGTCCAGAAGAACCTCGCATCCCAGCTGAACAGAGGTCGGACAACATCATGATGGCCTGAATCTCTCCCCTTCTTCTCCCTCTGGGCCTGCCAACCCCATTCCCTGCATCTTCCATGTCCCTTCACCCACGTCCCCTTTCTTCCCTACCCTTCCTCCATCCCAACACCCTCCTGCTTACCTTCCCCTTCCCTCACACCTATGCCCTAATCCCAGCCCTCCTCCCTTCACCTCCCCTTCCCCCTCCCCCTTTCCCCTTACTACCCTAACCTAGGGGAAGGAGTGGTAGGGGAAGGGGGTAGGAGAAAGGGGGTAATGGAAGTGGGGTGAGTAAGGGGTAGGCTTGGGGGTGTGGGTATGGGATAGGGGTAAGGGGTATGGTTTGGGGAAGGGATAGGTGTAGGGTATAGGGGTAGGGTTTAGGGTTGGGTTGGGTGAGAGTAAGGGTTAGGGCCGGGATAGAGGTAACATCATGGTTAGGGTTAGGAGACATGGGCTAGGATTAGGTCTAGGTTTAGGGTGAGGTTTAGAGTTTGGGGATGTGGGTTTGTGATGGGTTTAGGGGAAGGGGGTAGGAGAAGGAGGTAGAGGTAGGGTGAGTGTTTGGGTTAGAGGAAGGTGGGTAGAATTAGGGTTGGGGTTAGGGGACAGCGTAGGGGTAGAGATAGAGTTAGGGGATGGGGTAGGGGTAGAGTTAGGGGACGTGGAATAGTGATGGGGGTATCGGTAGTGTTAAGGTTAGGGTTTGTTGGGGGTTAGAGTGGGGTAGGGGAATGGGAAGGGGGAGGGGAACTGGGAGGTGAAAGGGGAAGGAAATGGGGAGGGTAATGGGCAGGGGAATGGGGAGGGTAATGGGCAGGGGAATGGGGAGGGGAATGTAATGGAAGATTAAAACCGTTTTTTTTTACTTTTGCAACCTTTGCTTCTGCAAGGCTGAGAACCTGCTTGTTTTTTAGAATCTGCAGACTTAAGCTAAATTCCACCGAGGGGCCAGAGATGCAGTTATCTGACAAAAGGACATCTGTGTACCAAGAACATTTAATCTTCCTGCTTGTTTTGGTCACAGGCTGTCAGAGGCCTAGCCTTGATGCAAAATAACCATTGTATTCAAAGTGTTGGAAACAGAAGTACCTTCACAGAAATTGCTCGAGACAAAAATTGAGAACAAAGAACATTTATTATACAACAGTGCAAAGTTGGGTGTTTCCCCTTAGCCTGGGAATATACACACACACGGGGGCTCACCCAACTTTTATACAGTTGATTTCAGTATAGGAATACCCTCCCCCTTACATTCTTCTGCCTCCTGGATAGGTTTTGCATTAGGCAATCCTGCCTGCCTACATTCTGTTTCTGTGAACTTGAAGGACCAGGGGGTATCCTGTTGGTGTCTCATCATGTCATTATCCTCATTGCCCTTATTCACAAACCTGTCTTTGTTCTAATTTACACCTTCCCAACTCTCAGCGACAACCTCTTCATATGTAGAACTTGCTAATACTGTCTAGGCCTTACTAATTACATATGCAAAACCTGCTAATTCTATCTAGGGCTAGGAGACCCTTATCTTATTCAGACTAACTCTGCTTCCTACATTCTATTATCTATTGTCTATCCTTATCTCATTCATTCGGTGAACTTGCTGATTCTGTCTAAAGGCTAGAAGATTCTTATCTTATTCTGACTAACTCTGCTTCCTACATTCTAATATCCATTTCTTATCCTGTTCATACTGGCTTTATTCATTTACACATATATCTATATTAGTTTCCTCATCTTCATATATTTATATCAGTTTTACTCATCTCTCACAATCCTCACTTTTCTTTTAGCTACACTTCGTGAATTCTCAACTGAAATGTATTACTTGCAAACTTGGTCTTTTTCCCAGCTGGTCAGTAAACGAACTGCAGTCTCAGTATCATTAGACAGAATTAGGGAAACATACATCCTTTGGGTTATAGTGTTCTGATGAGGGGTTCGATTAATTAAATACTGCACACAAGTCTTTAGGCAGGGGAGCACCATAATGGCCAGAATAGCGAGTCCAGCTGCTATAAGGGCTGTGGGTATCAGACTCCAGTTACCAATAAAAAGTCTAGTCCATCCCACACCGGACCAATGTTGCCAAGTCTGAATCTGGGCATGGGAATATTTTCGAACTCCTGAAGAAGTGTCTTTAACCGCCTGACCGTTGTGAGCATCGTCATTAACCTGTCTTTCACAAACGTTGCCTTCAGCAGCCAACGAGTAATCGAGAGCCAGGCGGTTTTGTTGAACTGTGGCTCGTATCTGTCGTCTTTCTTCAGCCCATAAATGCAGGGCCATCGCTGTCTGTTCAGTGATGATCTCCAAGGCTGCCTGGAGTCTGATTAAACGATTTAAATGCCAAGCAGCTTTATTATTCTGGAGCAGCTTATGTCCTTTACAACTGGAACTCCCCTTACAGTGGTGGTTTTTTAACATTCCGAATGTCTGTGTGACCCAAAAGATGCTTTACAGGAGACCAAGTTGGGGAGCAGTGTTTCTTGTCACTTAACCTGTGAGTTGCAGCTTGTCTGTGAACATTAGCATATGTATTAACTCTATCTCTGCCACATGTACCATCCTGACTACCATTCTGCCTGTCTTTGTCCCACCATCTCCTTTGTGCTATCCCTTTAAAACTCCTCTCTTTAATACCTGTAGAGGCCAAAATACAAATCAAATCTACTCCTCTAGAGCCGTTGTGTTCCCCTGGTCCATGTTGGGATCCTATATTATTAACCCATACCCCACTATGACTATACTTTATATCTATGCCCTGTCTACATTCTAAAGGTAAATAATTGTCACCTCTGCTGCCCCTGTTCCAGGAGGACTTAATACACTGTGAGCAATTTGGTGATTTCCCAAAAATTGGGAACCAACAAGTAAACAAAACAGCAAATGGTAAAAACAACATGACAGCACTTTTTCCCGGCGTAATGTAACTTTCAGATCAGAAGGATGAAGGACTGCACGCCAGGTGGAAGGTAGATTATCAATGTTGTTAGTCTGTGGTTCAGCAGCTCGTTTAATTTGTTGGATGTGGCTCCATCCCTTTTTCTTTTGTTCGCACGGCAGTGTCTGTAATCAAAAGTACACAATAGGGGCCATCCCAGACAGGTTTTAGTTGGTGATCTTGCCATGCTTTTAGATGTACCCAATCACCAGGTTTAATAGAATGAATAGGATACTCCAGGGGTGGGCAGTAACAGCTGCATGTCTATTTTCTCCGTGAGCGCAGCCTGTTTGGCAGCTGCATCTGCCTGTCTGTTCCCCTGTGCTTCAGGACTGTCACCACCTTGATGGCTCCGTACATGAACTACAGCTATTTCCTCAGGTAATGTAAGAGTATCTAGAGATTGGACAATTGAGTTTTCATGGATCAACTTTTGTCCTTTTCCAGTTATAATTCACCGCTCTTTTCAGTTCTTCCCAAAGGTGTGCACTACACCAAAAGCGTACTTTGAGTCTGTGTAGATCGTGCCCACCTTGTTCTCTAGACCCTGGAGAGCTCTACAGAGGGTATACAATTCACAAGATTGTGCTGACCAATGACCGGGAAGGTGACCGGCTTCAATCATCATTCCTTCTTTCCCATCCACTACACTATACCCGCTATAGCAAGTGCCATCAATGCAATGGGAAGATCCATCAATAAACCACCTTTCACCCTCCTGTAAAGGCTTGTGAGAGATGAGGAAACTTGACATAAAATATGAAAGATGGGGAAACTAGTGCAGACATGTGGAGTGATGGATTAAACCAGTATGAACAGGCTAAGCATGGAAATTAGAATGCAGGAAGCAGAGTCAGCCTATGTCAGATAAGAACCTTCTAGTCTTTTCCACAGGATCAGTGAGCCCACCGTATGAATAAGATAAGGAGAGGTAAGGAATAATAGAATGTAGGAAGTAGAGGTAGTCTGGATGAGATAAGGGTCTCCTAGCCCTAGACAGAAGTACCAAGTTCTACATATATAATTAGTAAGCCTTACACAGATTTATCAAGTTATGCATATTAAATTAGTAAACCCTAGACAGGATTAGCGAACTCTGCATATGAGGAGACTGTAGCTCTGAGAGTTGGAAAGGTTTGAATGGGGACAAGGGCAAGGTTGTGATGATAATGACATGATGAGACACCGACAGGATACCCCCTGGTCCTCCAAGTTCACAGAAACTGCACGTAGGCAGGAAGGATTGCCTAATGCCAAACCCATCCAGGGGGCAGAAGAATGTAAGGGGGAGGGTATTCCTATACTGAAATCAACTGTATAAAAGTTGGGTGAGCCCCAGTGTATGTGTGTATTCCCAGGGTAAGGGGAAGCACCCAACTTTGCATTGTTGTTTAATAAATGTTCTTTGTTCTCAATTTTTGTCTCGAGCAATTTCTGTGAAGGTACATCTATTTCTAACAAATGGGACCTCGTCCGGGATCACACTCCCTCCACTGACAGAGTGCCCAAAGACAGGGGTAGCTGCACCCCAGCTGATTCAGCTGGACTCACGGACAGAGGGTGACTGGTCAGTGGATGAAGCGATTGATATCTGAGAAGAGGCATTGAGAACAAACAACGGGAGGACGTTAAGGAAGCACGCTAGGATTAGCTACTGGATCCCGGTAAGAGGAATTTAAGGTACTTCTATTTCTAACAGGCTCATCACTTAAATCCTCTCTAATTTTAGTCTGTAAATCTATTACCTCTAAACATACATGCTCTAACTCATTTATGGTATTGTTAGAATTTGGAGAAACCAAGAAAGCTGCTGGATTGTGTTCTTTATTCGTAATCAGGGTCAAATCATCCCTATCCATTAGGATCGCTTCATATTTTAAAATTCTAGAGTCTGTGAGCCACCTTCCAGCATGTTGTAAGAGAATATTGCGGACTGTGTGAGGTGTGTGAACTATCATCGGGGCACCAAACATAATCTTTCGTCCTTCTTCAACTAAAATAGCAGTGGCTGCGATGGCTTGCACACACTCTGGCCAACCACGACAAATAGGGTCTAAAACTTTTGACAGAAAAGCAACTGGCTGTCTATAGCCTGCCCTCTCTTGTGTTAGTACTCCGGTGGCTACACCTCCTTTCGCATTGGTATATATGTCAAATGGCTTATTTAGGTTGGGTAAAGCCAACACTGGGGCACTAATAAGGTGCTGTTTCACCAAGTTAAAATCTTTAATCTCTTCCTCTGTCCAGACAACAGCTTCGCCCCCTAGAATCGTGAGTTTATCATAGAGAAATCTGACCAGGCTAGAATAATTTTCAATCCAGATTCTACAGTATCTCACTAAACCAAGGAATTTCCTAAGTTCTTGGGCATTCTTGGGAGGGGGGATCTGTAGAATACCACGTATCCTCTCTGGACTTATTTTCCTAGTTCCCTGACTTACCAGATGACCTAAGTATTTAACTTCTGATTGAACAAATTGTAATTTGGATTCGCTCACTCTGAGACCCTTATTCTCCAGAAAATTCAAAAGTTCAACAGTATACTGTTTAACTAATTCGTAAGTTTTTCCCATAATTAACAAATCATCAACATATTGTATCAACTGACAATTCTCTCTCCGAGGAGCCTCATCTAGTATTTGTTCTAAGACCTGACCGAATAAATTTGGTGATTCTGTAAAGCCCTGGGGAAGGACTGTCCACCGGTATTGATTCTTGCGTCCAGTAAAAGATTTTCCCATTCAAAGGCAAACATGTCTCTGCTCTCTGTTGCTAACAGGCAGGTCCAGAAAGCATCTTTGAGGTCAATCACACTAAACCATTTACTATGGGGATTGATTTTACCCATTATTGTATAGGGATTAGGTACAACTGGGTGACGGGTGAGAATAATTTTGTTCAGCTCCCTCAAGTCCTGCACTAATCGATAGGTACCATCTGGTTTTTGGACAGGTAAAATTGGGGTATTAAAAGGTGACATACAAGGTTCGAGTATACCATCTTTCACCAACTGGTCAATTACTGGCTGCAGCCCCTTTCGGCCAGCTATAGGAATTGGATACTGTTTTCATCTAATTACTTGTTCAGAATCTTTTAAAGTAACTTGCAGGGGAGGAATATCTAACACTCCTCTATTGCCTCTTTCTGCTCATACGCCAGGATTTATTAGTTCTCAATCTTCCTCGCTTAATACATACAATTGAACCCCGATACCCTATTCCTGCGGTCTGGTGCCGATAGCCAATTGGTCCTGTAAATCTCGTCCTAACAAACAAACTCCAGCTTGGGGAACTAGTAAAATATCCTCTGTTATTACCTTTTCTCCCATTTGTATTCTTACATCTCTTAATACAGGGACTGTAAAGTCCCTTCCTCCAAATCCCGAAATCATCACGGTCCCCTCTATCTTAACACCCTCGGGTGGTTGTAAAATACTAGACTGGGCTGCCCCAGAATCTACTAAAAAGGTCATCTTGTCACTGTGGGGTTCTATGCTTAAATTTACCAGTGGTTCTCTGTGCAGCCCCACGGTGTGTATTGACTGAGAACCGTGACCCCCCCCCATTCATAATCTGCTTCCATCTGTCGGACTCTGGCTTTACCCTACCCTTAATTTAGTCTATGTGTCGTCTGAGTCCAGCATGCTCGTTAAATGAAGTGATAGGAGAATCAGTTTATTACACAGCATAAGAATAAAGCTTAACAGAGCTCTGGTTCAGTCGTTAGTTCATAGTAGGGAGAGGAGAGGAGAGGAGAGAAGAGAAAAGGAGAGAAAAGGAGAGAGGAGAAGGACAGAAAAGAAAAGAGTCTGCGGCAGGTAAGAAAACTTTTTTAAAAGTCTCTTACCAGGGTCTGCGGGGAGGAGTCGGCGTCGGAGGCGGCCATTGGTTGAGCGAGCGTACAGGAGAGTGTGACGGGAAGATAAGGTCTTTTTAAAGACTCGTACTGGGGACAGAACCTAGCAGTAGGGAGAGGAGAGGAGAGGAGAGAAGAGAAAAGGAGAGAAAAGGAGAGAGGAGAAGGACAGAAAAGAAAAGAGTCCGGGGCAGGTAAGAAAACTTTTTTAAAAGTCTCTTACCAGGGTCTGCGGGGAGGAGTCGGCGTCGGAGGCGGCCATTGGTCGAGCGAGCGTACAGGAGAGTGTGTAGGGGTTAATTGGTAAAAGGCCAATAAATAAGAGGGACAGCGAGCGGCCCAGCGAGTGAGTGGCACAGTGAAGGAATGGGACTTCCAGGCTTTGGCTCCTCAGGCTTCGGCGAAAGCAGGCGGAGAGAAAGCTAAGATAGTCTTTATTACTACTTCATTGGGGTAAGGGATGAGTGTTAAGGCTGTGTGTTGTCGGGAGTGCCGGATGTGAGAGGTCCTGGAGTCTTCCAGACTCCCGGATGTCCATATCTGCACTAGGTGTGTCGAGCTGCAGATTCGCAGGGACCGTGTTAGGGAACTAGAGCTACAGCTCGATGACCTCAGGCTGGTTAGGGAAACAGAGGAAGTCATAGACAGGAGTTACAGCCAGGTGGTCACGCCAGGGCCACGGGAGGATGAAAGGTGGGTAACTGTTAGGAGAGGGACAAAAGAACGTAAGGTGCCAGAGAGGAGCCCTGTGAATGTAACCCACAGCAATAAGTATGCCTCTTTGAGCACTGTTGAGGGGGACATCAAGGTTGGGGGGAGTGACAGTGGCTGTGCCTCCGGCACGAGGTCAGCCCCTGTAGCTCAGAAAGGGAGGGAAAGGAAGAGGAGGGCAATTGTGGTAGGAGACTCCATAGTTAAGAGGACGGATAGGGGATTCTGCGGACGCAGCAAGGAGAACCGGATGGTGGTTTGCCTCCCTGGTGCCAGGGTCCGAGATGTTGCTGCTCGTGTCCCAGATATCCTAAAGTGGGAGGGACAGGAGCCAGAGGTCGTGGTACATGTAGGTACCAATGACATAGGGAGAATTAGAGAAGAGGTCCTAAAAAGTGAGTACAGGCAGTTAGGTAAGGAGTTAAAAAGAAGGACCGCAAAGGGGGTATTCTCTGGATTACTCCCTGTGCCACGTGACAGTGTGAATAGAAATAGAATGAGGTGGAGGATTAACACGTGGCTGAAGGGGTGGAGTAAGGGGCAGGGTTTTAAGTTTCTGGATAACTGGGACCTTTTTTGGGGGAGATGTGACCTGTACAGTAAGGACGGGTTACACTTAAATCCCAGGGGGACCAGAATCCTGGCAGAGGTATTTGCTAGGGCTACTCAGGATCCTTTAAACTAGAATGATTGGGGGGAGGGAACAAAATAGTACAGAGCAGTAAGGAGAAGGTTAGAATGCAAACAAAGAAAGTTTGTAGTAAGTATTTGAATATGGATGGGCAGGTGATAGAGAAGGGAAATGCTCTGGAAGAAGATGAAGGGCAATTGGCAGGAAAAGTAAATAATGTTGTTCTTAAAGATGAGGGAAAACAGGGATTAAAAATTGGGAAATCCCTGAAATTCATATATTTTAATGCCAGGAGTATTGTAAAAAAGGTGGATGAGCTGAAGGTGTGGATTGATACTTGGAAGTATGATGTGGTAGCGATTAGTGAGACATGGTTGCAGGAGGGATGTGATTGGCAACTGAATATCCCTGGGTTTCGTTGTTTTAGGTGTGATAGAGTCGGAGGGGCAAGAGGAGGTGGGGTTGCATTGCTTGTCAGGGAAAATATTACAGCGGTGCCTAGGAAGGATAGATTAGAGGGCACATCCACGGAGGCTATTTAGGTGGAACTGAGGAGTAGGAAAGGAGAGGTTACACTTGTAGGGGTGTATTATAGACCACTCGGAGGGGACCGAGACCTAGAGGAGCAAATCTGTAGGGAGATAGTAGATATTTGTGATAAGCACAGGGTTGTAATTATGGGAGATTTTAATTTTCCACATATAGATTGGGAAACACATTCTGTGAAAGGAATGGATGGGTTAGAGTTTGTGAAATGTGTGCAAGATAGTTTTTTACAACAATATGTAGAGGTGCCGACCAGAGAAGGAGCAGTGTTAGATCTACTGTTGGCAAATGGGATGGGTCAAGTGACGGAGGTTAGTGTTGGCGAGCACTTCGGGTCCAGTGATCATAATGCCATCAGCTTCAATGTCATTATGGAAAGAGAGAAATCAGGGCCAAGGATTGAGGTTTTTGATTGGGGAAAAGCTAGATTTGAGGAGATGCGAAAGGACTTGCAGGGTGTGCATTGGGACAATTTGTTTTATGGGCAGGATGTAGTAGAGAGATGGAAGTCTTTTAAAGATCAGATTTTGAGAGTGCAAAAGCTTTATGTTCCTGTTAGGTTAAAAGGAGGGGCAAAAGGTTTGAGAGAGCCGTGGTTTTCAAGGAATATTGGAAACTTGGTTCGAAGAAAAAGGGAGGCGTACATTAGATATAAGAAGCATGGAGTTAAGGAGATGTTTGAAAGATACATTGAATGTAAGAGGAATCTTAAGAGAGGAATTAGGAAAGCTAAAAGAAGGTACGAGAAAACTATGGCAAGCAGGGTGAAAACTAATCCAAAAGAGTTCTACAAATATGTTAATGGTAAGAGGAAAGCTAGAGACAAAATTGGTCCCTTAGAAAATCAGAGTGGAAAACTGTGTGTGGAGCCTAGAGAAATGGGGGAGATATTGAACAGTTTCTTTTCTTTGGTATTCACTAAGGAGAAGGATATTGGGAGATGTGGGATAAAAAAAGCAAATTGGGTAAATATGGGGAATATAGAGATTACAAAAGGTGTAGTTTTAAGGCTTTTGAAGAATATAAAGGTGGATAAGTCTCCGGGACCAGACGGGATCTTCCCCAGGACATTGAGAGAAGTGAAGGAGGAAATAGCAGAGGCTCTGGCGGTAATTTTCCAAATGTCATTAGATATGGGGATAGTGCCGGAGGATTGGCGCATTGCGCATGTGGTTCCGTTATTTAAAAAGGGTTCAAGGAGGAAGCCTGGCAACTATCGGCCTGTAAGTTTGATGTCTGTGGTAGGTAAATTAATGGAGAAAATTCTTAGAGATAGTACTTATAAACATCTGAATAGACAGGGTCTGATCAGGAGCACTCAACATGGATTTGTGGGAGGAAGGTCATGTTTGACCAATCTGATTGAATTTTTTGAAGAGGTGACTAGGAATGTGGATGAGGGTAGCGCAGTGGATGTTGTCTATATGGACTTCAGTAAGGCCTTCGATAAGGTACCACATGGAAGGTTAGTTAGGAAGGTGCAGTCTTTAGGTATAAATTTTAAGATAGTCAAATGGATTGAACATTGGCTGAAAGGGAGAGGCCAGAGAGTGGTAGTGGATAATTGTCTGTCAGGTTGGAGGCCGGTGACCAGTGGTGTGCCTCAAGGATCTGTATTGGGCCCATTGTTGTTCGTTATATACATTAATGATCTAAATGATGGGGTGGTGAATTGGATTAGTAAATATGCAGACGATACTAAGATAGGTGGAATAGTGGATAATGAAGAAGGTTTTCAAGGATTGCAGAGGGATTTGGGCTGCTTAGAAAAGTGGGCTGAAAAATGGCAGATGGAATTTAATGCTGATAAGTGTGAGGTGCTTCATTTTGGTAAGAAGAATCAGAATAGGACATATGTGGTAAATGGGAGAGCATTGAGGAATACAGAAGAGCAGAAAGATTTAGGAGTAACGGTACATCGTTCCCTGAAGGTAGAAACTCACGTGAATAGGGTGGTGAAGAAGGCTTTTAGTATGCTGGCCTTTATCAATCATTGCATTGAATATAGGAGTTGGGAGGTGATGTTGAGATTGTATAAGACGTTGGTGCGGCCTAATTTGGAGTTCTGTGTGCAGTTCTGGTCGCCTAATTATAGGAAGTATATAAACAGAGTGGAGAGAGTGCAGAGAAGTTTTACCAGAATGTTGCCTGGGTTTAAGCATCTGGAGTATGGGGAGAGATTGGACAGATTGGGTCTTTATTCTTTGGAGCGTAGAAGGTTGAGAGGGGATTTGATAGAAGTATTTAAGATTATGAAAGGGATAGACAGAATGGATGTGGATAGACTATTTCCGTTAAGAGGAGGAAAGATTAAAACAAGAGGACATGAGTTAAGAATTAAGGGGCAGAGGTTTAGAGGTAACATAAGGGGGAACTTCTTTACTCAGAGAGTGGTAGCTGTGTGGAATGATCTTCCGGGAGAAATAGTGGCGACGGAGTCAATTGTATTATTTAAGAAAAGGTTGGACAGGTATATGGATGAGAAGAAGATGGAGGGTTATGGGCATTGTGCAGGGAGGTGGGACTAGAAAGGGGTGTTTGGTTCGGTGCGGACTAGAAGGGCCTAATGGCCTGTTTCCGTGCTGTAATTGTTATGTTATGTTATGTTAACTGATAATTAACTAATAGTTTAATGAATAATTCTGAAAATGAGGCCATTGTCGTCTCAAAGCATATTTCCCTGTCAATGTTTGCAATAATACTCTAGTCAATATACTTTTCTATAAAAATATTCTGATTGCTGCATAACTCTAAAAAAATATGTTTGGAAGTGAATATGGAATTGATTGAAAAAGATATTGAATACAAGGAAAAATATTCATTTTAACACACTTCACATGTGTCATTTATGTCAAAGGAAGACCTTTCCTTTTAATTAAATCAGCTTTAATTTTTGTCTTTAGTAAAACATAATTCAACGTACACAAATATTGATAAGCTGCATCAACCAATACCCATAAATATTTAATTTTCTTAGTCCATCTAAGCTGTGTAATCTGTTTACCAGCAGTATAATCTTCCTCTGTAATTGATAATATGTTCCTCTTATCCCAATTAACCTTATAAGCAGACATTTCTCCATATTGTACCAAACAGGTTTGCAGATGTCATAATGATTGCTGAGGATTTGTTAAATATATTAGTACGTCATCTGCAAACAAATGAATCTTACATTCCTCTTCATTTATTTTAATCCCACTAATTTTATCATTTTATCTTTTAGCCTGGGCTACCGGTTCTATCACCAATGGCGACAAAGGACAGCATTGCCTTGTGGAGCGTGTTAAATTAAACGTATCTGAAATTTGTCCATTCGTCACCATACTCGCCAAAGGATTTTTATACAAGGCTTTAGCCCAAAAAAGGTAAAAAAGGTCCAAACTTAAATCTTTCAAGTATTTTAAATAAAAAATACCTTTCAACTCGATCAAAGGCTTTTTCCGCATCTAATTCCACTATCACTGATTGATACAAACAATGTCTTGACACATTAATCAACGTCAAAAGTCAAACAATATTTTCAGAAGAAAATCTATTCTTAATGAAACCTGCTTGATCAACGTATTAAACGTGTCAAATACTTTGCAAGTCTATTAGCTACTATCTTATAATCTACATTTAAAAAAGAAATTGGTCGATATGAGACAACTTTCAATGGGGCTCTTTCTTTTTCCCGAACCAACACCAGCCTATTCCTGTTGGGCATCTCAGCTACTTCATTGCACATTTGCTCTTCTAGTTCCCTCTTCCCATTTGGCGGCCTATAATATACCCTTATAATAATAACCTCACCCTTCTTATTTTTTAGTTTTACCCACACTGCCTCCCTCGAAAAGCATTTCTGTCAAAGAAGGATGAACACGCTGTCGGGCGGCAAGAATGGTGTTTTTACCATCGCCATTGGGGGAAAATGCCCATAAATGTGTCCTGCCATGTACCTATTACAGAAGAAAGGCAGGAAATGAAAAACCAGCTTCTATTATTTGCTTCGGCAGCTGGTACAAGAATGGGCCTATTTTATCTTCAAGATGACATTTTTCTTGTAGACACAAGTGCTGAGGTCCGTTTGCTCCCACCCAACCTATTTTGAAATATAAACCACATCAATAACAACACCTGGCTCTTCAAACAGCAAATGGGACGATAATTCCCTGCTTTGGCACATGACGGGTCATGTTTGGGATAGGAGGTGTGACATTCCATTGGAATTGCGTATTGGCTTCCATTGCACAACCCATTATGGGTGCAGATTTTTTAAGGTCCCATGACTTGCTAGTAGACGTGAAGTGGAGGAAATTAGTTCACGCTACCACTTTTCAAACATACCCAGTGGTCTGCAGCAAAGGGAGAGTTTTCATCTCGGGGTCCAGACCCTGCACAAAGATGCCTACGCTGCCCTGCTCAATGAATTTCCCGGTATTATCTCTCCGAATTTCAATACCTCCAAAACAGTACATCGAGGGCCATTGCCAACATCTCACATTCTTTAGCCGTCCTTTATGGCCATTGGAGATGAAATATCGTGCATTGTATCGAGCCACACGGCACTTCCAATTTGTTTTGGAGGGTCGGCATTTCACTGTGTTCACAGACCACCAGCCACTCATTTTTGCCTTCAGCAAAATAACGGATCCATGGTCAGCAAGACAGCGGGTGTTTTAGTTTCTGGTGACGGTTCTGTCGGGGGGATGTAGCAGTTGTCTTTTGGGCCGAGTGGGCAAGGTTCTTTGGCATGCGCGTGAAGTCATAAGACAGATAGCTTGGAACTAATTCATTTAATTCACTGCCCTAACTGCCCACGCGTGGTGCTGTGTGCTGAGGAATGGCACATTGATCTGTGGATTCTCCTGCCGAAAGGCGTGGGACACTCTCAGGGCTTAATTTAAACCTGTGGTCCTGTGGATTGGCAGCAAACTCATAATGATGTTTCACCTTGACCCATGGAGCCCGGGACATGCAGTAAATCAAAGAAGCCTGTAAAGTCTAAATAAAGCAGTCTTGTGTTGACTAGCCTGGTGTGTGTGTGTGTGTGTGTGTGTGTGTGTGTGTGTGTGTGTGTGTGTGTGTGTGTGTGTGTGTGTGTGTGTGTGTGTGTGTGTGTGTGTGTGTGTGTGTGTGTGTGTGTGTGTGTGTGTTGCTTTAGTAGCTCTATCGAAGTAGCCGCTACATATATAAATATTTGGGGTGATTATCGCACTTACAGGATACTTTTCATCCATCTTACAGCCTGTGGGAAGAAGCTATTCCCCAGCCTGGCAGTCCTGATTTTGATGATGGACGTGGTTGAAGATGCTGTGCACTGCACGGAAATGGTCTTTTTACTGTTCCTTGAGCCCTATTTGAACAACACTCCCAGTAAATGTCATCTACAGAAGGAAGGGACACCCCAGTGATCCTCACAACTCTTTGCATCATTCCTGACTGATGCTTTACAGCTACTAGACCATCCAAAGGTTTAGCCAGACAGGAGACTCAACTGCGCTCCTGTAAAATCTCAGGATGAGAGGCGTTGGCCTTGACCTCCTCAGCCTCCTTGGGAAGTGTAGGCCCTTCCTGACCAATAAGGAGGAGTGATTGTTTGGTGTAGTAATACGTGTGCTGTGTGGATAAGAATTTTATGTGATTGTATTGACTATTCTTGCTCTTTAACAATCTTTAGTGGATAGAAGTAGTCATTGTACTTTAGGATGTACAATCATGTACAGATTGTCCTAAAACAGCCATTTGGCCCAGATGTCTATTCAGTCCAAGAATACTTTCGATCACAGGCAGATTTTGAACAATAACCCCATTCATTCTGCAACAACTGCCACTTAATTTTGCCAGTTGTTCAATGGTAAACTATATGGGGAAAACACCACTGTCAACTCTTCTACCTTAAAGGAGTAAATATATTGAAATGGGTAGTAGATCAAGAGATGGAAACAGTGAAATCAGACAGAGGTGAGTGGCTGCTTAAATTAGAAACATTTGTGTTCATCCTATAGATTTAAGGCTGCCCAGGAGGAATATAATGTGTTTTCTTTAAGATTGTTTGCCCTCACCCTGGTGAGGGATGGGGCTAACGGACATATTGCTGGAAGGGTTCGAGAATTGATATGGTAGGTCACAGGAAGCTCAAGTTTAGTTCCACAGAGCCCAGGTGTTTAGCAGAATGGCCACCCAGTCTGTATTTGGTCTGGCTGATATCGAGGTCAACTGAGTCATCCAAATGTAGGAGATTAGGATGGATGGGGTTCATGTGAAACTCTGCCTCAACTGGAAGGTCTGATTGTGGCCTTGGATGGAGGTGAGAGGAGATGTAGGGACAAGTTTGGCAATTTCTACAGTTCCAATGGGGAGTGCATGAGATGGTGGTGGTTGGAGAGGGTAGTGCCGTCGAGGGAGTCACAGAAAGATGTGCCCCTGTGAAAAGTTGATATGAGTGGAGCGGGTTAGATGTTGCAGGTTAGAGGATGGTGCTGAAGTTGGAAGTTTCCAAGGATAACGTGTCAGATGTGGCAGCTGATGGGTGGTAAGTGAGAAACCTGTGTGATTCTGTCCTTGTTGTGCCGGAGAGGAGGTGGGGTAAGGGCAGAAAGAGAATTGGAGATATAGGTGCAGGCTTTTTCAATGACAGTATGGGGGAATTTGCATTTATTGAAGAAATAAGACATTTTGTGTGTTCTGGAGTAGAAGACTTCATCTTAGGACTGTTACAGGCCCAGGGGACCCCAAAACCTAGCAGCAATAGAAAATCACCAAGACAAATGGATACTTAAGCAAACGTAATTTTTAATTTTCTTTAAACAAAAAAAACAATCAACCTTTAACTTATCACTATTAATGTAACTGCCTAACATTAACCCCTCCTAATTCTGAACGCAGGTGTATTTAAAGTGTATAAAGTTCTTTGACAGTCCTACAAGTTCAACGGTATCTATTAATTCTTATACTGTGCACAGAATTCAACATTTATGACTTTTCACCAAGATCTGGTGCTTAAAAGTAAATGATTACCCTCCAGGAAGGCTCTTGTTGGTTTCAGAAAGGGATTTCTTGCTCATTGGACACACAAAACTGATTCCCTCTGATCAGCCACTTTGGTGTCTTGCCAAAGAAACTTGCCCCATCAGGGTTTTCCAAATGATAACCTCTTCTGCAGGTCACCATTGAGTTCTTTTTGTTTCCCTTATTTCAAGTGAAACACCATTTCTAGCCAGCCATTTCCTCTTGTATGTAAAACAAGGTTTTTCAACAGGCTGAACTGAGAACTCACAACCCATCTTCAAAATGGGGTTTCAACAAGATGCCAGCTTGCCATCTCACTCTCTCTCTCTTTTAGAAAAAAAGCCTATTTGGTGTCTCCTCTCTGCTTGCAAAAGCACATGACATTCTTAGAACAGAAAACTTCTGAGTCCATGTATTTGTTGCTTTAAAAACAATAATCCATTTACACCTACTTTTGAAATTATTTAGCAAAACACACAGTCATGCTCTCCTGCCCCCCCCCCCACTACCCCAAACCCTGGGCCAAGTCACTGAGGGTCTGTGGATTCTCTTTCAATGCTCACAGACCAATCTAAGTCATTGGCAATGTGAGCTCCAATTTTGATATTCTGACACGATTAGGAACCCATTAGGACCCACTCTTATCCCAGGTCTGATACCTGACACCCATTTAGCCAATTTCCAACCAGTATTTAGCAATCCACAGTGTAGTGTAGGTTCTTTGTCCAGAAGCCCACAGCCTCAAGTTACCAACAGCCTGTCACCTATGTTGGTCCTTCAGTTGCAGAACCCCTCACTGGTCTGCTTCCATGGTCACTGACCCGTGTATTGAATCCTCTGCTTCTCAAATGTTGATGGGGTGTGGTCTTCATGTTTTCTTGTGCCCTGTGCTAGTCCTCTACTTCCCCAAAGTTCGCGGTGGCAAGGAAATCTAACACACCTAATTTAAAAATTTACATCTTAGAGGAGAATCTCACATGTGTGGAGGGATGGAAAGGGCATTATTACAAATTGAAGCCTAATATTTGAATATTCAGGTGCCAAATTTGCAAAAGCATAGAGTATATATTTCTTAAGCTATATGTAATTTTTTTCTAAAGGAAGACAATTTTGAAATTTTGCATGTCATCTTGGTATCCCTAAAATTTTATCTGATTTCCGAGTAAGTTCAATACATTTCCACATCCCTGTTAATGCTAATTTAACAAATTTCAATTGATATATTACTAGTTTTAATTTGGGCCTTATTCCCTCAATATTTACTAATAAAAATAAAGTTGGATTTTGCAGATAAACAACTGTAACTTGTTCCAAAAAATTTATAATTCTCACCAAAAAGATCTTGCATTAGGACAAAGCTAAGTTGAATGCAAGAAAGTTGCTACATCTTCACCACACTTCAAACATCGATCTGATAATTCTGATTTTATTCTATTCAATTTCTCTGGTGTAAGAAGTAACTGTAGAAGAAAAACGAGTTGTGAATTCCTTCCTCACAGCTGCAGTGTGGAACTCTGGTCAATAGTTCCAGACTGCTGAGTTGAAGTGAATTAATACAACTGCCCTGGATCAAGTGATCTCTGTTGCCAAATCAGCTTCCTGTCGAGCTTTACAAATCCAACTGCCCGAGTCACCTGACTCCAGATGCAGCTTTCAGATAAAATCCTTGCTGACATCTACTACATTACTAATGTAAAAACAATTATGCTGAACTAATTTGTGTCATACATTGAGAAACTTATATGGATCTGCCCATATTTGCCAATCAACTACAATATTCAGATCCAATTCCCACATTTGTCTATACTTATGAACTCCTCATTTAAAAGTTCCTACTTGTAATCAAGAGGACATCAAAGAAGTAAACTTTTTAACAATTCCTCTTTATAAGGAATTTCTATTTCAGTACAACATGGTTGGTCCCAACTTATCCTTCAAATATGCTCTTAGTTGGAAATAGCAAAAATGATTGCAATGAGCTATAAATATTTATTTCTCAGTTGCTCAAATAACATTAATTGACTCCTTTAATAACAATCTTCAACATTTATAATCCTCTTACGAAACCAGCTGTCCAGAAATTGATGATCCTTTGAAAAAGATACGAGGATTTTGAATCAAAGCCATTCTGGGTGATGTACATCCACTTACACCAATTTCATCATTTATTTTAATCCATATATTAATCAAATGTTTCAACAATGGTGTATCTTTTTCAATTCCCACTTGTATATAAATTCTTCTGCCTTTCTCTCTCCTATTTTATACATTTTAAAGGCAATTTTTCCCTTTCACAAAAAGAAGCAAGAAATCTCATTTGAGCTGCTCGATAACAATGTTTAAAATGAGGAAGCTGCAATCCTCTGAATGCAGAATTTGGTTTGGGTCACATGTAACATGGGATTCAATCAGAAATGGGTTCACATGACGTCAACTCATGATACAGACTTTTTTCTGAAAATGGAATACAAGAGGAGGGTTGTCTAGGTCTTTCACAGGATATAGATCACAAGATAAAGGGGAAAAGTAGGCATATTGAGTCTGCTCCACCATTCTTACACTCACCCCCACTCCCCAGCTCTCTCCCCATTACCTTTGGTTCCTTGACTAATCAACTACCTGTCAATCTCTGCTTTAAATACACCCAATGACCTCAGTTCCACAGATTCACAACCAAATGACAAAATCAATTTTGCCACATCTGTTTTAAATTGACACCCTTTTATCCTGAAATTATTCTCTCCTGTCCTAGAATCTCCTACCATGAGAAACATCTTTGCCATATGTACTCTGTCCAGGCCTTCCAGCATTTGAAATGCCTCTGAGGTCCCCCTTATCCTTCTGTATTCCAACTAGTACAGTCGAAGAGTCGACAATTTTTCCTCATGCACTAACCCTTTCATTCCTGATATCGTTCCAGTAAATCATCTCTGACCTTCTCCAACACCAGCACATCTTTTCTCAAATACGGCACCCAAAACTCTAAACCTGATTGAATGGGAAGGCAATTCTCTAACGACACAAACACAACAGTGAAATGATATTATGTCTTGTTGATATTTACAAAAATTATTGAAGAGTCCATTCACAGTGATGTACAATAAATTCTGGACTATAATTCTAGCCCATTAATGGACTATTATCATAACCTAAAGAATGAGGGTTGTTCTGAAGCTTGGTTCTGTGTTACGAGACCAGAGGATCCCAAAACCCAGCAGCAATAGATATTCACCAAGACAAATGGTTACTTAAACAAAAGCTGATTTTAATTATCTTTAAACATGAAAACAGATAACACTTTAACTTATCACTATTTTACTATTTTAACTTACTTTATCTAACTTACCCCCCTTCTAATTCTAAGTGGACGTGTGTGTAATGTGTGTGTAAGTTCAGAAAAGTTCTTTGGTTCACAGTCCAATCTCACTTCTCATTCCTCCAAGTCCACTGTTTGCAGGCCATTCTTATACTGTGCACAGAATTTAACATTTATCAAGTTCACCAGATTTTGGTGCTCAAAATGTGAATGATTACCACTGGGAAGTTTTTTGTTGGTTTTCAGAGAGAGGTGTGTTGTTCAGGGAAGCATTAGTGTTTTTGTGACTCAACGTACCAGCATCTGAAGTCCGCTATCTCTTCAGAAAAGCTCTGATAGCTTTAGCATGCAACAGAGCTGAACCAGGACTTTGCAGGTATTTAAGGGAGTGTGTGGGCAGGGTTTGTTCTAGACCAAAAATCTCACCAAATGACTCTGCTTGAAATCAAGATTCAAAGCATTTTGTGGAATACAACAGGAATTGTTCAACAAGAGCCTGGTTTTCCCTGAGGAGTTTTCTTTCAATAGTGGAAATGATTTTTTTTTTAAAGCCCATTAATCTTCCTGATACAAATCTTTGCATTTAACTTTCAGGTTGCTATCTGTTGTTAACTTGGAGGCCTTTAATGGGGTGTCTGGGTGGAATCTTTGCTTTAACCAAGCAGTTCGCTTGCAATTTTCCAGCTGTAGGATGCGGTGCAGTTGCTTGCAAGTTTAGCAAGTGGGATTATGATGTGAAACTGCAAATCACAGCGTCATTTTTGTTTTTGAAAATGCAAATGTGAAAATGTTAACTTTGGTCTCCTTGGTTTCCTTAAGTTTACAGAGGAGACGTTGGGTCAAGCTGAGAAGACAGAGTTGGATGCCCATTTGGCGTATCGGCTGGGCAAAGCAGAAAGCACAAAACAAGGGACTGAAAAAATAATGAAGCAGACTGAAGTGCCGTTGAACCAAACCCAGGTAAAGAATTTAATTTTGTGCAGTGTACTTAAGAGACCAAACGATTTGGGCTTTTAGTGGTGACCTATTTAAATGAACAAAATCTGATTAGAATAGAAGTTTATGGAATGTTTGGGAGTTGCCACAACAAAATGGAGCATATAAATTAGATGTTGTAATTAAGATAAATGAACAATGCAATGAGCCTGGTGTCACAGTATCTGCCTCCCTCTACCGTATATCACCGTTAATCCTTCTCCCCAATATGAACCTGATATCACAGTATAGACGAGAATTTATTGTACATCACTGTTAAACCTTCTCACGACAGTGAATCCGGTGTCAGAAGTATCTGTCAAAGTTAACTGTACACCACCTTCAGCATTCTTCCCACTCTGAACCCCGTTTCACAGTATCTGCCACAGTTTATCGTACATCACTTTTAAACCTTCTCAGTACTGTAAACCTGGTGTCACAGTACCTGCCACAGTTCATTGAACCTGACTGTTAAACCTTCTCATGAATCTAAATCCTGTCTCATAGATTCTGTCTCTGTCTATCGGACATCAACGTTAAACTTTCTCCCCCCTGTGAACCTGGTGTAATAGTATTTGTCTCAGTCTACCGTCCATCACCGTTTAACATTCTCCCCACTGTAAACCTGGTGTCACAGCATCTACCTCAGTCTCCCATACATTACCCTTAAATCTCCTCCCTACTGTGAACCTGGTGTAAATGTATCTGCAATAGTGTTATATGCATCACTTTTAAACCTTCTTCCCACTGTGAGCCTGGTTTCACAATATCTGCCACAGTTTATCGTATATCACTTTAAAACCTTCTCAGTACTGTAAACCGGGTGTCACAGTACCTGCCACAGTTCATTGAACCTGACTGTTAAACCTTCTCACTAATGTAAAATGGTGTCACATTATCCTTGTCACACCTCCATACATCACCGTTAAAGCTTCAACCCACTGTGAACCCGGTGTCCACAGTATCTACCACAGTTTATCGTACATCACTGACACAACTCCCTACTGTGAACACAGTGTCACAGTATATGCCTCAGTCTACCGAACATCACCATAAAACCTTCTCTCAACTGAGAAACTGGTGTCACCCGATCTGCCACAATTTATCCTCCATCAATGTTAAACATTCTCCCCACTTTGAACGCAGTGTCACAGTATCTGCCTCAGTCTCCCATACAGGACACTTAAACCTTCTCCCCACTGTGAACCTGGAGTCACAATATCCGCCTCAATATACCTTACATCACCCATAGACTTTCTCTCCACTGTGAACCTGATGTAACAGTATCTGCCTCAGTCTCCCATCTATCACCATTAAACATTCTCCCCACTGTGATCCTGTATATGCCAGAGTTTATTTATACATCACTGTTAAACCTTTTCACTGCTCTGAAACCGGTGTCACAGTTTCTGTCCCAGTCTACTGGACATCAGCATTAAACGTTCTCCACACTGTGAACTCAGTGTCACATTATATGCCACAGTTTATTGTACATCTCGTTAAACATTCTCCTCACTGTGAACCTGGTGTCACAGTATCTGACACAGTTTATCGTACATTAATGTTAAACATTTTCACTCCCGTGAACCCATTGTCTCAGTATCTATCTCAGTCCACCGTACATCACCGATAAAATTCTCCCCCCAGTGAAGCTGGTGTCAGAGTATCTGCGTACGTCTATCGTACATCACCATTAAACATTCTCCCAACAGTGAAAACAGTGTCACTTTCTCTGCCACAGTTTATCATACATAACTGTTAAACGTTCTCCCCAACGTCAACCCCGTCAGTGTCATAGCATCTGCCTCAGTTTCTCGTAAATCACCAGTAAACCTTTTCCCCACTGTGAGGCTGGTTTTACTGTACCTACCACAGTTTATCGTACATCACCATTAAACCTTCTCCGCACTGTGCACCTAGAGTCATGGTATCTACCTCAATTCACCATATATCATCATTAAATCTTCTCCCCACTGTGAACACAGTGTCACAGTATCTGTCTCAGTCTACCGTACATCACTGTTAAACCTTATTCCCCACTGTGCACCTGGTGTCACAGTATCTATCTCAATTTACCATACATCACCATTAAACCTTATCCCCAATGTGAACCATTTGTCAAAGTTTCTGCCAGTGTTTATCGTACATCACCGTTAAACCTTCTCCTCACTGTGAACACGGTGTCACAGTATCTGCCTCAGTCTACCATATATCTCCCGTATATCTCAATTAACCCTTTTCCCATTGTGAACCTGGTTTCACAGTATCTGACACAATTTATCGTACACTGTTAAACATTCTCAAAACTGTTAACCTGGCATCAAAGAATCTGCCTTACTCTATCGAACATCACTGACAAAACTTCTGCCCACTACAAACCCAGTGTCACCGTATCTGCATCAGTCTACAGTATATCACCATTAGAACTTCTTTCCACTGTTAACCTAGTGCCACAGCATCTGCTATATTGTTCATCAATGTTAAACTTTCTCACTACTGCTGGAAACCAGGTGTCACAGTATCTGCCTCAGTCTGCTGTACCTCACCGTTAAACCATCTCATTACTGTGATCTCGGTGTCTGATTACCTGCCTCAATCTACTGTACATCACTGTTAAACATTCTCCCCACTGTGAACCTGGTGTCACATTATCCACCACAGTTTATTGTACATCATTGATAAACTTTCTCATTGCTGTGAACCTGGTGTTACAGTATCTGCCACAGTTTATCGTACATCTCTGATGAACCTCCTCTCCAGTGTGAACCTAGTGTCACAGTATCTGTCTCAGTCTACCGTACATCACTGTTGATCTATCTCTCAACTGTTAATCCAGTGTCACAGTATTTACCACATTATATTGTACATCACCGTTAAACCTTTTCCCCACTGATGACCTGATGCCACAGCATCTGCTGTAGTTTATTGTACATCACTGTTAAACCTACTAATTACTGCTGTGAAACCAGTCACACAGTATCTTCCTCATTCTTCTGTATAGCACCGTTCGCACATCTGTTTTAAACCTTCTCTCTTCTGTGAACTAATTTTCATGGTATCTGCCAAAGTTTACCATACATCACTGTTAATCCTTCTCACTACTGTGAATGCGGTGTCACTTTATCTGACCCAGTTTAATGTACATCACTTTTAAACCTTCTCCACACTGTGAACCCAGTGTCACAGTATCTGCCTTAGTCTCCCGTGTATCACCATTAAACCTTCTCACCTCTGTGAACCTGTGTCACATTTTGTGCCAGAGTTCGTTGTACATCACTGTTAAACCTTCTCCCCACTGTGAACCTGGTGTCACAGTATCTACCTCAGTCAACCATACATCACCATTAAACCTCCCTTCTGTGAACCCAGTGAAATAATATCTGCCTCAGTCTCGAGAAAACACCATTAAAATTTCTCCCCACTGTTTACTCTATGTCTCTGTATCTGCAACATTGTATAGCGTGTCACCTTTACACCTCTTCCGCACTGTGAACCTGGTGTCACAGTACCAGCCACAGTTAATTGAACCTGACTGTTAAACCTTCTCACTAATGTGAACCCGGTTTCACAGCATCCGTCTCAGTCTCCCATACATCACACTTAAAACTTCTCCCCTCTGTGAATTCATTAAAACAGTATATGCCTGAGTTTATTATACATCACTGATAAACCTCCCCACTGTGATCTGGGTGTCATAAATCTGTCTCCATGCACTGTACATCAGCATTAAAGCTTCCCCCCACTGTGAACCTCATGAAACATTATCTGACACATTTTATCATACAACACTGTTAAACCTCTCATTGCTATATAACCATATAAAGCACACAAAAGGCCAGTGTGGCCCTACTAATCCATGCCGGAACAAAATCTCCACCCTCCTAGTTCCACTGACCAGCAACTGGTCCATACCCACCAAGTCATCATCCAGTCTTTCCTTAAATGTAAATAATGTCCCTGCTTCAACCACCTCCGCCGAAAGCTTATTCCACATCCCAACCACCCTTTGCATGAAGAAATTTCCCTCTCATATTCCCCATATAATTTTCCCCATTCAACTCAAACCATGGCCTCTGGTTTGAATATCTCCCACTCTTAATTGAAAAAGCCTATCCATGTTGACTCTGTCCCTTTTAAAATCTTGAACACCTCCATCCATCCCCCCTTCAATCTTCTATGCTCCAGAGAAAAAAGCCTCAGGCTGCTCAACCTTTCTCTGTAACTCAAACCCTGACATCCTGTCAACATTCTCGTGAACCTTCTCTGCACTCTCTCTATTTTGTTTATATCCTTCCTATAATTTGGTGACCAAAACTGCACACAGTATTCCAAACTTGACCTCACCAATGCTTTGTACAATTTCATCATAACTTCCTAACTCTTGAATTCAATACTCCGATTTATGAAGGCCAACATTCCAAATGCATTCTTCACCACTCTATCTACCCGAGTATCAACTTTGAGGGTACTATTTACCATAACTCCTAAATCCCTTTGTTGCTCTGCTCTCCTCAATTGTCTACCATTCAATGTATATGACCTATTTAGATTTGCCTTTCCAAAATGCAACACTTCACACTTATCTGTATTAAATTCCATCAGCCATTTCTCAGCTCATTCCTCTAGCTTTCCTACATCTCTTTTTAAGCTATGGTAATCTTCCTCACTGTCCACAATACCACTAATCTTTATATCATCTGCAAACTTACTTATCCAATTCACCACCCCTTCTTCCAGATCTTTAATATATATAACAAACAATAGTGGACCCAGGACCGATGCCTGAGGAACTCCACTAGTCACCGGCCTCCAATTTGACAAACAATTTTCTACCACTACTCTATGACACTTCCCATCCAACCATTGCTGAATCCATTTCACTACCTCCTTATTTATACCTAATGCCTCTACCTTTTCACCTAACCTCCTGTGGGGAACTTTGTCAAAAGCATTACTAAAGTCTAAGTAGACAACATCCACAGCTTTCCCTTCATCAACCTTTTTTGTAAGCCCCTAGAAAAACTCTATAAGGTTTGTTAAGCATGATCTACCCCTGTCAAAACCATGCTGACTACTACCTATCAATCCCTGTTTTTCCAAATATTTGTAAATGCCATCCCTCAGAACAATTACCATTAACTTACCCACCACAGACGTCAGAACTAAGTGGGAAGGAGGATGCAGGGCATTCGATAGCAGGACATTGTGAGAGAATGGATTCCTCGAACTCTTGAGGGGAGAAGGTGCGGATCGATCCATCGGTTTAGGTGGGGCAGGGTATAGACATGGCAGCTGACTGGAATTGTCAGCGGGTTACTGAGACCTGGGAGAGGAGGGGAAGGAGGGTGCAGTAATATTCTGACGAGAGAGTGCTGAGGGAGAGGCAACATGGGTGGAACCTCAAGGCAAGGGACCCTTGATTGTTTGCAAGGATGGGATTTGTAAATAGATATCCAGCACAGAGCCTCTTTGTCCCCCTGCCATCAGGAAGGAGATATGGAGGAATAAAATCGGGACAGCCAGGCAGCTTCCTCCCACAGGCCATGAGATTGACAAGGCAACATGAGCTGGCTGGGAGCAAAGAATGAAAAGGGGGAGAGGAATATGGACTGATTACAACAGCTCAGCCAGCAGGAGAGAGGGGCTGAAGGGCCTGTTTCTGTGTTGTCTATCTGGACCAGCATTTTGAGTTCAAGCTTAAAAAACCCAACCATTTTTTAATTTAATAATAATGGTACAGAATGAATCAAGAGACAAGATGTCTGTCCAGCAGCAAGCATCGAAGGCACTTTCTGAAACGGAGGCTCTGAAACCACAGGGAGATTCTGGCTGGAATGAGGCCCGACTTCTGCTAGAAGGAGGAGAGGAGAAGCAGGGATAATGTAGGGGAAGGGGTGGGGAAGGGAGGGGGTAGAGATACCTTCCTCCATTCACCTCCCCTTTCCTCCACCCTGTTTCCTGTCCTGGGTAAACTTGTACCTCTCACTTTGTTCGTTTGAGATTGGTCACAGTGTTTGAGCTACCATAAGAAAATAGACACCCACACTGAGAGCAGTTCAGTTTAAACAAATGTTTATTACAAATTCAAAAGCTGATTTCAAACTAAATTATGCAAGCCCTTCCCAATTATACTTATCAACGCCTGGACTGGTCCCAACTGCCGAAGCAAGGCAATGACTGCACACGTGTCATAGGTTGTCGGGGAACCGATAGCAGCTTCTCCACCTCCCTCGACCGGGACGTTAGCTGGACTCTAGAAGTTCTTCTTGCTGAAAGATGTTGCCACCTCTCGGAGAGTCTCTCTCTTCAGCAGCGGGACCATGGCTTATATTACCCAAAAACTGCTTACCCAAGCACCTATTCCCAGCAGAAAGATAAGCGAGCAAGCTAGCATGCTAGGCTTCTAGCAAATAACATAATTTTCAGCTTATCACTTTGAATACAATGGTTATTTTGCATCAAGGCTAGGCCTCTGACAGTCTGTGACCAAAACAAGCAGGAAGATTAAATGTTCTTGGTCTACAGATGTCCTTTTGTCAGATAACTGCATCTCTGGCCCCTCGGTGGAATTTAGCTTAAGTCTGCTGATTCTAAAAAACAAGCAGGTTCTCAGTCTTGCAGAAGCAAAGGTTGCAAAAGTAAAAAAAAACACGGTTTAAATCTTCCATTACATTCCCCTCCCAATTCCCCTCCCCATTTCCTTCCCCCGCTCACCTCCCGGTTCCTCTCCCTCTTCCCATTCTCCTACTCCTAACTCTAACCCCTAACAAACCCTAACCTTAACACTACCGATACCCCCATCACTACTCCACGTCCCTTAACTCTACCCCTACCCCGTCCCCTAACTCTATCTCTACCCCTACTCCGTCCCCTAACCCCAACCCTAATACTACCCACCTTCCTCTACCCCAAACACTCACCCCACCTCTACCTCCTACTCCTACCCCCTTCCCCTAAACCTAATACAAACCCACTTCCCTGAACTCTAAACCTAACCCTAAACCTAGACCTAATCCTAGCCCATGTCTCCTAACCCTAACCATGATGTTGTTAGAAATAGAAGTACCTTAACAGAAATTGATCGAGACAAAAATTGAGAACAAAGAACATTTATTATAACAACAATGCAAAGTTGTGTGCTTCCCCTTATCCTGGGAATACACACACACACTGGGGCTCACCCAACTTTTATACAGTGAATTTCAGTATAGGAATACCCTCCCCCTTACATTCTTCTGCCCCCTGGATGGGTTTGGCATAAGGCAATCCTGCCTGCCTACGTGCTGTTTCTGTGCACTTGGAGTATCCTGTCAGTGTCTCATCATGTTATTGTCCTTATTCACACCTTCCTGATTCTCGGAGCTACAGTCCCTTCATATGCAGAGTTCGCTAATCCTGTCTAGGGTTGACTAATTTAATATGTATAACTTTGTAAATCTATGTAAGGTTATCTAATTATATATGTAGAACTTGGTACTTCTGTCTAGGGCTAGGAGACCCTTATCTCATCCAGACGACCTCTACTTCCTACATTCTATTATTCCTTACCTCTCCTTATCTTATTCATACGGTGGGCTCACTGATCCTGTCGAAAAGACTAGAAGATTCTTATCTGACATAGGCTGACTCTGCTTCCTGCATTCTAATTTCCATGCTTAGCCTGTTCATACTGGTTTAATCCATCACTCCACATGTCTGCACTAGTTTCCCCATCTTTCATATTTTATGTCAAGTTTCCTCATCTCTCACAATGTTACTTCTATCCCGGTCCTTGCCCTTACTCTCATCCAACCCAAGCCTAAACCCTACCCCTATCCCCTACACCTAACTCCTTCCTCAAAACATACCCCTTACCCCTATCCCATACCCACACCCCCAAGCCTACCCCTTACTCACCCCACTTCCATTACCCCCTTTCTCCTACCCCCATTCCCCTACCACTCCTTCCCCTAGGTTAGGGTAGTGTGAGAGATGGGAAAATTGATCTAAAATTATGAACATGGAAGAAACTAAAATTCATCAGTTAATGGCTGTAACCAGTACAAACAGGATAAGCTTGGGGGTTAGGATGCAGGAAAGCAGAGTCAGCACGATTAACATAAGAATCTTCTAGTCTTTGTGACAAGAGCCACCATAAGACTAAGAAAAGGAGTGGTAAGGAACAATAGAATGTAGGAAGTTGAGGTAGTCTGGATCAGATAAAGGTCTCCTAGCCCTGGACAGAAGTACCAAGTCCTACATATCTAATTAGCTAACCATACACAGATTTATACATATGAAATTAGCCAACCCTAGATAGAATGAGTCAACTCCACATACCAAGAGATTGTAGCCCCGAGAATCAGGAAGGTGTGAATAAGGACAATGACATGATGGGGCACCCACAGGATACCCCCTGGTCCTCCAAGTGTACTGAAACTGCACGTAGGCAGGAAGGATTACCTATGCCAAACCCATCCAGGGGGCAGAAGAATGTATGGGGGAGGGCACTCTGATACTGAAATTGACTGTATAAAAGTTGGGTGAGCCCCAGTATGTGTGTGTATTCCCAGGGTAAGGGGAAGCACCCAACTTTGCATTGTTGTTGTAATAAATGTTCTTTGTTCTCAATTTTTGTCTCGAGCAATTTCTTTAAAGGTACTTTAATTTCTAACAAATGGGGGATCGTCCGGGATCACACTCCCTCCACTGACAGAGTACCCCGACGACGAGAGTAGGTGCACCCCGGCTGATTCAGCTGGACTCACGGGCGACGGGTGGCTGGTCAGTGGAAGAAGCGAGTGATATCCGAGAAGAGGCATTGAGAACAAACGACGGAAGGAAGCGCGCTAGAGCATTGCTACTGGAACTCGGTAAGAGTAGTTTTACTTGTTTATAAGTATGGGAATAATGAGTAGCAAGGAAGAGAGTCCTGGTTCAGCATGTGAACACCAGATAGCTACGTACAGCCCGCTTGGGTTGATGTTATCTGAGTGGGGCACGGGAAAGACCCGTGGGAAAGACAAACTGACAATGGTCAGGTATTGTTGTATTGAATGGGTTAAATACCCGGTTAAAGGGAGCTCCGTGTACTGGCCAAAGTTCGGATCCGAGGATGAATGGATGTGTCAAGCTTTGAACATCTGGCTCTATCAAAACCAGAAAGACAATGTTGAGAGCAGGGAATATGCAGCCTGCTGGCTCAAGGGACCCATTGAACAACTGGTTTTGAATGAGAAAGAATTCAGGGATAAGAGAGAGGAGGAACCTTTTGTCCCTGAATCACAGGGTTGGGATGTGTTACATTCCCTCCCTCCACCTTATGTTCCTCCTATGCCGGCTCCTATCTTTCCTTCCCCTCCAATGACCTACCCTTCTGCACCTCCCCCTCCTCCCCCACCACTAGAGAAGAAAGAGGAGAACCGGAGTGGTATGGTGACTCGCTCACAAAGCGCTCGATTACCACCTCCGTTGACAGTAGAGGTAGAACATTGTAATTCAGAACAGCGTGAGATCCCTCAGGAAGAAGTGGCAGAACCCTGCGATTCACTTCTCAGGGAACAGGAACACAAATCTAAGAAACCAGAAATTAGCTGGATGCGACCCCTGCGGGAGGTTCCCATGGGAGAAGGTCTGGGGTTCGTAAATGTGCCCCTGACCAGCACTGAAGTACGTAATTTCAAGAAAGAATTAATCTCCCTGATAGAAGATCCCCAGGGATGTGCCGAACAGTTAGACCAATTTGTGGGACCAAATATATATATAATATGGGGGTCTCGACATAGAATCCCCAGCAGGGGAACAATTGGTACTAACAGGTTTTGTTACCAACTCAGCCCCAGACATTAGGAGAAAATTACAAAAGACAGAAAATTGGCATGAGCAGGGAATAACCCAGCTTCTACAGATCACACAAAAAGCATTTGTCCAGACATCTGAGGATAAGCAGAAAGCAAAGGCTAACATTTTGATGCAAGCAGTTAAAGGAATAGTAGATGAGTAACATGAAAAATGCAGGGACTGTGTGCCAGCTCCTGAATGTTGGGAGAAGTGCAGGGAGTGGGAGAGTAGAGACCAGAGATAATTTCATAAATCACGACTTCCCACTTCAGTCACTGACCAATATTGATTAAAATTCATGCTAAAAATTAAATGTCATAAATGATCGTTTTTCAATACTGTAGAATTAGCGAATTTAATACCAGTTAATTCCAATTTATGAAATAAATTGTATTCAAATGTGATTTTGCACAGGGAGTACCTGAGAGTTGTGATGTTATAACATTTGCAGGGAGAAATGTTTGCGCAAATAAGGTGAGTTCTATACATCTTAACTTTAAGTGTATGTGAGATAAAGAAAGGATCTGATGTGTAAAGTGGCTGGTTCAGCCAGTTGAAGGGGGAGTGTGCATGTCCCTTTAAGTGCACTGTAGCACTTGAAACTGAGGCTCCAGGCTCCTCTCTTGCAGTTAGAGGTATGGAGCCCTAGCAATAGATTTAGTACATTTCTTCTACACATTCAGCAGTCAAGGTCCGTGAGTTTAAAGATCACCCACCTCTGGAGAATAAAGATTCCTCTGGGGATTCCCATAAGTTTAATCATTCATTTCTCTGGTGCATTTTCCTCCGGAGTGAAATTAATGCCTCAGCACAATTTCTCTGTATTGCCGCTGTTATTTAATTCATGATAACTTTCCCCATTCATCAGGTTTATATTTAAATCCGGTAGTGCGGAAGTTACATTGTAAATAATCACGGAGGTAAACCCTGCGCGACTGGATGCAGCTTAATGGAAAAATAAACCTGCGAACTGGTCTATGGTGGTGTGTGAGTACTGCAATAGGTGGAATATGATTTAAATTGGTGGCATCGTTCAGAACAATTGGGCGCATAGGAATAATAGCATTAATTACTCACAGATCTTGTACCTGATACTATTCACTACGTCCCGGCTTCAGGACTGGGAAATTGGCATGGTACAGAGAAATTGCCATGGCACCAATATTTCTTGATTCACTAATGACTCCACAAGCTCCAGGATTCATGCAGCTAAACTTTAAGTGCAATATTATAGAAACTAGCCGGTACTTAAATGATTGTGTGTGCAATCAACATTGCAAAAATATGAAAGGTAATACAGGTGCTCCCCTACTTATGATTTTACGATGACACAATAGCATGACTGTCATTTACTTTCATATAATGTGTTAAAGGTCATCACAAGCATCATTGATTTCCTCGTTGGTTAATCACATTTTCGGAAAGCTTACAGGGACTGTTGGGAGAGAGCAAGGTAGTGGGATCAGTATGAGGACTGATACAGTGCTGTCAATGTTAGACAAGGTACGTCTCCAATTAAGATTTTTTTTCAACTTATGCTGGGTCTGCTGGAACGCAACCCTATTGTAAATTGAGGAGCACCTGTGATGTTCTTCTATCTAAAGCCAGCTTTAGATAAACTCTTATCATTCTGACAAATCCAGGTCTAAATCTAATTTTCCTCCAGCCTTTGAGCAAGCGCTTCCACAGCTGCATCTTACTGATCACCTCCTCACCAATGAATCAGGAGACCATGGTGTATGGCACTCACTGCACAAGCAGTCTGAAAATGTGTACAAGCCTGTTCAACTTCATTTTACAAAATCAACAATCGGTTCCAGGCTCCCCAATGCTCTCTGTGGAGAGAAAATTGCCAGATTTTTACCCTTTTAATGCCCTTGGTTATGTTACATGGATGTAAGGGGGTTGGAGGGTTATGGGCAGGGAGTAGGTAAGTGGAACTAGTTGGAGTTTCATGTAAATCGGTGCGGACTAGAAGGGCCAATATGGCCTGTTTCCGTACTGTTATTGCTATATGGTTATTATATGGAATATGGTTGTGAGCTGTGGCACAAGGCATTTTACTTAAGGCAGAACTAAAGGTTGAATATGTTTCAAGTTCTCTTGCAGAGGCTCTTGTGCTACAATGTCTGTTATGTACTCTAACAAATTGGAGGGTTGTGCCCCATACAGACAAGCAGCTCCAACTGCATTTTAATAAGGTCTAACATATTCAAAACCCATGCAAATATGGTTTGTGTTTCATTTTACAATTTTTACACTAACACAAAGGAAAGTCAGATTGTTATTCATTTTATTAAAATCTAGTGATTGGTTATATGTAAAAGCATGGCAAGAGGATCAACTAAAACCTGCCTGGGATGGTCCCTTCTGTGTACTTTTAATTACAGACACCGCAGTAAGAACAAGAAAGGCTGGACCCACATTCAAAGAATTAAACCAGCTTCTGAACCACAACATCATGACACACAGATTCAACCCTCAACCTGGCGTGCAGTCCCTCATCCACCAGACCTGAAACTTACACTGCGCCGTGACAAAGTGCCGTAATGTTACATTTATTGTCGTATTTTAATGGTTTATTCAGTTATTGTTGTATTTTATTGCTGTTTTCAATGGGTTTTACATTTATTGTTGTTTATTCAGTTATTGTTGTATTTTATTGCTGTTTTCAATGGGTTTTATTTTTATTGTTGTTTATTCATTTTTTGGAATATTGTTCGTTAAATGGATATGTCACTTCAGTACTCACTATGTTTAAAGTCCCCCTGGAATAGGGGCAGCAGAGGTTACAATTGTGCTCCTTTAGAATGTAGACAGGGCATAGATTTAATGTATAGTCATAGTGGGGTATGGGTTAACAAGGGATTCCAATACGGACCAGGGGAACTGAACAGCTTTAGTGGAGTACATCTAATTTGTATCTTAGCCTACACAGGTATTAAAGACAGAAGTTTTGAGGCGATAGCACAAAGGACATGGTGGGACAAAGACAGACAGAATGGTAGTCAGGATTGTACATGTAGCAGAGAGAGAGAGTTAATACATATGCTAATGTACACAGACAGGCTGCAACTCACAAGTTCAATGATACATATGCTAATGTTAGCAGACAAGCTGCAACACACAGTTAAATCACAAGAAACAATCCCCCCCCAGCTTGGTCTCTTTTCATCACCCCGTGAAGGGGAGCACCAGTTTCCAACAACGTGAGCTGCTTGACACTTTAATATCAGGCTCCAGACAGCCTTCGGAGATCGGTGGCCCTAGGGTTCGGGGCTGAAGAGGACATCAGATACTAGCCACAATTCAACGGAACCGCCTGACTACTGCAACTCGTTCGCTGCTGAAGGCAGCGTCTCTCACAGACTGCTACTCGTTCGCTGCTGAAGGCAGCGTCTCTCACAGACTTCGTCAGGACAATGCTTACAAAAGTCGGGTGGTTAAAAGACACTGCTTCAATGTTTCAACGTGAATCTGCCCATGCCCAAGTTCAGACGTGGCAACTTCGGACTGATCTGGGATGGACTAGACTCTTTACTGAGAACTGGAGCCTGATACTCACAACCCTAATAAGCAGCTGGACTCGCTACTCTGAGCTTCATGGTGCTCCCCGACCTAAAGACTTTACACAGAGATTACAATTCAGTTATTGACCAGCTGGGTAAAACTACACCTTACACTTAAAAGATCAGTATTACTGATCTAAAAGAAAAGTGAGGAAGGGGGGGGGGGGATCAGTCACACTGACACTAGTAACCAAAGATCAGTAACACTGATCATGGTGAAAGATCAGTATTACTGATCTAAAAGAAAAGTGAGGATTGTGAGAGATGGGAAAATTGATCTAAAATTATGAACATGGAAGAAACTAAAGTTCATCAGTAAATGGCTGTAACCAGTACAAACAGGATAAGCTTGGGGGTTAGGATGCAGGAAAGCAGAGTCAGCACGATTAACATAAGAATCTTCTAGTCTTTGTGACAAGACCATAAGACTAAGATAAGGAATGGTAAGGTACAATAGAATGTAGGAAGTTGAGGTAGTCTGGATCAGATAAGGGTCTCCTAGCCCTGGACAGAAGTACCAAGTCATACATTTCTAATTAGCTAACCAGACACAGATTTATACATATGAAATTAGCCAACCCTAGATAGAATGAGTCAACTCTGCATATCAAGAGACTGTAGCCCCGAGAATCAGGAAGGTGTGAATAAGGACAATGACATGATGGGGCACCCACAGGATACCCCCTGGTCCTCCAAGTGTACTGAAACTGCACGTAGGCAGGAAGGATTGCCAATGCCAAACCCATCCAGGGGGCAGAAGAATGTAAGGGGGAGGGCACTCTGATACTGAAATTGACTGTATAAAAGTTGGGTGAGCCCCAGTATGTGTGTGTATTCCCAGGGTAAGGGGAAGCACCCAACTTTGCATTGTTGTAGTAATAAATGTTCTTTGTTCTCAATTTTTGTCTCGAGCAATTTCTTTAAAGATACTTTAATTTCTAACAACAGTGTTTAAGCTACCGAAAGAAAATAGACACCCACACTGAGAGCAGTTCAGTTTATACAAAGGTTTATTACAAATTCAAAAGCTGATTTCAAACTACAATATGCAAGCCCTTCCCAATTATACTTATTCCCAACTGCCGAAGTGAGGCAACGACTGCACACTTGTAGTAGGTTGTCGGGCGCCGGTAGCAGCTTCTCCACCTCCCTCGACTGGGACGTTAGCTGGACTCCAGAAGTTCTTCTCCTTGCTGACAGACGTTGCCACCTCTCAGAGAGTCTCAAACTTCAGCAGCGGGACCATGGCTTATATTACCCGAAAACTGCTCACCCAAGCACCTATTCCCAGCACAGTAAGAAAGATAAGCGAGTAAACTAGCATATTAGGCTTCGTTTGAATAACATAATTTTCAGCTTATCACTTTGAATACAATGGTTATTTTGCATCAAGGCTAGGCCTCTGACAGTCTGTGACCAAAACAAGCAGGAAGATTAAATGTTCTTGGTACACAGATGTCCTTTTGTCAGATAACTGCATCTCTGGCCCCTTGGTGGAATTTAGCTTATGTCTGCTGATTGTAAAAAACAAGCAGGTTCTCAGCCTTGCAGAAGCAAAGTCTGCAAAAATATAAAACACGGTTTAAATCTTCCATTACATTCCCCTCCCCATTCCCCTCCCCCTTTCCTTCCCCCGCTCGCCTCCCAGTTCCCCCCCCTTCCCATTCCCCTACTCCTAACTCTAACCCCTAACAAACCCTAACCTTAACACTACTGATACGCCCTATTCTCCACGTCCCCTAACTCTATCTCTACCCCTATACTGCCCCCTAACCCCAACCCTAATTCAACCCACCTTCCCCTAACCCTAACCCTCACCCCACCTCTACCTCCTACTCCTATCCCCTTCCCCTAAACCCAACACAAACCCACATCCCCGAACTCTAAACCTCACCCTAAACCTAGACCTAATCCGAGCCCATGTCTCCTAACCCTAACCATAATGCTACCTCTATCCCAGCCCTCTCTAACTCTAACTCTACCCACCTTCCCAACCCAAACCTAAACACTACCCCTATCCCCTACACCTATCCCCTACACCTATCCCCTTCCAGTAACCATACCCCTCACCCATACCCACACCCGCAACCCTACCCCTTACTCCTACCCTTACCCCCTTCCATTACACCCTTTCTCCTACCCCCTTCCCCTACCCCTCCTTCCCCTAGGTTAAGGTTGGAAGGGGAAAGGGGGAGGGGGAAGGGGAGGTGAAGGGAGGAGGGCTGGGGTTAGGGCATAGGTGTGAGGGAAGGGCAAGGTGAGCAGGAGGGGGTTGGGATCGAGGAGGGGTAGTGGAGAAGGGGGGGGAGTGGGTGACGGGACATGGGAGATGCAGGGAATGGGGTTGGCAGGGCCAGAGGGAGAAGAAGGGGTGGGATTCAGGACATCATGATGTTGTCTGACCTCTGATCAGCTGGGATGCGAGGTTCTTCTGGACTCGTGTCTTGTCTCCGAGATCGCTCCTTCTCCTGGGAAGAGAAATATGGGTGATAGAGATGCTGTCTGCGATGCCTGATCACGATAACTTTGGAGGGTCCCAACTCTTGCCCCATCACGCCCCTCCCTACCCCTGCACACTAGGGCCTTTCCCCTTCCTCTGCTTTACCTGAGGAAGTGTGTTTTGGAGAAAAGCACAATCTATCTCTGCAGAGCTCAGAGCACCGTGTCTCCATCAGGCAACACCCTGGTTCACCATGACATGACAGCAAGATGCTGGACAAATCATGGATGGATCAGTCGAATCCCTTCAGCTGACCCATATGAACCTACCCCACAACGATATTACCCTTCCCTCCCTCACACCAGTACCTTCTGTTTTTCTTTTATTCCTGTCCCCATATTAAAATCATTTTCATGCCTTTCATGGACCAGCCTCCACTACTACCCCTGGCAATGCATTCCAGGCACCCACTACTTTCTGTGTGAATAAAATGTACCCCTCACATCTTGCCTAAAGTTCCCTCCTCTCACCTTATTTCGACATCTTCTGGTATTCTCGCCCCAGGAATGTACACAATATTCCAAGTGTGGTCTGACTCGAATTTTATACATCTGCAACATTACCTCTCAGTTCTTGAACTCAATTCCCTGACTCCTGAAAGCCAGCACACAATACACCATCTTAAACTCCCTCTCAATTTTCACAGCAACATTGAGCGATTTATGTAGCAGGATCGAAATATTTCTCTGTCCTGCACACTGTTCATAATCCTGTCACTAACCAAGTGCTCTGCCCTCACGTTCTTGTAATCCACATTCAATAAAGAAATTGGTCTATATGGAGCTACTTTTAATGGGTCTCCAATCTTCTTTGGAATAACTGTTATTTGTGCCCTTGAAAATGACTCTGGAAATAAACCTGGACCAGTTGCTTGTTTAAGTCCATCTGCATTAACAGGATTGAACTCCATCTGTCACTTCTCTGCAAACTGGATGAACTATGACAACCTTCTGCACTGTCTACCCCATCTCTACCTCTGTGTCATCCCCTTACATACCCAGCCTTCCACTCCCATCATCATTCATAAAAATCACAAAGAGCAGGGGTCCCAGAGCAGATCCATTTGGAGCGCGACTAGTCATTGTTCCATCTACTACTACCCTCTGTTTACTGCAGACAAGCCAATTCTGAATCCACACAGCCAAGGCTCCATGGATCCCATGCCTCCCAACGTTCTGAATGAGGCCACCGTGGGGACCTTGTCAAGCACCTTACTAAAATCCACGTGCAGCACATACAGACCTTGACCTTCATCGATTTCCTTTGACACCTCCTCGAAATACTCAATTTGACTCGTGATTCAGGACCTGCTCCTCACAAAACTATCCATGAGTTTCCCCAGCATGTTTGTGCATTGCCCTCGGACCCAGCATCTGCAGACTTCCTGGCCAGTCCCTCCCTTACCCCTTCCCAGAGCTTCCGCATCCATTACAACATTAAGCATTGCTGCCCAGTACTGCCCAGTACAGACCTTTGTAAACGTTCTCCACAACCAACTAACCCTTACCCGTACCACACCCATAGCTATGGGTGGATTAAATATCCAATTAACTTCTTTCTGAATTTGATGTTGATTCCAATTTTGAATAACTTTTCATAATTCTAGTTGAGCTCCTGTAAAGTTAGATCCATTATCAGAACATAATTCTTTTACTTGACCACGTCTAGGAATAAAACGCCAAAGAACATTAATAAAAGAGTCTGTATCAAGCAATGACGCTACTTCAATATGAATTGCTCTCATAGTCAAACAAGTGAAAATAACTCCATATCGTTTTTCAACACTTCGTCCTCACTTTTCTTGCAAAGGACCAAAATGATCAACTTCCACGGATGTAAATGGGAATTCATCAGGTGAAACTCTGTCCTGTGGTAAATCTGCCATTTGTTGTTTTCCAGGTTTTCATTCTCTCTGTTAGTCACAAAGAGATGAAACCTCAGGATTTCATTATTAATATATTTAAGCACTGATGTTCTATCAGTCCAAAACACAGGATCTGCTAACTCCATCTGTAATTCTCTTCTTAACATAGCGTCCATTTTGCTCGCCATAATAGCAGCAGTCAATTCCATTCAAGGTCTGGTGACTGACTTTAATGGAGCCACTCTGGCTTTTCCCATTACAAATCCACCATCTACTCGCACTTGGTTATTTCACAGGACTCAGTAACTGACAGGATCAAAACCACCTTCACTTACATCAGAAAAATTGAGTAACTGAGCAAATGTGGCCACTCCAAAGTCTGTTGACTTCAAAACTTCCAGTTTAATCTAATTTCTCCAATCTAATTTCTCCAATCTAATTTCTCCAATCTTGTGCGATGGATTCTGGATTAGTTTCATCCCATCCAAATTTTCTTCTGCACAAAACTGGTATTTGGCCGGGCTGATCATTAGGCTGAATTCGGCCAGTCGGGAGAAGAGGGTGTGCAGTTGAGACTTGTGTTATGCCCAGTCTCTGCTGGTGACAAGAATGTCATCCAGATAAATGAACACGAAATTCAAATCCCTGCGCACCGTATCCATGAGGTGCTGGAATGTCTGGGAGGTGTTCTTGAGACTGAAAGGCACACATAAAAATTTGAACAAGCGGAAGGGGGTGATGATGGCCGTTTTGGGGATGTCCTCAGGATACAATGGGATTTGATGATACACGCCCACCAGATCGACCTTGGAGAATACTCTCACGCCATGCAGATTGGCCATAAAGTCCTGAATGTAAGGGATGGGGTAACGGTCAGGTACCGTCGTGTCAATAAGCCATCGATAATCTCCGCAGGGGCGCCAGCCATCGGAGGCTTTTGGGACCAGGTGGAGCGGCGACACCCAAAGTCTTTCGGAGCGACGAATGATCCCCAGTTCCTGCAGATGCGAGAACTCCTCTTTCGCTATCTGGAGCCTATCTGGCGGGTTTAACAGTATTGTACGATAAATTGTGTCAGTCACTGTGACACCAGGTTCACAGTTGGGAGAATATTTAATGGTGATATACAGTAGACTTTGGCAGATACTGTGACACCAAGTTCTCAGTAGTGAGGTTTAACAGTAATGCACGATAAGCTGTGGTAGATACTGTGATACCAGGTACACAATTGGAAGAAGGTTTTACGGTGATGTAATATTAACTGTGGCAGATAAAGTGACACCAGGTTCACATTGGGGAGAAGTTTATGGTGATGTACGGAAGACTGATGCAGATATGGTGACACCGCATTCACAATGAGGAGAAGGTATATTAGTGATGTACAATAAACTGTGGAATATACTGTGACTCCCAAGTTTACAGCGTGGAGAAGGTTGAACTGTGATGTACGATAAATGGTGGCAAAAATAGTGAAAAATGTGTCAACGTTTGGAGAATGTTTAACGGTGATGTACTGTTGACTTTGGCAGATACTGTGACACCGTGTTCACTGTACTGAGAAGGTTTAACAGAGATGTATGGTAGAATGAGGTAGATTCTGTGACTCCAGGTTTACAATAGTGAGACGGTTTAAAAATGATGTACAATAAACTGTGGCAGATACTGTGAAAGCTGGTTGACAGTGGGGAGGAGGCTAATGGTGATGTCCAGGAGACTACGTAGACACATTGATACTGGGCTCAGAGTGGGAAAAAAAGCTTTATTGGTGATGTCTGTGAAACTGAGACAGTTACTGTGACACTGGGTTCATAGTGGGGAAAATGTTTAACAGAGCTGTACGATAACCTTTGGTGAATAAAGTGACATCAGCTTCATATTGGGGAGAATTTTTAATCATGATGTACACTAAACTCTGGCAGATACAGTAACACCAGGCTCACATTGACGAGAAGGTTTACTGGTAATGTACGGTAGAATGGCAGGCTCTGTAACACCGAGTTCACAGTAGTAAGAAGGTATAATAGTGATGTACGATAAACTGTGGCAGATACAGTAAAACCGGTCTCACAATGGGGAGAAGGTTTAATGTTGATTTAAGGTAGACTGAGGCAGAAACTAAGAGACAAAATTCAGAGTAATGTAAAGGTTTAACAGTGATTTACTATAAACTGTGTCAGATACTGTGACAAGATGGCGCAGAGGGTAGACATGTGGTTCCACCCTTCAATAGTTAGACTATTAAATGCTCGATTTTAAAAGTTGTAAAAATGATTAAAAATACTGTTTATAGACTTGGGAATAGTGGAGGATCGAAATGGCTGCAAATGTGAAAAAATCAAAAACTCAGTTACAGAAGAAATTACCTTACAAAGTGTTGAAGAATTGTAGCTGAGTTCAAGTTGTAGCACTGGAGTCGTCGACTGGAGTCCCCAAGCCTCAGAGGACTCCTGCCCGGCTAAGTATTTTGTCAGCACCACTTGCGCTATCGCAAGATGGCGCCAGCTCAGCAGTGAATTCAGTGGTTTCGACTCGTGCACTCATTAACACAAGAGTGAGGGCGGGCCAGCTGAGCGAGGACAGGCCCATGATCCTGCAGCATTGCCTGCTGGTCAGGGGAGGTACAGTGAAGCATCAGAAGACGCACCTGCGCAGTCGGTGTCCCTACCGGGCATGCACAGTGCTTCGAGGGTCCACAAACCTTTGGAGAAGGTGTGGACTGTGGGGGAGCCTGAGCGATGGTGAACTGACGAGGTCGGCACACTGTGTCGGGTGTCCAGACCCGCAGCAGCACCGGAAGAGGACCTATTGCTATGGAGGAAGAGGATGCTCAACTTCATTAGAATTTGAAGAACTGGGGACTGCGGCAAAAGAAGGTCAGCCTCAAAGGGAGGTGATGGATCCTGGACTGGATTCTGTGTTTCCAATTGTGGAAGGGATTGCTCTACTCATGGAAGATATGGCAAATATGTCAATGCAGATGGCTCATCAGATTTTCAGAAATGAAAACTAAAATGAACACTGTGTGTGAAGAAATAACTTTTATGAAGCAAGATATTAATGTAGTTAAGAGTGATGTTACGAGATGGACACGATCAGTGGATACTGTGCAAAATCATTTTTAAAAGATTGAGAAGGCTTTCTTGAATGCAAGAGTCAAGTGGAGCGTAATAGAGAAAAAATGGAAATATTGGAAGATCCTTTTGTAGATTGGGGATTCAGAAGAAAGAATTATTGAAGAAGTTTAACTCATTAGAAAACCAAAGTCGTAGAAATAATGTTAAGATATTAGGGCTTCCGGAAGATATGGAAGGTACGGATCCGGTGAAGGTTTTGATGAAATGGATCCCAGACATGTAGGGCAGGTAATTCATTCTGAATGGACTGGAATTAGATCAAGCGAATAGAGCGTTAAGGAAGAAACCGTTGCCAAGCCAATTACCACGAGCAGTTTTGATTCGCTGTTTTAAATATCAAGACATAGAGGTGATCCTCCGATTGGTGGTGCAGAAAACACGGAAAAATCAGGCTCCACTGATGGTTCAAAATAATAGGGTTTTTTTTAATGCAGATCTGAGTCAAGAAATGATCCGAAGAGACCGAGAATTTAATTCAGCCTAAGAAGTATTGTGGCAAAAGGGATATAAATTTGCTTTTTGTTATTCGGCAGTATTGAAAGATTTTTATGGGAATTTTCAATCTCAGTTTTTTGAGAATGACCATGATGCTTTAATATTTGCTAATTCATTGCCAGATGTACGAGGAAATGGGCGATCGTCACCATTGTCACCGAAGGGAAGGGTCAATGGGAATGGAAATGGGAAGATTGGAAAATATGGAAAGAATGGGAAAAAAGTTGAATTGACGCAAAGTCTTCTCGATATTGAAGATCCGGAACAATCGTTGGGACTGGAATCAATGGGTTGAATGTTTTTGTTTCAGTATTTTGTGAAAGTCTGACTGGGGGTGGGTGACACTGAGTCCTTTAGTCACCTGCCACTGTGGACTTTACCACACCCAGATTTTTAGGGGCTACTACTTTTGAGTAGCTTGGTTTGGGATTGATTTTTCTCTTTTTTTTGGAATTTTTAAAATAGGTGGGATTCGAATACAGCGAGACTTAGAAGGGGAGTATTATTTTATAGTAGGATTCACATTTGTGAGAAGGTTTAACGGTGATGTACAGTAGAGGGAGGCAGATACTGTGACACCAGGCTCATTGTATTGTTCATTTATCTTAATTACAAACATTAACTTCCAAACATTCCATAAACTTCAATTCTAATCAGATTTTGTTCATTTAAATAGGTCACCACTAAAAGACCAAATCGTTTGGTCTCTTCAGTACGCTGCACAAAATTAAATTCTTTACCTGGGCTTTGTTCAACGGCACTTCAGTCTGCTTCATTATTTTTTCAGTCCCTCATTTTGTGCTTTCTGCTTTGCCCAGCCGATTCGCCAAATGGGCATCAAACTCTGTCTTCTCAGCTTGACCCAACATCTCCTCTGTAAACTTAAGCAAACCAAGGAGACCAAATTTAAAATTTTCACATTGGCATTTTCAAACACAAAAATGACGCTGTGAGTTGCAATTTCACATCAAAATCCCACTTGCTAAACTTGCAAGCAACTGAATCGCATCCAAATGCTGGAAAATTGCAAGAGAACTGCTTGGTTAAAGCAAAAATTCCACCCAGTCACCCCATTAAAGGCCTCCAAGTTAACAACAGATAGCAACGTGAATGTTAAATACAAAGATCTGTATCAGGAATATTAACGGGCTTTTAAAAAAAATAATTTCCACTATTGAAAGAAAACTCCTCAGGGAACACCAGGCTCTTGTTCAACAATTCCTGTTGTATTCCACAAAATGGTTTGAATCTTGATTTCAAGCAGAGTCATTTGGTGAGCTTGTTGGTCCAGAACAAACCCTGCCCAGACACTCCCTTAAATACCTGCAAAGTCGTGGCTCAGCTCTGCTCCATGCTGAAGCTATTAAGCTTTTCTGAAGAGAAAACGGACTTCAGATGCTGGTGCGTTGAGTCACAAAAACACTAATGCTTCCCTGAACAACACACCTCTGTCTGAAAACCAACAAGAACCTTCCCGAGTGGTAAATATCAACAAGACATAATATCATGTAACCGTACATGTCTTCGACTGTACTAGTTGGAGTACAGAAGGATAAGGGGGACCTCAGAGGCATTTCAAATGCTGGAAGGCCTGGACAGACTACATATGGCAAAGATGTTTCCCATGGTAGGGGATTCTAGGACATGAGAGCATAATTTCAGGATAAAAGGGTGTCAATTTAAAAAAAATGTGGAAAAATTGATTTTGTCAGTGGGTCGTGAAACCCACGTGAGGTCATTGGGTGTATTTAAGGCAGAGATTAACAGGTATTTGATACATCAAGGAATTAAGGGTAATGGGGAAAGAGCTGGGCAGTGTGGCTGAGTGGAAGAATGGTGGAACAGACTCTATGGGCCTACTTCTGCTCCTATATCTTGTGATCTATATCCTGCTGGAGACTGAGTCAACCCTCCTCTTGTATTCCATTCTTAGAAAACATTCTGCATCGTGGTTTTATGTCACGTGAACCCATTTCCGATTGAATCCCATGTTACAAATAACCCAATGGAAATTCTGCATTGAGAGGACTGCAGCTTCCACATTTTAAAAATTGTTATGGAGCAGCTCAAATGAGATTTCTTGCTTCTTTATTTGAAAGGATTAAAGTAGAATCAAATAAAATAGGAGAGGGAAAAGCAGAAGAATTTATGTACAAGTGGGAACCAAAATTAATGGTTGGTGATAAAGAGACACAATTGTTAAAACATTTGATTAATATATGGAATAAAATAAATGATGTAATTGGTGTAAGTGGATGTACATCACCCAGAATGGCTTTGATTCAAAATCCTTGTATCTTTTTCAAAGGATCATCAATTTCTGGATAGCTGGTTTCATAAGGGGATTATAAATGTTGAAGATTGTTATGAAAGGGGTCAATTAATGTCATTTGAGCAACTGAGAAATAAATATCGTATAACTCATCGCAATCTTATTGCTATTTCCAACTTAGAGCATATTTGAAGGATAAGTTAGGACCAACCATGTTGTACTGAAATAGAACTCCTTATAAGAGGAATTGTTAAAAAAATATTTGATGATGTCCTCTTTATTACAAGTAGGAACTTTTAAATGAGGAGTTCATAAGTTGAGACAAAGGTGGGAAATGGATCTGAATAATTTAATTGATTGGCAAATATGGGAAGATCCATATAAGGATCTCAATGCAAGACATAAATTAGTTCAGTATAATTGTTTTTACATCAGTCATGTCGCAGATGTCAGCAAGGATTTTATTTGAAAGCTGTACCTGGAGTCAGGTGACTCAGGCTATTGGATTTGAAAACCTCCTCAGGAAGCTGATTTGGCAATAGAAACATAGAAGATAGGAGCAGGAGTAGGTCATTCGATAATTCGAGCCTGCTCCGCCATTCAATGAGGTCATGGCTGATCTTAAAATTCAGAATCCCGTCCCCGTCTTCTCTCCGTAACATTTAATACCCTTATACTTAAGAAATATATCTAATTCCCTCTTAAATATATTTAATGTACCTGCCTCTACTGCCCTCTGTGGCAATGAATTCCACAGATTCACCACCCTCTGGGTAAAGAAATTCCTCCTCATCTCAGTCCTAAATGGTTTGCCGATTATCCTCAAACCATGGCCTCGGGTTCTGGATTTTCCCATCATTGGAATCATCCCATCTGCATCCATTCTGTCCAGTCCTGCCAGAATTTTATATGTCTCTATGAGATCCCCTCTCAATCTTCCAAACTCTAGTGAGTACAATCCCAATTTGCGCAATCTTTCCTCATAAGTCATTCCTGCCATTCCAGGTATCAGCCTGGTGAATCGCCTCTGCACTCCCTCCATTGCAAGAACATCCTTCCTTAGATAAGGTGACCAAAACTGCACACAATACTCCAGGTGTGGTCTCAACAAGGCCCTGTACAGCTGCAGTAAGGTATCCTTGATCCTGTACTCAAACACTCTTTATATGAAGGCCACATACCATTTGCCTTATTAACCACCTGCTGTACCTGCATGCTCGCCTTCAGAGACTGGTGTACAAGTACCCCTAGGTCTCTCTGCTCTTCCTCATCTCTTAATCTATTGCCATTCAAATAGTAATCTGTCCTCCAGTTTGTATTACCAAAGTGGATAACCTCACATTTATCCACATTGTAGTGCATTTGCCATGTATCTGCCCAGTCCCTCAATTTATCCAAATCACACTTGAGCTTCCTGACCCCCTCTTCCATGCACAAAACCCCTCCTAGCTTAGTGTCATCTGCAAATTTGGAGATATTACATCCAATCCCCTCATCCAGATCATTAATGTAAATTGTGAACAGTTGGGGTCCCAGTACAGATCCCTGTGGAACCCCACTGGTCACCGCCTGCCACTCAGAAAACGAGCCATTTATCCCAACTCTCTGTCTTCTACCTGCCAGCCATTTCTCAATCCACATCAATACTTTGCCCCCAATCCCATGAGCCTTGATTTTGGAAGCCAGTCGTTTATGCGGGACCTTATCGAAGGCCTTTTGGAAGTCCAGGTACACCACATCCACTGGCTCTCCCCCATCTATTTTATCTGTCACCATCTCAAACAATTCCAATAGATTTGTCAAACATGATATACCTTTTGTAAATCCATGTTGACTCCGTCCGATCCCTTTTCTGCTAGTCATATGCTCCGCTATTACATCCTTAATAATGGATTCCATCATTTTGCCCACTACTGATGTAAGGCTCACCGGCCTATAATTCCCTGCTTTTTCTCTAACCCCCTTTTTAAATAGTGGGGTAACATTAGCTACCCTCCAATCCATGGGTACTGATCCCGAGTCTATTGAGTTCTGGAAAATAATTCTTAAAGCATCTGCTATCTGAATGGCCACTTCCTTAAGTACCCTAGGATGTAGATTTTCAGGCCCTTGGGATTTATCTGCCTTCAATCCCATCAATTTCCTCAAGACCATGTCCTTAGAGATACTGATTTCTTTCAGTTCCTCCCTTGCATTAGTCTCTATGTTTCCCAACATCCTTGGGAGGTTATTTGTATCCTCTCTTGTGAAAACTGAATGAAAGTAAGAATTTAATTGGTCTGCCATTTCCTTATACCCCATTATCCAGCTCCCCACCATGACTACCAGCCCCCCCCACCACATCTCCATCGGGCACATAAAACTCAAAACGGTCAACCAGTTTACCTATCTCGGCTGCACCATTTCATCAGATGCAAGGATCGACAACGAGATAGACAACAGACTCGCCAAGGTAAATAGTGCCTTTGGAAGACTACATAAAAGAGTCTGGAAAAACAACCAACTGAAAAACCTCACAAAGATAAGCGTATACAGAGCCGTTGTCATACCCACACTCCTGTTCGGCTCCGAATCATGGGTCCTCTACCGGCATCACCTACGGCTCCTAGAACGCTTCCACCAGTGTTGTCTCCGCTCCATCCTCAACATTCATTGGAGCGCCTTCATCCCTAACATCGAAGTACTCGAGATGGCAGAGGCCGACAGCATCGAATCCACGCTGCTGAAGATCCAGCTGCGCTGGGTGGGTCACGTCTCCAGCATGGAGGACCATCGCCTTCCCAAGATCGTGTTATATGGCGAGCTCTCCACTGGCCACCATGACAGAGGTGCACCAAAGAAGAGGTACAAGGACTGCCTAAAGAAATCTCTTGGTGCCTGCCACATTGACCACTGCCAGTGGGCTGATATCGCCTCAAACCGTACATCTTGGCGCCTCACGGTTCGGCAGGCAGCAACCTCCTTTGAAGAAGACCGCAGAGCCCACCTCACTGACAAAAGACAAAGGAGGAAAAACCGAACACCCAACCCCTGCAACCACTGCAACCGTGTCTGCCTGTCCCGCATCCGACTTGTCAGCCACAAACAAGCCTGCAGCTGACATGGACACTTACCCCCTCCATAAATGTTCATCCGCGAAGCCAAGCCAAAGAAAGAAAGAAGATTATATATTCCCCTGATTCCGACTGCAAGGAACCTACTCTGGATTTCACCAATCTTTTCCTCTTGACATATTTATAAAAGCTTTTGCAGTCGGTTTTTATATTTGCCACAAGCTTACTTTCGTAATTTATTTTTGCTCTCTTGATCACGTGAACCAGGGGAGTTGTATTAATTCACTTCAATGCAGCATTTTGGATCTATTGACCAGAGTTGCACACTGCAGCAGTGAGGAAGGAATTCATAACTAGTTTTTCTTCTACAGTTACTTCTTACACCAGTGAAATTGAATAGAATAAAATCAGAATTATCAGATCAATGTTTTAGACGTGGTGAAGATGTCGCAACTTTCTTGCATTCAATTTATCTTTGTCCTAATGCAAGATCTTTTTGGGGAGAATTACACTATTTATGGAACAAGTTATAGGAGATATTTTTCCACCGAATCTGACCTAATTTTTATTAAGAAATATGGAAGGAACAAGGCCCAAATTAAATCTATTAATATATCAATTGAAATTTGTTAAATTAACGTTAGCGGTGTTGAGGACATGTATTGAACTTATTTGGAAATCACATATATTTTTAGGGATGCCAAGATAACATGCAAAAATTCAAAGTTGTATTCCTTTGGAAAAAATTACATTTCGCTTGAGAAATATTTACTCTATGCTTTTGCAAATTTGGCACCTGAATATTTAAATATTATGCTTCAATTTGTAATAATGCCCTTTCCATCCCTCTAGACATGTGAGATTCTCCTCTTAGTTAAATTTTTTTATTTAGATTTGTTAGATTTTCTCGCCACCGTGAACTCTGGGGAAGCGGACGACTAGTGCAGGGCACCAGAAAACAGAAAGACCACACCCACCAACATCTCAGAAGCAGAGTATTCAATCCATGGGTCAGTGACCAAGGAAGCAGACCAGTGAGGGTTTCTGCAGCTGAAATACCCACATAGGTGGCAGGCTGTTGGTGACTTGAGGAGAGGAACCCACGCAGGCTGTGGGCTTCTGGACAAAGTAGTCAAGGAACTCACACCAGGCTGTGGATTGCTAGGGACTGGGTCAAAACTGGCTAAAAGGGTGTCAGGTATCAGACCTGGGATACGAATGAGTGCTAAATGGTTCCTAATTATGTCAGAGCTTCAAAACTGGAGCTCACATTGCCAATGACTTGGATTGTCTGTGAGCATTGAAAGAGAATCCACAGACCCTCAGTGACTTGGCCCAGGGTTTGGGGTGGTGGGGTGGAGAGCACTCAGTCTTTCTCTGACTGCAAGAGGCATTTCAGGCAATTTCTGCCAGAGGTGAGTCTGTCTGTCTTACAGCAGGAAAAAAGCAATTTTGTGTGATATGACACTTTGTAATTACATGACAGTAAATTCTCTCCTGAAATAGAGAGAGGTTCAAGTTTCAAACTATTACAAACTCCACTCAACAGATTATACCTCTTCCCACTTTTTGTTTTCGCAAGGACACCGTTGATTTTATCACAACTCCTCTGCTGCGTCTGTCCTGCGACAGATTATGTATTTTACTTTGTATATAGAGATGTTTTTGAAAGAGATGGATTGGAGGAGTCATTTAGGTCACAAACAAACACATACACTGCACAAAACAGCTCTTATTTAAACTGCAAGAGCTTTGCTGAGAGTGAGTCTTTCAGGCGCCGAGAGCCTTTGCAAAGACAAAAGAAGGAGACTGTTTTGCTAAAGAATTTCAAAAGCAGGTGTAAATGGATTATTGTTTTTAAAGCAACAGATGAATGGACTCAGAAGTGTGGGTCTGGTGCAGTAATCTGGCTGGTACCAGTTTGCTGTTCTAAGAAGGTCATGTGGTTTTGCAAGCAGAGAAGAGAGACCAAATAGGCTTTTTCGAACAAAGAGAGAGGAGGGAGAGAGAGAGAGAGAGAGAGAGATGACAAGCTGGCATCTTGTTTTGAAGACGGGTTTTGAGTTCTCAGTTCAGCCGGTTGAAAAACTTTGTTGTCCATACAAGAGGAAATGGCTGGCTAGAAATGGTGTTTCACTTGAAATAAGGGAAACAAAAGGAACTCAATGGTGACCTGCAGAAGGGGTTATCATTTGGAAAACCCTGATGGGTCAAGTTTCTTTAGCAAGACACCAAAGTGGCTGATCAGTGGGAATCAGTTTATGTGTGTCCAATGAGCAGGAAATCCCTCTCTGAAACCAACAAGAGCTTTCCTGAAGGGTAAACATTTACTTTTAAGCACCAGAGCTTATCATTCATATTCAAATTCATAAATGTTGAATTCTATGCACAGTATAAGAATTGATAGACACCGGTGAACTTGGAGTTGTGTCAAAGAACTTTATGCACATTAAATACACCTGCGCTTAGAATTAGAAGGGGGTAATGTGAGGCTGTTAGGTTAATAGTGATAAGTTAAAGTTTGATCCTGTTTTTTTTAAAGAAAATTTAAAACAATGTTTGTTTAAGAATGAATGGTGTTTTTGTTTAAAATCTGCCTATGATGGAAAGTATTCTTGGACTGAATAGACATCTGGGCCAAATGGCTATTTAACGACAATCTGTACATGATTGTACATCCTAAAGTACAATGACTACTTCTATCCACTAAAGATTGTTAAAGAGCAAGAAAAGACAATACAATCACGTAAAATTCCCATCCATACAGCACACGTATTAATATACAAAACAATCACACCTGCTTATCAGTCAGGACGGGCCTACACTTCCCAAGGAGGCTGAGGAGGTCAAGGCCAATGGCTCTCATCCTCAGATTTTACAGGAGCGCAGTTGAGTCTCGACCATTGGATGGTCTAGTTGCTGTATAGCATCAGACAGCAATAATGCAGAGTAGTGAGGATCACTGGGGTCTCCCTTTTTCTGTGGATGACATTTACTGGGAGTGTTGTTCAAATTGGGCTCAAGGAATAGTACAAAGTCCATTTTGATCTAGTGAACAGCATCTTTAACCACGTACATCATCAAAATCAGGACTTCCATGCTGGGGAATAGCATCTTCCCACAGGCTGTGAGATGGATGAAAAGTATCCTGTAAGTGTGATCATCCTCCCAAATATTTATATATGTAGCGTCTACTTCGATAGAGCTACTAAAGCAAAACACACACACACACACACATACCAGGTTAGTCAACACAAAACTGCTTTATTCAGTCTTTACAGGCTTCTTCTATTTACAGTGTGTCCCGGGCTCCATGGGTCAAGGCGGGACATCATTTATGAGTTTGCTGCAGATCCACGGGACCACAAGTTTAAATTAAGCCCTGCGAGTGTCCTGCTCCTTCCGGCAGGGGAAATCACAGATCAACGTGCCATTCCTCGGCACGCAGGACCACGTGCATGCGGTCAATTAAATGGATAAGTTCCCAGATGTCTGCTATATGATTTCATGTGCCTGCTAAAGAACCTTGCCCTCTCGGCCCGCTACACAGCTGATACGCACCCCCCCCCTCCCCCAGAACCGTCGCCAGAAAGTAAAACACCAGCTGCATGCACCTTAGGTGGACACCCTCATCGTCTGGGCTGGGGGCACTGAATGGGTGAAGCGGGATCCACATGGGCAGGCTTTTGTCTGTCCCAACGAAACAGCTGCGAATGTCCCCCAATGTCCAAAGTATACTCAAACCCATCCTTCTTCACCACATGGAAAACGCCCTCATACGGTCGTTGTAACAGCACTCCTGGGTCCTGTCTGTGCACAAAAACAAAATCAGTGTCCAGGAGTGGTGGGGTACATTCTGTTAAGAGGATCCAAGCCAGTACGTTGGAAAAACTTTGCTGATCGCGATACCATGTCGAAGCTGTGGAAGGTAGTTCAGATCAGAGTTGGTTGTGAAATGAATGTCCCATGAAAATGTAAGGACGGTACCATAAACCATCTCTCCGGACAATGCAGACATATTTTACTTTGGAGCTGGGTGCACTCCCAAAAGAAGGAATGGCAACTCATCAATCTAATTGGGACCAGTGAGTCGGGCCTTAAAAGTGGACTTCAGTTGCCGGTGGGAACGTGGGTGAATTGTGTTCCGCGGACTGAATTAATGTGGGAAAACCAAATCTAGCCATCCAGTTGACGATTAATGCTTTGGCCCTTTTGTCAGTTTCACTGGATGGCAACGGGATGGCCTCTGGCCAGCATGTGAAATGTTCTACAACTGTTAGAATGTATCTCATGTTGTGAGATTCTGGCAATGGTCCAAGCAGGTCCACATGCATATGTTCCAACTGCCTTCTTTTTTTCTTTGGCTTGGCTTCGCGGACGAAGATTTATGGAGGGGATAAAAAGTCCACGTCAGCTGCAGGCTCGTTTGTGGCTGACAAGTCCGATGCGGGACAGGCAGACACGATTGCAGCGGTTGCAGGGGAAAATTGGTTGGTTGGGGTTGGGTGTTGGGTTTTTCCTCCTTTGCCTTTTGTCAGTGAGGTAGGCTCTGCGGTCTTCTTCAAAGGAGGTTTCTGCCCGCCAAACTGTGAGGCGCCAAGATGCACGGTTTGAGGCGATATCAGCCCACTGGCGGTGGTCAATGTGGCAGGCACCAAGAGATTTCTTTAGGCAGTCCTTGTACCTTTTCTTTGGTGCACCTCTGTCACGGTGGCCAGTGGAGAGCTCGCCATATAACACGATCTTGGGAAGGCGATGGTCCTCCATTCTGGAGACGTGACCCATCCAGCGCAGCTGGATCTTCAGCAGCGTGGACTCGATGCTGTCGACCTCTGCCATCTCGAGTACTTCGACGTTAGGGATGTAAGCGCTCCAATGGATGTTGAGGATGGAGCGGAGACAACGCTGGTGGAAGCGTTCTAGGAGCCGTAGGTGGTGCCGGTAGAGGACCCATGATTCGGAGCCGAACACGAGTGTGGGTATGACAACGGCTCTGTATACGCTTATCTTTGTGAGGTTTTTCAGTTGGTTGTTTTTCCAGACTCTTTTGTGTAGTCTTCCAAAGGCGCTATTTGCCTTGGCGAGTCTGTTGTCTATCTCATTGTCGATCCTTGCATCTGATGAAATGGTGCAGCTGAGATAGGTAAACTGGTTGACCGTTTTGAGTTTTGTGTGCCCGATGGAGATGTGGGGGGGCTGGTAATCATGGTGGGGAGCTGGCTGATGGAGGACCTCAGTTTTCTTCAGGCTGACTTCCAGGCCAAACATTTTGTCAGTTTCCGCAAAGCAGGACGTCAAGCGCTGAAGAGCTGGCTCTGAATGGGCAACTAAAGCGGCATCGTCTGCAAAGAGTAGTTCACGGACAAGTTTCTCTTGTGTCTTGGTGTGAGCTTGCAGGTGCCTCAGATTGAAGAGACTGCCATCCGTGCGGTTCCAACTGCCTTCATACTGTCAGTAAATGTTGAAGAGGTGCCTTAGTGTGGCACTGAATTTTGGCAGTCTGGCAGGAGGTACATGTGCAAACACATTGCATGACACATTCTCAGTCCATGCTATACATATTTATATGACATGAGCTTGACAAATGTTCTGATGGACGGATGAGATAAGCTGTGTCTCTGGTCAATAAGGTGCTTTCTCCAAGATGCAGGAAACATTGGTCTAATGTAGCCCAAAGACATGTCACAAAGTAAGGTTGGCCACCCAGTTGTGCTGCCCTCTGCAGTATGTCCAGGTTAGTAATGGCCGTACTGTATGCCTGAACATCGGGGTCCATTGCCTGGACACTGGCTAATGCACAAATATCAATGTCACCCTGAATATGATATATCGTCGGTCTGGACAGAATATTCGTGACGAGATTGTTTTTACCAGATGTTATCCAAGTAGATCTAAGGGAACTCTAAATCTCTGACCAAAGTGTCTATAACCAGCTGGCAGGTTTGAACACCATTCTTCAACTCAAGTGGCATCCTAAGATTTTCAAAAAGCCCAGAAGGGGTAATAATCACCGTTTTAGGAATGTCTTCCTTATGGATGGGATCTGATGGTATCTCATGACAAGATCAACCTTGGAGAAAGCACAGAAATTGTGCAGATGGGAGGCAAAATCTTGCATATGAGGGACGTTAAGACAGTGGGTCTTATCCTGAGATATGGTCTGCTGGCCTTCATAAATCATAGCATAGACTAGAGTATAGCTGGAAAGTGATGCTGCAACTGTTTAAGGCATTGGTGAGGCCAGGTTTGGAGAATTGTTTTCAGTTCTGGTCTCCAAATATAGGAAGGAAATAGATAAGGTGGAGAGGGTGCAGAAAAGGTTTACAAAAATGATACGTGGCTTACAACATCTAGAGGACAGAGAAAGATTAAGGAGACAGTGACTTTATTCATTGGAAGGTAGATGGATGAAGGGGGTTATGATAGAGGTATTCAAAATTATGAAAGGTATAGATAGACTAGACGTGAGTGGACTCTTTCCCCTGAGGGCAGGGGAGGTTGGAACAAGAGGGCATGAGTTCAAGGTAAGGGTGCAAAACTTTAGGAGGAATGTTAGAGGATGTTTCTTCACTCAGAGAGTGGTGGCAGAATGGAATGATCTTCCAGAAGAGAGAACTGCGGCAGAGACCTTTCTGTCATTTAAGAGAAGGTTGGATGTGTCGATGGATATGAGGGGGTTGGAGGGATATGGCCAGAGTGTTGGAGGGGAAAACTAGTGGAGTTGTTCATGTGAACTGGCACAGACTAGAAGGGCCAATATGAACTGTTTCCGTGCTGTAAACGGTCATATGGTTATATGTGCTGGGCTCCACAGGACAAGGTGGGACCTCATTAAGAGTTTGCTGCCGGCAGGTTTGAATTAAGCTCCGCGATTATCCCACGCTTTCCGGCAGGAGACTCCAAAATTCGAAAAGATGAATTTACTATTTCCATGAACCCTCCACTTTTACGTCTTTACTTAACCCAACCCACATTTCTTCTCCCATTCAAAGCACTCAGTAATACACCAAGGCAGTAAAATAAAAACTCAATGCTGGAAATACTCAGCGGGTCATCTACTGGAAAAATAATCGGAGTTGAAACCTTCAGGTCCATAACCTTTCACTGGGATTCAGAAAGATCATCAAATAAACTTGATTCTCTTTGCTGAGAAAAAGAAGAGGGGAAATAATAAATTGAATATGTGGGATGAAATGCTCGAGCAGCAGAAATGGCAGTGGTGCTGGATGAGTGGAGTCGACTCGCTGATCAGCATATCTGTCTGGATGGAGGGGTAAAAGATAAACAAGACAAACATGATGTCGTCACTGTGAGGTACAATACGACAGCTGCAGAGAATCTGAAATGAAGGAATGGTGAAAATACTTGTTTTTGGATCAATGTGACAAAATTTGACCTGACAAAAGAAAACAAAATTGCTTTGCTCTGCCAGAACTCTCTAGATCAAGGGGCACAATAAAATAGTCCAGAAGCCAACATTATGAAATTGAACAGAGAAGTTATTCAAATCTGCAGCAAGAGATAAAACACTGTTACATAATTCCATGAAAGTGGTGTCACAGGAAGACAGGGTTCTAAAGACAGCTTTTGTCATCTTGGCCTTCATTAATTAACATATTGAAAATAGGAGTTAGGAAGTTATGGTGAGGTTGGATAAGATGTTGGTGAGGCCAAATTTGGAGTATTGCAGGCAGTTCTAGTCACCTAGCTACTGGAAAGGTATTAGTAAGATTGAAAGAGTGCAGAGGAGATTTACTAAGACGCTGCCAGGTCTTCAGGAGTTGAGCTACAGGGAAAGGTTGAACAGGCTGGGATTTTATTCCTTGGAGTCTCGAAAAATGAGTAAGGGATTGCTTAAAGTGGCATATGAATGGGAAGAAAGGCTGAGAAAGATTGCAGTGGACCCAATTGTGAAGGAAATATTTTGCCTGAGAAAAATTGTCATTGGCCCATTTCCTCTGGAGATATGAAACCACGCACAGAACAAGTCAATGATGTACAATTAAAACAGTGGTTTTCAAACTTTTTCTTTCCAATCACATTCCACCTTAAGTAATCCCTTACTAACAGAGCACTTCTGGCACAGGGATTAAGTGGAATATGATACGGGGGGTGGGGGTGGGGTTGTGGAGGAGGAGTTTGAAAATCACTACTTGAGATGAAAAGATTTCTCCATCTCCATTTTAAGCAGACATCCTTTTATTCTGAGGTTTTGCCCACTGATCCTAAACTCTCCCACTACTGGCAACATCCTCTCTATCCAGCCCTTTCACTATTCATCAGATTTCAATGAGGTCCTGCCTCATCATTCTAAACTCGGGCGAGTACAGGCCCAGAAACATCAAATGCTCCTCAAACATTACTCCTCTCATCCCCAGGATCATTCTTGTAAACCACCTCTGGGCCATCACATCTGCTGTTAGAAATGGGGCCTAAAATTGCTCACAACACTTACTAGATCAGGACAACCAGAAGGTGGTCACGAGAGGGAAGACAGCTGCAGGGCTGCCTAGAGTCCTTGGATTGGATGGTGTTCAAGGAGTCAGCTGAGGGGAGGGGGGCGGGGGGAATCGTGGAAAGATGGCATCGGAAAATGACATGAGAAGACACCTCTCCCTGACTGAACTATTCAATACTCGAACTGCAGTGACTTTTTTGACTTTATCAATGTTTTGAACAGTAATTTACTACTGTAGGATTCTGGAAATGAAGAAAGGAAAAAAGCAGTGTTGGGCAATATCAGTTGCCCCAATAATCACAGAGACAAAGACTGAGGGGAACGATAGGCTTTATTACACACAAGACTGCAGGCCCGCGCCCAAGCTAGGGAAGTGAAGGTATGGAAGAGGTGGCTTCACCTTTATGGCCTGGGTCACAGGTGAGGATTCTGGACCCCCCTCCCCCACCCCGGGGAAAACCTAATCACACACAGGGAGAACATAGAAACTCCTCACAGAGAGAGCAGGATTTGAACCCCATCCCTATCACTGGCAGCGCAACAGAGTTGCGATTCTGCCATCCACTGTTGAACCATGTTGGACATGAAGAAACTCAAATCAAGGAAGTCAATAAATGGAGAGCATCAATATTTCATGAGTTGGTACGGATTAGTCCAGATTTTGAGAAAAGATGGATGGACAGTACTTTGCAACAACATAATAACAGTCAGTACAAAAGAAGCCACAGCGAGCTTGCATGGGAGCCAGGAAGGGAAAGTAGCCACTTTATTGAAATGGAGGGAAGAGAATGGTCTCAGGAGCAAGAACCCACGTGAGAGAAATTCTGGTTCATGAGCAAGTCACTAAAACCCAATGATACCTTCCAAAGTGCATTCCGATTTGGGAATACGAGGCATTCATCTCAACTTATTTCTCCAGTTTGGGCATTTTAGATCATTAATATTCCCCAGTATTCTTAAAAATCTGATGATGAGGTGTTACATGTGTTGCTATGAGGTGGAACAATGCAGCTCGCAGTATTTGCACAGCAGATATAATAAGGGATCCACCCTTCCCCCTCTCCTTCATAGTGTCTATTTAAGACAAACACTTTTTCTCTCAATTTGCCCATAATCTGCAAAGAAATGATGATGAGATCACGAGATGTAGCAGTAGAACTTCATTCATCTTTTGATTTTATCGTCTAAACAAGTTTTTTTTAAAAATACAGAGCAGTGAGGGTCTGGGATGCATTGCTGGGGTGGAGGTGGGGGCTGGTACAATAAGGACATTCAAAACACTCTAAGATACATGGATGGAAAAATAATAGAGGGTAATGAGTGTGAAGTAGGGAAGGGTTAGATTTGTAACGGCACTGATATACCATCGTTTACAAACAATTAAAGAATACCCTCACTCGTTTCTTCCAGAAGACAATGCAGTCTTTATCCTCCTCAGACACTTTTCATTCTTCAACTCCCCAAAGACCACCCAGCCAAACCCTTTTGACTTTCTCATTGGCTCAGTGCCACATTGTAATCCTGACACTCTCTCTCTACTCCTCCTGCATCCGAGATCCATCACCCATATACTGATGTTTAACACACCCACGCACATGGGCTATTCCTCCAGCGTGATGCTTCAATTACATCATCAGCGGCAACTGGCACCGTTCCCAAAGCAGGCAGATGCATCACCGTGACAGCCCCCTCCCCCCCACCTCCAGCCTCCGATCCATGCAAGGAGGCGAATGAATGGAACTGTCCCCAGTGTAACAGTCTGGAGGGTTGACAGATCAGCCTGATCTCGTATGATACTGCAAGACAGGCAATGCAGGGGAACGACTGGTCCTTTCGCTCTGGCCCTGATGCAGAATGTGGACATTTGAAATAAACTGGCTTTAACCTGTTGATGGAAACAGTGTTACCTTTTCCATTCCTGTCAATCACAAAACACGATGGATGGTGCCATAAGACCCGGAAAGGACCATCGTAAATGGGCTAAAGTGGTTTACAAACAACATCATGTCAAAGAAACACATGAGTACAGTGTTGTCAATCATTTGGCACATCCACTGGAGATGATGCTGCCACATAGGAGAACATCAGAGTAATCTCATTTTCTCGAAGATGGTCAAGGTAACTGACCTGTTCACGAGCACTGTCTGGACTCAGATTCACAAACTCAAATGGCAAGGTCAACATACAGTCATAGACTAGCTCTACCACTAAACATCCATGATCTGCCCTAAGAGCTGTAGTCATGCAAAGGAGAACCATGGGCAAACGTTCGCTCCATGTCGATGATTTGCCACCTGCTGTCAATGGTGCTTTCAATCGTCAATGAAAATGCTCAAAGAAGCTGTTGGCCCTGAAATGCTTCACCATAATTCAGGTAGTGCCCAGAGGATCAGTGAGAGCTCAGATCAATGCTGACTCGAACTGAGACCCTCGATCTGTTGTAATCGTGCCCAGAACACCAAAAGATGGAATCCAATGATCCAAAAAAGTCCAAGCAATTGTCTCTGCAGAGATGCCGATGATAGGAATTTCATCCTGCCACCTGGTAGTCCTGTCCTCACCTGTGAGCAGAGAAGTACATTGCCGAGATGGCAGAAGTGGACCTTCCAAGCCACAAGGTGCACGTGCTGGAAATAGGAATCCAAAACAACAAAATCCCCTAGCTTGAATTTCATGTGCCTGGAGACTTTAGGGCGTTGACCCAGCAAGCAAGTCCTTGCCCATAATCCAACATTCTGTTTAACATGAAGCCAGGTAAGATGTTCCTTAACCAGTTTGATTGATACTCTTCTACCAGGAAGAGATAGATTGTGAAGAGAAAATCTCCTGCCTCATAGCTGCCCACACAAACAGCCTAGTCCTTCCTGTTGGGGGAAAAAAATCACAGACCAACTTTTCAGCCGATTCATCCAGGGTCACATCTTGAAGATGGAGACCAAAGTTGATCTGGTTACACCTGATGAAATCGGGATCAGTGCACCGTGCATGAGCCATGGCTTTGAAATTGATGTCAGTAGTTGTATGTAATGTCACACCTGGAGAGTGCACCAACCACAGCATTTGCTTTCTCTCAGATGTCATGTGTGTCCGATGAAAATTGAAGGATGAAGTGCAAGTGCCGAATCTCCCTTGGCAAGTAGAGATAGAGTATGCATAAGAGGCTGGTGGTCTGTACAAATGGTCAAAGGATGACCTTCCAATAAAAAGCTGAAATCTTGGATTGGAAATTGGGATTCATGAGGGAATTACAAAGAAACATTTCCAAATTGTATCTTCTACTTCAAGAGGAATGTCCAAACCCAGACTTGAATAAATCAAAAGAAAGATGGGAATTGATTTGGGAACTGAAATTGACCCTTTTTGCTGGTCTGACATTTTTTGGGACAGTAATTAATGTTTTTGATAGATTAGTTAATTATAATTTATTCATCAATTATATTTAATGCCACATCAATTAATTTATTCCTAATTTTTCAAATTCATGTTTTAGATCTGAATCCCATCTTAAAATTGATTGTGGGTAAATGCAAAATTGTATTCTCTTAGCAAAGGTGACTTATAATATTAGAACTGGGTATGATCCATAATTCAAAATATGGAAACCATATTTAGATATGTGTTTGGATATCTAATGTACTCGCTTCTCCACCCCACCACCACTTTTCTTTAATCTTAATGGTTGAACCTTATCATGTTGGTTTAATTCTAATATTTTATTAATATTCTGCCTTTCCTTTTGGGAGGGAATAGTTATCACAGTTGCTTTGCACCAAGATCTGTATTTTTTTAAAAGACTTTTTATCTCTTCTCACTTTTATGTACAGTACAACATTTATTTTTTTATTCTATTTTGATCACTGAAAGTATCATTTGGATACGATTCTATTATTATATTGAACTGTATACAAAACTATAATTATATTTTTTTTAAAAACTGAAATGTTTCACTGCGAGATAGATAGCTAAGAGTTCTTGCCCAAATGTACTATACTTTGCCTGAGCCGGTGACCGCTTGGCTGGAACAAAAAATGCCAAAGTTTACAATTGCCCACAGACTCATTGTTCGAACACTGCTCCCACAGCACTAACAGATGCATTTGTGGTAAGAGAGCAAGGCCTTGGGCATTTGATGTACAAGCTTAGTGGCATTTGTAAGAACAGTGTTCACATCATGGAAAGCATACACGGCATCGTCTTTCAAAGTTAAGGTCTTTTTGAAAACAGACATCAGATCCTTTGAGTCATTCAGCAAGAGGTAATAGAGATGCTGTGGCATTCACCAGGGAACAGCAATAAAAATTCCTCATACCTAAAAACCATCACAACTGGCCAACCTTAACGGGGGGTGGAAATTCTCAAAATTCACGCACTTCCCATTCATCAGCCAAAATACCATGTTGCATAACTCTAGGTTCCAAAAATACAAGATCAGAAGCTCCAGAAACACTTTCCAGGGATTGATCACGATGCCACATTCCTCAAGCCTCGGAAACAATGAGATAAGGTGGCTCTTGTGCTCCTCTTCATCCATACTTACAACCAGAATCTCCTCGATCAACACAAGCACCAAACAAACCCAAGGCCAGTGAGTTCGTGGTCCATGAACCACTGGAATGTCTGAGCTGCATTCCATAGACCGAATGGTATTCTCAGAAACTCAAACATGCCGAATGGGAGCATCACTGCTGTCTTTGTGACATCCGGAGACTCAAATGGAATCTAATAGTAAGCACGTTCTAGATCTATTTCAGCCAATGCATATTTGCCGTGGAGGTTTGCTGAGAGGTCTTGTAAATTTGGAATATTGTATCAGTCAAGCATGGTGGAATTGTTCAGGGGACGATCATCTCTGCAAGGCCGCCAATCCCTAGTTTTTTTCAGAACCATATGCAACCGTGAAGCCCAGCAGCTGTCAGATCTGTGGACTACGCCCAACTCTTGCCAATCCAATCTTGCAATTTTAAGATAATCTGGGGGTATTACGAGCATGCGTCTCAGACCCTGCCTTTATATGGTGGCTTATTGCATGTCTGTACACCATTACGATGGGGTCACAAGGCGAGGAAAATACGAGCAAGGCTTGGAAAGGGCAGGAATCAGGTTGAAGGCTTGTCAGGCAGCAGATGGCATTGGAAGGATAACAAATGCAGCTCACTTGCATTCAAGAGCTGCAGTCCACACAACGTTTTTTTCAAATACATCATAGAAAAATGTGACAAGAAATCCACTCCCAAAATGGAATTTGCCACATTTACAAATGAAAAACCACCCAAAAAGATTGCAAGACTGAAATGAAGCATGAGTAACCTGTGACCATGTTTGAAAAAGAGAATAATTTGTGGCTGAAAGAACACATGACATATTAGAAAGACTATGTTCCTTAGGGATTGGAGGAAACGGCACTGATCCAAAGTGACAGATAATTTTGGAGTTTTACATAGAGATGGCAAACAAATAACCTAGTCCAACAATTGCCTCGAATGTTTCCATTTTTCTCAGTTGCCTTCGATAATCTCTCTCAAATGAGAACAACATCACAAGACAAAAGAACAGAACCAGGCCACCAGGCCCATTAAGTCTGCTCCCTAAATACACACTGAGCTACTCTTCACTACTTCCAATTTCCAGCCTTTTCCCCATATCCCTTCATGCCCTCACTAACGAGATACTTGTCTATTTCTTGTTTAAATACTCCCAGTGATCTGGCTTCCACTGCTGCATTAGGCAGTAAGTTCCACAGCTCCAAGACACTCTGGTGAAAGAATTTCTTCCCAATCTCTATTTTGGATGGATAACCTCTAATTTTCTTGTCCTCAATTCACCCACCAAGGGAAACATCTTACCCGCATCCACCCTATCTAAATCTTTCAAAATACAAAATGTCTCCATGAGCTTTCTTCTTTAATTTCCGATACCCCAATGATTACAACCCAAGAGCTGTCAAACACTCCTCGTACATTATATTTTGCATTCTGGGAATCATCCTCGTCATTCTCCTCTGTGCCCTCTCAAAAAACATCACATCCTTTCTCAGATAGGACCAAGTGCTTGAAATGAGGTCTCACCAGTGCCTCATAGAGCCTCATTAACACCTATTTACGCTTGTACACCATTTCTCGTGAAATGAATGCCAACATAGCATTCGCTTTCTTCATAACCAATTTCACCTGGTCATTAACTTTTAGGTGTCCTTGCACAAGGACACCCAGGTCCCTTTCCACATCCAAGTCTGAATTTTCATCCCATCCAAATAGTATGCTTCCTGTTTATTTCCACTGCCAAAATGTACAACTGTACATTTCTCGATGTTAAATCTCATCTGCCATCATTTTGCCCAGTTTTCTAATCTGTTTATATCCTTCTGCAAATTTACGGTTTCTACATTTCCTACTCTGTCCCCTATCTTAGTGACCTCTGCAAATTTGGCCACAAAACCATTTAAACAACAATTCAAATCATTAATTTATTTTTCCTTGGAATATATCTATCCTGCATTCCTTTTATTACTGCCACATGCCATTCTAGAATCGATCATCACTGAATCTGAACATGTTTATTGTGATAAACATCTTCTAATAAATGTTCTGGGTTTAATTTTTAAAAATGTTGTTGTGGTTCCTCTTCATCACCTCTTTGGAAGCTGAATTCACAAAAGTTTCAAAATATTTTTTCAGCAATAATTCTGTGGTACAGAGGATTACTCATCTTTCTTAGAGGTTAAAAGTTGCATTTTGATTTTGTTGTCTCAACTGAACATTGTACAAGGTGAAGGCTGATTAAAATGGATTCAGTAATGATGGCCTTCAAACTTTGCATTATTGCTGTGGCTACACAGCTTGAATGATAAACTGCTGTTTCTACAGGGAATTAACTCACGGAAATGTTCTAAATATATTCATTGGAGATAGACCTCTGTGAAAAGTTTACTGCCCATTGGCAACAATCCTTGAAGAGAGATGAATCATCACCCAACAGAGCAGCCCAGGAATAGGCCATTTGGTGAACAATGTCTGTGGTGACCATGATGCTCATTTAAATTAATCCCATCTGTCAGCACATGGTCCAAACACATCGCCCATTCCCTCTTGTTCATGTGCCCAACCAAATGCTTCTTAAATTGTGGCGATTTCACCACTATCCTGGCAGCGTGGGCCAGACCCCCATGGCACTGTGCAAAAACCTGCCTCACTTCTCTCCTTTTTCCCCTCTCATGTTCAATATAGGCATCGTAGTATTTTTACATCTCCCACGGGGTCGGGGGAAGAAGAAATCTATCTTCTCCAGGACTACAATAATTGGATAAATTTCAACCAGGCCATCACTCAGCTTCCAATCCTCCAGAGAAAACTATCCAAATTTGTCCAATCTCTCCTCAGAGCCAATGCTCTATCCCAAGCAACCCCCTGATAAACTCCTTTTGTCATGCAGCAACTAGAATTGCAGAAAACACTCAAAATGTGGCCTAATCACATTTATACATCATGTCCTGCTCAATGAAGAATAATTTCTTTAACACCCTACACTTGTGTTGCCACTTTCAAGGAGCTCGCGCTTGCACCCCAAGATCCCTCATTGCAACACTACTAAAAGTCCTCTCAAAGTGCAAGACACTTGTCCAGATTAAACTCCATCTGCCATTCCTCTGCCCACATTTATAAGTCATCTGGTTTGGAAAGGAAAATACGAGGGGAACTGAGTGAATCAACAGGAGAGAGAGAAACATTTGGGGGTGGGGGTGTAGGCAGGTTACATGAACTTGGAAAATTCCATATTCATACCATCGATTCACAAATGCAATAAGAGATGGTTCCTCTGGATTTGACCTCACCCTGACAATGGAGGAGGCAGAAGACAAAGGTCAGTGTGGGAATGGAATGGAACTTAAAACATCTTGTGACCATGATCCACGATGGCCATTGTGATCCAAGTGGAGGTGCTCAGCCTATCTGTCATTTACTCTGCATTGGGTTTCCTGCCACAGAGTGCAAGGACATGGTTGGAGGAGGTGATCGTGAAACATCACCCTGCATGAGAATCCCTGGATGGTGGTAACTGATCTAGATTGCAGGAGAAAATGCCCGAGGACAGGGAGGAATTAGAAATCTGTAATTATTTGAAAGACCTTACTGTAAGATTCATCACCAATGAGTAGGAAAGCAGCTTCACTCTATTCTCCCTCTCAGAAAGATTTAGTTAATAAACAAAACAATCTTTCAGCACAGCCAATGGCAAAAGGGCTCTTAATTTAGTCTTGCAATCAACAGACTTTGAAGATACCCACCGTAAAAGACTCAAAATTCAATTCTAGATTAACTTCTGGTGGAAGTATGAGAGCCATTCACTTGCTTAATCAGATTAGCCTTATTCTGAGTTTCCATTTTGACTTTCACACCATCAAATGCAAGCCCCAGTTTTTGATCCCCAAGTATTTTCTATCCTTACCCACTTTGCAACCACACCTACCTGAAATTGGAACAGAAAACAGCTAATTTTAACATGTATAAATCATATACAAAATAATTTACCCACATTTTCACATCACTGTTGCCACTGAGTGATAACTTGTGCCCATCAGGAAACTGGACCAGCCACTAAAGGGTGCTATTTACCTTGGTGTTACTGACTCTTTTCCAGTGTTACTTTCAGACATAAAGACATATTCAACATACACAATATTTCTTTTCTTACTGACCAGAACTATAAAGCATTGTTTTTAAAAAGAGAAAATCTCGTCAACCAGGAGATACAAACTCCTGACTGCAATGTTGTTGTGCAAATTTGCTACATTATTGAAGTCTCACAGAGCTTACAATAGATATTCAAAGTCAAGCAATAGCAGAAATAACAGAATATTACAGCACGGTACAAGCCCTTTGGGCCACGATGTTGTGTTGATCTAGATATTTCTAACAAAAAAAAACCCTGTAGCAGCTACTGCGGTAGATGCTACTAAATAAAGACAAACACATACAAAGGTTGTCAACTCAAGACTGGTTTATTGCAGACATACACAGAACTTGTGTTTCTTGCCTGTCAATGAAAATATTAGTGAACACCATCCGGTCCACAGGACCAGCAGGTTAAAGCTACGAGCCATTAGTGCCCCGTGCCTTTAGGCAGGGTCTTCATCTGATCCACTCACTGTACTTTGGTGCCCAGCACTCTTAGCCTGCGACGTGTCAGGTAACTCTGTGAACTGATGGTGGTATTTTGTAATATCGCGCTGTGCGTCCGCTACAACCCTGTTTTTCTTTCGCCCATGTATGCCTGTCTAAGAGTCTCTTAAATGCTCCTTACGTGATATTGTAATGGATAAATATATTTGAAGAATTTGGTAATATTTGGGATTTTGGTAAGATTTAGAGTAGGTTACATACATTTTAAAACATCTTATTTGAAAAACTGAAGAAATATTGAAGATCTCTGGAGAATGTTCTGCACATTCACAAGTAGGTGTTAATCAAACTGATGTCATAGAATGAATGACCATTGTTTGGAAATGGAGCCAGGATTGCTTCAAGTACCTTTCTGCAGGGTGCTTCCAGGAAAGTCACTTCTCGGTTTTGTTTATCTAACACTAGGTTAAGCAGAAGAAAGAACTCCTGTTGTTTGGAATAAGAGGAATGGAACTCTGTAGTAGCTTGTAGAAAGAAGTTACCATCTGGAAAACCCTAACGGGGCAAGGTTCATCAGTGAGACATTGAGGTGACTAATGGTGGTACCTCAGTTGTGGAAATCCTGGAAAAACAAATCTCTCTCTAAAAACCCAACAAGAACTATCCTGAGCGGTAAACATTTACCTTTTGAGCACCAAATCCTGGTGAAATTTATACATGTTCCACTCTGTGCACAGCAGAATTGCCTGCATCCGGAGAACTTGGAAGAAGGCGAAGTAAGATTGAACTGTGAACCAAATAACTTTTCTTAACTTTAAACACATTACAAACATGTTCACTTAGAATTAAATGGGGGTTATTTTGGGTTTGTTAAGTATAGAGTTAAAGTTTGATTCTATTTTCATGATTAAATTTGATTAAAAATAACTTCTGTTTTAAAAACCACTTGTCTTGGTGAAGGTCTCTTGCTGCTGGGTTTTGGGATCCTTTGGGCTCTTAACAATATTTGCTTGGATAATGACATTGGGCCTATTCAAAGTAGGAAATGGCTTCTACCAGCAGGAGTTTCTATTTGATTAAAAAATATTGATAGGTGGCTGGCCACATACGTTTCCTAAAAATTAATACCCTCTCCCTCCCTAAACCACATTCAGCCCCACGACATCTTTCTACGTTGCATTACTGGGACCACCAAGGACCTGACCCATTTCCCATCTCTCCTTGCAATGCCAATATGGCAGCTGCCATTAAGAACTGACAAATCACATTTTAATTCAGCAAGTAACATGAAGGTTATCCTGACATCCTGCTTAAAAGGAAGGGTCAACAAACCTTCCAAATTTTGTCACTTTATTTTTATTTTGATTCCCATGGGGCATTAGCAAAAACTGTCCCATCCATTTGCTCACCAAATTATGAGTAAAATCATGATCCCTGTTCATGAAAACCCATAACGTTCAATGTTACACAGATAATCTAGGAAGAATTCTGTAATAAAAGTGAATGAAACATTGAAAGAATTACCCCCTTATCAACGCTGAGATTGTAGTGCACCAGGCAACTGGGCAAGCAAAAAAGGCCAAATCACTGCAACACTTGGACAGTCCAAGATGGCACAGAGTCCCCTTTACCACTGAGAAGGAGCCTGGGCCTAGCACCATGTGCGGGCTGAGATGCCCTTGACTTCCGCGTAGCGGCCAGCCAGCTGGAGAGTGATGCCACAATGCAATGACATCACTGCCGGAAGTCAGGGGTACGTCACCAGAAGTAGGCAGACCAGTGAGCACACGTGGAGAATTTAAACCAGTAAAGCCAGTCTTTGTTTTACACTCACCTTGTGGCGACATCTCTTTATTTGGTAGCACTGCCGCAGCGGACTCTACAAGGCGATAACTTCTTACTTGCTGCAACCAAACAGGTCTGCAAGATACACCAACCTAAATAGAAAACATGACCGGAAATACCAGAGATCATAAATTCAAAAGATTGGTGAAATCTTTACTCTGTATTGTTAACACCAAAGTCCCTATATTTTTCAAGGCATTCAGACAAGTAACTGTGAATCATTACATTTTAGACAAATGGTACGTCAGGATCAGAAGGATTGGAGCATTATTGTTCAAGTGACACAACTTTAAAAAATAACATCTAACTTTATGAAGAATGTGATGCTACGACAGGAAAAACAGATGAAATCAGACACATTCTATGAGCATTGGGAAGCAAATAAAAATGGATTGGTTTTCCATCCCTTCCAAAGTGACCCAATGACCCCGACAGGTCCTCCCCGACTTGCAACCGGAGTGGAGTTCAAAGGTCCCACAATGATCGCGTCGGGGGAGGGGAGGGGGTCCACGATGGTCGCAAGTCAAGATTTTGACCCTGTGCGAGGAGCCCTGAAGTCTTAGAGCCTATTTTTAGAATCCAATGATTTGACAAACGAGAACAGAGACACAGGGCACAAAAGACCCAAAATGTACGGATTGACTTTGTGATTCAGGATCCATTGGCTGGGGGCAGCCATCTTAATTTATGTGCGCATGCGCCAATCATCAGTTGGCCCATAATCAGCACAGGCGTATCTGCAACATATGCGCGAACTCACCACGCATGCGCCAACCAGACTTGCCAATCGCCTCCCTCCACCCCTTCTCGCTGCAAGTTACCCCACGGCCTCCAGCCTCGCCCTGTTGGCGCCATCAGGCCTCGCACCGACGCCTCGGTTCCACCCAAACACCCCGCCATTACCGGCCACTCCCGGTGGGGCCCAGCGGGCTGCTGGTCACCCGTTTTCCCTGGACCGTGCGGCAGAGGATCCCGGCACCGCCGCCAAATTCTTCCCATTGAGCCAGTGGGGACGCGACGGACCCTGAGCAGACGATGCCACCGCAAACATCCTGCCTCCCCACAGCACGAGCCAATCAGCCCATGAATCTGCCTATCAATCCAACCTGACTTCAGCGTCCAATCCAATAGCAGCCTCACCGAATCAGCCCATTGGCTCGCGCAACTGAAGCAACCAATCAGCGAGCGAACACAAAGGCGCACCCAATCAGCATCACAAGACAGAAGACGGGCAGTTGAAGGAGCAGGAGACCGTTCGGCCCTTCCATTTTCAACTACCCCAACAACTCAATCAAATCCTTAGATTTCATAGGATCATTTTGTCTTGGCTCCAAGATTCCTCTGATCTCAAGAAATACATTTACCCCAACTACAAGGGAGACTATTTATTCTCAATCTTTTCTCCAAATTTATTACTGCTTCCAATTTAATGTCTGTTAATTTTTTCAAAGTATCTGCATCTAAGTTAAATGCATATGATCCCTCTATGAATGTGTCCGCCAATAAACTCATCACAAGTCCATGGATCCCAATTTCAAATGAACCTTCAATAGGGTAGAGAATTCCAAGGAAATTTCATTTTCATTTAAGACATTTCTTAAAGTCTAAGCAGCCGATCGGTTATTGGAAAATTGTGACACTTGGTGTTCGGCTCCTTTGCATTATCGTCTCTCGATCCCTGCTGCTGTGTCCTCTCATAATGTTGTAAGGTCATCTCCCTTTTTTCCAATGACAAAGAGATCCATATTCAAACTTTCCTCCTATCACCCGGTTAAAACATCCCAGAAACAAATTTGACAATATGTGTGCACTTCTCATTCTTCATATAAGGAAACTGGACACGTGACTCCCGATGTGAAATTGGAGAGTTCGCGCTACTTTGAAGGGTGGAAAGGAGGACACACACTCAAGCAATCAAAGTTAAAGATGCTTCATTACACTGATAGCTCTACTTCTATTCTCTCCCCGCTGCTGTCGACAGGAGTGATGTCACATTTGCGCCGGCCTCCGATTGATCAGTATTCCTGTCCTTGTTGATTCCTTCCGTGCGGGTTGTCCCCTGGGTTGAAAGTTGTTGGTCCTCGTGGACTCTGTGCGGTCACCACGTTCGTCAGCCATCTTGTGTATAGGGTGGATTCCCAGTTAGCATGATCCCCCACCTCCCCAGAACCAGTGATTGGAGCACCTTTTGCTGCTTTCAGTCGCCTATATCTGTGTCGTGGGGGCTGAGTAGAGGCCAGTTTGCTAATGTCCAGATGGAGGGTGCATGAGGTGGTTTATGGGGGGATTTCTTTATTCTTTCTTTTATATATACCACATATATTTGTATTTCATTTGTATTATTATTAATTGTGTTAATTGTTTGTGTATTTAATGTATAAATAATATATTTTTTAAATGATCAGAGGTCAATCCACGGGACCTGAAGAGGCCTAGAGCAACACTGGGGACACCCTCTTGCCCCCCACCACCCAAAATATCAATGTGATCCACTATGATCATTGACTAAATCATCGAGGACCCCTTCACCAGGCCAACAGCATCATCCAGCTATTCCCATTGGGAAAGAGATCCAGGAATTTCAGAGCCTGTACCACCAGGCCCAGGAACAGACTCTTCCTCCAAGCAGGGAGAACGTGGAACGATTGATGAGCTGCTCATACAAATACTCCTCGACTCTGCTATTTATTCAACAATATGGAGTTATTTTTCTGGACATGCTGCACATGTATCATTTGTCTGTTAGTGTGAGGGCTTGGTTGTGTGTTTACATGTGTTTATCCCAAGAACGCTGTTTCATCAGGTCGTACTTGTGTTATCCAATGGTAATAAATTTGACCTTGTAATTTGGAGCAGGTGCAGAAGAGATTTCCTGGATCGGAGAATGTATCTCATGAAGCAAAGTTGACTGAGTAGGGCTTTTTTCTTCCCTAACCCCCCACCCCACAAAATTGACATTATTCAGAAATTATTTCCAAAGAGGAAGACCGTTGCAAGTCATTTCTCCTCCTCCTGTTGAATCCAGATATTCCCTTCACTGCACATTGCTGTATACGTCTCTGTTTATCTTCATTGCCACCATTTTGATACCGTGTGGTTACTGCCCCCTCTGCTGTTGGAGGAGTTCCCCTTGGTCTCAGCCTCTCAGTGCCCAGTAATGGGAGGGTTATGATCCATCCCTTTTGTGCCTTCGTATTGGCAGCGCCAAGTCTCCATCCATTCCTCATCATGTACTCCTGCAGCCTGGAATGTGCCAGTCGGCAGCGTTCCCTACCCAACATCTCCGCTTGCTGAAAGACTGACAGGTTTTAACATAGAACACGAGAGCACAGTACAAGCAGTTCAGCCCTTGATGTTGTGCCGACTGATATATTCCTACCAAAATAAAAATAACTAACCCCTTCCTCCCTCATAACCCTCCATTCTTCTTTCATACATGTGACTCAGAGCCTCATAAATGCCCCTAAGATTTCAGCCTTCACCACCACCCCAGTTCTTGGGGTCGTCCCATGTCCCTGACCTGGTACGCATACACTGCATCCCCTCCCCTTGTCACCCTCCTGCTCCCCTCACCTTCAGCCAGTAGTGAAGGTGGTTTCTGTTCCAATAGGTGTTGGGGACCTCAACCAGGGAGCAGATCCGAGAGATGAACCCCAAGTGCACCGAATTCAAGTCCCCGCAGATCAAAGTACGTCCGTGGGCCAAGGTGAGTGACCCAATGGTGAACTGGAGCTCCAGGGGTGGTCTCCTTCCTCTGGCTCCATCCCCAATACTGTCCCCTGTCACCCACCAGGCCCATCCCCAAAGCCCCCATCTCCCACCAGGCCCGTCCCCAAACCCCTCCCCCTGCTGAGATCGTCCCCAAAGCCTCTGTCCCCCACTGGACCTGTCCCCAATGCTCCACCCATTGCTTGGACTGTTCCCAGAGCTCCTGACTCCCACCAGGGCCTTCACCCAGCCCCTGTCCCCCAACATGCCCAGCCCAAAGTCCCCATCCCATCCCCCCTCACCTATTTGCCTGTACCAAAAGCCCATCCCCTTCAGGTCTGTCCACCCACCAGACCCGTTCCCTCACTGGAACCCTCTCCAATCAATCACCCATCACAACTTCCCCACCCCAGTTCTTGAACCTCCCCCTTCTGCCACCCACAGGCCTTGGAATATGATCTGTTCCTGGGACCCTCAGACAATGGAGATGTGGGGAGGGTGGTGGTCCATCTCCTTCCCGGTGGCAGCGTCCCATCACCAAGCTGGGGAATCCCCTGACCCTTTGCACAGGGATATCTGTCCCATCTGAGCCAGTCCTTTCTCTCCCTCCACCTTGGAGAATGTGGCCCAGTTCCGCTGGCTGCTACAGTACACGCTGCCCTTCACCTCTTGCCCCAGGACTCCTGCTCCCACTTGTCCTTCATCGAGCTATGTGACCACAGCCAGGAGTTGCCCCATCCTCATTACCCTGTGGGTGAGTGGGTGGGACATGACGACGGGGTTGTAGGTGGTGGAATTGGGGTAGGAAAGTTTGGGTGAAACCTGGGAAAGAGAGCGGTGATCATCCGGCTGTGATCATTCGGCAAAGATGGTGTGAGGCATTGAAGAGTGAGTTAATGGGCAGTCCCCTGCTGGGTCCATCCCCCACCGGGTCCATCTCCAAAATTCTCCTCCACCAGATCCATACTCAATATTATCCCTCGCCGGGTCCATCTCCAATCACATCCCCACTGGGTCCAACCTGAATACCATCCCCCACCGGTTCCATCCCCAATCCTGTCTCCGCTGGTTCCATCCAAATTCCTGTCTCCTGACGAGTCCGTCCCCAATCCCACCCCCCGCCGGGTCCATCCCCAATCCTGTCCCCGCCGGTTCCATCCAAAATCCCGTCTCCAGACGAGTCCATCCCCAATCCCAACCCCCGCCGGGTCCATCCCCAATCCTGTCCCCGCCGGTTCCATCCAAAATCCCGTCTCCCGATGAGTCCGTCCCCAATCCCGTCATCTGTTGCGTCCATCCCAAATCCATTCCCCCACTGCATCCAACCCCAATACCATCCCCCGCCAGATCAGACCCCAATACCATCCCCCACTGGATCCATTCCCAATCGCATCCCCACCGGGACCTCCCAACTCCTACCGATTCCGTCCCCAATACAGTTCCCAACTCGGCCTGTCACTAATTATTTTGCCCGACAGGTCCTCCCACTGGTCCCTCCCCAAAGCCCCTGACCCCCACCAGGTCCATTCCCAAAGCCATTGTCCCCCACTGGCTGGTGTCCAAAGCCCCCACCTCCCCACTAGACCTATCCTGAAGCCCCAGCCCTCCACTAGGCCTCCCCCAAAGGCCCATTCCCCATCATGTCTGACCTCCCACTGGACCGATCCTCTCACTAGGCCCATCTCCAATCGATCACGCATCGGAACTGCCCCACCCCAGTTACTGAACCTCCCCCTTCCCCCACTGACAGGACTTGGAACGTGCTGCTGCAGGGACCCCCAGATGGTGGAGATGTGGGGAGAGCAGTGGTCCAGTCTCCTTGCCGGTGGCTGCATCCCAGACCTTCACTGAGCTGGGGAATTCCCTGACCCCTGGCACCGGGACATCTGTCCCATCTGAGCCAGTCCTCTCTCCCCCCCCCCCCCCCCCCCACACTAGAGGCTGTGCCCCTGTAGCTGGCTGCTACAGTACACACTACCCTTCACCATTTGCCCCAGGACTCCTGCTCTCACTTGTCCTTCGACAAGCTGTGTGACTACAGCCTGGACCTGCCCCCACCTCATTACTCTTGGCCCTGTGGGTGAATGGGTGGGACATGACAGGGGGGTTGTAGGTGGTGGAAATGGGGTAAGAAAGTTTGGGTGAGAGCCGGGAAAGAGAGCGATGATCATCTGGCCAGGGAGAAGCATTGGGGACAGAGTCACTGGGCAGGGGTCAGAGCCTCAGGGAAACAAGGGCACTGGAATTTGAAGCAATCACAGCTCATGGAAAGTAGGAGGAAGAACTCTGGGAACCATTGAGATTGGCGAGGTTAGCGTCGCGGTTAGAACAACGCTGTTAAGGGGCCAGCGAGCCGGGTTCAAATTTGACACTGTCAGTGGGGAGTTGTGCATTTTTCCCGTGTCTGCGTGGGTTTCCACCAGTTGCTCCTGGTCCTTCCACCATTTAAAACGTACCGGGGGTTGTAGGTCATTGGTGTAATTGAGTGGTTGTGGCTCATAGGCTGAAAGGGCCTGTTCCCGGGCTGCATGTGTCAATATAAAATCTCCATCTAAAATGATAGTCCAGCCTGTCATGAATTTTTTAAAGATTCAACTCAAATGACTGGTCCATATAAACAACTCTGAAACAGTCCTTTCGCTCCTTCTTTTCTGCTGGCCAAGCTGCTTGCAAACAAACTATATCCCTCTCAACCTTTTCATTCCACGGACCCATTCAACTGACATTACATTGTCAACCTGTGGGCCTGTGGGAATAAGTTATTTCCCTGCCTGGCAACCTGATTATGTTCCTCCATAATGGTGAAGTTTTGGAAGTCTGGTTGGCGCATGCACTGTGGATTTGCGACTTGGAGTTGGGGTCGCGCCTGTGCGGATGATACGCACGTGCCGACTGAGGGCCACTCAGCAAAGTCTTTGTGGAAGCGCCAACTAACAAGTCGCGCATGCGCACTGAAATTAAGGTGGCTGCCCCCAGCCGATGGACCCTGAGAAACTGAGTCACAAAATCAATCTGCACATTTTGGGTCGTACGTGCCCTGTGTCTCTGTTCTCGTTTGATTTTAAAAATAGTGTCTAAGCTTCAGGGCTCCTCGCACAGGGGCAAATCTCCGACTTGCGTCCATTGTGGGACCTTTGGGGTTTAATTACGGTCGCAAGTCGGGAAGGACCTGTCGGGGGTCATTGGGTCGCTTAGGAAGGGATGGAAAACAAATCTGAAGGAGTTTAGAAATAGTTATTATTTTAATTGCAGGAGTTTAGAAACAGTTATTATTTTAATGTTAGGAGTTCTGAAACAGTTATAGAAGGTAGAAAGAAAAAGCAAGAAAAAAGCTAAAATGTTCTTTGTGTAAAATGGCGCATGAAAAACAGCAGAACAGAGTAAACAAGATAACAGAGGAATTTAAGAAATATGTACGTACACACACAAAGAGCTTGTTTAATAGGGGGTGGGGAAAGGAGGTGTGAGTACGGGATAGGAGAAAGTCGGACTCAGTCAAGAGTCAGGCGCATAGAGAAAAGTGCCAAACCAATCCAAGAAGGATAAATGTAGGAACAATGTAAGGGGAGGTGAATTGAAAAATGTATAAAAACAAAGAAGCTTCCCGCCCTCGGTGTACTTTCCCGAGGTAGGGGGAGCGTACCCAACCTTGCAATGTTGTAAATGTAAATAAATGTTCTTTGTTCTCAACTTTTGTCTCGAGCAGATTTTGTGAACGTGAAGGCACTTCTCACAAATCCATTTTTCTGTGCTTCCCAATGCTCATAGAATGTGTCTGATTCCATCCGTTTTTCCTGTTGTTGTATCATATTCTTCATCAAGTTAGATGTTATTTTTTTAAAGTTGTGTCTCTTGAACAATAATGCTCCAATCCTTCTGATCCTGACGTACCATGTGTTTAAAATGCAATGTTTCTCAGTTACTTGTCCGAATGCCTTAAAAATATAGGGTCTTTGGTGTTAATAATACAGAGTAAAGATTTCACTAATCCTTTTGAATTTATGATCTCTGGGATTTCTCGTCATGTTTTCTATTTAGGTTGGTGTATCTTGCAGACCTGTTTGGTTGCAGCAAGTAAGAAGTTATCGCCTTGTAGCATCCGCTGTGGCAGCGCTACCACATACTGTTTTAAATTCCCCATGTGTGCTCGCTGGCCCACCCACTTCTGGTGACGTACTCCCTGACTTCCATCTTTACGTCATTGTGTCGTGGAGTCACTCTCCAGCTGGCTGCCGCTATGTGGAAGTGTAGGGCTCCTCAGCCCATACATGGTGCTAGGAGTGGGCTCCTTCTCGGCAGTGAAGGGGAGTCTGTGCCATCTTGGATTATCCAAGTGTTGCAGCGATTTGGCCTCTTTTTGCTCACCTGGTCTCTTGACGCACCATAATCTCAGCATTTATAAGGGAGAAATTCTTTCAATGTTTCATTCACTTTTATTACAGAATTCTTCCTAGATTATCTGTGTAACATTGAATGTTATGGGTTTTCATGAACAGGGATCATGATTTTACTCATAATTTGGTGAGCAAATGGATGGGACATTTTTACTAATGCCCCATGGGAATCGAAATAAAAATGAAGTGACAAAATTTGGAAGGTTTGTTGACCCTTGTTTTAAAGCAGGATGTCAGGATAACCTTCATGTTACTTGCTGAATTAAAATGTGATTTGTCAGTTCTTAATGGCAGCTGCCATATTGGCATTGCAAGGAGAGATGGGAAATGGGTCAGGTCATTGGTGGTCCCAGTAATGCAACGTAGAAAGATGTCACGGGGCTGAATGTGGTTTAGGGAGGGTGAGGGTATTAATTTTTAGGAAACGTATGTGGCCAGCCACCTATCAATATTTTTTGTCAAACAGAAACTGCTGCTGGTAGAAGCCATTTCCTACTTTGAACAGGCCCAATGTCAATATCCAAGCACATATTGTTAAGAGCCCATAGGATCCCAAAACCCAGCAGCAAGAGACATTCACCAAGACAAGTGGTTTTTAAAACAGAAGTTATTTTTAATCAAATTTAAACATGAAATTAGAATGAAACTTTAAATTAACTCTATACTTAACTAATCCAAATGAACCCCCTTCTAATTCTAAGCGCACATGTTTGTAATGTGTATAAATTTAAGAAAAGTTCTTTGGTTCAAGGTTCAATCTCACTTCTCCTTCTTCCAAGTTCTCTGGATGCCCAGCCTCCCCCTCGCCCTACGACTCCCCCTTCACCCTCCCCCTTACCCCTGCCTGGCCCCGCCCCCTCCCCTCATTCACCGCCCCCGCCCCCTCCCCTCATTCACCTGCCTCGCCCCCTCCGGGCTCCCGCCCCTCCCATCCCCCTCCCTCTCCCTCATCCCCATCCCCTCCCCGCCCCCTGCACCGACCCCTCGGCTCCACCCAAACACCCCGCTGGTACCGGCCACTCCTGGGTGGGGCCCGGCGGGCTGCGGGTCGCCCGCTTACGCGGCTGAGGAAGGTCCCGGCGCTGCCGCCAACTTCATCCCATTCACGCCCGCGGCGACGCGACGGACCCCGAGCAGATGACGCCGCCACCAACGTCCCGCCTCCTCAGAGCAAGAGCCAATCAGCCCGCGAAACCGCCCATCAATCCAACCCGACTTTAGCGTCCAATCCCATAGCGGCCTCACCCAATCAACCCATTGGCTCGCGCAACTGAAGCAACCAATCAGCGAGCGAGCGAACACACAGGTGAACCCAATCAGCATCGCAAGACAGAAATCAAAGGCAGTGGAAGGAGCAGGAGACCTTTCGGCCCTTCCACTTACAACTACCCCAACAACTCAATCTAATCCTTGGGAAACACAGGATCACTTTGTCTTGGCTCCAGGATTCCTCTGATCTCAAGAAATACATTGTACCCCAACTGCAAGGGAGACTATTTATTATCAAACTTTCCTTTATATTTATTACCGCTTCCAATTTAATGGAGGACACAAGTGGTTGTGTCAGCCAGCTGGACCGCCTCGGGGAACCTCATGGAGCAGGCAATCTTGGTGAGAAGGTAACTCATCCCGCGGGAGGCCGGTAGTGACCCTACAATGTCATTGTAGATGTGGCTGAACCTATGTGGTGCTGGCTCGAATGTCTGGCATGGTGCCTTCACGTATGTCTGTATTTTGGTCATCTGGCAGAGTGTGCAGGCCTTGGCCCACTGACAACCTGTTTTTGAAGGCTCAGCAAGACCAACCGATTGACCACCATTTTGACAGTACTGATGGCTGGGTGCGTCAGATTGTGCACCTCATCATAAAACTGCCATCTCCATGCTGTCGGCACGATGAGGTGGGGTTTGCCATTGGAATGTCGCAGAGGAGCGTCTACTTACCAGGATCGATGTTAACATCCTCCAGCCTGAGCCTGGACACTGCTCTCTTGCTTGCAAGGATCTCAGGGTCATCCTGCTGTCCCCTGCCGAGGGCTAAGTAGTCTATTCACTGGGACAGGGCCTGGATAGACTTGATTGCGGGGATGGGGCAGTGCGTCACCCATGATGTGTTGAATGTCGGTAGTGAACTCAGACTCATATGAGAGGAGTCGCTGCTGCTTGGCCGACCACAGGTCCAACACTTTATGGAAGGCAAAAGTTAATGGCTTCTGGTCCATGAAGACACTGAATTGTCTACCTTCCAAAAATACCTTAAGTGCCTGACTGCCAGGTACAGCACCAATTGCTCTCAGTCAAAGACGCTGTATTTGAGTTCAGGTGGCCAGAGATGTCTGCTAAAGAAGGACAGGGGCTGCCATTCCCCTTTGATGAATTGCTCCAGTGCACCCCCTACTGCTGTGCAGGAAGCATCTACTGTGAGAGTGGTGGGTGTCTCTGGCCTGGCGTGTACCACAAGGGTTGTGTTGGCCAGTGCGTCCTTGGCCTTCTGGAACGCCTCCAAATCCTTTTGTCCCAGGTAATGTCTTTACCTTTCTCCGCATGATGTGGGCCACGGGGGGGCGTGGCAAGATGGTGTAAGGATCAGACGTGCCTTCCAGTCCTCTCCTGACTCTATCTTAATGTTTTGTCTAGAAATGCCCGTTAAAATTCTTTAAAAGTTTAGATAACTTCAGTGATGTTAATTTAACTTATGATGGTAAAATTGGTGGAAAAGAGCAAAAAAAAACGACAACAGATTATCAAAAAACTACATTTTCCAAAAGTTCAAGTTTTGGAGCCTACCTACAGGAAAGACATCGAGACTCAGCCTGAAATGGATCCCAGGAGAAAGGTACAGCTTTCGGATGTAGAGTTCAATATTACATCGGTAGAGCCCTCTAAAGTGGGCGCCAAACAGCCTTTAGAACAAAGAGTTACTCAGGTTCGCACATGTGCAGTACCATCTGACGGCAATGTTATGAATGAACCACTTGTAGTAACATCAGTTGAAGTACCGGCTGGGGAAAGGCATTTGTCAACTGTAGCGGTGGCACTGCAAACTGCACCTTTTGAGATAAAAGAACCTATACAACTTGATGGACTGGGCAAAACCCCGGCCAGCGTCCTCCAGTCATTGCTGGAGAGGCTGTGGCTGGCGTTTCCACACGCAGCTATACTACAAGGAAGGCAACCAGAATGAAGGAAGCAAAAGAAGACCCTTTGGTTATGCAGAAGAAGCAGGAATCTGTTGAGCCAGAATCTCTTCCAATTGAAAAGATTCTTGTGAATCTTGAATCTAAATGATCTTATACAATGCAGGGATTATCCAAGATTATGACTGAACTTGGTACTAGGTTTAATACTCTGTGGTGAAAATACATTCTCAACAGATGGCTGAGTTTGGAGCTTTTAAGCTTGAAGTGAGAGATAAATTTAATTCATGTGAAGAAGATATAGACGAAATACGAGATCATGTTTCAGATGTGACCAAAATGGTCAAAGACTTACAAACTCAAAATAAAAATTTGGTGAAAAAGATTGATTATTTGGAAAACCAATCCAGACGGAACAATATAAAGATTATTGGTTTGCCGGAAGGAATGGAGGGACCAGACCCAAGAAAATTTTTTACTGAATGGATTCTGCAGGTGCTGGGTCAAGAACATTTCCTGGAAGGTATAATACTGGAACGTGCTCACAGAGGCTTGCGTAGAAGACCTATTTCAGGTCAAAGTCCAAGACCTGTTTTGGTTCGTTGCTTGAATTATTACGACAAGAAATAATTTTATGAGTGGCTATTAGAAATGAACAACAGAGAAAATCACCCTTGATGATTCAAAATAATCGAGTTTTCTTCTATGCGGATTTGAGTCAAGAAGTTATGTTCCAATGACGGGAATTCAATTCTGCTAAAGAGTTGTTGTGGAAGAAAGGTTATAAGGCAACCTTTAGATATCCAGCTGTTTTGAAGGTTTTTCAAGATGGTTGCCAACCAAAGTTCTTTGATTCTCCAAAGGAAGCTATAGCATTTGCTCAAGAGCTGCCAATTACTCGGTTTCAACAGAGACTTAGTCCGCCGCGATCTCTAAGGAGACAACAGATGGAAGAAAAGAGCCGTGCTACAAGAAGGAATGGTTGTAATGGTGACTCGGCAGTTGGAGCTGATTAAAAGAAGAGTTGTTCTTTTTTTTAAATTTTTTTTAAAATATTAAATAATGATGATGTTAGTTTAAGATGAAGTGAGAGTTGGGGGAGAGAACTGGATGGGCACTATTTCCTGAAAGTCATCTGCTACGTGTGAGTTATCTCACACCCATTTTTTTGGGAGTTACCGCATTGCGCGGTTTAGACGGGAGGGGGTATTTTTAACCTCCTACCTGTTTTTTTTTCCTTTTTTTGTATTATTAGATTAAAGAGTTAAGGGTTTTCTTTTGTGTTTATAAAAAAAAGCATAAGAAAGTATTTGATTGTTTAAAAAACTAAAAATTCATGTGGTTTTTTTTGTAAAGTTTATTCAGTAGATAAGGAATATTTGAAATTTAAATGTGAATGGGATGGATAAGTTTTTTTTTAATATTTTTTCTTTAACTTTAAGGTGAAAGGAGTGGTAATTCTGGTGTATATTATTTTGCTATTTTAGTTATAGAACGAAGGGAATAATGGTGAAAGTTATAAATTGAATTGTACAATTCTTAATGAGGCTTGAATTTTGTTTGTGGCTTATGCTCCATTTGTTGAAGATATAGATTTCGTTGCAGATGTATTTTTATATTTGGATATCTGAATTTTAACGTAATGATTGGGGATATTTAAATGTGGTTTTGGAGCTTTTATTGGGTAATTATTCAAGGTTAAAAGGGAAAAATGGTGGAAGAGTACCAAATTTGAATTGTACAATGTTTAATGAGGTTGGAATTTTGTTTTAAGATGGCAGTTTATGTGACTAATATGATGATAGATGTGAAGTTAGTTGATATTTGGTGAAGGTTTATCTCTATTGAGAAAGTTTTATTTTTCATCTTTTTTTTTCTCATGCTACAATTTTTTTTAAAGAATTGATTATTGTTTCAGAATTTTTGATAGACAATGTTACTGATTTTACTAATTTTTTATATTAAGTTTGTTAATTATATGTTTCATCTTAACTCTGTTAAATATATGCATTTAAGTTTGATTTAAATATGTTTTTTAAGTCTGATATCTTAGTATTAATTACTTTTCTTTTTGTTAGTATTTTAATTGGTTATGTTTTTGTTTTTTTTGTAAGTGGGTTTTTTTCTCATATATTATTAACTTTATTAATTCTTCACTCTTTATTTTGGGGGGGAAGGGGGGGTTGGACTAATTTGAGTTGGGTTATTAATGTGTAATAATTATTGGGGAGGGTATAGTTTATTTAGATTACTGATACTGTATTGTAATTTTATTATTTAGTTCTTAATTTTTAAATGTAATTCTATATGTTATTCATGTTATAAAATCTTAAATAAAGTTTAAAAACAAAAAAATGATGTCGGCCACAACCGGTATGAATCGGTGATAAAAATTAATCGTACCAGTGAATTCTTGCAGCCCCTTCATTATGTGGGGTTTGAGGAAGCACTTAACAAACTCTACCTTTTCAAGCAGGGTTTAGTTCCGTGCCTGTTGATTTGACCCCCAAGGAAGTCGAACGTTTCCAACCTGAACTAGCACTTAGCAAGGTTTATATCGTAAGTCCAAATTCCCGCAGCCAGGCGCACAGTCACATTAGACGGTCTCTGTTTAGCTTCATTGCCACCACTTTGACATCTTGCGGTTACTGCCACCCTCTGCTGTTGGAGAATATCCTCCTTGATCTCAGCCCCTCAATGTAACTAAGAACCCCTAAAATGCCCCTAATGTTTTGGCCTTCATCACTACTCCTGGCAAGGCATTCTTGACACCCACAACTCTGGGTAAAAGAAAATACCCCTGATATCTCCCCTAAATCTTCCTCCCTTTGCTTTAGACAGATGTCTTCTAGTGTTTGCTACTCCCATCTCGGTTTCAGGCAAACTGAAGGGCATCTTTCACCGAGTTTCTGGTCTTCCAGCAGTTCTGGATGTCTGTCTCTGGATGCTCTGCTCCGTGGACCACCCCGCAGTATCCCATCAAGTCCTAGAGTCTCTGTGTCACACATTCTCTGCTGACCACTGCCTGATGGCTTTGTGGTCAAATGTGTTTGTCTATGAAACCGTTCCCAGGAAGGTAAAGGGGCAAAGTCCTGCTGACTGGAACATTGTGCAGCACCAGGGCCAGGCCAATCTTTTGCAACACCTGAGCCAGGTAGAACCTCAGCACAGAGCAGCATTTGGTGCCCTTGCACTTTGGTTACAAGCACAGCCACACACAATTATGGTCATGCTGGTTACACCCTTGTCCCCATTGATTGATGATGTACACGGTCCTTCTCCAGACTCTATCCATTTTGGACCCCCACATGAATTGAAATTTGTTTTGGGAATTGACAGGGTGGTGGTGTGGGGATGGGCCAAACCTGGCCCACATGCAGCAGGACCGAAAGTTCCTTGCACATTGCACCTGATAATCAGGTTTTACCCGAATGACAGAGATGGGTATCTCTGTGGTTCTCCCTGTCTCCTGGACCTGGGGGTCTTTGTACTGCTCCCCATCTCCTTAAGTTGGTGCTTTGTTCTCCACCACCCCCACAAGAAATCCAAGACCCCTGGATGGAGGGCAGAGGCGCAGAGAGATCAGTGAGAACATGGGTAGTTTCAACAGGGTGGGGTCCATCCAGGCACCTGATAACAGGAGGAACCAAGTGGGAAGGAGGATGCAGGGCATTCGATAGCAGGACATTGCAAGAGAGTGGATTCCTCGAACTCTTCAGGGGAGAAGGCGCTGGTCGATCCATCGGTTTAGGTGGGGCAGGGTATAGACATGGCAGCTGACTGGAATTGTCAGCGGGTTACTGAGACCTGGGAAAGGAGGGGAAGGAGGGTGCAGTAGTGTTCTGAGAGTGCTGAGGGAGAGGCAACATGGGTGCCACCTCAAGGCAACGGTCCCCTGATTGATTGCAGGGATGGGCTCTGTAAATAGACTCATAGATATCCAGCACAGAGCATCTTTGTCGCCCTGCCATCAGGAAGGAGATATGGAGGAATAAAAGCAGAGCAGCCAGGGAGGGAAATAGCATCTTCCCACAGGCCATGAGATTAACAAGGCAACATGAGCTGGATGGGAGCTAAGAATGAAAAGGGTGAGAGGAATATGGACTGATTACAACAGCTCAGCTAGCAGGAGAGAGGGGCTGAAGGGCCTGTTTATGTTTTCTCTTTCTGGACCAGCTTTTGAGTTCAAGCTTTAAAAAACCCAATCATTTTTAAATTTAATATCAATGGTACAGAATGAATCAAGAGACAAGATGTCTGTCCAGCAGCAAGCGTCGAAGGCACTTCCTGAAACGGAGGCTATGAAACCACAGGGAGGTTCTGGACGGAAAGAGGTCCAGCTTCTTCTGGAAGGAGGAGAGGAGAGGCAGGGGAAATGCGGGGGAACGGAAGGGGAGGGGAGGGGCTAGGGATGCCGTCCACCGTTCACCTCCCCTTTCCTCTACCCCGTTCCCCTCCCCTTTCCACTGCCCGTTCCCCTCCCACATCCCCTCCCCCTTCCAGTCCCCAGTTCCCGTCCCCCGCTCGCCTCACCCATTCCCCTCCCCCTTCCCTTCCTCCTACTCCTAACCCTAACCCCTAACAAAATCCTAAACCTAACCTTAACACTACCGATACCCCCTACCACCACTCCACGTCCCCTAACTCTACCCCCAACCCCATCCACTAACCCTAACTTTATTCCTACGCCTATGCCACCCCCTAACCCCAACCCTAATGCTACCCACCATCTCCTAACCCCAAACCTCACTCCTCCTCTACCCCCCTGCTCCTACCCCCTTCCCCTATTCCTAACACAAGCCCACTTCCCCGAACTATAGACCTAACCATAAACCAAGATATAGCCCTACCCAATGTCTCCTAACACTAACCCTAACTCTACCCAACTTCCCCAACCCTAAACTAAACCCTATCCCTATCCCTTACAACCTACCTCCTTCCCCTAACCCTACCTCCTACCCCTTCCCCATACCCGCACCCCCTACAACTATCCCCTTCCCCTAACCATACCTCCTACACCTTCCCCATACCCACACCCCCTACAACTACCCCCTACCCTATCCCTTACAACCTACCCCCTTCCCCTAACCCTACCCCTTCCCCATACCCGCACCCCCTACCACTATCCCTACCCTATCCCTTACAACCTACCCACTTCCCCTAACCCTACCTCCTACCCCTTCCCCATCCCCGCACCCCCTACCACTACCCCCTACCCTGCCCCTTACCACAACCCCTACCCTTACCCCCTTCCACTACCCCCTTTCTCCTACCCCCTTCCCCTCCCCCTCCTTCCCCTAGGTTAGGGGTAGGAAGGGGAAAGGGAAGAGGGAGGGGAAGGGGAGGAGGAGAAAGGGAGGGGAAGGGGGAGGGTTAGGGGAGGGGATGGGGGAGGGGAAGGGGAGGGGGAAAGGGGAAGGGAAGGGCGGAGGGGAAGAGGGAGGTGAAGAGTGGAGGGCTGAGGTTAGGGCATAGGTGTGAGGGCAGGGGAAGGGGAAGATGAGCGGGAGGGGGTTGGGATGGAGGAGGGGTAGAGGAGAAGAGGGGAAGTGGGTGAAGGGACATGGAAGAGGCAGGGAATGGGGTTGGCAGGGCCAGAGGGATACGACGGGGAGGGGTTCAGGCCATCATGATGTTGTCCGTCCTCTGTTCAGCTGGGATGCGAGGTTCTTCTGGACTCGTGTCTTGTCTCTGAGATCGCTCCTTCTCCTGGGAAGAGAAATACGAGTGATAGAGATACTGTCTCTGAGGCCTGAACACAATGACTTTGGAGGGTCCCAACACTTCCCCCATCATCCCCCCTACCCCTGAACCCTCCCCTCCCTCACACCAGTACTCTCCATTTTTCTTGAATTCCTGTCCATATTAAAATCCTTTTCATGCCTTTTTTGGACAAGCCTCCGCTACTACCCCGACAATGCATTCCAGCCACCCACTACATTCTGTGTGAATAAAATGTACCCCTCACGTCTTGCCTAAATTTCCCTCAGCTCACCTTATTTAGACGTCCTCTGGTATTCTCGCCCCAGGAATGCACACAATATTCCAAGTGTGGTCTGACGAGAACTTTATACATCTGCAACGATACCTCTCGGTTTTTGAACTCAATCCCCTGACTCCTGAAGGCCTGCACACAATACACCATCTTAAACTCCCTCTCAATTTGCACAGCAACCTTGAGTGATATATGGAGCAGGATCTAAATATTTCTCTGTCCTGCACACTGTTCATAATCCTGCCATTAACCAAGTGCTCTGCCCACACATTCTTGTAATCCGCATTCAATGAAGATATTGGTCTATATGAAGCTACTTTTAATGGGGCTCCAACCTTCTTTGGAATAACTGTTATTCGTGCCCTTGAAAATGACTCTGGAAATAAACCTGGACCAGTTGCTTATTTAAGTACATCTGATTTACAGGATTGAACTCCATCTGTCACTTCTCTGCAAACTGGATGACCTATGACAACCTTCTACACTGTCTACAACATCTCTACCTCTGTGTGATCCCCTGACGTACCCACCCTTCCACTCCCATCATCATTCATAAAAATCACAAAGAGCAGGGGTCCCAGAGCAGATCCCTTTAGAGCGCCACTAGTCATTGTTCCATCTACTACTACCCTCTGTTTTCTGCAGACAAGCCAATTCTGAATCCACACAGCCAAGGGTCCATGGATCCCATGCCTCCAGACATTCTGAATGAGGCCTCCGTGGGGATCTTGTCAAGCACCTTACTAAAATCCTCGTGCAGCACATACAGACCTTGACCTTCATCTATCTCCTTTGACACCTCCTCGAAAAACTCAATTTGACTCGTGAAGCAAATTCTGTACCTTGACTACAGAGGAGAAGTTGAGAAGAGGGACAATGATGGTGTGATCCAACTTTCGCACGATCTGCAGTTTGCGGTTCTATGGCGAGAGAAGAACATCAGCAAGGCTGGGCGATGGGTCAGGGCCCTGAGGGGCAACTTGTCCAAGTTGAGGGGGGAGGCGGGGAGGAGATTTGTCAAGAGGTCAGATGTGGGGAACTCCAAGGGAGGCCGAAGTGGGGGACTTTTCGAGAGTCAGTGGGGGGGACTTTTCGTGTCGCTGGAGTGGGGACTCGTCAGGGGGTTCAATGAAGTATCATTTCAGTTTTTATGATTGTTTTCCCAGCTTCTACTAAACAATGAATTTGCAGAAAATCTTTGATATTTGCCATGTGAGTGTGTGTGTGTGTGTGTGTGTGTGTGTGTGTGTGTGTGAGTGTGTGTGTGTGTGTGTGGGGTGGGGGGTTGTGTGTGGGGAGGGGGGCTGCTGTTGTGGGTTTGTGTGACTTTCTCTGTTTCCAAACCCCATGGATACTTTGGTCTCTGTCAGATGCTCCTCTTTCCACCCCCCTTCAAAAATGTGTTTGGGGTGTTGTTTGTCAATTGGGTGTAATTGTGTGAAACGGGCTCATGTGTCGCAAGGGCCTGTGAACGTGCTGTAGGCCCTAAATTTAAATATCAGGGTTTTTCATTTCCACACAACTGCTCCTCCCCCTCACCTTGAATCTCTTGTCTTGCAAGATCTTCTTGATGGCAATCAGCTCTCCGGAGTCCACCAGCCTTGCCTGGTACACCACACCGAAAGATCCATTGTCGATGATTTTAACATCTGTGCAGGACACCACCTTGGGGACGTTGGGTCCATGACACGGTGTGGCCACCTCTGTTGTGGCCTTATTGCCATGTCCTCTGGGGCAGAAGCAGCAGCATTTACACACCCAGAGGGTACACAACAGGTCATTTATCCCAGCCCAGCCTTGTTGTCCGAGTTAGTCTCTACCCCTCCCTCTACCTCCCTTCCAAGGGTCTCCAAAATGTCAGAATTGATCCTCTGGTGGTTCGTTCCAGCCTCTCAGTAGAAATATTGCCACCCCAGGTCCCTCTTTGATCACTCTCCTCAGACTGAGGCCAGTTCCGCATCCGTTCACTTTATTTACAACCCTCCCTCCATGAGAGGATCGGGTCATCCTTGACCTTCAGCACGTCCCGGGGAGATGAACCACTCTGAACCCTACCACGGGTTTAGCAGAAGCCCTCCACATTCCCAGAAGCTCAGCAACACCGTGATCTTCCTTGATGCAAGCGAGACCTCGTCACCTGAGGGAGCAGGTGGTGCGGAGAGAGCCCCACGCTTCACCGCTCAACTCTGTTGGGTCTGCCGCAGCAGAAACACTTTCTAGCACCTTGATCCAGGTCCACTGGGGGAAAGAATCCTATCCCGGTTGGGGGTGTGTGGGGGTGTATGCAAGGGTGGAAGGGATCTTGTAACCACGGGGGTGGGGGGTGGGGGCGTGGCGGGTGGAGGAGCGGTCGTGTCTCTCAGTGGACAGATCCCATTCCAGGTGGAGGGGGAGCTCTGTCCCATTTCTGTTGAAAGGTCTGCCTTCCATCCCCCTCGCAACTTCTCTTCTCCCTCAGACACCTCACACTCTCCCCTGCCCCGAATCCTCTACCACACTCTCATCCCCCACCCAACACCACCCCCATGGTTTCCCCAGTGCTTTCCGTCCCCTCGCACCCCATCCCCCCAGCTCAACCCTATGTCCCCTATCTCTGATCCAATCTCCCTTGACATTAGCCTGTGGTGCTACCCCGTTCCTTTGTTCTCCCCTCCTGTCCTACAGACCCCATCCCTTTATCCCCTCACATGCCATTGTTCTCCCCTCCCCAGTCCCCTCCAGCTGCCTCATAAAGTGCCCTGCACTCAGGATGGGGAGAGGGGATTAAATGTAGCCTCCATTCTCTCCGCCCACACTGGGTAAAGGATGGTGCCAGAGGAGTCTCTGTCCCAGTAGGGGAGCATGTAACAGGCTCTTTATCTCACCCATGGGTGCAGGGTGCTTCCAAACACAACCCTGTTGATCAGAGGGTCCCTGGGATGAGACAGCGTCCTACTCCGACACGTGGGCCAGAATCCCCTTCCAGGAGAGACATCTTTCTTTTGTTGCTGTGCCATGGCACGACTCAGCTATGGCTGCCCCATGCAGTGACAACATCACCCCCTCTGTGTCATCATCTCCCCCCTCTGTGACACCTCCCCTCTCTGTGACACCCCTAGTGTAATGGGCAGGGACATCCAACCATTTAAATCCTCCTCAATTTCCCCAAGCAAGGGGAGAATAATTCAGCTGGTCTAAATTACTCGTTGTTATCTATTCTAATTCCTAGATATTTGATCCCATTTTGCCGCCACATTTGTTGACTATTTTCTTGACATTGGCTCTAATCCCCCTTCCTAAGTGACATGATTTTGCACATATCCCAAAAGAACTTATACCCAGAGATGTCCCCATAGTCCTCCAGGGTGGAGCACCTGAGTGTGGGCAATGAGTGTGTTGGGTCTGTCAGATATATCAGAACAACTTCTGCAAATAAATTGATTTCATGCTCTTCTTGGCCTGTTCTGAAACCTTTAATGCCTGAATCCTGGCAAATGGCCTCGGCTAATCGCTCCATGGCCAGTACAAACTCACTCACTGGGAGTGTGGGGGAGGAGTCAGACCTTGATTGGCATGTCTGTTGGCTTCCTCTGTCCCTCTCATCTCGACATCAGTGGCTCAGGTTGGGGGAGTCTGTGCTGGCTCCTGCAGTGCAGAGCAGCACTGCTGGACCACCTTTATCTCCTTATTTTCCTGGGCCCTCTGCAAATCTTTCCTTTCTATGATCTCACATTGGTTTCTCAGGAGAAACACTGGCAGCCAAAAGGCACCCTCTGATTCCCCTTAGATTTTGGGAACCCCGACTTCTTGAAGTGGGACCACACGTGGTGACCCTATTTTCTCAAGATGTGGATCCAGGAGCTTGGACCAGTCTACCAGTTTGCCGTGGTCCGCCAGCATGCTTGCCAAGCTCCCGAACCCTGCACTCTCGTCAGTCCACCCGCAGATCTTGTTCTCCCTGCCTGCACTCGATTTCCTGCCCCAATTCCAAAGCATCTCCACTGCAGCTGTGTTCAGTCGGAACTCGAAGGACCCTGCTCACTGCACCAATTATTATGTGTGTGAAACTGATTCGAGGGGTCCCAAGGGTGGCGAATTTGAACACAGTTGTCTTTTATTGACACATGTAGTGAAGTCGCATGAGGAGTAAAAGACACACACAGACACAAACTCGCCGGATTAATCGATACACTTGCAACCACTCGTGGATAGAAGACTTGACAATCAACTTGTCACATATGATACCTTGAACAGGTCATTCATTCACTCATTGATCTTGGATGCCTGTGGGTGGTAGGGGATATGCAGGTGGCCCCAAATACTTGGCATCACCACCCATTGCTGGTCGGACGTTATCCGATAGGGTATTCCACATATGGAGCACGCTAAAATGGTGCTTGGTCGGCCCGCTGGCAGGACATCTGAGTATGTGCTGACCATCGTGAGAACATATCACTTTTTATTTTGGCAGGGGAGAGGCCTGATATGGTCAATTTATCAGACTTGGCCAGCTCCCGAACCCCAGCGAATGCGGCCCTTGGTTTTAATTGCTGACAAATAGGGCATTTGGCCATCACAGTTCTTGCAACATCATGAGACCCCCAGATCCTCTGTCCATCATAGTGCCCCCATATGCCCACATTTATGATGCACCAATGCTGCCAAGGCTCCGGGGTCTCTCTGCTTGGGGAAAAAAGTGGCAGAGCATATTTGAGCAGCTCAGTCCACAGTGGCATCGCGTCAGCTTCAGCGGTTTTCCTGGAGGTGTGTCCATCCACGTGGTGGACCCTGACTATTCTTTTGTTGTTCCACCTCTCAGAAGATCTGCCAGTGCTGTTGTCCTCAGAGCAGGCAGCCATGGATCTGCCTCCCTGTCTCCTGACGCCGACCCATCCACACTGACGTGCTGTTTGGCACAGCCCAGAAATCCTGTGGCACTGATCGGAAAAGAGGCTCCTGGGCCCGCCTGGTTGTCCCTTTTCGGATCAGTGCCACAGCTGCCAGCTTGGACAGTTGGCTCTCCCCTCCACCTCACCCTCTTGTGTCAGTACTTTATCTGTGGTGGGCTGGAGCGCTCCCACCTTACACCACTGTTTTTCGCACCTCCACCAGCCGGAGCCGTCAGTAAACCAAGCTTTTTCTCTGCTGTCCAGCATCGAGGGTGTTGAACGGTTTTCCCCAGGCCATGGTGCCAAGCTCTTCTCGGGGTCATTCAGGTGGGAGGCTGTCACTTTCGGGCAGGACATGATTTGTTCTTGCAAGTGGCTCAGCCCTTCGATCCCGGCCTCTGTGCGGTCTGCCATGTACCACTTCTTCGGTCCGCTGTGAGTGGCATCCGCAGATTTAACCCATCACATGTTGGGGAGGTGTGGCTGGAGTGTGACTGTCTCTGCTGCCATCTGGTTCTCTGTGGTGAGCAGGCGAGCATCTGACACTCAGATGGGGAGTCGCGGGAGGCAGCTTCCAGGAGGGAATTGAACAAGAAGCTGTGTGGGACTCGGCGACCTTGCCTCTTTTGCTTGACGCTCCACTTGGCCATTGTCTTCATGGCAGAGACAAGTCATTCAAAGTGTCTTCCAGTTTTGAGGGGTTGGGGATACTTGTGGTCAGTGGCAGTGGTGTTCAACAGCGTGTTTTGCCATTAAAGAAGCCATTTGTTGTTCAGGTCATCAATGAAGCGTAGAGTTTTTTTTTTCTGGGCAACATTGTACAGTAGATGGAAGGGCAGGGTGAGATGGGGAATATGTTGGCACCAGTAACCCAAAAGACCCACAAACCTTTGTGCCTCAACTTGTTGGTGGGCACCGCAATGAGGATTTTGCTTTGAGCAACCATTGATATTTCAATGCTGCCTGGATTCTCAGGAAAAGGACTGTTGGACTAGGACCCTGGACCTTTTCCAGGTGGTGCCTCCCTGGTGCCAGTATCTGGGGTGTTGCTGCTGGTGTCCAAGACATCCTAAAGTGGGCCAGAGGTTGTGGTACATGGAGATACCAATGACATAGGGAGGAAGAGGGAAGAGTTCCTGAAAAGTGGGTCCAGGGCGTTTGGTGAGAGCTGAAAAGAAATAGCATGAAGGGAGTCATGTTGGGATGACTGTCTGGGCCATGCGACAGTGAGAGCAGGAACAGAATGAGGTGGAGGATAAAGGCGTGGCCTGAAGGTGCGGGTAAAGAGCTCCTTGAGGGCATCCTATTTGCCTTGCTCGGGAGGCTGATGTCGGAAGTCGATGAGCCTTGCTGCCATGTCCTGATGAGCAAGAACATCATGGAGGAGTAATGGATGTCATCAGCGGTGATCTCTTGGAGGTGGAACTGGTCCTTGGCCTGTTTGAACCCCACGTGTGGCTGCGACATCCAGAACGTTGACAGCTTCAACCAAACCATCTGAAGCGCCGCCTGGACCGTGATCTTCACATCCAATTGAAGGGCTGGGTCCTGCTGAGGTCACCACTGTAGCAGGCGCGCTCCCGCGAAGTCTGGAAAGAATGACATGCACCCAAGAAGTGGAAGTGGAAGATAAGTTGCTTGAACAGGCAGCTCCAGCCTCCGGTTGGAAGGCGATCCTCCCGTTGCTCATTGATTCCCAAGATGTGGGTCATCCCCTGGGATGAAGGGCATTGGCCCCAACGGGGTCTGCGCTGTCAGCGTGTTTGTCGGCTCTCTAGTGTAGTGACTCGTGTCTCGGTTAACAGGCCACTCCAACTCGATATGTCAGAAGAATATGGAGCCCATATTTACCAAGGGTGGGTGTGGATATTTACATGAAACCCTGACATCCCTTTCACCTGAAGGCCTCCGTTTATTCAATGAAACTTTAAAGTAACAGACACTTCTGTTGAGGCGAGAAGGGGAGAGGTTAGGATATTGGGGATGAAGGTGGGAGGTGGTTTCTTTATTCTTTCTTTTATAGATGCCACACATTAGATGAGCATTATTATTAATTGTGTGAATTTGTTGTGGATTTAAGTATATAAATATTTTTTTAAAATTATCGGCAGGACCACGAGTGGCAGATAGGATCATGGGGTCTCTCTCCCCACAACCCACCCACCCCAAATATCAATGGGATAAACCAGGTTTATTGTCAATGTCGTCGAGGATCCCTTCCACCTGCCCACAGCATTTGGCAGCTCTTCTCATCAGGAAAGAGGTCGAGGAATATCGGAGCCAGTAGCACCAGGCCCAGAAACAGATTCATCCTGCGAGCAGTGAGAATGGAGAATGATGGATGACCGGCTCAGACAAAGACTCCATGACTCTGCGATTGATTCAACAGAATTTATTTCTTTTTTGGGAGGGACTGCACGTGTATCATTTGTCTCTCTGTGCGTAGATCCCGTTGTGTGTTTGCAGAGGTTTCCACCATGAATACAGTTTCCTCGGGTTAAATTTGAACGGGTACAGAGGAGCTTTCCTGGATTGGAGAATGTATCTCATGAAACAAAGTTGACTGAGTTCGGGCTTTTCTCTTTTTCACCCCAAAATTAACTTTATTCTAAAATTATTGACCAAGAGGACAACTGTTCCATGTCTTTTCTCATCCTCGTGTTGCATGCCTTTCTTCCCTTCACTGCACACGTTCTCTGTTTAGCATCATTCCACCACTTTGACACCTTGTGGTTACTCCCTGCACTCTGTGGTTGAAGGGGTTCCCCTTAGTCTCTGCCCCTTAAGACCCAGAGGATTAGAGTCCTTTCCCACAGCGCCCTCGTGTTGGCTGCGCCAAGCCTCAATGCATCTCTCAGCAACCTGGAATAGGCCGGTGGGCAGCGTTCCCTCACCCACATCTCCATGTGCTAAAAGACCAACAGGTTAACATCGAACAGTTATGCCCTTCGGACCTCGATGTTGCGCTGACCTATCAATTCCAAGCAAAATAAAAACTAGACCCTTCCTCCTTCATAACCCTCCATTCTTGCAATGGAGGGAGTGCAGAGGGGATTCACCAGGCTGATACCTGGAATGGCAGGAATGACTTATGAGGGAAGATTGCGCAAATTGGGATTGTTCTCACTGGAGTTTAGAAGATTGAGAGGGAATCTCATAGAGACATATAAAATTCTGGCAGGGCTGGACAGAATGGATGGAGATGGGATGTTTCCAATGGTGGGAAAATCCAGAACCCAGGGCCATGGTTTGAGGATAATAAGCAAACCATTTAGGACCGAGATGAGGAGGAATTTCTTTACCCAGAGGGTGGTGAATCTGTGGAATTCATTGCCACAGAGGGCAGTAGAGGCAGGTTCATTAAATATATTTAAGAGGGAATTAGATCTATTTCTTCAGTATAAGGATATTAAAGGTTACGGAGAGAAGGCGGGGACGGGGTACTGAACTTTAAGATCAGCCATGATCTCGTTGAATGGCGGAGCAGGCTCGAAGGGTTGAATGACCTACTCCTGCTCCTCTTCTATGTTTCCTTCATTCATGTGTCCAAGAAGCCCTTAAATGCCGCTAATATTTCAGCCTTCATCACCACTCCTGGCAAGGCATTCCCGGCACCCACAACTCTGTGTAAAGACAAGTACCCCTGATATTGCCCCTAAACCTTCCTCCCTTTGCTTTGGGCTTCTAGTGTTTGCTTCTCTTATCTGGGTTTCAGGCAGACCAAAGGGCATCTTTCACTGAGTTTCTGGTCTTCCAGCAGTTCTGGATGTCTGTCTCTCGATGCTCTGCTCAGGGTACCACCCCGCAGTATCTCATCAAGTCCTAGTCTCTGTGTCAGCAGGAATTCCATGCTGACCACTGCCTGATGGCCCTGTGGTCAATAGTGTTTGTCTATGCAACCATTCCCATGAAGGTGATGGGGCAAAGTCCTGCTGACTAGGACATTGTGTGGCATCAGGGCCAGACCAATCTTTCGCAACACCTGAGCCAGGTAGAACTTCAGCACATAGCGGCTTTTGGTGCCCTTGCACTTTGTTTCCAAGCACAGCCAAACACAATAGCCATGCTGGTTAGGGTTATGCCCCCATTGATTGACGACGTACATGGTCCTCCAGACTCTATACATTTTGGACCCCCACATGAATAGGAAATGTGTTTTGGGAATTGACAGGGTGGAGGTGTGGGGATGGGCCACACCTGCCTCACGTGCAGCAGTACCCGAGAGCTCCTTGCACCTGATGACCAGGTTCTACCGGATTGATAGAGTTGGGCATCTCTGTGGTTCTCCATGTCTCCTGGAACTGGGGGTCTCCTTACTGCTCCCCATCTCCTTGAGTTGGTACTTTGTTCTCCACCATCACCACAAGACAACCAAGACCCCTGGATGGAGGGCAGTGGTGCAGAGAGATCAGTGAGAATATGGGTAGTTTCAACAGGGTGGGGTCCATTCTGATGCCTGATAACAGGAGGAAACCAACGGGGAAGGAGGATGCAGGGCATTCGATAGCAGATGGGGCAGGGTGCAGACACGGCAGCTGACTGGAATTGTCAGGGGGATACTGAGACCTGGGAGAGGAGGGGAAGGAAGGTGCAGTTGTGTTTTGACGAGAGAGTGCTGAGGGAGAGGCAACATGGGTGGAACCTCAAGGCAAGGGACCCCTGAATTTTTTGCAGGGATGAGCTCTGTAAATAGACTCCCAGGTATCCAGCAAAGAGCATCTTTGTCCCCCTGCCATCAGGAAGGCGATATGGAGGAATAAAAGCAGAGAAGCCAGGGAGGGAAATAGCTTCTTCCCACAGACCGTGAGATTGACAAGGCAACATGAGCTCGATGGGAGCTAAGAATGAAAAGGTGGAGAGGAATATGGACTGATTACAACAGCACAGCCAGCAGGAGAGTGGGGCCGAAGGGCCTGTTTCTGTGTTGTCTATCTGGACGAGCCTTTTGAGTTCAAGCTTTAAAAGACCAAACCATTTTTAAATTTAATATCAACGGTATAGAATGAATCAAGATACAAGATGTCTGTCCAACGGCAAGTGTCAAAGGCACTTCCTGAAACGGAGGCTCTGAAATTACAGGGAGGTTCTGTCTGGTATGAGGCCCGGCTTCCTCTGGAAGGAGGAGAGGAGGCAGGGATAATGTGGGGGTAGGCGTGGGGAGGGGAGGGGGTAGCGATGCCTTCCTCCATTCACCTCCCATTTCCTCTACACCGTACCCCTCCTCATTCCCATGCCCATTCCCCTCCCCCATCACTTCCCCATTTCCCGTGCCCTGCTCGCCTCCCCCGCTCCCCTCCCCAACCTAACCCTAACCCCTAACAAACTCTATCCTTAACGTTAACACTACCGATACCTTTAAACACTACACCACGTCCCCAACCCTAACTCTTATTTCCACTCTGTCCCCTAACCCTATCCCTACGCTGTCCCCTAAACCCAACCCTAATCCTACCCACCTTCCCCAAACCCCAACTCACACCCCACCTCTACCTCCTACTCCTACCCCCTTCCCCTAAACCTAAAACAAGCCCACTTCCCCAAACTCTAAACCTAACCCTAAACCTCGACCTAACCCGAGCCCACATCTCCTAACCCTAAACCTAACTGTACCTCTACCCGTCCATGACCCATATCTTAATTCTACCCACCTTCCCCAACCCTAACCTAAACCCTACCCCTATCCTCTACACCTACCCCCTTCCCCTAATCCTACCCCATACCTGCAACCCCTTCCACTACCCCATTACCTACCCCTACCCTCTCACTACCTCCTTTCTCCTACCCCCTTCCCCTATCCCTCCTTCCCCTAAGTTAGGGGTAGGAAGGGGAGGGGGGGAAGGGGAGGAGGGGAAGGGTAGGAGGTGAAGGGGAGGGGCAAAGGAGTGGGAAAGGGGAGGTGAAGGGAGGAGGGCTGAGTTTAGGGCATAGGTGTGAGGGTAGGTGAAAGGGAAGGTGAGTGGGAGGGGGTTGGAATGGAGGAGAGGTAGGGGAGAAATGGGTGGGGGAAATGGGTGAAGGTATATGGAAAAAGTGGGGAATGGAGTTGGCAGGGCCAGAGGGAGAAGGGGAGGGGTTCAGGCCATCATGATGTTGTCCGTCCTCTGTTCAGCTGGGATGCAATGTTCTTCTGGACTCGTGTCTTGTCTCTGAGATCGCTCCTTCTCCTGGGAAGAGAAATACGAGTGATAGAGATGCCGTCTCCGAGACCTGATCACGATGACTTTGGAGGGCCCCAACTCTTCCCCCATCAACCCCCTCCCTACCTCTGCACACTAGGGCCTTTCCCTTCCTCTGCTTTACCTGAGGAAGTGTGTTATGGAGAAAACCACAATCTATATCTGCAGATCTCAGAGTACCGTGTCTCCATCAGGCAACACCCTGGTTCACCACGACATGGCAGCAAGATGCTGGACAAATCATGGATGGATCAGTCGAGTCCCTTCAGCTGACCCATCTGAACCTACCCCATAACAATATTACTCTTCCCTCCCTCCACCAGTACCTTCTGTTTTTCTTTTATTCCTGTCCCGAAATTAAAATCTTTTTCATGACTTTTTTGGACCAGCCTCCACTACTACCCCTGGCAATGCATTCCAGCCACCCACTACATTCTGTGTCAACAAAATATCCCCCTCACATCTTGTCTAAAGTTCCCTCATCTCACCTTATTTAGACGTCCACTGGTATTCTCGCCCCAGGAATGCACACAATATTCCAAGTGTGGTTTGACTAGAATTTTATACATCTGCAACGTTACCTCTCAGTTCTTGAACTCAATCCCTGACTCCTGAAGGCTAGCACACAATACAGCATCTTAAACTCCCTCTCAATTTGCACAGCAACCTTGAGCGATTTATGGAGCAGGATCTAAATATTTCTCTGTCCTGCACACTGTTCTTAATCCTGCCATTAACCAAGTGCTCTGCGCTCATGATCTTGTAATCCGCATTCAATAAAGATATTGGTCTATATGAAGCTACTTTTAATGGGTCTCCAACCTTCTTTGGAAAAACTGTTATTCATGCCCTTGAAAATGACTCTGGAAATAAACCTGGACCAGTTGCTTGTTTAAGTACATCTGTATTTACAGGATTCAACTCCATCTGTCAGTTGACAACCTTCTACACTGTGTACAACATCTCTACCTCTGTGTCATCCCCTGACGTACCCACCCTTCCACTCCCATCATCATTCATAAAAATCACAAAGAGCAGGGGTCCCAGAGCAGATCCCTTTGGAGAGCCACTAGTCATTGTTTCATCTACTACTACCCTCTGTTTACTGCAGACAAGCGAATTTTGAATCCACACAGCCAAGGCTCCATGGATCCCATGCCTCCCGACGTTCTGAATGAGGCTACCGTGACGACCTTGTCAAGCACCTTACTAAAATCCACGTGCAGCACATACAGACCTTGACCTTCATCTATTTCCTTTGACACCTCCTCGAAATACTCAATTTGACTCGTGATGCAGGACCTGCTCCTCACAAAACTATCCATGAGTTTCCCCAGAATGTTTGTGCATTGCCCTCGGCCCCAGCATCTGCAGACTTCCTGGCCAGTCCCTCCCTTACCCCTTCCCAGAGCTTCCACATCCATTACAACATTAAGCATTGCTGCCCAGTACTGCCCAGTACAGACCTTTGTAAACGTTCTCCACAACCAACTAACCCTTACCCGTACCACACCCATAACTATGGGTGGATTAAATATCCAATTAACTTCTTTCTGAAGTAATGTATCAGGAATTTGATGTTGATTCCAATTTTGAATAACTTTTCATAATTCTCGTTCAGCTCCTTTAAAGTTCGATCCATTATCAGAACATAATTCTTTTACTTGACCACGTCTAGGAATAAAACGCCAAAGAACATTAATAAAAGAGTCTGTATCAAGCAATGACGCTACTTCAATATGAATTGCTCTCATAGTCAAACAAGTGAAAATAACTCCATATCGTTTTTCAACACTTCGTCCTCACTTTACTTGCAAAGGACCAACATAATCAACTTCCACAGATGTAAATGGGAATTCATCAGGTGAAACTCTGTCCTGTGGTAAATCTGCCATTTGTTGTTGTCCAGGTTTTCATTCTCTCTGTTAGTCACAAAGAGATGATACCTCATGATTTCATTATTAATATATTTAAGCACTGATGTTCTATCAGTCCAAAACACAGGATCTGCTAACTCCATCTGTCATTCTCTTCTTAACATAGCGTCCATTTTGCTCGCCATAATAGCAGCAGTCAATTCCATTCAAGGTCTGGTGACTGACTTTAATGGAGCCACTCTGTCTTTTCCCATTACAAATCCACCATCTACTCACACTTGGTTATTTCACAGGACTCAGTAACTGACAGGATCAAAACCACCTTCACTTACATCAGAAAAATGGTGTAACTGAGCAAATGTGGCCACTCCAAAGTCTGTTGACTTCAAAACTTCCAAGTATTTGAAGACGCTCAATCTAATTTTTCCAATCTTGTGCAATGGATTCTGGATTAGTTTCATCCCATCCAAATTTTCTTCTGCACAAAACTGGTATTTGGCCGGGCTGATCATTAGGCTGAATTCAGCCAGTCGGGAGAAGAGGGTGTGCAGGTGAGACTTGTGTTGTGCCCAGTCTCTGCTGGCGACAAGAATGTCATCCAGATAAATGAACACAAAATTCAAATCCCTGCGCACCGTATCCATGAGGTGCATTATGTCTGGGCGGTGTTCTTGAGCCTGAAAGGCATGCATAAAAATTCGAACAAACCGAAGGGTGTGATGATGGCCGTTTTGGGGATGTCCTCGGGGTGCAATGGCATTTGATGATACACGCACACCAGATTGACCTTGGAGAATACTCTCATATCATGCAGATTGGCCATAAAGTCCTGAATGTGAGGGATGGGGTAACGGTCAGATACTGTCATATCATTAAGCCGTCGATAATCTCCGCAGGGGTGCCAGCCATCGGAGGCTTTTGGGACCAGGTGGAGCGGTGAGCCCCAGGGCTGTCAGAGCGACGAATGATCCCCAGTTCCTGCAGATGCGAGAACTCCTCTTTCGTTATCTGGAGCTTATCTGGCGGGTTTAACAGTAATGTACGATAAATTGTATCAGACACTATGACCCCAGGTTCACAGTTGGGAGAATATATAACGGAGATGTACAATCGACGACCTTGGCAGATACTGAGACACTGTGTTCACAGTACTGAGAAGGTTTAACAGAGAAGTATGGTAGAATAAAGCAGAATCTGTGACTCCAGGTTTACAGTAGTAAGAAGGTTTTAAAATGATGTACAATAAACTGAGGCAGATACTGTGGGTGGAGGTTAATGGTGATGTACAGGAGACTACGTAGATACATTGATACTGGGCTCAGAGTGGGGAAAAAAAGCTTTATTGGTGTTGTATGGGAAACTGAGGCAGTTACTGTGACACCGGGTTCATAGTGGGGAAAATGTTGAACAGAGTTGTACGATAATCTTTGGCAAATAAAGTGACACCAGCTTCATATTGGGGAGAATTTTTAATGATGATGTACTCTAAACTGTGGCAGATACAGTACCACCAGGCTCACATTGAGGAGAAGGTTTACTGGTGATGTGCGGTAGAGTGGCAGGTTCTGTAACACCGAGTTCACAGTAGTGAGAAGGTATAATAGTGATGTACGATAAACTGTGGCAGATACAGTAAAACCGGTCTCCCAATGGGGAGAAGGTTTAATGATGATGTGTGGTAAACTTAGGCTGATACTTTAACACGAAGTTAACAGGGGGAGAAGGTTTAATGTTGATGAACGGTAGATTGAGGCAGAAACTGAGAGACAGCATTCACAGTAATGTGAAGGTTTAACAGTGATTTACTATAAACTGTGTCAGATACTGTGACAAGATGGTGCAGAGGGTAGACGTGTGGTTCCACCCTTCCCCAGTTAGACTATTAAATGCTTGATTTTAAAAGTTGTAAAAGTGATTAAAAATACTGTTTATAGACTTTGGAATTGTGGAGGATCAAAATAGTTACAAATGTGAAAAAATCGAAAACTCAGTTCCAGAAGAAATTACCTTACAAAAGTGTTGAAGAATTATGGCCGAGTTCAACTTGAAGCAACGGAGTCGTTGACTGGCGTCTCCAAGCCTCAGAGGATTCCTGCCCGGCGAAGTATTTCGTCGGCACCACTTGCGCTATCGCAAGATGGCACCAGCTCAGCGATGAGTTCAGCGGTTTTGACTCGTGCACTCATGAACACAGGCGTGAGGGCGGGCCAGCTGAGCGAGGACAGGCACATAAGCGTGCAGCATTGCCTGGTGGTCAGGAGAGGTACAGTGTAGCATCAGAAGACGCACTGCATAGTCGGTGGCCCTACTGGGCATGCACAGTGTGTTGAGGGTCCACAAACCTTTGGAGAAGGTGTGGGCTGTGGGGGAGCCTGATCGACGGTGAACTGACGAGGTCGGCACACTGTTGTCGGGTGTCCAGACCCACAGCAGCACCGGAAGAGGACCTATTGCTATGGAGGAAGAAGATGCTCAATTTCATTAGAATTTCAACAACTGGGGACTGCGGCAAAAGAAGGTCAGCCTCAAATGGAGGTGATGGATCCTGGACTGGATTCTGTGTTTCCAATTCGGGAAGGGATTGCTCAGCTCATGGAAGATATGGCAAATATATCAATGCAGATGACTCATCAGATGACTCAAGGATTTTCAGAAATGAAAACTAAAATGAACACTGTGTGTGAAGAAATAACTTTTATGAAGCAAGATATTAATGTAGTTAAGAGTGATGTTACGAGATGGACACGATCAGTGGATACTGTGCAAGATCATTTTAAAAAGATTGAGGAGGCTTTCTTGAATGCAAGAGTCAAATGGAGCATAATAGAGAAAAAATGGAAATAGTGGAAGATCCTTTTGTAGATTGGGGGATTCAGAAGAAGGAATTATTGAAGAAGTTTGGCTCATTAGAAAACCAATGTCGTAGAAATAATGTTAAGATAGTAGGTCTTCCGGAAGATATGCAAGGTTCGGATCCGATGTAGGTTTTGAAGAAATGGATCCCAGAAGTGTAGGGCAGGTAATTTATTCCAGATGGACTGGAATTAGATCGAGCAAACAGAGCGTTAAGGAAGAAACCGTTTCCAGGCCAATTACCACGAGCAGTTTTGATTCACTCTTTTAAATATCAAGACAGAGAGATGATCCTCCGATTGGTGGTGCAGAAAACACGGCAAAATCAGGATCCACTGATGGTTCAAAATAATAGGGTTTTTTTTAATGCAGATCTGAGTCAAGAAATTATCAGAAGAGACCGAGAATTTAATTCAGCCTAAGAAGTATTGTGGCGAAAGGGATATAAATTTGCTTTTCGTTATGCGGCAGTATTGAAAGATTTTTATGGGAATTTTCAATCTCAGTTTTTTGAGAATGACCACGATGCTTTAATATTTGCTAATTCATTGCCAGATGTATGAGGAAGTGGGAGATCGTCACCATTGTCACCAAAGGGAAAGGTCAATGGGAATGGAAATGGGAAGATTGGAAAATATGGAAAGAATGGGAAAAAAGTTGAATTGACACAAAGTCTTCTCGATATTGAAGATCCGGAACAATCAGTGGGACTGGAATCACTGGGTTGAATGTTTTTGTTTCAGTACTTTGTGAAAGTCTGACTGGTGGTGGGTGACACTGAGTCCTTTAGTCACATGCCACTTGTGGACTTTACCACACCCAGATTTTTAGGGGGCTACTACTCTTGAGTAACTTGTTTTGGGATTGATGTTTCTCTTTTTTTTGGAATTTTTAAAATAGGTGGGGATTAGAATACTGTGAGACTTAGAAGGGGTGCATTATTTTATAGTAGGATTCACATTTGTGAGGTTTAACAGTGATATACTATGAACTGTGTCAGATACTGTGACACCAGGTTCACAGGTGGAGAAAGTTTAACAGTGATTTACAGTATGTTGAGGTAGATAATTTGACACCAGGAGTAAAGTGGGGACCAGGTTTAATGGTGATGTACTGTAGACTGAAGCAGATACTGTGACACCAGGCTCATTTTATTGTTCATTTATCTTAATTACAACATCTTATTTATATGCTCCATTTTTTTGTGGCAACTTCCAAACATTAGATAAACTTCTATTCTAATCAGATTTTGTTCATTTAAATAGGACACCACTAAAAGCCCAAATCGTTTGATCTCTTAAGTATTGCTGCTCAAATTAATTTCTTTACCTGGGTTTGGGTTCAACGGCACTTCAGTTTGCTTCATTAATTTTTCAGCCCCTCGTTTTGTGCTTTCTGCTTTGCTCAGCCGATTCGCCAAATGGGCATCCAACTCTGTCTTCTCAGCTTGACCCAACATCTCCTCTGTAAACTTAAGCAAACCAAGAAGACTAACGTTAAAATTTTCACCTTGGCATTTTCAAAAACAAAAATGACGCTGTGACTTGCAGTTTCACATCATCATCCCACTTGCTAAACTTGCAAGCAACTGCACCGCATCCTACAGCTGGAAAATTGCAAGAGAACTGCTTGGTTAAAGCAAAGATTCCACCCAGTCACCCCATTAAAGGCCTCCAAGTTAACAACAGATAGCAACCTGAAAGTTAAATAGAAAGATCTGTATCAGGAAGATTAACGGGCTTTAAAAAATAATAATTTCCACTATTGAAAGAAAACTCCTCAGGGAACACCAGGCTCTTGTTGAACAATTCCTGTTGTATTCCTCAAAATAGTTTGAATCTTGATTTCAAGCAGAGTCATTTGGTGAGATTGTTGGTCCAGAACAAACCCTGCCCACACACTCCCTTAAATACCTGCAAAGTCGTGGCTCAGCTCTGCTCCATGCTTAAGCTATCAAGCTTTTCTGAAGAGAAAACGGACTTCAGATGCTGGTACGTTGAGTCACAAAAACACTAATGCTTGCCTGAACAACACACCTCTATCTGAAAACCAACAAGAACCTTCCCGAGTGGTAAATATCAACAAGACATAATATCATGTAACTGTTGTGTTTGTGTCGTTGGAGAATTGCCTTTCCATTCAATCAGAATTCGAGTTTTGGGTGCTGTATTTGAGAAAAGATGTGCTGGTGTTGGAGAAGGTCAGAGATCATTTACTGGAATGATATCAGGAATGAAAGGGTTAGTGTATGAGGAACAATTGTCGACTCTTTGACTGTACTAGTTGGAGTACAGAAGGATAAGGGGGACCTCAGAGGCATTTCAAATGCTAGATGGACTGGGCAGAGTACATATGGCAAAGATTATTTCCGATGGTAGGGGATTCTAGGACACGAGAGCATAATTTCAGGATAAAAGGGTGTCAATTTAAAACAAATGTGGAAAAAATTGATTGTGTCAGTGGGTCGTGAAACCCACGTGACGTCATTGGGTGCATTTAAGGCAGAGATTGACAAGGAATCAAGGGTTATTGGGAGAAAGTTGAGGAGTGGGGGTGAGTGGAAGAATGGTGGAACAGACTCGACGGGCCTACTTCTGCTCCTATATCTTGTGATCTATATCCTGCTGGAGACCTAGTCAACCCTCCTCTTGCATCCCATTCTTAGAAAACATGCTGCATCGTGGTTTTATGTGACGTGAACCCATTTCTGATTGAATCCCATCTTACAAGTAACCCAATGCAAATTCTGCATTGAGAGGACTGCAGCTTCCTCATTTTAAAAATTGTTATGGAGCAGCTCAAATGAGATTTCTTGCTTCTTTTTTTGAAAGGGTTAAAATAGAATCAAATAAAATAGGAGAGGGAAAAGCAAAAGAATTTATGTACAAGTGGGAATCAAAATTAATGGTTGGTGATAAAGATACACAATTGTTGAAACATTTGATTAATATATGGAATAAAATAAATGATGAAATTGGTGTAAGTGGATGGCTTTGATTCAAAATCCTCGTATCTTTTTTAAAGGATCATCAATTTCTGGATAGCTGGTTTCATAAGGGGATTATAAATGTTGAAGATTGTTATGAAAGGGGTCAATTAATGTCATTTGAGCAATTGAGAAATAAATATCGTATACCTCATCACAATCTTTTTGCTATTTCCAACTTAGAGCATATTTGAAGGATAAGTTAGGACCAACTATGTTGTACTGAAATAGAAATTCCTTATAAGAGGAATTGTTAAAAACAATTATTTGATGATGTCCTCTTTATTACAAGTAGGAACTTTAAAATGAGGAGTTCATAAGTTGAGACAAAGGTGGGAAATGGATCTGAATATTGTAATTGATTGGCAAATATGGGCAGATCCATATAAGGATCTCAATGTAATATACAAATTAGTTCAGTATAATTGTTTTGACATCAGTCATGTAGCAGATGTCAGAAAGGATTTTATCTGAAAGCTGCCCCTGGAGTCAGGTGACTCAGGCTGTTGGATTTGAAAAGCTCTACAGGAAGATGATTTGGCAATAGAGATCATGTGATCCAGGGGAGATGTATTAATTCACTTCAACTCAGCAGTCTGGAACTATTGACCAGAGTTCCACATTGCAGCAGTGAGGAAGTAATTCACAACTAGTTTTTCTTCTACAGTTACTTCTTACACCAGTGAAATTGAATAGAATAAAATCAGAATTATCAGATCAATGTTTTAGGTGTGTTGAAGATGTTGCAACTTATCTTTGTCCTAATGCAAGATCTTTTTGAGGAGAATGACAATATTAATGGAACAAGTTATAGGATATGTTTTTCCGCAGAATCTGACCTTAATTTTATTAGGAAATATTGAAGGAACAAGGCCCAAATTAAATCTATTAATATATCAATTGAAATTTGTTAAATTAACGTTAGCGGTGATGAGGACATGTATTGCACTTACTTGGAAATAAGATATACATATATTTTTAGGGATGCCAAGATGACATGCAAATATTCAAGGTTGTATTCCTTTGGAAAAAGATTACAAATAGCTTGAGAAATATATATTCTATGCATTTGCAAATTTGGCACCTGAATATTCAAATATAAGGCTTCAATTTGTAATAATGCCATTTCCATCCATCTAGACATGTGAGATTCTCCTCTTAGTTAATTTGTAACTAAGAAGTCTCCTGTTGGTGACTTCAAGAGAGGAACCCACGCAGGCTGCGGGCTTCTGGACATAGCAGTCAAGGAACTCACACCAGGCTGTGGAATGCTAGAGACTGGGTCTAAACTGGCTAAAAGGGTGTCAGGTATCAGTCCTGGGATACGAGTGAGTGCTAAATGGTTCCTAATTATGTCAGAGGTTCAAAACTGGAGCTCACATTGCCAATGACTTGGATGGTCTGTGAGCATTGAAAGAGAATCCACAGACCCTCAGTGACTTGTCCCAGGGTTCAGGGTGGCAGGGGATGGTGGGTGCAAGAGGTATTTCAGTCAACTTCTGCCAGAGGTGAATCTGTTTGTCTTACAGCAGGAAAAAAGCAATTTTGTGTGATATGTCACTTTTTAATTACATGACAGTAAATTGTCTCCTGAAATAGAGAGAGAGGTTCAAGTTTCAAACTATTAAAAATTCTACTCACCAGATTATACCTCTTCCCACTTTTTATTTTTGCAAGGACACCGTTGATTTTATCACAACTCCTCTGCTGCGTCTGTCCTGTGACAGATTATATATTTTATATTGTATATAGAGATGTTTTTGAAAGAGATGGATTGGAGGAGTCGTTTAGGTCACAAACAAACACATACACTTCACAATACAGCTCTTATTTAAAATGCAAGAGCTTGGCTGAGAGTGAGTCATTCAGGCACCAAGAGCCTTTTCAAAGACAAAACAAGGAGACTGTTTTACTAAAGAATTTCAAAAGCAGGTGTAAATTGATTATTGCTTTTAAAGGAACAGATGAATGGACTCAGAAGTTTGGGTCTGGTGCAGTAATCTGGCTGGTTCCAGTTTGCTGTTCTAAGAAGTTCATGTGGTTTTGCAAGCAGAGAGGAGAGACCAAATAGGCTTTTTCTAAGAGAGAGAGAGAGAGAGAGAGAGAGAGAGAGAGAGAGAGATGGCAAGCTGGCATCTTGTTTTGAAGACGGGGTGTTAGTTCTCAGTTCAGCATGTTGAAAAACTTTGTTGTCCATATGAAGAAATAGCTGGATAGAAATGATGTTTCACTTGAAAAAAGGGAAACAAAAGGAACTCTATGGTGACCTGCAGAAGAGGTTATCATTTGGAAAACCCTGATGGGTCAAGTTTCTTTGGCAAGACACCAAAGTGGCTGATCAGAGGGAATCAGTTTATGTGTGTCCAATGAGCAAGCAATCCCTCTCTGAAACCAATAAGAGCCTTACTGGAGGGTACACATTTACTTTTAAGCACCAGAGCTTGGTGCAAATTCATAAATGTTGAATTCTGTGCACAGTATAAGAATTGATAGACACCGGTGAACTTGGAGTTGTGTCAAAGAACTTTATGCACATTAAATACACCTGCATTTAAAATTAGATGGTGGTAATGGAAGACTGTTAATAGTGATAAGTTAAAGTTTGATCCTGATTTTGTTTTTGTTTAAAGAAAATTAAAAACGATGTTTGTTTAAGAATCAATGGCGTGATTGTTCAAAATCAGCCTGTAACCGAAAGTATTCTTGGACTGAAAAGACATCTGGGCCAAATGACTATTTAAAGACAATCTGTACATGATTGTACATCCTAAGGTACAATATAACCAGTTAGAGCACAGAACAGGCCAGTTCGGCCCAACTAGTGCCATAACAAATTCCCACCCTCCTACTCCCACTGACCAATACCCAGTCCATACCCCTCCAGTCCTCTCCTCTCCATGTAACTATCCAGTCTATACTTAAATGTAACCAATGATCCCGCCTCAACTACGTCTGCCGGAAGCTCATTCCACATCCCTACCACCCTTTGCGTAAAGAAATTTCCCCTCATGTTCCCTTTATAATTTTACCCCTTCAATCTTAAACCATGCCCTCCAGTTTGAATCTCCCCCACTCTTAATTGAAAAAGACTATCCACATCTACTCTGTCTGCCCCTTTTAAAATCTTAAAACACCTCTATCAAGTCCCCTCTCAATCTTCTACGCTCCAGAGAAAAAAGCCCCAGTCTGCACAACCTTTCCCTGTAACTCAAACCTTGAAATCCTGTCAACATTCTTGTGAACCTTCTCTGCACTCTCTCTATTTTGTTTATATCTTTCCTATAATTTGGTGACCAAAACTGTACACAGAACTCCAAATTTGGCCTCACCAATGCCTTGTACAATTTCATCATAACCTCCCTGCTCTTGAATTCAATACTCCGATTTATGAAGGCCAACATTCCAAATGCCTTTTACACCACACCATCTACCTGAGTATCAGTCTTGAGGGAACTATTTACCATCACTCCTACATCCCTTTGTTGTTCTGCACATCTCGATCTTTTCTTTGGCTTGGCTTCGCGGACGAAGATTTATGGAGGGGGTAAAAAGTCCACGTCAGCTGCAGGCTCGTTTGTGGCTGACAAGTCCGATGCGGGACAGGCAGACACGATTGCAGCGGTTGCAAGGGAAAATTGGTTGGTTGGGGTTGGGTGTTGGGTTTTTCCTCCTTTTCCTTTTGTCAGTGAGGTGGGCTCTGCGGTCTTCTTCAAAGGAGGTTGCTGCCCGCCAAACTGTGAGGCGCCAAGATGCACGGTTTGAGGCGTTATCAGCCCACTGGCGGTGGTCAATGTGGCAGGCACCAAGAGATTTCTTTAGGCAGTCCTTGTACCTTTTCTTTGGTGCACCTCTGTCACGGTGGCCAGTGGAGAGCTCGCCATATAACACGATCTTGGGAAGGCGATGGTCCTCCATTCTGGAGACGTGACCCATCCAGCGCAGCTGGATCTTCAGCAGCGCGGACTCAATGCTGTCGACCTCTGCCATCTCGAGTACTTCGACGTTAGGGGTGTAAGCGCTCCAATGGATGTTGAGGATGGAGCGGAGACAACGCTGGTGGAAGCGTTCTAGGAGCCGTAGGTGATGCCGGTAGAGGACCCATGATTCGGAGCCGAACAGGAGTGTGGGTATGACAACAGCTCTGTATACGCTTATCTTTGTGAGGTTTTTCAGTTGGTTGTTTTTCCAGACTCTTTTGTGTAGTCTTCCAAAGGCGCTATTTGCCTTGGCGAGTCTGTTGTCTATCTCATTGTCGATCCTTGCATCTGATGAAATGGTGCAGCCGAGATAGGTAAACTGGTTGACCGTTTTGAGTTTTGTGTGCCCGATGGAGATGTGGGGGGGCTGGTAGTCATGGTGGGGAGCTGGCTGATAGAGACCCCAACAATGAAGACGCTGTTTACATCCGGTACCGCACGGATGGCAGTCTCTTCAATCTGAGGCGCCTGCAAGCTCACACCAAGACACAAGAGAAACTTGTCCGTGAACTACTCTTTGCAGATGATGCCGCTTTAGTTGCCCATTCAGAGCCAGCTCTTCAGCGCTTGACGTCCTGCTTTGCGGAAACTGCCAAAATGTTTGGCCTGGAAGTCAGCCTGAAGAAGAAGAAAACTGAGGCACATCTCAATAGTCCACCATTTAATGCATATGACCTATTTAGATTTGCGCTTTTTCTATCCACTAAAAATTGTTGAAGAGCAAGAATAGACAATACAATCACATAAAATTCCCATCCATACAGCACACGTATTAATACACAAAACAATCACATCTCCTTATTGGTCAGGAAGGGCCTACATTTCCCAAGGAGGCTGAGGAGGTCAAGGCCAACGGTTCTCATCCTGAGATTTTACAGGAGCGCAGTTGAGTCTACTGTCTGGCTGCACCATTGGATGGTCTAGTTGCTGTAAAGCATCAGACAGGAATGATGCAGAGTAGTGAGGATCACTGGGATCTCCCTTTTTCTGTAGATGACATTTACTGGGAGTGTTGTTCAAATCAGGCTCAAGCAATAGTACAAAGACCATTTTCACCACGTCCATCATCAAAATCAGGACTTACAGGCTGGGGAATAGCTTCTTCCCACAGGCTGTGAGATGGATGAAAAGTATCCTCTAAGTGCAATAATCCTCCAAATATTTATATATGTAGCGGCTACTTCGACAGAGCTATTACAGCAACACACACACACACACACACACATACCAGGTTAGTCAACACAAGACTGCTTTATTCAGTCTTTACAGGCTTCTTCTATTTACAGCATGTCCTGTGCTCCATGGGTCAAGGTGGGACATCATTATGTGTTTGCTGCAGATCCACGGGACCTGTGAGCGTCCCGCACCTTCCGGCAGGAGAAATCACAGACCAACGTGCTGTTCCTTGGCACGCAGCACCACGTGCATGTGGTCAATTAAATGGATGAGTTCCCAGCTGTCTGCCTTACGATTTCATGTGCCCGCCAAAGAAACTTGCCCACTCGGCCCGCTACACAGCTGCTACACCCCCCAGAACCGTCGCCAGAAAGTAAAACACCAGCTGCATGCACCTTAGGTGGACACGCTAATCGTCTGGGCTGGAGGCACTGAATGGGTGAAGCGGGATCCACATGGGCAGGCTTGTGTCTGTCCAAACTAAACAGCTGCGAATGTCCCCCAATGTCCAAAGTATACTCAAACCCATCCTTCTTCACCACGCAGAAAAGGTCCTCATACGGTCGTTGTAACAGCATTCCTGGGTCCTGCGCACAAAAACAAAATCAGCGTCCAGGAGTGGTGGGGCACATTCTGTTAAGGGGATCCAAGCCAGTGGGTAGGAAAAGCTTTGCTGATCGTGATACCATGTCGAAGCTGCTGAAGGATGTTCAGATCAGAATTGGTTGTGAAATCAATGTCCCATGAAACTGTAAGGACCAGACCATAAAGCATCTCTGCGGAAAATGCAGACATATCTTACTTTGGAGCTGTGTGCACTCCCAAAAGAATGCATGGCAACTCATCAACCTAACTGGGACCAGTGAGTCGGGCCTTAAAAGTGGACTTCAGTTGCCAGTGGGAATGAGGGTGAATTGAGTTCTGCGGACTGAATTAATGTGGGAAAACCAAATCCAGTTGACGATGAATGCTCTGGCCCTTGTCTCAGTGTCACTGGATGGCAACGGGACGGCCTCTGGTCAGCACGTGAAATGTTCTACAACTGTTAGAATGTATCTCATGTTTTGAGATTCTGGCAATGGTCCAAGCAGGTCCACATGCACGTGTTCCAACTGCCTGCATACTGTCGGGAAATGTTGAAGAGGTACCTTAGTGTGGCACTGAATCTTGGCAGTCTGGCAGGAGGTACATATGCAAACCCATTGCTCGACACCTTTTCTCAGTCCATGCTATACATATTTATTTGACATGAGCTTGACAGATGTTCTGATGAATGGATGAGATAAGCTGTGTCTCCGGTCAATAAGATGTTTCTTCCAAGATGAAGGAAACATTGGTCCAATATCTTATCCTGAGATATGATCTGCTGGCATTCAGAAATCATATCATAGACTAGAGTATAGGTGGAAGAGATGCAGCAACTGTTTAACGCATTGGTGAGGCCAGGTTTGGAGAATTGTTTTCAGTTCTGGTCTCCAAATATAGGAATAAAATAGGTAACGTGGAGAGGGTGCAGAAAAGATTTACAAAAATGTTACGTGTCTTACAACATCTAGAGTACAGAGAAAGATTAAGGAGACAGCGACTTTATTCATTCAAACATAGACGGATGAAGGGGGTTATGATAGAGGTATTCAAATTATGAAAGGAATAGATAGACTGGACGTGAGTAGACTCTTTCCCCTGAGGGCAGGAGAGGTTGGAACAAGAGGGCATGAGTTCAAGGTAAGGGTGCAAAACTTTAGGAGGAATGTTAGAGGATGTTTCTTCACTCAGAGAGTGGTGGCAGAATGGAATGATCTTCCAGAAGAGATAATTGCGGCAGGGTCCTTTCTGTCATTTAAGAGAAGGTTGGATGTGTACATGGATATGAGGGTGTTGGAGGGATATGGCCAGAGTGTTGGAGGGGAAAACTAGTGGAGTTGTTCATGTGAACTGGCACAGACTCGAAGGGCCAATATGACCTGTTTCTGTGCTGTAAACTGTCATATGGTTATATGTGCTGGGCTCCACGGGACAAGGTGGGACATCATTAAGAGTTTGCTGCCAGCGGGTTTGAATTAAGCCCCGTGATTATCCCACGCATTCCGGCAGGAGACTCCAAAAATCGAAAAGATGTATTAACTATTTCCATGAACCCTCCACTTTTACATCTATTTTTCTAAATCCACCCCATAATCTAGACATCTTTACTTAACACAAACCACATTTCTTCTCCCATTCAAAGCACTCAGTAATACACCAAGGCAGTAAAATAAAAGCTCAATGCTGGAAATACTCAGCAGGTTATCTACTTGAAAAATAATCGGAGTTAAAACCTTCAGGTCGATAACCTTTCACTGGGATTCAGAAAGATGATCAAATAAACCTGATTCTCTTTGCTGAGAAAAAGAAGAGAGGGAAATAACAAATTGATTACATGGGATGAAAAGCCCGAGCAGCAGAAATGGCAGTGATGCTGGATGAGTGGAGTCCACTCATTGATCAACACATCTGTCTGGATGGAGGGGTAAAGGATAAACAAGACAAACACGATGCTGTCACTGTGAGGTACAATACGACAGCTGCAGAGAATCTGAAATGAAGGAATGGTGAAAATACTTGTTTTTGGATCAATGTGACAAAATTTGACCTGACAAAAGAAAACAAAATTGTTTTGCTCTGCCAGAACTCTCTAGATCAAGGGGCACAATAAAATAGTCCAGAAGCCAACATTATGAAATTGAACAGCCAAGTTACGCAAATCGGCAGCAAGAGATAAAACACTGTTACATAATTCCATGAAAGTGGTGTCACAGGACGACCGGGTTCTAAAGACAGCTTTTGTCACCTTGGCCTTCATTAATTAACATATTGAAAATAAGAGTTGGGAAGTTATGATGAGGTTGGATAAGATGATGGTGAGGCCCACTTAGGAGTATTGTGTGCAGTTCTGGTCACCTAGCTACAGGAAGGGTATTAGTAAGATTGAAAGAGTGCAGAGAAGATTTACTAGGAAGCTGCCAGATCTTCAGGAGTTGAGCTACAGGGAAAGGTTGAACAGGTTGGGACTTTATTCCTTGGAGTGTTGAAAAATGAGTAAGAGATTGCTTAAAGTGGAATATGAATGGGAAAAAAGGCTGAGAAAGACTGCAGTGGACCCAATTGTGAAGGAAATATTTTGCTTGAGAAAAATTGTCATTGGTCTATTTCCTCTTGAGTTATGAAACCACGCACAGAACAAGTCAATGAGGTACAATTAAAACAAAGGTTTTCAAACTTTTTCTTTCCAATCGCATTCCACCTTAAGTAATCCCTTACTAACAGAGCACTTCTGGCACAGGGATTAAGTGGAATATGATCCGGGGGGTGGGGGTGGGGGTGTGGAGGAGGAGTTTGAAAATCACTGCTCCAGATGAAAAGGTTTCTCCATCTCCTTTTTAAGCAGACATCCTTTTATTCTGAGGTTGTGCCCACTGGTCCTAAACTCTCGCACGACTGGCAAAATCCTCTCTCTATCCAGCCCTTTCACTAGTCATCAGATTTCAATGAGGTCCTGCCTCATCCTTCTAAACTCGGGCGAGTATAGGCACAGAACCATCAAATGCTCCTCAAACTTTATTCCTCTCATCCCCAGGATCATTCTTGTAAACCACCTCTGGACCATCACATCCTCTCTTAGAAATGGGGCCTAAAATTGCTCACAACACTTAAGAGATCAGGACAACCAGAAGGTGGTCACGGGAGGGAAGACAGCTGCAGGAGTGTCTAGAGTCCATGATTGGATGGTGTTCAAGGAGTCAGCTGAAGGGAGGAGTGGGGGGGGGGGGTCGTGGCAAGATGGCGTTGATAAAAGACGTGAGAAGACACCTCTCCCTGACTGAACTGTTCAATACTCGAACTGTAGTGACTTTTTTGACTTTATCAATGTTTTGAACAGAAATTTACTACAATAGGATTCTGGAAATGAAGAAAAGAAAAAAGCAGTGTTGGGCACGACCAGTTGGCCCAATAATCACAGAGACAAAGACTGAGGGGAACGATAGGCTTTATTACACACAAGACTGCAGGCCCGGGTCCAAGTGAGGGAAGTGAAGGGAAGGAAGAGGTGGCTTGACCTTTATGGCCTGGGTCACAGGGGAGGAGTCTAGGAGAGGATGACATCAGGAGGGGGGGGAAGCCCATGCCTGTTGTGGTCAGTACATACAATACCATATCATAACAAGCAACTTAGAAAAAAACTAGGTTGTCAACCTGTGAAAAGTACAGAAGAAGCAAGGCCGACCTTCCAGAAGGAACCTCGAGACCAGTTAGAAATGAATCTGAAGCCTCAACGTGCAAGTCAGGACCAGCTGGAAGAAACATCTACATCCTCTGCACATCTGGAGATGAAAGGTAGCACCGAGATCTTTGGCCGATCCAGGAGGAGCAAAAGTGTGGAATTCGACACGAGCCAGGCTTGACTAAGGAGAGTTGGGCGTGAGTGCCAAAATGCAAGCATGAGTTACCAGGAAGGGGACTGTCTGTATGCAGTGGCGCATCTGAAGATGTTCTCACTTGAAAGAATTTCTGGATCCGATCCATAGTCCGGCTGCCAGGTAGGAGGTGGAAGAGAAGAGGTGGAGGAGGACAACTCAGAAGTTCAAGAAGAAGAAGAACAAGATTTACTACTTGCTGCAGTTGGACTCAATGAAGGGAGGCCTAAGGCTTTAAGAACATCTCCTTCTCCAATGAAAGCTGTTGTTTCACCAGATACCTTCCCCAGACTTCAAGGCACATGTAACAGGGATGGAAGTCAACCTCATGTCTACAGAACTGATCCAACAAAATGAAAAGATGATGTCTTCTGTGAACTAAGGTTGTGAAACTTTAAATGATCAATTTGCTGTTATGGAGGAAATAAATGGCTGGTATGTGTGAAGAAATTACATCTATTCAAGTTGATATTAATAAGAGTTTAACAGCAGTGGACACTGGACAAGATCAATTTAAGAAGATAGAAGACATTTTTATTGACTGTAAGGACCGTGTGGACCATTATGCGGAGAGAATGGATCATATTGACAATTTGTTTACAGGCTGAGATGTCCAGAAGAGAGATTTGTTAAAAAACATTGATTCGTTGGAAAATCAAAGTTCTCGTAATAATATTAAGATAGTTTGTCTGCCGGAAGATATTGATGATTCAGATCCTGTAAAATTATTTCTGGATCCACATGGGCAGGCTTGCATCTGTCCACACTAAACAGCTGTGAATGCCCCCCAATGTCCAAAGTATACACAACCCCATCCTTCTTCATCACAAGGAAAGGGCTCTCATACGGTCATTGTAATGGAGCTCCTGGGACCTATCTGTGCACAAAAACATAATCAGTGTCCAGGAGTTTTGGGGGCACATTCTGTTTAGGGGAACCATGCCAGTGGGTAGGAAAAGATTTGCTGATCACAACACCATGTCGAAGCTGCTGAAGGACGTTCAGATCAGAGTTGGTGTGAAATGAATGTCCCATGAAACTGTAAGGACCGTACCATAAACCATCTCTGCGGACAATGCAGACATCTTCATTTGGAGCCGTGCACACTCCCAATAGAACCCATGGCAATTCATCGACTATATTGTGTCCGGTGAGTAGGGCCTTCAGTTGCCGATGGAAACGTTCCACAAGTCCGTTGGACTGTGGGTGAATTGTGGTGCGTGGTCTGATGCAATGTGGGTCGGGAAACCAAATCTAGCCATCCAATTAATGATGAATGCTATAGCCCTTGTCTCAGTGTCACAAGATGGAAACGAGATGGCTTCTGGCCAGCGTGTGAAACGTTCTACGACTGTTAGAATGTATCTCATGTTTTGAGATTTTGGCAATGGTCCGAGCAGATCCTCATGCACATGTTCCAACCACGTGTGTACCACTGGGAAAGGTTGAAGAAGTGCCTTAGTGTGCCGTTGAATTTTGGCAGTCTGGCATGAGGTACATGTGCAGACCAATTGCGCGACGCCTCGTGTACTGGTTTTCTGCCAGGGGATTAGCAACAAATTCTCTTCTACGACATGCTTTAGCAGCATCCAATGCACCTACTATGTACCAGAATTTCATGTCCTCTGCCATTATGACACAAGACAAAACTAAGTTTCATCCTTGGTTGATGGGTCTGGAAAGGAGGCAAGTGAAGTCCTAACATCGATTGGGAAACACAGTCAGTGAGAGGTCAGCATGGCTTAGAGTTTAGACAACGTGTTCAGGACTGCTTTTTGCAGCAGTATGTGGAGATGCCCACGAGATGGGGGGCAGTGTTTGATCTGTGGTTAGGGAATGAAATGGGGCAGGTGGCGGAGGTGAGCATTGGGAAGAACTTCAGATCCAGTGATCATGGGTTAATTAGATTTAGCTTAATTATGGAAAGGGATAGGTCATGTCTGAACTCAAAGGTCTTCGAGTGGGGGAAGGCCAGATTTGAAGAAATGAAAAGAGATTTACAAAGAGTTGTGTGGGCTGATCTTTTAGCTGGAAATGATGAACAGGAAAATTGGAGGGTATTTAAAGGTGAGATTTTGAGAGTACAGGATCATTTTGTTCCAGATCGGCTGAAATGTAAGATTAGAAGTTCAAGGGAGCTGTGGATTTCTAGAAAAATTATGAATGATTCGGGATAAGAGGGAGGCCCATGCTCAATATAAGAAACAAAAGATTGATGAGATTTATGATCCTTACTTATATTGAAGAAAGAACCTCAAGAGGGAAATTAGAAAGGCAAAAAGAAGGTATGAAGTATCCATAGCTAATAAGGTGAAAGTGAGTCCTTCGGGTTTTTACAGATACGAGAACAGTACAAAGAGGGTTAAGGATAGAGTCCGTCCACTGGAAAATGGGAACGGTGGACTATGTGTAAGTGAGAAGCTGTATGAGATGGGGGAGATATTGAACAATTTTTTTTCTTTTCTGTATTCACGAGCAAAAGGGACACTGGACTATGTGAGATAAATGAGGTGAATGGCTTAGTTATGGAAAGGATAGGGATTAGTAAAGAGAGGGATTTGGAGCTTCTAGGGTCAATAGAGTTGGATGTCTCCTGGTCCTGATGGGATTTTCCCCAGGACATTAAGGGAGGTCAGGGAGCAAATAGCCGGGGCTCTGACAGTGATGTTTCAAACATCACTGGAGAAGGGTGTGGTGTCGCGGGATTGGAGGGTTGCAAATGTTGTTCCACTGTTTAAAAAAAGCAGAAGGTGCAGGCCAAGTATTTATCGGCCAGTAAGTTTTACTTTGGTGGTGGCAAAAGTTATGGAGGGTATTCTCAGAGATAGTATGTACAAATATCTGGATAGGCAGGGAATGATCAGGGGCATCCAGAATGGGTTTATGAAGAGAAAATCATTTTAATGAATCTTGTTGAATGTTTTGAAGAGGTGACAAGGCAAGTGGCTGAAGGTAGGGTGGCTGACGATATCTATTTGAATTTTAGTAAGGCTTTTGATAAGGTTCCGCATGTAAAGTTAGTTAGGAAGGTTCAGTGACTAGGGATTAATAGATAGTGAGATGGGTTCAGAGGTGGCTGTAAAACAGACAGCAGAGAGTCATGGTGGACAACTGTCTGTGAGGATAGAAGCCTGTGACGAGCGGTGTGACTCAGGGATTGGTGCTAGGTCCCCTGATGTTTATCATTTATTTTCATGATTTGGATGAGGGGGTGGTTAACTGGGTAATCAAATATGCAGACGATACAAAATTAGGGGGACTGGTGGAATGTGAGGAAGGTTTTCTTGGATTACAGGATTTGGTTTGTTTGGAAAAGTGGACTGAAAGATGGCAGATGGAATTTAATGTTGACAAGTATGAGGTGCTGCATTCCGGAAAAAATAATGTTAATATGACATATGAAGTTCAGGGATGGGCATCGAGGAAGGCAGAGGAACAGAGGGATCTTGAGTTATGGTACAGATTTCCTTGAAAGTGGTTTCCCATGTAGACACGGTAGTTAAGAAGGCATGTGACATGCTGGCCTTCATAAATCATAGCATAGACTAGAGTATAGCTGTTTAAGGCATTGGTGAGGCCATGTGCAGAGAAGATTTACAAAAATGTTGCCTGACTTACAACATCTAGGGTACAGAGGAAGATGAAGGAGACAGCGACTTTATTCATTGGAACGTGGACAATTGAAGGGGGTTATGATAGAGGTATTTAAAATTATGAAGGTTATAGATAGGCAAGACATGAGTAGACTCTTTCCACTGAGGGCAGGGGAGGCTGGAACAAGAGGGCATGAGTTAAGGGTAAGGGGGTAAAACTTCAGGAGAAATGTTAGAGGATGTTTCTTCACTCAGAGTGTGGTGGCAGAATGGAATGATCTTCCAGAAGAGATAGTTGCGGCAGGGTCCTTTCTGTCATTGAAGAGAATGTTGGATGTGTACATGGATATGAGGGGGTTGGAGGATATGGGCAGAGTGTGGGAAGGGGCTGGGGAATGGTTAGGGAGTGGAGTGGTTCATGTGAAATGGCATGCACTCGAAAGGCTGTTATGGCTTGTTTCTGTGCTGTAAATTGTCATATGGTTATATGTACCGGGCTCCACGAGACAAGGTGGGACATAATGAAGTGTTTGCTACCGGCAAGTTTAAAAAAAGTCCCGTGAGTATCCCACACTTTCCGGCAGGAGTCTCCACAGATCAACGTGCCATTCCTCGGCACGCTGCACCAAGCACAGTCCATTAAATGGGTGAGTACACAGCTGTCTGTCTTATGTTTTCGTGCGCCCACTAAACAACTCTTATTCTGCCTTGTCTCACTGACGAGCATCCAGTCCAGAGACCTCCATCCCCCTCGTATCCCTGAACTTGTCCAAATTCTTCAATGCTAACATTGAGCTCATATTTCCTCATGCAGCTGGCAGCTTGTTCCACTCTCCCACCACCTTGTGTGGAGAAGTTCCCCCTCATGTTTCAACTAAACTTTTCCCCTTTCATCCTTGGCCCACGTATTAAGGACTTTTCCAAGAGGCGGAGTCTGAAGAAAACAACCTCTATCCTCAAGGACCCTCACCACACAGGCCAAGCTTTCTTCACCCTGCTATCACCAGGGAAACAGGTCCAGGAGCCTGAAGACGAACACCCAATGGTACAAACACAGCTTCTCTCCCTCTGCCATCAGATTTCTGAATGGACAAGGAACCACAGTCACTCTCTCACTTACTCTTCATTTTGCACAAATAGATTTCTTTTTTAAAAATGTAATTTATAGCAATATTTGCACCTATATTGTTGCCACAAAATGACAAATATTGTGACATGTTCATCATAATAAATTTTTAATTCTGAACACTGCGCGTACATCAGAAAACAATCATAGCTCAAAAAACAATTTTAAAAGATGAATTAACTATTTCCATGCTCCCTTCCCTTTTATGTCTATTTTTCTAAATTCACTCCATAATCAAGACATCTCCACTTAACCCAACCCACATTTCTTCTACTATTTAAAGCACTCAGTAATACACCAAGGCAGTAAAATAAAAATTCAATGCTGGAAATACTCGGCAAGCCATCTACTGGAAAAATAATCGGCTTTAAAACCTTCAGGTTGATAACCTTTCACTGGGATTCAAGAAGATGATCAGACAAACCGGATTCTCTTTTTGAGAAAAAGAAGAGGAGAGATAACAAACTGAATAAGTGGGATGAAAAGCCCAACAGCAGAATTGGCTGCTGGATGAGTGAAGTCGACTCGTTGATCAACACATCTGTCTGGATGGAGGGATAAAGGATAAACAAGACAAACATGATGCCATCACTGTGAGGTTCAATACGACAGCTGCAGAGAATCTGAAATGAAGGAATGGTGAAAATACTTGTTTTTGGATCAATGTGACAAAATTTGACCTGACAAAAGAAAACAAAATTCTTTTGCTCTGCCAGAACTCTCTAGATCAAGGGACACAATAAAATAATCCAAAAGCCAACGATATGAAATTGAACAGCAAGTTATAGAAATTGGTAGCAAGAGATAAAACACAGTTACATAATTCCATGAAAGTGGTGTCACAGGACGACAGGGATCTAAAGACAGCTTTTGTCATCTTGGCCTTCATTAATTAACATATTGAAAATAAGAGTTGGGAAGTTATGATGAGGTTGGATAAGATGATGGTGAGGCCCACTTAGGAGTATTGTGTGCAGTTCTGGTCACCTAGCTACAGGAAGGGTATTAGTAAGATTGATAGAGTGCAGAGAAGATTTACTTGGACGCTGCCAGGTCTTCAGGAGTTGAGCTACAGGGAAAGGTTGAACAGGTTGGGACTTTATTCCTTGGAGTGTCGAAAAATGAGTAAGAGATTGCTTAAAGTGGAATATGAATGGGAAAAAAGGCTGAGAAAGACTGCAGTCGACCCAATTGTGAAGGAAAGATTTTGCTTGAGATAAATTGTCATTGGCCCATTTCCTATGGAGTTATGAAACCACGCACAGAACAAGTTAATGATGTACAATTAAAACAGTGGTTTTCAAACTTTTTCTTTCCAATCACATTCCACCTTAAGTAATCCCTTACTAACAGAGCACTTCTGGCACAGGGATTAAGTGGAATATGATCCAGGGGGTGGGGGTGGGGGTGTGGAGGAGGAGTTTGAAAATCACTTCTTGAGATGAAAAGATTTCTCCATCTCCATTTTAAGCAGACATCCTTTTATTCTGAGGTTGTGCCCACTGATCCTAAACTCTCCCACTACTGGCAACATCCTCTCTATCCAGCCCTTTCACTATTCATCAGATTTCAATGACCTCCTGCTTCATCATTCTAAAATCGGGTGAGTACAGGCCCAGAACCATCAAATGCTCCTCAAACATTATTCCTCTCATCCCCAGGATCATTCTTGTAAAACAAGTCTGGACCATCACATCCTCTCTTAGAAATGGGGCCTAACATTGCTCACAACACTTACTAGATCAGGACAACCAGAAGGTGGTCACGGGAGGGAAGACAGCTGCAGGTCTGCCTATAGTCCATGGATTGGATGGTGTTCAAGGAGTCAGCTGAGGGGGGGTCTCGTGGCAAGATGGCGTAGGAAAAAGAAGTTCGAAGACACCTCTCCCTGACTGAACTGTTCAATACTCGAACTGTAATGTCTCGTTTGACTTTATCAATGTTTTGAACAATAATTTTCTACTGTAGAATTCTGGAAATGAAGAAAGAAAAAAAACAGTGTTGGGCACGATCAGTTGCCCCAATTATCACAGAGACAAAGACTGAGGGGAACGATAGGCTTTATTACACACAAGACTGCAGGCCCGGGTCCAAGTGAGGGAAGTGAAGGCCTGGATCACAGGGGAGGAGTCGAGGGAGGAATCCAGGAGAGGATGTCATCAGGAGGGGGGTTGCCAGCCCGTGCCTGTACTGGTCAGTACATACAATACCATTTCATTACAAGCAACTTAGAAAAAACCTAGGTTGTCAACCTGTGAAAAGTGCAGAAGAAGCAAGGCCGACCTTCCAGAAGGAACCTCAGGACAAGTTAGACATGGATCCGAAGCCTCAACGTGCAAGTCGGGAGCAGCTGGAAGAAATGTTTGCATCCTCTGCACATCCGAAGATGAAAGATGGCGCCAAGATTTTTGGCCGGGCCAGGAGGAGCGCTAGTAAGGAATTCGACACGAGCCGGGCTTGACTAAGGAGAGTGGGGGGTGAATGCCCGAATGTGAGCTCTAGATACCGGGAAGGGGACTGCCTGTATGCAGCGGAGCATCTGGAGATGTTCTCACTTGCAGGAAATTCTGGATCCGATCTACAGTCCGGCTGCCAGGTATGATGTGGAAGAGAAGAGGTGGAGGAGGACAACTCAGAGGTTCAAGAAGAAGAAGAGCAAGATTTACTACTTGCTGCAGTTGGACTCACTGAAGGAAGGCCTGAGGCTTGAAGAACATCTCCTTCTCCAATGAAAGCTGTTGTTTCACCAGATACCTTCCCCAGACTTCAAGGCCCCTCTACAGTACTGATCCAACAAAATGAAAATATGATGTCTTCTGTGAACTAAGGTTTTGAAACTTTAAATGATCAATTTGCTGGTATGAAGGAAAAAAAATGGCTGGTATGTGTGAAGAAATTACATCTATTGAAGTTGATATTAATAAGAGTTTAACAGCAGTGGACACTGGACAAGATCAATTTAAGAGGATAGAAGTTTTTAATGACTGTAAGGATCGTGTGGACCATTATGCAGAGAGAATGGATCATATTGAAGATTTATTTACAGGCTGGGATGTCCAGAAGAGAGATTTGTTACAAAACATTGATTCGTTGGAAAATCAAAGTTGTCGTAATAATATTAAGAGAGTTGGTCTGCTGGAAGATATTGAAGATTCAAATCCTGTAAAATTATTTTTGGAAATAGATTCCAGAGATGTTGGGAGTTGAGTTTTTTTAGATCAGGCTCAGAGGGCGTTAAGGAGAAAATCTTTTCCGGGTCAAATGCCAAGAGCGGTTCTTTTAAGATGTTTGCGATATCAGGATAGAGAAATGATTTTGCGGCTTGTGGTTCAGAAAGCTCGCCTTGATCAAAGCCCTACGATGGTTCAAGGCAATATGGTTTTATTTTATGCTGATTTAAGTCAGGAGATTATTAAGTGACGGAAAGAGATTAATCTGGCTAAAGCAGTTCTGTGGAAGAAAGGGTATAAGTTTACTTTACTTTATGGGCCTGATCAGTCTCCATGTTTTGAAAGTCCTTATGGTGCATTAACTTTTGTGAATTCCTTCCCAGATTTGAAGGAATTAATGGGGAAAATGTCCGAGGGTAAGATTGGGATGGGTATGGGGAAAAGAAGTTGGAATCAGAATTGGTGAGTGTTGTTGAAGATGAAGCTCAAGCTCAATGTGGGTGTTATCACTGGGATGACTGATGGGTTTTAATGTTCAGTTGGGGGGTGGTGGTTGACTCGACTACTTCTAAAGTCATCTGCCACTTGTGGTATTAGCTGCACCTGGTCCACAGAGGGGGATCCGACTCTTATACTCGTAGGTTTTTTTACAGGATTTTCTTCTTTGAAAAGAGGGGTTTGTGAAGAGCATTTACTTGTGTGAAGTGTCAATCTCAGGAGGAAATTAAGTTATGGCTCTTTTAAATTATGTGACCTTTAATGTTAAATGACTTAATAATCCGATTGAAAGGAAGGGAATATTGGCATATATAAAGAAAATGAAGGTTGATCTTGCTTTTTTGCAAGAAACTCATTTGTCTGAGAAAGAACATATGAAATTGAAAAGAGATTGGGTCGGACATGTTTTTCATCTCCATTTAATTCGAAAGCTCGAGGTGTTGCTACTTTGGTTCATAAGAAGATACCGTTTCAGTTGGAATCATTCTCTGCCAAATCATTTTCTCGAAGACAATCAAGATAACTAACCTGTTCATTGAGCACTGTGCCTGGACTCAGATTCACAAACTCACCTGGCAAGGTCAGCATACAGCCATTGACTAGCTCTACCACTAAACATCCATGATCTGCCCTAACAGCAGTAGGCATGCAAAGGAGAACCATGGCCAAACGTTCGCTCCATGGAGATGCATCACCACCTGCTTTCAATTGTCAATGGAAACGCTCAAAGAAGCTGTTTGCCTGAAATGCTCAGCGATAATTCAGGTTGTGCCCAGAGGATCAGTGAGAGCTCGGACCAATGCTGACTCGAACTGAAACCTTTGATCTGTTTTAGTAGTGCCCAGAACACCAAAAGATGGAATCCAATGATCCACAAAAGCCCAAGCAATTGTCTCTGCAGAGATGCCGATGATAGGAATTTCGTCCTTCCACCTGGTAGTCCTGTCCTCACCCATGAGCAGAGAAGTACATTGCCGCGATGGCGGAAGTGGACCTTCCAAGCCACAAGGTGCATGTGCTGGAAATGGGAATCCAAAACAACAAAATCCCCCAGCTTGAATTTCATGTGCCTGGAGACTTTAGGCCATTGAACCAGCAAGCGAGTCCTTGCCCATAATACAACATTCTGTTCAACATGAAACCAGATAAAATCTTCCTTAACCAGTTTGTTTGATGCTCTTCTACCAGGAAGAGATAGATTATGAAGAGAAAATCTCCTGCCTCATAGCTGCCACACAAACGGCAGAGTCCTTCCTGTTGGGGGAAAAAAAATCACTGGCCAACTTTTCACCCGATTCATCCAGGGTCACATCTTGAAAATGGAGACCAGAGTTGACCTGATGAAATCGGCATCAGTGTGCCGTGCATGAGCCATGGCAGTGAAATCGATGGCAATTGTTGGATGTAATGTCGCGCCTGGATCGGGCACCAGCCACAGCATTCACTTTTCCTCAGATATGCTGTGTGTCCGATGAAAATTGTAGGATGAACTCCAAGTGCCAAATCTCTCTGTGCAAATAGAGATGTGTGCTTCTACTTTCAGTATGCAGAAGAGGCTGGTGGTCTGTACAAATTGTGTAAGAATGACCTTCCAATAAAAAGCTGAAATATTGAATTGGAAATTTGGATTCATGAGAGAATTACAAATAAATTTGTTTCAAAATTGTATCTACTATTTCAAGAGGAATCTCCAAACCCAGACTTGAATAAATCAAAAGAAAGATGGGAATTGCATTTGGGAACTGAAATTGACCCTTTTTGCTTGTCTGACATTTGTTGAGACAGTAATTAATGTTTTTGATAGATTAGTTAATTACAAATTTATTCATCAATTATATTTAATGCTATATCAATTAATTTATTGCAATTTTTTCAAATTTATGTCTTAGATGTGGCACAGAAATTGGTACGTTTATACATTCTCTTTGGTCATGTCTCAAGGTGACATCATTTTGGAAAGATCTGGGCAAGTTTTTGGAACAAATTATAATAATGTTTACCATCAACACCTGAGCATTTACTTTTGGGAAATGTATATGATTTGGAAGCCTAATTCAATTTCTCAAAGAACAATTAATTATTTTTATAAGTTGCATTGACAGTGGCCAGGAGATGTATAGCAATTCCATGGAAATCTGAATCCCATCTTAAAATTGATTGTGGGGAAATGCAAAATTGTATTCCCTTAGCAAAGGTGATGTATAATATTAACTGGGTATGATACATTATTCAAAATATGGAAACCATATTTAGATATGGGTTTGGATATCTAATGTATTTACTTCTCCACCCCACCACCACTTTTCATTAATCTTAATGGTTGAACCTTATCATGTTGGTTTAATTCTAATATTTTTTTAATGTCCTGCCTTTCCTTTTGGGAGGAAATAGTTATCACAGGAGCTTTGAACCTAGATCTGTTTTTTTTTTCATTATACTTTTCTTCTCTTCTCACTTTTATGGACAGTACAACCATTTATTTGTTATTCTATTTTGATCAATGTATCATTTGGATACGATTCTGGTATTATATTGTACTGTATACAAAACTATAAATTAAAAAAAAAACTGAAATGTTTCACTGCGAGATAGATAGCTCAGAGTTCTTGCCCAAATGTACTATACTTTGCCTGAGCCGGTGACCGCTTGGCTGAAAAAAAACAACGGAGGTTCCAATTGCCCACAGACTCGTTGTTCGAACACTGCTCCCACAGCACTGTCAGATGCATCTGTGGTAAGAGAGCAAGATCTTGGGCATTTGATGTACAACCTTAGTGACATATGTCAGAACAGTGTTCACATCATGGAAAGCATAAACAGGATGGTCTCCCAAAGATAATGTCTTTTTGAAGCAGAGATCAGATCCTTTGAGTCGTACAGCAAGAGGTGTAGTGGCATTCACCAGGAAACAGCAATAAAAATCCCTCATACCTCAAAACCATCACAACTGGCCAAACGTAACAGAGGGAGGAAATTCTCAAATTTCACGCACTTCCATTCATCAGGCAAAATACCATGTGGCATAACTCTAGCTCCCAAAAATACAAGATCAGAAACACCAGAAACACTTTCCTGGGATTGATCATGGTACCACATTCCTCAAGCCTTAGAAACAATGAGATAAGGTGGCTCTTGTGCTCCTCTTCATCCACACTTACAACCAGATCTCCTCAATCAACACAAGCACCAAACAAACTCATGGACAGTGAGTTCGTGTTCCATGAACCACTGGAATTTCTGAGCTGCATTCCATAGACCGAATGGTTTTCTCAGAAACACAAACATGCCGAACGGGAGCATCACTGCTGTCTTTGTGACATCCAAAGACTCAAATGGAATATAATAGTAAGCACATTCTAGATCTATTTTGGCAAATGCAGATTTGCCATGGAGGTTTGCTGAGAAGTCTTGTCAATTTGGAATATTGTATCAGTCAGGCATGGTGGAATTGTTCAGGGGACGATCATCTCTGCAAGGCTGCCAATCTCTAGTTTGTTCAGAACCACATACAATCGTGAAGCCCAGCAGCTGTCAGATCTGTGGGCTAGGCAAAATTCTTGCCATTCCAATTTTGAGATTTTAAGATAATCTGGGGTATTACAAGCCTGCGTCTCATAGACCCTGCCTTTATATGGTGGCTTATTGCATGTCTGCACACCATTATGATGGGGACACGAGGCGAGGAAAAGACTTGAGCAAGGCTTGGAAAGGGCAGGAGCCAGGTTGAAGGCTTGTCAGGCAGCAGATGGCATTGGAAGGACAATAAATGTAGCTCACTTGCATTCAAGAGCTGCAGTCCACACAATGGCATTTTGACAAATACATCACTGAAAAATGTGACAAGAAATTCTCTCCCAAAGTGGAACTGGCCACATTTACAACCGAAAACCCACCCAAAACGATGTGAAGCTGAAATGAAATGCAAGTGACCTCTGGGCATATTTGAATAAGAGAATCATTTGTAGCTGAATGAACACATGACATATTAGCAAATCTATGTTCCTCAGGAGTTGGAGGGACAGGCACCGCTCCAAAGTGACAGATAGTTTTGGAGTTTTACATAGAGATGCCAAACTAATAACCTATTCTAACAACTGCCTAGAATTGTTCCATTTTTCTCAGTTGCCTTCGATAATCTCTCCCAAATGAGGACAAAGGAACATCGAATCTGCTCCGTAAACTGAAACAAAACTATTTCTTGATTTAATACTCAGTGATCTGGCTTCCACTACTGTATGTGGCAGCGGTTCCACAGATCCACGACCCTCTGGCGAAACAAGTTCTTCCTAATCTCTGTTTTATAGGATAACCTCTAATTTTCTTGTCCTCGATTCACCCACCAAGGGAACCATCTTACCCGCATCCACCCTATCTAAACCTTTCAATACACAAAATCCCTCCATGAGATTTCTTCTTTAATTTCCTGTACTCCAATGAATACAACCCAAAAGCTGTCAAACACTCCTTGTACGTTATCCTTTGCATTTTGGGAATCATCCTAGTCATTCTCCTCTGCACCCTCTCCAACAACATCACATCCTTTCTCAGATAGGGGGCCAAAAACTGCACCCAGTGCTCGAAATGAGGTCTCACCAGTGCCCCATAGAGTCTCATCAACACCGCTTTACTCTTGTACACCATTCCTCTTGAAATGAATGCCAACATAGCATTCGCTTTCTTCATGACCAATTTCACCTGGTCATTAACTTTTAGGTTTCCTTGCACAAGGACACCCAGGTCCCTTTGCACATCCAAGGTCTGAATTTTCATCCCATCCAAATAGTATGCTTCCTGTTTATTTCCACTGCCAAAATGTACAACAGTAAATTTCTTGGTGTTAAATCTCATCTGCCATCATTTTGCCCAGTTTCCTAATCTGTTTATACCCTTCTGCAACTTTACGGTTTCTCCACTTCCTACTCTGTCCCCTATCTTGGTGACCTCCGCAAATTTGGCCACAAAACCATTTAAACCACAATCCAAATCATTAATTTATTTTTCCTTGGAATATATCTATCCTGCATTCCTTTTATTACTGCCACATGCCATTCCAGAATCGAGCATCACTGAACCTGAACATGTTTATTGAGATGAACGTCTTCCAATAAATGTTCTGGGTTTAATTTTTTTAAATCTTGTTGTGGTTCCTCTTCATCACCTCTTTGGAAGCTGAATTCACAAAATTTTCCAAATATTTTTTCAGCAATAATTCTGTATTGCAGAGGGTAACTAATCTTTCCTAGAGGTTAAAATTTGCATTTTGATTTTGTTGTCTCAACTGAACATTGTACAAGGTGAAGGCTGATTAAAATGGATTCAGTAATGATGGCCTTCAAACTTTGCATTATTGCTGTGGCTACACAGCTTGAATGATAAACTGCTGTTTCTACAGGGAATTAACTCATGGAAATGTTCTAAATATATTCATTGGAGATAGACCTCTGTGAAAAGTTTACTGCCCATCGGCAACAATCCTTGAAAAGAGATGAATCATCACCCAACAGAGCAGCCCAGGAATAGGCCATTTGGTGAACAATATCTGTGGTGACCATGATGCTCATTTAAATTAATCCCATCTGTCAGCACATGGTCCATACACATCACCCATTCCTTCTTGTTCATGTGCCCAACCAAATGCCTCTTAAATTATGGTGATTTCACCACTATCCTGGCTGTGTGGGCCCTACCCCCACCGCACTGTGCAAAAACCTGCCTCACTTTTCTCCTTTTCCCCCTCTCATGTTCAATATAGGCATCGTAGTATTTTTACATCTCCCACGGGGGCCGGGAAAGAAGAAATCTGTCTTCTCCAGGACTACAATAATTGGATAAATTTCAACCAGGTCATCTCTCACCCTCCCATGCTCCAAAGAAAAGTATCCAAATTTGTCCAACTTCTCCTCAGACCCAATGCTCTATCCCAAGCAAACCCCAGATGAATTCCTTTTGTCATGCAGCAACTAGAATTGCAGAAAATACTCAAAATGTGGCCTAATCACATTTAATACTTAATACCCTGCTCAATGAAGAATACTTTCTTTAACACCCTACACTTGTGTTGCCACTTTCAAGGAGCTCACGCTTGTACCCCAAGATCCCTCTATGCAACAGTATGACAAGTCCTCTCGAAGAGCAAGACACTTGCCCAGATTAAACTCCATCTGCCATTTCTCTGCCCACATTTAAAAGTTATCGGTTTGGAAGGGAGAATACGAGGGGAACTTGGTGAATCAGCAGGAGAGAGAGTGAAACCTGTGGAGGGGGGAGGTGGTGGACAGGTTACATGATTTTGGAAAATTCCATATGCATACTATCGAGTCACAAATGCAATAAGAGATGGTTCCTCTGGATTTGACCTCACCCTGACAATGGAGGAGGCAGAAGACAAAGGTCAGTGTGAGAATGGAATGGAACTTAAAACGGCTTGTGACCATGAGCCAAGATGGCCATTGTGATCAAATTGGAGGTGCTCAGCCAATCTGTCATTTACTCTGCATTGGGTTTCCTGCCACAGAGAGAACAGACATGGTTGGAGGAGGTGATTGTGAAACTTTACCCTGCATGAGAATCCCTCGATGGTGGTAAATGATGTAGATTGCAGGAGAAAATGACCGAGGAGGGGGAGGAATTAGGAGTCTGTAATTAGTTGAAAGATCCTACTGCAAGATTCATCAACAACGAGTAGTAAAGTAGCTTCAGTCTATTCTCCCTCTCAGAAAGATTTAATAAACAAAACAATCTTTCAGCACAGCCAGGGGCAAAAGGGCTCTTAATTTATTCTTACAATCAACAGACTTTGAAATTACCCACCGTAAATGCCTCAAAATTCAATTCACTTCTGGTGGAAGTATAAGAGCCAGTGGCTTGCTTAATCAGATTAGCCTATTCTGAGTTTCCATTTTGACTTTCACACCATCAAATGCAAGCCCCAGTTTTGTTCCCCAACTATTTTCTATCCTTACCCTCTTTGCAATCTCATCTACCTGAAATTGGAACAAACAACAGCCAATTTTGCCATGTATAAATCAAAATAATTTACCCACAGTTTCACATCACTGTAGCCACTGAGGGATAACTTGTGCCCATCAGGAAACTGCACCACCCACTACAGGGTGCTATTTACCTTGGTGTTAATGACTCTTTTCCAGTGTTACTTTCAGACATAATGACATATTCAACATGCACAATATTTATTTTCTTACTGACCAGAACTATAAAGCATTGTGTGAAAAGGTAAAAAACTCAAGTCAACCAGGAGATACAAATTTCTGACTGCAATGTTGCTGCCCAAATTTGCTACATTATTGAAGTCTCACAGAGCTTACAACAGATATTCAAATCAAGCAATAACAGAAATAACAGAATATTACGGCACGGTACAAGCCCTTTGACACACGATGTTTTGTTGATCTTGATATTTCTAACAAAAAAAAACCCTGTAGCAGCTACTGCGGTAGATGCTACTAAATAAAGGAAAACACATACAAAGGTAGTCAACTCAAGACTGGTTTATTGCAGACATACAGACCTTTTATTCCCTGCCTCTCAATGAGAACATTAGTGAACACCTGGTCCAGAGGACCAGCAGGTTAAAGCTACCAGCCATTTGTGCCCCGTCCCTTTAGGCAGGGGCTTCATCTGATCCACTCACTGTACTTTGGTGCCCAGCACTGTTAGCCTGCGATGTGTCAGGTAAGTCTGTGAACTGACGGTGGCATGGCGTCCGCTACAACCCTGTTTTTCTTTCACCCATGTAAACCTGTTTTAGAGTCTCTTAAATGCACCTTACGTGATATTGTAATGGATAAATATATTTGGAGAATTTGGTAATATTTGGGATTTTGGTAAGATTTAGAGTAGGTTACATACATACACACACATATATTATAAAACATTTTATTTGAAAGACTGAAGAAATATTGAAGATCTCTGGAGAAAGTTATTCACATTCACAAGTTGGTGTTAGTCGAACTGATGTCATAAAATGAATGACCATTGTTTGGAAATGGAGCCAGGATGGCTACAAGTACTTTTCTGTAGGGTGCTTAGAGGAAAGTCACACGTGGGTTTTGTTTATCTAACAACAGCTTGAGCAGAAGAAAGAACTCCTGTTGTTTGGAATAAGAGGAATGGAACTATGTAATAGCTTGCAAAAAGAAGTTACCATCTGGAAAATTCTGATGGGGCAAGTTTCCTCAGCCAGACATTGAGGTGACTAATGAAGGTACCTCAGTTGTGGAAATCCTGGAACAACAAATCTCTAAAAACCCTACAAGAACCTTCCTGAGCAGGAAACATTTACCTTTCGAGCACCAAAACCTGGTGAAATTTAGAAACGTTCCATTCTGTGCACAGCAGAAGAATTGCTTGCATCCAGATAACTTGGAAGAAGGAGAAGTGAGATTGAACAATATCTGCTTAGATAATGACATTGGGAATGTTCAAAGTAGGAAATGGGTTCTACCAGCAGGAGTTTCTATTTGATAAAAAATATTGATAGGTGGCTGGCAACATACGTTTCTTAAAAATTAATACTCTACCCTCTCCCTCCCTAAACCACATTCAGCCCCATGACATCTTTCCACATTGCATTACTGGGACCATCAAGGACCTGACCCATTTCCCATCTCTCCTTGCAATGCCAATATGGCAGCTGCCATTAAGAACTGACAAATCATATGCAAGATGAACATCATCATGACATCCTGCTTAAAAAGAAGGGTCAACAAACCTTCCTAATTTTGTCACTACATTTTTATTTCGATTCCCATGGGGCATGAGCAAAAAATGTCCCATCCATTGGCTCACCAAATTATGAGTAAAATCATGATCCCTGTTCAAGAAAACCCATAACCTTCAATGGTACACAGATAATCTAGGAAGAATTCTGTAATAAAGTTGAATGAAACATTGAAAGAATTTCCCGCTTATAAACACTGAGATTGTAGCATGCCAAGTGACCAGGTGAGCAATAAGAGGCCAAATCACTGCCACACTCGGATAGTCCAAGATGGCACGGACTCCCCTTCACTGACGAGAAGGAGCCCACTCCTAGCACCATGTATGGGCTGAGGAGCCCTCCACTTCCATGTAGAGGCAGACAGCTGGAGAGTGACGCCATGACACAATGACGTAAATCGGGAAGTCAGGGAGTACGTCACCAGAAGTGGGTGGGCCAGCGAGCACATGTGGGGAATTTAAAACAGTAAAGCCAGTCTTTGGTTTACTCTCACCTTGGGTGGATGTCTCTTTATTTGGTAGCGCTGCCACAGCAGATGCTACAAGGCGATAACTTCTTACTTGCTGCAACCAAACAGGTCTGCATGATACACCAACCTAAATAGAAAACATGTCCAGAAATCCCAGAGATCATAAATTCAAAAGGATTGGTGAAATCTTTACCCTGTATTTTTAACACCAAAGTCCCTATATTTTTAAGCCATTCGGACAGGTAACTGAGAAACATTACATTTTAAACACATGGTACGTCAGGATCAGAAGGATTGGAGCATTATTGTTCAAGAGACACAACTTTTAAAATAATAACATCTAACTTTATGAAGAATGTGATACTACAACAGGAACAACGGATGGAATCAGACACATTCTATGAACATTTGGAAGCAAAAAAAAAATGGATTGGTTTTCCATCCCTTCCTAAGCGACCCAATGACCCCGACAAGTCCTTCCCGACTTGCGACCGCAATGGAACCCAAAAGTTCAGTCAGATACCACAATGGTCGCAAGTCGGAGTTCCCCCCCGTGCGAGGAGCCCTGAAGTCTTAGAGTGTATTTTTAAAATAAAATGATTTTCAAAGGGGAACAGAGACACGGGACACGTAAAACCCAAAATGTGCGGATTGACTTTGGGACTCAGTGTCTCAGGGTCCATCGGTTGGGGAAGCCATCTTAATTTCAGTGCGCATGCGCGACTTGTGGCTTTGCTGAGTGGCCCGTCAGTCGGCACGTGCCTATTAGCCGCACATGCGCAAACCCAACTCCAAGTCGCAAATCCACCGCGCATGCGCCAACCAGACTTCCAAAACTTCTTCTTGCCCCTCCCCCGCCCCTTCCCGCTGCCAGTTACCCCACGGCCTCCGGCCTCGCCCTGTCGGCGCCATCAGGCCTCGCACCGACGCCTCGGCTCCACTCAAACACCCCGCCGGTACCGGCCGCTCCCGGGTGGGGCCCGGAGGGCTGCCGGTCGCCCGTTTTCCCTGGACCGCGCGGCTGAGGAAGGTCCCGGCGCCTCCGCCAATTTCCTCCCATTCGCGCCCGCGGCGACGCGACGGACCCCGAGCAGATGACGTCGCCGCCAACGTCCCGCCTCCTCACAGCAAGAGCCAATCAGCCCGCGAACCCACCCATCAATCCAACCCGACCCCAGCGTCTCATCCAATAGCGGCCTCACCGAATCAACCCTTGACTCGCGCAACTACTTGTCCTGGTGAATGTCTATTGCTGCTGGGTTTTGGGGTCCTTTGGGCTCATAACACCATAGTCTGGTGACGTACATGGACCTCCTTCCCACTCCATCCATTTTGGATCCCCACATGAAGAGGGAAACTGCTCTGGTAACTGCCAGGGCAGAGGTGTGTGAGATGGGCCTGGTGGGAGATGGGGGTTTGGAGATGGGCCTGGTGGGTGACAGGGGACAGTATTGGGGATGAACCCAGAGGATGGAGACCACCCCCGGAGCTCCTGTTCACCAATGGGTCACTCACCTTGGCCCACGGTCGTGCGTTGATCTGCGGGAATGTGAATTAGATGCAGTTGAGGTTCATCTCCCGGCTCTGCTCCCTGGTTGAGGTCCCCAACACCTGTTGGGACAGAAACCACTTTCACCACTGGCTCGGGGTGGAGCAACAGGAGGGTGACAAGGGGAGGGGATGCAATGTATGCGTACCAGGTCAGGGACATGGGACGAGCCCAAGAACTGGAGTGGTGGTGAAGGCTGAAATCTTAGGGGCATTTAAAAGGCTCACCAAGTGTCACAATTTCCCAATAACCGATCGGCTGCTTAGACTTTAAGAAAAGTCTTCAATGAAAATGAAATATCCTTGGAATTCTCTACCCTATTGAATGTGACTGTGCACCTGGCTGGAGGTATTTGGACATACTATATAAACCTTGCTAAGTACCAGTGCAGGTTGGAAACGTTCGACTTCCTTGGGGGTCAAATCAACAGGCACGGAACTAAACCCTGCTTGAAAAGGTAGAGGTTGTTCAGTGCTTCCCCAAACCCCACATAATGAAGGGGCTGCAAGAATTCACTGGTACCATTAATTTTTATCACCGATTGATACCGGTAGTGGCCCACATCATGCGGAGAAAGGTAAAAACATTACCTGGGACAATGAGGATTTGGAGGCATTCCAGAAGGCCAAGGACGCACTGGCCAACACAACCCTTGTGGTACACGCCAGGCCAGAGACACCCACCACTCTCACAGTAGATGCTTCCAGCACAGCAGTAGGGGGTGCACTGGAGCAATTCATCGAAGGGGAATGGCAGCCTCTGTCCTTCTTTAGCAGACATGAACTGAACTCAAATGCGGTGTCTTTGACTGAGAGCAATTGGTGCTGTACCTGGCAGTCAGGCACTTAAAGTATTTTTGGAAGGTAGACAATTCAGTGTCTTCATGGACTAGAAGCCATTAACTTTTGCCTTCCATAAAGTGTTGGACCTGTGGTCGGCCAAGCAGCAGCGACTCCTCTCATATGAGTCTGAGTTCACTACAGACATTCAACACATCGTGGGTGATGCACTGCCCCACCCCCGCAATCAAGTCTGACCAGGCCCTGTCCCAGTGAAAAGACTATTTAGCCCTCGGCAGGGGACAGCAGGATGACCCTGATATTCTTGCAAGCAAGACAGCAGTGTCCAGGCTCAGGCTGGAGGATGTTAACATCGACCCTGGTAAGTAGACGCTCCTCTGCGGCATTCCAATGGCAAATCCCACCTCATTGTGCCGACAGCATGGAGATGGCAGTTTTATGATGAGGTGCACAACCTGACGCACCCGGCCATCAGTACTGTCAAAATGGTGGTCAATAGGTTTGTCTTGCTGAGCCTTCAGAAACAGGTTGTCAGTGGGCCAAGGCCTGTACACTCTGTCAGATGACCAAAATGCAGACATACGTGAAGGCACCACCCCAGACATTCGAGCCAGCATCACATAGGTTCAGCCACATCTACAATGACATTGTGGGGTCACTTCCGGCCTCCCGCGGGATGAGTTACCTTCTCACCATGATTGACTGCTCCATGAGGTTCCCCGAGGCGGTCCAGCTGGCTGACACAACCACTTGTGTCCTCCATTAAATTGGAAGCGGTAATAAATATGAAGGAAAGTTTGATAATAAATAGTCTCCCTTGCAGTTGGGGTACAATGTATTTCTTAAGATCAGAGGAATCCTGGAGCCAAGACAAAGTGATCCTGTGTTTCCCAAGGATTTGATTGAGTTGTTGGGGTAGTTGAAAGTGAAAGGTCCGAAAGGTCTCCTGCTCCTTCCACTGCCTTTGTGTTCTGTCTTGCGATGCTGATTGGGTTCACCTGTGTGTTCGCTCAATCGCTCGCTGATTGGTTGCTTCAGTTGCGCGAGCCAATGGGCTGATTCGGTGAGGCTGCTATTTGATTGGACGCTGAAGTCGGGTTGGATTGATGGGCGGATTCGCAGGCTGATTGGCTTGTGCTGTGGGGAGGCGGGACGTTTGCGGCGGCATCGTCTGCTCAGGTTCCGTCGTGTCTCCGCTGGCCCAACGGGAAGAAGTTGGCGGCGGCGCCGGGATCCACAGCCGCGTGGTCCAGGGAAAACGGGCAACCAGCAGCCCGCTGGGCCATACCCGGGAGCGGCCGGTATCAGCGGGGTGTTTGGGTGAAACTGAGGCGTCGGTGCGAGGCCTGATGGTGTCGATAGGGCGAGGCTGGAGGCCGCGGTGTTACTTGCAGCGGGAGGGGGCGCGGAACGTGATTGGCAAGTCTAGTTGGCGCATGCTTGATGAGTTTGCGCATATCTTGCAGATACGCATGTGCCGATTGAGGGCCACGAAGTGAACTGTTTGCGCAAGCGCCAACTGACGTCTGGCGCATGCGTACAGATATTAAGATGGCTGCCCCAGCCAATGGACCCTGAGTCACAAAGTCAATCCGTACATTTTGGGTCTTTTGTGCCCTGTGTCTCTGTTCTCGTTTGTCAAATCATTTGATTTTAAAAATAGGCTCTAAGACTTCAGGGGTCCTCACACGCGGTCAAAACCCCAACTTGCGACCATCGTGGGCACCCTCCCAGGACGCGACCATTGTGGTACTACGGTCGCAGGTCGGTGAGGACCTGTCGGGGTCATTGGGTCGCTTTGGAAGAGATGGAAAACCAATTCGTTTTTCTTTGCTTCCCAATGCTCATAGAATGTGTCTGATTCCACCCGTTTTTCCTGTTGTTGTATCACATTCTTCATAAAGTTAGATGTTATTTTTTAAAGTTGTGTCACTTGAACAATAATGCTCCAATCCTTCTGATCTTGACGTACCATGTGTCTAAAATGTAATTTTTCTCAGTTACTTGTCCAAATGCCTTGAAAAATATAGGGACTTTGGTGTTATTTTGGCCACATTTCGAGTGTTTTCTGCAATTCTAGTTGCTGCATGACAAAAGGAGTTTATCAGGGGGTTGCTTGGGATAGAGCATTGGGTCTGAGGAGAGGATAGTTTGGATAGTTTTCTCTGGAGCATTGGAAGCTGAGTGATGACCTGGTTGAAATTTATCCAATTATTGTAGTCCTGGAGAAGGTAGATTTCTTCTTCCCCCTCCCCTGTGGGAGATGTAAAAATACTACGATGCCTATATTGAACATGAGAAGGGAAAAGGAGAGAAGTGAGGCAGGTTTTTGCACAGTGCGGTGGGAGTCTGGTCCACGCTGCCAGGATAGTGGTGAAATCACCACGATTTAAGAGGGTTTTGGTTGGGCACATGAACAATAGGGAATGGGTGATGTGTATGGACCATGTGCTGACAGATGGGATTAATTTAAATGAGCATCATGGTCACCACAGACATTGTTCACCAAATGTCCTATTCCTGGGCTGCTCTGTTGGGTGATGATTCATCTCTTTTCAAGGATTGTTGTCGATGGGCAGTAAACATTTCACAGAGGTCTATCTCCAATGAATGTATTTAGAACATTTCCATGAGTTAATTCCCTGTAGAAACAGCAGTTTATCATTCAAGCTGTGTAGCCACAGCAATAATGCAAAGTTGAAGGCCATCATTACTGAATCCATTTTAATCGGCCTTCACCTTGTACAATGTTCAGTTGAGACAACAAAATCAAAATGCAACTTTTAACCTCTAGGAAAGATGAGTAATCCTCTGTACCACAGAATTATTGCTGAAAAAATATTTGGAAAATTTTGTGAATTCAGCTTCCAAAAAGGTGATGAAAAGGAACCACAACATAATTTAAAAAAATTAAACCCAGAACATTTATTCGAAGATGTTAATGACCAGGTGAAATTAGTAATGAAGAAAGCGAATGCTATGTTGGCATTCATTTCAAGAGAAATATGTACAAGAGTAAAGAGGTGTTAATGAGGCTCTATGGGGCACAGGTGAGACCTCATTTTGAGTCTTGGTGCAGTTTTGGGCCCCCTATCTGAGAAAGGATGTAATGTTGTTGGGGAGGGTGCAGAGGAGAATGACGAGAATGATTCCCAGAATGCAAAATATAATGTATGAGGAGTGTTTGACAGCTCTTGGGTTATATTCATTGGGATATCGGAAATTAAAGAAGAAATCTCATGGAGACATTTTTTATTTTGAAAGGTTTAGATAGGGTGGATGCGGGTAAGATGTTTCCCTTGGTGGGTGAATCGATGACAAGAAAATTAGAGGTTATCCATCCAAAACAGAGATTGGGAAGAACTTCTTTTGCCAGAGGGTCATGGAGCTGTGGAACTTAATGCCTCATACAGTAGTGGAAGCCAGATCACTGGGAGTATTCAAACAAGAAATAGACAAGTATCTCGTTAGTGAGGGCATGAAGGGATATGGGGAAAAGGGTGGAAATTGGAAGGAGTGTAGAGTAGCTCAGTGTGTATTTATGGAGCAGGCTCAATGGGCCTGGTGGCATGGTTCTCCTCCTTTGTTTTGGGATCTTGTTCTCATTTGAGAGAGATTATCGAAGGCAACTGATAAAAATGGAAACATTCGAGGCAATTGTTGGAGTAGGTTATTTGTTTGCCATCTCTATGTAAAAGTTCAAAATTTTCTGTCAGTTTCGATCGGTGCCGGTCCCTCCAATCCTTGATGAACATAGTCTTTCTAATATGTCATGTGTTCTTTCAGCTACAAATGATTCTCTTATTCAAACATGGCCAGAGGTTACTCATGCTTCATTTTAGTCTTGCCATCTTTTTGGGTAGTTTTTCAGTTGTAAATGTGGCAAATTCCATTTTGGGAGTGAATTTCTTGTCACATTTTTCCATGATGTATTTGAAAAAACGTTGTGTGGACTGCAGCTCTTGAATGCAAGTGAGCTGCATTTGTTGTCCTTCCAATGCCACCTGCTGCCTGACAAACCTTCAACCTGATTCCTGCCCTTTCCAAGCCTTACTCGTGTTTTCCTTGCCTCATGACCCCATCGTAACGGTGTACAGACATGCAATAAGCCACCATATAAAGGCAGGGTCTGAGACGCAGGCTTCTAATACCCCCAGATTATCTTAAAATCGCAAGATTGGATTGGCAAGAGTTGGGCATATTCCACAGATCTGACAGCTGCTGGGCTTCACGGTTGCATATGGTTCTGAAAAAAACTAGGGATTGGCGGCCTTGCAGAGATGATCGTACCCTGAACAATTCCACCGTGCCTGACTGATACAATATTCCAAATTTACAAGACTTCTCAGCAAACCTCCACAGCAAATATGCATTTGCTAAAATAGATCTAGTACCTACTTACTATTAGATTCAATTTGAGTCTCCGGATGTCACGAAGACAGCAGTGATGCTCCCATTCAGCATTCAGTCTATGAAATGCAGCTCAGACATTCCAGTGGTTTATGGACCACTAATTCAATGGCCTTGGGTTTTTTTGGTGCTTGTGTTGATCGATCAGATCCTGGTTGTAAGTGTGGATGAAGAGGAGCACAAGAGCCACCTTATCTCATTGTTTTCAAGACCTGAGGAATGTGGCATCGTGATCAATCCCAGGAAAATGTTTCTGGTGCTTCTGATCTTGTATTTTTGGGACCTAGAGTTATGCAACATGGTATTTTGCCTGATGAATGGGAAATGCGTGAATTTTGAGAATTTCTTCCCGCCATTAAGGTTGGCCAGTTGTGATGGTTTTTAAGTTGGAGGAATTTTTATTGCTGTTCCCTGGTGAATGCCACAGCATCTCTATTACCTCTTGCTGAATGACTCAAAGGATCTGATGCCTGTTTCAAAAAGACCTTAACTTTGAAAGACGATGCCGTGTATGCTTTCCATGATGTGAACACTGTTCTTACAAAGGCCACTAAGCTTGTACATCAAATGCCCAAGGCCTTGCTCTCTTACCACAGATGCATCTGTCAGTGCTGTGGGACCAGTGTTCGAACAACGAGTCTGTGGGCAATTGGAAACTTTGACATTTTTTTTCCAGCCAAGTGGTCACCAGCTCAGGAAAATATAGTACATTTCAGCAAGAACTCTTAGCTATCTATCTCGCAGTGAAATATTTCAGTTTTTAAAAAAAATATATGTATAGTTTTGTATACAGTTCAATATAATTATAGAATCGTATCCAAATGAAACTTACAATTATGAAAATAGAATAAAAAAAATAAATGGTTGAACTGTATAGAAAAGTGAGAAGAGAAAAAAGTATAAAAGATAAAAAATACAGATCTAGGTGCAAAGCTACTGTGATAACTATTCCCTCCCAAAAGGAAAGGCAGGATATTAATAAAATAGTAGAATGAAACCAACATGATAAGTTTCAACCATTAAGATTAAAGAAAAGTGGTGGTGGGGTGGAGAAGTGAATACATTAGATATCCAAACCCATATCTAAATATGGTTTCCAAACTTTGAAGTATGTATCATACCCAGTTCGAATATTATAAGTCACCTTTGCTAAGGGAATACAATTTTGCATTTCCCCACAATCAATTTTAAGATGGGATTCAGATTTCCATGGAATTGTTATACAAATCCTGGTAACTGCCAATGCGACATAAAAATAATTAATTGTTCTTTGAGAAATTGAATTAGGCTTCCAAATCATATACATTTCCCAAAAGTAAAAGCTCAGGTGTTAATGGTAAACATTATGATAATTTGTTCCAAATACTTGCCCACATTTTTCCAAAATGATGTCACCTTGAGATATCTCCAGATATAATGTATAAATGTACCAGTTTATGTGCCAATCTAAAATATGAATTTGAAAAATTAGGAATAAATTAATTGTTGTAGCTTTAAATATAATTGATGAATAAAGTTATAATTAACTAATCTATCAAAAACAATAATTATTGTCCCAACAAACGTCAGACCAGCAAAAAGAGTCAATTTCAGTTCCCAAATCCAATTCCCATCCTTCTTTTGATTTATTCAAGTTTGGATTTGGAGATTCCTCTTGAAATAGTAGATACAATTTTGAAATAAATTTCTTTGTAATTCTCTCATGAATCCCATTTTCTAATTCGATATTTCAGTTTTTTATTGGAAGGTCATTCTTTGACCATTTGTACAGACCACCAGCCTCTTCTGCATACTGCAAGTAGAAGCACACATCTCTATTTGCCCAGAGAGATTCGGCATTTGGACTTCATCCTACAATTTTCATTGGACACACAGCACATCTGAGGAAAAGTGAATGCTGTGGCTGGTGCCCTATTCAGGCTTGACATTACATAAAACTACTGCCATCGATTTCAGTGCCATGGCTCATGCACGGCACACTGATGCCGATTTCATCCAGTGAAACCAGATCAACTCTGGTCTCCATTTTCAAGATGTGATGCTGGATGAATCAGGTGAAAAGTTGGTTTGTGATTTTTTTCCCCCAACAGAAAGGACGAGGCTGTTTGTGTGGGTGGCTATGAGGCAGGAGATTTTCTCTTCACAATCTATCTCTTCCTGGTAGAAGAGCATCAATCAAACTGGTTAAGGAACATCTTACCTGGCTTCGTGTTAAACAGAATGTTGGATTATGGGCAAGGACTTGCTTGCTAAGTCAACGCCCTAAAGTCTCCAGGCACATGAAATTCAAGCTGGGGGATTTTGTTGTTTTGGATTCCCATTTCCAGCACATGCACCTTGTGGCTTGGAAGGTCCACTTCCGCCATCTCGGCAATGTACTTCTCTGCTCACGGGTGAGGACAGGACTACCAGGTGGAAGGACGAAATTCCTATCATCGGCATCTCTGCAGAGACAATTGCTTGGGCTTTTGTGGATCATTGGATTCCATCTTTTGGTGTTCTGGGCACAATTACAACAGATCGAGGGTCTCAGTTCGAGTCAGCATTGGTCTGAGCTCTCACTGATCCTCTGGTCACTACCTGAATTACGGCTAAGCATTTCAGGCCAACAGCTTCTTTGAGCATTTTCATTGACGATCGAAAGCACCATTGACAGCAGGTGGCAAATCATCTACATGAAGCGAACGTTTGCCCATGGTTCTTCTTTGCGTGACTACAGCTCTGAGGGCAGATCATAGATGTTTAGTGGTAGAGCTAGTCTATGACTGTATGCTGACCTTGCCAGGTGAGTTTGTGAATCTGAGTCCAAACACAGTGCTCCATGAACAGGTCAGTTTTCTTGATTTTCTTTGAGAAAATGAGATAACTCTGATGTTCTCCTATGTGGCAGCATCTTCTGCAGTGGATGTGCCAAATGATTGTCAAGACTGTACTCGTGTGTTTCTTTGACATGATGTTGTTCGTAAACCACTTTAGCTCATTTACGATGGTTCTTTCCAGGTCTTATGACACCATTCATAGTGTTTTGTTATTGACAGGAATGGAAAAGGTAACACTGTTTCCAACAACAGGTTGAAGCCAGTGTATTTCGAATGTCCACATTCTGCATCAGGGCCAGAGCAAAAGGACCAGTCGTACCCCTGCATCGCCTGTCTTCCAGTATCATACGAGATCAGGTGAACTGTCAACCCTCCAGACCATTAGACTGGGGACAGTTCCATTCAGTCGCCTCCTTGCATGGCTCGGAGGCTGGAGGTGGTGGGGGGAAGGGGGCTGTCACGGTGATGCATCTGCCTGCTTTGGGAACGGTGCCATTTGCCGCTGATGATGTATTTGAAGCATCGCGCTGGAGGAATAGCCCATGTGTCCGAGTGTGTTAAACATCAGTGTATGGATGATGGATCTCCGATGCAGGAGGAGTAGAGAGAGAGGGTCAGGATTACAATGTGGCAATGAGCCAATGAGAAGGTCAAAGGGGTTTGGCTGGGTGGTCTTTCGGGAGTTGAAGAATGCAATGTTGTGTCTGAGGAGGATAAAGAAGGTCGACTCCATTGTCTTCTGGAAGAAACGAGTGAGGGTATTCTTTAATTGTTTGTATACGATGGTATATCAGTGCCATTACAAATCTAACCCTTCCCTACCTCACACTCATTACCCTCTTTTATTTTTCCATCCATGTATCTTAGAGTGTTTTGAATGTCCTTATTGTACCAGCCCCCACCTCCACCCCAGCAATGCATCCCAGACCCTCACTGCTCTGTAATTTTTTTAAAACTTGTTTAGATGATAAAATCAAAAGATGAATGAAGTTCTACTGCTTCATCTCGTGATCTCATCATCATTTCTTTGCAGATTATGTTTGTCTTAAATAGACACTATGAAGGAGAGGGGGAAGGGTGGATCCCTTATTATATCTGCTGTGCAAATACTGCGAGCTGCATTGTTACACCTCATAGCAACACATGTAACACCTCATCATCAGATTTTTAAGAATACCGGGGAATATTAATGATCTAAAATGCCCAAACTGGGGAAATAAGTCGAGATAAATGCCTCGTATTCCCAAATCGGAATGCACTTTGGAAGGCATCATTGGGTTTTTGTGACTTGCTCGTGAACCAGAACTTCTCTTACATGGGTTCTTGCTCCTAAGACCATTCTCTTGCTTCCATTTCAATGAAGTGGCTACTTTCCCTTCCTGGCTCCCATGTAAGCTCGCTCTGGCTTCTTTTGTACTGACTGTCATTATGTTGTTGCAAAGTATTGTCCATCCATCTTTTCTCAAAATCTGAACTAATCCGTACCAATTCACGAAATATTGATGCTCTCCATTTATTGACTTTCTTGATTTGAGTTTCTTCCTGTCCAACATGGTTCGACAGTGGATGGCACAATCGCAACTCTGTTGCGCTGCCAGTGATAGGGATGGGGTTCAAATCCTGCTCTCTCTATGAGGAGTTTCTATGTTCTCCCTGTGTGTGCATAGGTTTTCCCCAGGGTGGGGGAGGGGCCTCCAAATTTTTCCCACTGTTCAAAAAGTATGGGGGTGTTGAAGGTCAACTGGGAAGCACAGGCTTGTGGGCCTAAAGGGTCTGTTACTGTGTTGTATCTAATCTTAAAGTATCGCATTGACTCTGATATGTCACCAATGTAAATCTTGGTAGTAATGGTGTTCATGATTCTGCTTTGTCTTGATCTCTGCGGCTATTGGCCTCGTCTCTCATGTGAAACCCTATAACTTGGATGATTTTGAATTACCTAGTTGTAAGCAGTATATTTGAATGAATAGCTTTGCTAATTCCTCACCATGTTCATGTTTAAAGTCTATCTATCCTTGTCTGCCCAGGCTGGACTGGAAAATTGTAAATGTTACTCCACTCTTTAAGAAAGAAGAGGCAAAAGACTGTAAATTTTAGACCACATCTTCACATAAAAAAAATAATTATCACATAAATTATGTTATCTCTTCCAAACAAATACAAGTTTTCATTTTGCCAACGATTCATATTTAAATCCACATCATTTTTCCACGAAATAACAATACATTCCCCAACCAATGCTAATGCGAACCGAATAAACTCAATTTGAGATTTATCCATTCTTAAACCCATTGTTAAAGTTGTAATATACCCCATTTTTAAAAAAAGCAGTGGATCTAACATTAAAGTAGTCTCTAATAAATCCGCCTTAAACTCTTTAATTTTTATCCAAAAAGACTTATTTATCACACAACCAGACAGAATTGGAAAAAAAAAGTACCAATTTGAGTCCCACAATTAAAACATAAATCTGAATGACTAAATCCATATCTTTTTAACTTTTCTGGTGTTTAATTCAACTGATGTTGAAAATTGTAGTTCACCAAATTTAGTCACACTCTCTTCACACATAGTAGTCCATCCTTCTTGGGATAATTCTAAGGATAAATCTTTCTCCCATTTAAGCTTTGATTTATCTCAATCTAGATTACCCATTTTCTCTTGCAAAAAATAATACATTTCTGAAATAAATCAATTTCTGCCTCATTTACAATTAAATTTTAAATTTAGTTAACTTAGGCATGTTCGATTCCCGCCCAAAACTCTTCACTACTGGAGCATGTACTTGAAAATATGCAAGTAAAGAATTTAACGGTACCTCAATATTTTCCTGAAGCCAAACATAAGAAAAAATATCCCATCTTCAAAACAATCTGCTAACACTTGAACACCTTTCATCTGGCAAATCTTTAAATACTGAGATTACCCATAGAGAAGGATATGTATTTATCCTGATGTAATGGAATTTGTAATGAAACCTTATCTCCAGTTGCTATTGACAGATTTCTTTTATACCAAGTATCACATAAATGTCATCATACTGCCACATTATAATAATGCAAAAGACGAGGAGTCCATCTAAATATACATTGATGTATAATAGAATGAGAAATCTGTGCTAATAACACTTTAACCCAGTGTGGAGGTTGATTAACATCGAACATCCTATTAATAAATTTTAACTGATAATAAACTAATAATTTAATGAATAATTCTGAAAATGAGGCCATTGTCATCCCTAATGCATATTGCCATGTTAAATTTTGCAACAATACTCTAGCCAATGAACCTTTCTATAAAAATATTCTGATTGCTACATAACTCTTTAAAAAATATGTTTGGACACAAACATGGAATTGATTGAAAAAGATATTGAATTCAAGGAAAAATATTCATTTTTAATACAATTCACATGTGCCATTCATGTCAAAGGAAGATCTTTCCATTTAATTAAATCAGCTTGAATTTTATCAATAGAGAAACATAGTTAAACTTACACATAATCCACATCAACCATTACCTTTAAATATTTAATTTTCTTAGTCCATCTAAGCTGTGTAATCTGTTTACAAGCAGGATAATCTTCCTGTGTAATTGGTAATATGTTCCTCTTATCCCGATTAACCTTATAACCAGACATTTTTCCATATTGAACCAAACAGGTTTGTCGATGTCATAATGATTACTGAGGATTTGTTAAATATATTTGTACGTCATCTGCAAACAAATTAATCTTACGTTCCTCTTCATTTATTTTAATCCCACTAATTTTATCATTTTGTCTTATAGCTTGGGCTAGTGGTTCTATCACCAATGGTGACAAAGGACAACCTTGGCTTGTGGAGTGTGTTAAATTAAACGTATCTGAAATTTGTCCATTTGTCACCATACTCACCAAAGGCCTTTTATACAAGGCTTTAAAACAACAAGGTAAAAAAGTTCCAAACTTAAATCTTTCAAGTATTTTAAATAAAAAGTACCTTTCAACACGATCAAAGGCTCGATTAAACGTGTTAAATACTTCGCAAGTCTATTGGCCAATACCTTAGTTACTAACTTATAAACTACATTTAATAAAGATATTGGTCGATATGAGGCAACTTTCAATGGGGCTCTTTCTTTTTTGCAATAACTAAGTCTAGGTCTACAAAAGGATTCTGGAAATGCTTTTGCTCTTCTGTAGCTTATTTAAGAACATCCACCAAAACAGGAGACAAGACTTCATAAAATTCTTTATAAAACCCTCCTGTAAACCCATCTTCTCCAGGTGATATTCAATATCGCTTCTTCAATTTCTAAATCACTGAAAGGAACTTCCAATTCTGTCCTATCTTTATCGTCCAAAACTGATACGTTCAAACTACCTAAAAAAGACTCAACACGTTCCTCATCCTGACTTACTTCAAAAGGATATAAATTCTGGTAAAATGAGTGAAATTCATCATTCATTTCCTGAGGTTTAAAAGTAACTCCTGATTTATTTCTTATCACATTTATTGTCCTTGATGCCTGTTCAGTCTTTAATTGCCGAGCGAAAACCTTATGTTCTCTTTCTCCTAACTCATAATAACGCTATTTGGATCATTGTATTAATTTTTCATATTTATATGTTTGCATTATATTATAACAGATTCAACTGAATCAAAAAAGTCTTTTTATCCACAGTCGAATTTCGTTGGAATTCCTTCTCTCAAATTGTTATTTCCTTCTCCAAATTTTGCCTCTCTGCCAAATGCTGTGTCTTAATTCTTGCAGTATAATTGATTATCAGACTTCTTAAATAACCTTTTAAAACATCCCACAAAACAAATTTACTTTGTACTGAATATGTATTAATTTGCAAATAAGACTGAATATGGTCTTTGATATAACTTAGAAATTTTGGTTGCTTCAATAACATCCCATTAAACATTCACCGATAAGGGGTGTGTACATTATGCAAACCAGAACATGTGCAGGTGCACAATCCTTTATCCAGAACCCTTGGGGGGGGGGGGTCACTGTGTTCTGAATTTCAGATTTTTCTAGATTTCAGAAACCCAGATTTAAGCCCACCCAAATTGTGTTGCTGTATCCACCCCCAATCACTTCCAGTCATGCTGCCATTTTCCCCCCACCCCTCTCCCTCCTGCCTCGCACTGCCGTCTCTCTCCCTACTTGCTGGTGTTTGGAACTTTCCGGATTTTAGATGTCCAGATAAAGGATTGTGTACTTCTACTTAACAATGAGGAATGATCAGACAAAATCCTACTCTTATTCTCTGCATGTATAAATCTACCCTGTAATTGTACTAACATTAAGCAAAAGTCAATTCTCAAAAAAGGATAATGTCTGGGTGAATAAAGAGAAAAGTTATTCTGTCAGATTTAATTTCCTCCATATTTCTACCAAATTCAAATCTTTCATTGAGTCTAACATCCATTTTGCCATTTTGGTTCTTTGTACAGTTTTGGAAATTTATCGAACACACAATTAAAATCCCCACCAACCAAAATATTTTCATTAGCTTGACCCAGATTCAAAAAAGTTTCAGAAATAGCGTCTTCATCATTTTCATTGGGTGGATAAACATTCATCAAAGTCCATGCTTCAGCAACAAATTTACAATTCACCAACAGCTCTAGACCCAATGTGGCAGAGAATGATTCCAACTGAAACGGTATCTTCTTATGAACCAAAGTAGCAACACCTCGAGCTTTCAAATTAAATGAAGATGAAAAACATGTCCGACCCAATCTCTCTTCAATTTCATATGTTCTTTCTCAGACAAATGAGTTTCTTGCAAAAAGGCAACATCAACCTTCATTTTCTTTATTTATGCCAATATTCCCTTCCTTTTCATTGGATTATTAAGTCCTTTAACATTGAAGGTCACAAAATTTAAATGAGCCATAACTTAATTTCCTCCTGAGATTGACACTTCACACAGCAATTACAATTAGATATAAATTTTTTAAAAACCCAAACCCCCTTTCAAACAATAAGAAACCACTGTAAAAAAATGTAAACACCTAAGAGCCAAAGAGTCGGACCCCCCCTCTGTGGACCAGGTGCAGTCAATACCACAAGTGGCAGATGACTTTAGAAGTAGTAGAGTCAACCACCACCCCCCAACTGACCATTAAAACCCATCAGTCATCCCAGTGATAACACCCACATTGAGCTTGAGCTTCATCTTCAACATCATTCACCGATTCCTATTCCCTTCCCAATCTTATCCTCGGGCATTTTCCCCATCAATTCCTTCAAATCTGGGAAGGAATTTGCAAAAGATAATGCACCATAAGGACTCTCAAAACATTGAGACTGATCTCGCCCATAAATCACCTTAAATATAATCGGATACCAAAAAGTAAACTTATACCCTTTCTTCCACAGCACTGCTTTGACCAGATTAAACTCTTTCCATCACTTAATAATCTCCTGACTTAAATCAGCTTAAAATAAAACCCTATTGCCTTGATACATCGTAGGGCTTTGATCAAGGCGACTTTCTGATCCGCAAGCCACAATATAATTTCTCTATCCTGATATCACAAACATCTTAAAAGAACCGCTCTTGACATTTGACCCAGAAAAGGTTTTCTCCTTCACGCCCTATGAGCCCGATCTCAAAAGACTCGACTCCAAACATCTCTGGAATCCATTTCCAAAAATAATTTTACAGGATCTGAACCTTCAATATCTTCCGGCAGACCTCGCACTCCTCCTGACCCGCCGCCAGGCCAAACAACTTGAGGACATCTTGCATCACTGGATGCGCAGAGGATGTGGATGTTTCTTCCAGCTTCTCCCGAGTTCCACGTTGAGGATTCGGATCTATCTCTAACTGCTCCCGAGGTTCCTTCTGGAAGGTCAGCCTTGCTTCTTCTGCACTTTTTACAGGTTGAAAACCTAGGTTTTTTCTAAGTTGCTGGTAATGAAATGGTATTGTATGTACTTACCAGTACAGGCATGGGATGGCCCACCCTCCTGATGTCATCCTCTCCTCGACTCCTCCCTAAACTCCTCCACTGTGACCCGGCCATAAAGGTCGAGCCACCTCTTCCATCCCTTCACTTCCCTCATTTGGACCCGGGCCTGCAGTCTTGTGATTAATAAAGCCTATCGTTCCCCTCATTCTTTGTCTCTGTGATTATAGGGGCAACTGGCAGTGCCCAACACTGCTTTTTTCCTTTCTTCATTTCCAGAATCCTACTGTAGTAAATTACTGTTCAAAACATTGATAAAAATCAAAAAAGTCACTACAGTTCGAGTATTGAACAGTTTAGTCAGGGAGAGGTGTCTTCTCACGTCATTTTCCGATGCCATTCTTCCACGACAATCCCCTCTCCCCTCAGCTGACCCCTTGAACACCATCAAATCCGTGGACTCTAGGCAGCCCTGCAGCTGTCTTCCCTCCCGTGACCACCTTCTTGTTGTCCTGATCTAATAAGTGTTGTGAGCAATTTTAGCACCCATTTCTAAGAGAGGATGTGATGGCCCAGAGGTGATTTACAAAAATGATCCTGGGGATGAGAGGAATAATGTTGGAGGAGCATTTGATGGTTCTGGGTCTGGACTCGCCTGAGTTTAGAAGGATGAGGCAGGACCTTATTGAAATCTGATGAATAGTGAAAGGGCTGGATAGAGAGGATTTTGCCAGTCGTGGGACAGTTTAGGACCAGTGGGCACAACCTCAGAATAAAAGGATGTCTGCTTAAAACGGAGATGGAGAAACATTTTCATCAAGAAACTCCTCCTCCACACCCCCCCCCCCACCCCCCGGATCATATTCCACTTAATCCCTGTGCCAGAAGTGCTCTGTTAGTAAGGGATTACTTAATGTGGTATGTGATTGGAAAGAAAAAGTTTGAAAACCACTGTTTTAATTTTCTATTTACGTCATTGACTTGTTCTGTGCGTGGTTTCATAACTCCAGAGGAAATGGGCCACTGACAGTTTTTCTAAAGCAAAATATTTCCTTCACAATTGGGTCCACTGCAGTCTTTCTCAGCCTTTTTTCCCATTCATGTGCCACTTGAAGAAATCTCTTACTCATTTTTCGACACTCCAAGGAATAAAGTCCCAACCTGTTCAACCTTTCCCTGTAGATCAACTCCTGAAGAACTGGCAGCGTCTTAGTAAATCTTCTCTGCACTCTTTCAATCTTACTAATACCCTTCCTGTAGCTAGGTGACCAGAACTGCACACAATACTCCAAATGTGGCCTCACCAACATCTTATCCAACCTCACCATAACTTCCCAACTCTTATTTTCAATATGTTAATTAATGAAGGCCAAGATGACAAAAGCTGTCTTTAGAACCCTGTCGTCCTGTGACACCACTTTCATGGAATTATGTAACTATGTTTTATCTCTTGTTGCAGATTTGTATAACTTCTCTGTTCAATTTCATAATGTTGACTTCTGGACTATTTTATTGTGCCCCTTGATCTAGAAAGTTCTGGCAGAGCAAAACAATTTTGTTTTCTTTTCTCAAGTCAAATTTTGTCACATTGATCCAAAAACAAGTATTTTTACCATTCCTTCATTTCAGATTCTCTGCAGCTGTCGTATTGAACCTCACAGTGACGGCATTGTGTTTGTCTTGTTTATCCTTTCCCCCTCCATGCAGACAGATGTGTTGATCAAAGAGTGGACTCCACTCATCCAGCACCACTGCCATTTCTGCTGCTCGGGCTTTTCATCCCACGTATTCAATTTGTTATTTCCCCTCTTCTTTTTCTCAGCAAAGAGAATCAGGTTTATTTGATCATCTTTCTGAATCCCAGTGAAAGATTATCGACCTGAAGGTTTTAACTCCGATTATTTTTTCCAGTAGATGATCTGCTGAGTATTCTCAGCATCGAGTTTTTATTTTACTGCCTTGGTGTATTACTGAGTGCTTTGAATGGGAGAAGAAATATGGGTTGGGTTAAGTGGATATGTCAAGATCATGGAATGGGTTTAGAAAAATAGACGTAAAAGGGGAGGGCTCATGGAAATAGTTAATTCATCTTTTCGATTTTTGGAGTCTCCTGCCGGGAAGCTTGGGATACTCACGGGACTTAAATCAAATCCACTGGCAGCAAACTCTTAATGATGTCCCACCTTGTCCTGTGGAGCCCAGCACATATAACCATATGACAGTTTACAGCACGTAAACAGGCCATATCGGCCCTTCAAGTATATGCCAGTTCACATGAACAACTGCACTAGTTTTCCCCTCCAATACTCTGGCCATATCCCTCCAACCCCCTCATATCCATGTACACATCCAACCTCTTAAATGACAGAAAAGACCCTGCCGCAATTATCTCTTCTGGAAGATCATTCCATTCTGCCACCACTCTCTGAGTGAAGAAGCATCCTCTCACATTCCTCCTAAAATTTGCCCCTTACTTTGAAATCAGGCCCTCTTGTTCCAACCACCACTGCCCTCAGGGGAAAGAGTCTACTCACATCCAGTCTATCTATTCCTTTCATAATTTTGAATACCTCTATCATAACCCCCTTCATCCGTCTACGTTCCAATGAATAAAGTCGCTGTCTCCTTAATCTTTCTCTGTACTCTAGATGTTGTAAGCCACGTAACATTTTTGTAAATCTTTTCTGCACCCTCTCCACCTTATCTATTTCATTCCTATATTTGAAGAACAGAACTGAAAACAATTCTCCAAACCTGGCCTCACCAATGCCTTAAACAGTTGCAGCATCACTTTCCAGCTATACTCTAGTCTATGCTATGATTTATGAAGGCCAACAGACCATATCTCAGGTTAAGACCCACTGTCTTAACGTCCCTCATATGCAAGATTTTGCCTCCCATCTGCACAATTTCTGGGCTTTCTCCAAGGTTGATCTTGTCATGAGAAACCATCAGATCCCATCCATAAGGAAGATATTCCTAAAATGGTGATTATTATCCCTTCTGGGCTTTTTGAATGTCTTTGGATGCCTCTTGAGTTGCAGAATGCTGTTCAAACTTGCCAGCGGGTTATAGACACTTTGGGCAGAGATTTAGAGTTCCCTTACATCTACTTGGATAACATCTGGTAAAAACAATGGCATCACGAATATTCTGTCCAGACCGACTGAATATCATATTCAGTGTTACATTGATATTCCTGAATTAGCCTGTGTCCAGGCAATGGACCCCGATATTCAGGCAAACAGTACGGCCATTACTAACCTGGACATACAGCAGGGGGCAGCACAACTGGGTGGCCAACCTTACTTTGTGACATGTTTTTGGGCTACATTAGACCAATGTTTCCTGCATTTTGGAGGAAACACCTCATTGACCAGATACACAGCTTATCTCATCTGTCTATCAGAACATCTGTCATGCACATGTCAAATAAATATGTATAGCATGGACTGAGAAAAGGCATCATGCAATGGATTTGTACGACTATCTCCTGCCTCACTGCCAAAATTCAGTGCCACACTAAGGCACCTCTTCAACATTTACTGACAGTATGCAGGCAGTTGGAACATGTGCATGTGGACCTGCTTGGACCATTGCCAGAATCTCACAACATGAGATACATTCTAACAGTTGTAGAACATTTCACGTGCTGGCCAGAGGCCGTCCCGTTGCCATCCAGTGACACTGACAAAAGGGCCAGAGCAATCATCGTCAACTGGATGGCCAGATTTGGTTTTCCCACGTTAACTCAGTCCATGGAACACAATTCACCCACGTTCCCACCGGCAACTGAAGTCCACTTTTAAGGCCCGACTCACTGGTCCCAATTAGGTTGATGAGTTGCCATGCATTCTTTTGGGAATGCGCACAGCTTCAAAGCAAGATATATCTGCATTGTCCGCAGAGATGGTTTATGGTCTGGTCCTTACAGTTTCATGGGACATTCATTTTTCAACCAACTCTGATCTGAACATCCTTCAGCAGCTCGACATGGTATCGTGATCAGCAAAGCTCTTCCTACCAATTGGCTTGGATCCCCTTAACAGAATGTGCCCCACCACTCCTGGACGCTGATTTTATATTTGTGCGCAGACAGGACCCAGAGGTGCTGTTACAATGACCGTATGAGGGCTTTTTCTGCGTGGTGAAGAAGGATAGGTTTGAGTATACTTTGGACATTAGGGAACATTCACAGCTGTTTAGTTTGGACAGACACAACCCTGCCCATGTGGATCCCGCTTCACCCATTCAGTGCCACCAGCCCAGACAATGAGGGTGTCCACCTAAGGTGCATGCAGCTGGTGTTTTACTTTCTGGCGACGGTTCTGGGGGGGTGTAGCAGCTGTGTAGCGGGCCGAGAGGGCAAGGTTCTTTGGCGGGCACATGAAATCATAAGGCAGACAGCTGGGAACTCATCCATTTAATTGACCGCATGCACGTGGTGCTGCGTGCCGAGAAAGGGCACGTTGATCTGTGATTTCCCCTGCCGCAAGGTACGGGACACTCACAGGACTTAATTTAAACCTGTGGTCCCGTGGATCTGCAGCAAACTCTTAAATGATGTCGCACCTTGACCCATGGAGCCCGGGACACGCTGTAAATAGAAGAAACCTGTAAAGAATTAATAAAGCAGTCTTGTGTTGACTAACCTGGTATGTGTGTGTGTGTGTGTGTGTGTGTTGCTTTAGTAGCTCTATTGAAGTAGCTGCTACATATATAAATATTTGGGAGATTCTCGCACTTACAGGATACTTTTCAACCATCTCACAGCCTGTGGGAAGAAGCTATACCCCAGCTTATAAGTCCTGATTTTGATGATTGACGTGGTTAAAGATGCTGTTCACTAGTTCAAAATGATCTTTGCACTATTCCTTGAGTCCGATTTGAACAACACTCCTAGTGAATGTCATCTACAGAAAAAGGGAGACCCCAGTGATCCTCACCACTCTGCATTATTGCTGTCTGATGCTTTACAGCAACTAGATCATCCAATGGTGCAGCCAGACAGGAGACTCAACAGCGCTCCTGTAAAATCTCAGGATGAGAGCCATTGGCCTTGACCTCCTCAGCCTCCTTGGGAAGTGTAGACACTTCCTGACCGATAAGGAGGTGTGATTGTTTTGTGTATTAATACATGTGCTGTATCGATGGGAATTTTATGTGATTGTATTGTCTATTCTTGCTCTTTAACAATATTTACTGGATAGAAGTAGTCATTGTACTTTAGGATGTACAATCATGTACAGATTGTCCTTAAATAGCCATTTGGCCCAGATGTCTATTCAGTCCAAGAATACTTTCGATCTCTGGAATATTTTGAACAATAACACCATTCATTCTTAAACAAACATTGTTTTTAATTTTCTTTAAACAAAAAAAAACAGGATCAAACTTTAACTTATCACTATTAACAGCCTTCCATTACCGCCTTCTAATTTTAAGCGCAGGTGCATTTAATGTGCATAAAATTCTTTGACACAACTCCAAGTTCACCAGTGTCTATCAATTCTTATACTGTGCACAGAATTCAACATTTATGAATTTTTACCAAGCTCTGGTGCTTAAAAGTAAATATTTACCCTCCAGGAAGGTTCTTCTTGGTTTCAGAGAGGGATTTCCTGCTCATTGGACACACATAAACTGATTCCCTCTGATCAGCCACTTTGGTGTCTTGCCAAAGAAACTTGACCAATCAGGATATTCCAAATGATAACCTCTTCTGCAGGGCACCATTGATCTCCTTTTGTTTCCCTTATTTCAGGTAAAACATAATTTCTCGCCAGCCATTTCCTCTTGTATGGACAACAAAGTTTTTCAACAGGCTGAACTGAGAACTCACAACCCATCTTCAAAACAAGATGCCAGCTTGCCATCTCTATCTCTCTCTCTCTTTCTCTCTCTCTCATTCTTTTTAGAAAAAGCCTATTTGGTCTCTCCTCTCTGCTTGCAAAACCTTCTTAGAACAGCAAACTGGTACCAGCCAGATGACTGCACTGGACCCAAACTTCTGAGTCCATTCATCTGTTGCTTTAAAAACAATAATCCATTTACACCTGCTTTTGAAATTCTTTAGTAAAACAGTCTCCTTGTTTTGTCTTTGCAAAGGCTCTTGGTGCCAGAATGACTCACTCTCAGCAAAGCTCTTGCATTTTAAATAAGAGCTGTTTTGTGCAGTGTATGTGTTTGCTTGTGACCTAAACGACTCCTCCAATCCATCTCTTTCAAAAACATCTCTATATACAATGTAAAATATATAATCTGTCACAGGAGAGATGCAGCAGAGGAGTTGTGATAAAATCAATGGTGTCCTTCCAAAAAAAAAGTGGGAAGATGTATAATCTGGTGAGTGGAGTTTGTAATAGTTTGAAACTTGAACCTCTATCTCTATTTCAGGAGACAATTTACTGTCATGTAATTAAAAAGTGCCAGAAAAGTGAAAATTGCTTTTTTCCTGCTATAAGGCAGACAGACTCACCTCTGGCAGAAATTGCCTGAAAAGCCTCTTGCAGTCAGAGAAAGACTGAGTGCTTTCCCCCCCCCCCACCACCTCAAACCCTGGGCCAAGTCACTGAGGGTCTGTGGATTCTCTTTCAATGCTCACAGACCATCCAAGTCATTGGCAATGTGAGCTCCAGTTTTGAACCTCTGACATAATTAGGAACCATTTAGCACTCACTCGTATCCCAGGACTGATACCTGACACCCTTTTAGCCAGTTTAGACCCAGTCTCTAGCATTCCACAGCCTGGTGTGAGTTCCTTGACTGCTATGTCCAGAAGCCCGCAGCCTGCGTGGGTTCCTCTCTTGAAGTCACCAACAGGAGACTTCTTAGTTACAAATTAACTAAGAGGAGAATCTCACATGTCTAGAGGGATGGAAAGGGCATTATTACAAATTGAAGCCTTATATTTGAATATTCAGGTGCCAAATTTGCAAATGCATAGAATATATATTTCTCAAGCTATTTGTAATCTTTTTCCAAAGGAATACAACCTTGAATATTTGCATGTCATCTTGGAATCCCTAAAAATATATGTATATCTTATTTCCAAGTAAGTGCAATACATGTCCTCATCACCGCTAACGTTAATTTAACAAATTTCAATTGATATATTAATAGATTTAATTTGGGCCTTGTTCCTTCAATATTTCCTAATAAAAATAAGGTCAGATTCTGCGGAAAAACATCTCCTATAACTTGTTCCATTAATATTGTAATTCTCCCCAAAAAGATCTTGCATTAGGACAAAAATAAGTTTAATGCAAGAAAGTTGCGACATCTTCTCCACACCTAAAACATTGATCTGATAATTCTGATTTTATTCTATTCAATTTCACTGGTGAAAGAAGTAACTGAAGAAGAAAAACTAGTCGTGAATTCCTTCCTCACTGCTGCAGTGTGGAACTCTGGTCAATAGATCCAAAATGCTGTGTTGAAGTGAATTAATACAATTCCCCTGGATCACGTGATCTCTATTGCCAAATCAGCTTCCTGAGGAGCTTTTCAAATCCAACAGCCTGAGTCACCTGACTCCAGGTGCAGCTTTCAGATAAATTCCTTGCTGAAAACTGCTACATGACTGATGTAAAAACAATTATACTGAACTTATTTATATCTTGCATTGAGATCCTTATATGGATATATATATTTGCCAATCAATTACAATATTCAGATCCATTTCCCACCTTTGTCTCAACTTATGAACTTCTCATTTAAAAGTTCCTACTTGTAATAAAGAGGACATCATCAAATAATTTTTTTTTAACACTTCCTCATATAAGGAGTTCTATTTCAGTACAACATGGTTGGTCCTAACTTATCCTTCAAATATGCTCTTAGTTGGAAATAGCAAAAGAAATTGCGATAAGTTATATGATATTTATTTCTCAGTTGGTCAAATGACATTAATTGACCTCTTTCATAACAATCTTCAACATCTATAATCCCCTTACAAAACCAACTATCCAGAAATTGATGATCCTTTGAAAAAGATACGAGGAATTTGAATCAAAGCAATTCTGGGTGATATACATCCACTTGTCCGTGAACTACTCTTTGCAGATGATGCCGCTTTAATTGCCCATTCAGAGCCAGCTCTTCAGCACTTGACGTCCTGTTTTGTGGAAACTGCCAAAATGTTTGGCCTGGAAGTCAGCCTGAAGAAAACTGAGGTCCTCCATCAGCCAGCACCCCACCATGACTACCAGCCCCCCCCCCACATCTCCATCGGGCACACAAAACTCAAAACGGTCAACCAGTTTACCTATCTCGGCTGCACCATTTCATCGAATGCAAGGATCAACAACGAGATAGACAACAGACTCACCAAGGCAAATAGCGCCTTTGGAAGACTACACAAAAGAGTCTGGAAAAACAACCAACTGAAAAACTTCACAAAGATTAGCGTATACAGAGCCGTTGTCATACCCACACTCCTGTTCGGCTCCGAATCATGGGTCCTCTAGCGGCATCACCTACGGCTCCTAGAACGCTTCTACCAGCGTTGTCTCCGCTCCATCCTTAACATTCATTGGAGCGACTTCATCCCTAACATCGAGGAACTCGAGATGGCAGAGGCCGACAGCATCGAATCCACGCTGTTGATGATCCAACTGCGCTGGGTAGGTCACGTCTCCAGAATGGAGGACCATCGCCTTCCAAAGATCGTGTTATATGGCGAGCTCTCCACTGGCCACCATGACAGAGGTGCACCAAAGAAGAGGTACAAGGACTGCCTAAAGAAATCTCTTGGTGCCTGCCACATTGACCACTGCCAGTGGGCTGATATCGCCGCAAAATGTGCATCTTGGCGCCTCACAGTTTGGCGGGCAGCAACCTCCTTTGAAGAAGACCGCAGAGCCCACCTTACTGACAAAACACAAAGGAGGAAAAACCCAACACCCAACCCCAACGAACCAATTTTCCCCTGCAACCGCTGCAACCATGTCTGCCTGTCCCGCATCGGACTTGTCAGCCACAAACGAGCCTGCAGCTGACGTGGACATTTACCCCTCCATAAATCTTTGTCCGCGAAGCCAAGCCAAAGAAAGAAAGACATCCACTTACACCAATTTCATAATTTATTTTATTCCATATATTAATCAAATGTTTCAAAAATTGTGTATCTTTATCACCAACCATTAATTTTGATTCCCACTTGTACATAAATTCTTCTGCTTTTCCCTCTCCTATTTTATTTGATTCTATTTTAACCCTTTCAAAAAAAGAAGCAAGAAATCTCATTTGAGCTGCTCCATAACAATTTTTAAAATGAGGAAGCTGCAGTCCTCTCAATGCGGAATTTGCATTGGGTTATTTGTAACATGGAATTCAATCGGAAATGGGTTCACGTGACATAAAACCACGATGCAGAATGTTTTCTAAGAATGGAATACAAGAGGAGGGTTCACTAGGTCTCCAGCAGGATATAGATCACAAGATATAGGAGCAGAAGTAGGCCCGTTGAGTCTGTTCCACCATTCTTCCACTCACCCCCACTGCCCAGCACTCTCCCCGTTACCCTTAATTCCTTGATGTATCAAATATCTGTTAATCTCTGGGTTTCACGACCCACTGACAAAATCAATTTTTCCACATTTGTTTTAAATTGACACCCTTTTATCCTGAAATTATGCTCTCCTGTCCTAGAATCCCCAACCATGGGAAACATCTTTGCCATATGTACTCTGTCCAAGCCTTCCAGCATTTGAAATGCCTCTGAGGTCCCCCTTACCTTTCTGTACTCCAACTAGTAGTCAAAGAGTCGACAATTCACTAACCCTTTCATTCCTGATATCATTCCAGTAAATCATCTCTGACCTTCTCCAACACCAGCACATCTTTTCTCAAATATGGCACCCAAAACTCTAATTCTGATTGAATGGAAAGGGAATTCTCCAATGACACAAACACAACGGTTACATGATATTATGTCTTGTTGATATTTACCACTCGGGAAGGTTCTTGTTGGTTTTCAGATAGAGGTGTGTTGTTCAGGGAAGCATTAGTGTTTTGGTGACTCAACGTACCAGCATCTGAAGTCTGTTATCTCTTCAGAAAAGCTTGATAGCTTACCCCACTTCTAATTCTAAGTGCACGTGTGTGTAATGTGTGTGTAAGTTCAGAAAGGTTTTTTGGTTCACAGTCCAATCTCACTTCTCATTCCTCCAAGTTCACTAGTTGCAGGCCATTCTTATACTGTGCACAGAATTCAACATATATAAAGTTCACCAGATTTGGTGCTAGAAAGGTAAATAATTACTGTTCAGGATGGTTCTTGTTGGTTTTCAGAGAGTGGTGTATTGTTCATGGAAGTATTAGGGTGTGTTTGACTCGACATACCAGCATCTGAAGTCTGTTATCTCTTCAGGAAAGCTCTGATAGCTTTAGCATGGAGCAGAGCTGAGCCACAACTTTGCAGGTATTTAAGGGAGTGTGTGGGCAGGGTTTGTTCTGGACCAACAATCTCACAAAATTACTCTGCTTGAAATCAAGATTCAAACCATATTGAGGAATACAACAGGAATTGTTCAACAAGAGCCTTGTGTTCCCTGAGGAGTTTTCTTTCAATAGTGGAAATTATTTTTTTTTAAAGGCCCATTAATCTTCCTGATACAGATCTTTGTATTTAACTTTCAGGTTGCTATCTGTTGTTAACTTGGAGGCCTTTAATGGGGTGTCTGGGTGGAATCTGCTTTAACCAAGCAGTTCGCTGGCAATTTTCCAGCTGTAGAATGCAGTGCAGTTGCTTGAAAGTTTAGCAAGTGGGATTATGATGTGAAACTGCAAGTCACAGCGTCATTTTTGTTTTTGAAAATGCCAATGTGTAAATTTTAACTGGTCTCCTTGGTTTGTTTAAATTTACAGAGGAGACGTTGGGTCAAGCTGAGAAGACAGAGTTGGATGCCCATTTGGCAAATCGGCTGGGCAAAGGAAAAAGCACAAAATGAGGTACTTAAAAAATAATGAAGGAGACTGAAGTGCCGTTGAACCAAACCCAGGTAAAGAATTTAATTTTGTGCAGCGTACTTAAGAGGCTAAACAATTTGGGCTTTTAGTGGTGACCTATTTAAATGAACAAATCTGATTAGAATTGAAGTTTATGGAATGTTTGGAAGTTGCCACAAAAAAATGGAGCATATAAATTAGATGTTGTAATTAAGATAAATGAACAATACAATGAGCCTGGTGTCACAGTATCTGCCTCGCTCTACCGTACATCACCGTTAAACCTTCTCCCCAATATGAACCTTATGTCAAAATATCTGACTCTGTTAATCGTACATCAATGTTAAACCTTCTCACGAATGTGAATCCTGTCTCAAAGTTTCTGCCTCAGTCTATTGTACATCAACGTTAAACCTTCTCCCCACTGTGAACCTGGTGTCACGGTATATATCTCAATTTACAGTATATCACCGTTAAACCTTTTCCCCAACGTGAACCTGGTGTCACAGTATCTGCCTCAGTATACCGTACATCACCGTTAAACCTTCTCACTACTGTGAACTTGGTGTCACAGTATTGGTCTCAGTCTACCGTACATCACTGATAAACCTCCTACCCACTGTGCACCCGGTGTCACGGTATCCATCTCAATTTACCGTACATCACTGTTAAACGTTCTCCCCAATGTGAACATGGTGTCACAGTATCTAACACAGTTTATAGTAAATCACTGTTAAACCTTCTTACTACTGTGGAATCCATCTCACATTTTCTGCCTCAGTCTACCGTTCATAAACATTAAACCTTTTCCTCCTGTGAACCTAGTTAAAGTATCTGCCTCAGTTTAACGCACATCACCATTAAGCCTTCTTACTGCCCTGAACTCAGTGTCACAGAATATGCCAAATTCTACTGTACTTTACCGTTAAAACATCTCCCCACTCTGAACCTGGTGTCGCAGTATATCACACAGTTTATCGTACATGACTGTTAAACCTTGTTAATGTTGTGAACCCATTGTCTCAGTATCTCTTATCAGTCGACCATACATTATCGTTAAATCTTTACACATCTGTGAATGGGTGTCACTGTATCTGACACAGTTTATCGGACATTACTTTTCAATTTTCTCATTGCTGTGAACCCAGTGTCACAGTAACTGTCTCAGTCTACCGTACATCATCGTTGATCATTCTCCAACTGTAAACCTGGTGGCACAGTATCTGCCTCAGTCTTCCGTATATCACCATTAAACCTCCTCCCCACTGTGAACCTGGTGTCACTGTATCTGCCTCAGTCTACCATACATCCCCGTTAAACATTATCCACATTGTGCACCTGGTATCACTTTATCTACCTCAACATACCGTACATCATCATTAAACCTTATTCTCATGTGAGCCTGGTGTCACAGTATCTGCCGCAGTCTACAGTACATCACCGTTAAACATGATCCCCACTTTATTCCTGGTGTTAAATTATCTACCTCAACATACCATACATCACTGTTAAACCTTCTCCCTCTGTGATCCTGGTGCCACAGTATCTTACACAGTTCATAGTATATCACTGTTAAAACTTCTCACAAATGTGAATCCTACTATAAAATAATACTCCCCTTCTAAGTCTCGCTGTATTCGCATCCCACCTATTTTAAAAATTCCAATAAAAAGAGAAAAATCAATCCCAAAACAAACTAATCAAAAGTAGTAGCCCCCTAAATATCTGGGTGTGGTAAAGTCCACAAGTGGCAGGTGACTAAAGGACTCAGTGTCACCCACCCCCAGTCAGACTTTCACAAAGTACTGAAACAAACACATTCAACCCAATGATTCCAGTCCCACTGATTGTTCCAGATCTTCAATATCGAGAAGACTTTGCGTCAATTCAACTTTTTTCCCATTCTTTGCATATTTTTCAATCTTTCCATTTCCATTCCCATTGACCCTTCCCTTCGGTGACAATGGTGACGATCGCCCATTTCCTCGTACATCTGGCAATGAATTAGCAAATATTAAAGCATCTTGGTCATTTTCAAAAAACTGAGATTGAAAATTCCTGTAAAAATCTTTCAATACTGCCGCATAACGAAAAGCAAATTTATATCCTTTTCGCCACAATACTTCTTAGGCTGAATTAAATTCTCGGTCTCTTCTGATAATTTCTTGACTCAGATCTGCATTAAAAAAACCCTATTATTTTGAACCATCAGTGGATCCTGATTTTGCCGTGTTTTCTGCACCACCAATCGGAGGATCATCTCTCTGTCTTGATATTTAAAACAGCGAATCAAAACTGCTCATGGTAATTGGCCTGGAAACGGTTTCTTCCTTAAAGCTCTGTTCACTCGATCTAATTCCAGTCCATCTGGAACGAATTACCTGCCCTAAACTTCTGGGATCCATTTCTTCAAAACCTTCACCGGATCCAAACCTTCCATATCTTCCGGAAGACCTACTATCTTAACATTATTTCTACGACTTTGGTTTTCTAATGAGTCAAACTTCTTCAATAATTCCTTCTTCTGAATCCCCCAATCTACAAAAGGATCTTCCACTATTTCCATTTTATCTCTATTATGCTCCACTTGACTCTTGCATTCAAGAAAGCCTCCTCAATCTTTTTAAAATGATCTTGCACAGTATCCACTGATCGTGTCCATCTCATAACATCACTCTTAACTACATTAATATCTTGCTTCATAAAAGTTATTTCTTCACACACAGTGTTCATTTTAGTTTTCATTTCTGAAAATCCTTGAGTCATATGATGAGTCATCTGCATTGATATATTTGCCATATCTTCCATGAGCTGAGCAATCCCTTCCAGAATTGGAAACACAGAATCCAGTCCAGGATCCATCACCTCCCGTTGAAGCCGACCGTCTTTTGCCTCAGTCCCCAGTTCTTCAAACTCAAATGAAGTTGAGCTCTCTTCTTACTCCAAAGCAGTAGGTCCTCTTCCAGTGCGGCTGCGGGTCTGGACACCCGACAACAGTATGCCTACCTCGTCAGCTGGCCATCACTCGGGCTCCCCCATAGCCCACACCTTCTCCAAAGGTTCGTGGACCCTCGGCGCATGGCGCATGCCTGGTAGGGCCACCCACCGCACAGGTGCGTCTTCCGACGCTACACTGCACACCCCCGGACCACCAGGCAATGCTGCAGGTACGCAGCTGGCCCGCCCTCGCGCCCGAGTTAACAAGCGTATGAGTTGAAACCGGCCGAACACATCGCTGAGCCTGCACCATCTTGTGATTGCACAAGATGGTGCCGGTGTAATACTAAGCCGGGCAGGAGTCTTCTGAGGCTTGGGGACTCCAGTCAATGACTCCGTTGCTTCAACTTGAACTTGGCCTCGATTCTTCAACACTTTTGTAAGGTAATTTCTTCTGTAACTGAGTTTTCGATTTTTTCATATTTGCAGCCATTTCGATCCTCCACTATTCCAAAGTCTATAATCACTTTTACAACTTTTAAAATTGAGCATTTAATAGTCTAACTGGGGAAGGGTGGAACCACACGTCTACCCTCTGTGCCATCTGACACAGTTTATAGTAAATCACTGTTAAACCTTCACATTACTCTGAATCCCGTCTCTTAGTTTCTGCCTCAGTCTACCTTTAATCAACATTAAATATTCTCCCCCTGTTAACTTGGTGTTAAAGTATCAGCCTAAGTTTACCACACATCACCATTAAACCTTCCCCCCAGTGTGAGACTGTTTTTACTGTATCTGCCATAGTTTATCGTAAATCACTATTATACCTTCTCACTACTGTGAACTTGGTGTTACAGAGTCTGCCAAAGACTACCAGACATCATCAGTAAACTTTCTCCCCAATGTGAGCCTGGTGTTATTGTATCTGCCACAATTGATTGTACATCACCGTTAAACATTCTCCCCCATGTGAACCTGGTGTCACTATGTTCACCAAAGGTTATCGTACATCTCTGTTAAACATTTTCCCCGCTATGAACCCAGTGTCACAGTAACTGCCTCAGTTTCCCATACATCACCAATAAAGCTTTTTTTTTCCTACTCTGAGCCCAGTATCAACATATCTACGTAGTCTCCCGTACATCACCATTAACCTCCTCCCCATTGTGTACCAGATTTCACAGTATCTGCCACAGTTTATTGTACATCATTTTAAAACCTTCTCACTACTGTAAACCAGGAGTCATATAATCTGCCTTATTCTACCGCACATCTCTGTTAACCCTTCTCAATACTATGAACACGGTGTCACAGTATCTGCCAAAGTCGACTATACATCACCGTTAAACATTCTCCCCACGTTGACCCATTTTTCACTGTTTTTCTCACCATTTATCGTACATCACAGTTCAACTTTCTCCCCACTGTAAACTTGGAGTCACAGTATATTCCTTCTCTGATATACCTTCTCCTCATTGTGAAAGCGGTGTCACCGTATCTGCGTCAGTCTTCCGTACATCACCATAAACTTCTCCCCAATGTGAACTTGGTGTCACTTTATCTGACACAGTTAATATGACATCACCATAAAACCTTGTTCCAACTGTGTACCTGGTATCACGGTATCTACCACAGCTTATCATGCATTACTGTTAAACCTTCTCACTACTGTGAACTTGATGTCACAGTATCTGCCAAACTCTACCGTATATCACTGTTAAATAATCTCCCCATTGTGAACCTCGTGTCACAGTATCTGACACAGTTTATTGTACATTACTGTTAAACCTGCCGGATAAGCTCCAGATAGTGAAAGAGGAGTTCTCGCATCTGCAGGAACTGGGGCCTCGCCGCTCCATCTGGTCCACAGCCTCCGGTGGCTGGCGCCCCTGCAGAGATTAGCGATGGCTTAATGACACGACAGTATCTGACCGTTACCCCATTCCTCTCATTTAGGATTTTACAGCCAATCTGCATGGCGCAAGGTTATTCTCCAAGGTTAATCTGGTGTGCGTGTGTCATCAAATCCCATTGTAGCCTGAGGACATCCCCAAAACGGCTATCATCATCCCCTTCGGCTTGTTCGAATTTCTACGCATGCCTTTCGAGCTCAAAAACATCACCCAGACTTTCCAGCACCTCATGAATATGGTGCGCAGGGATTTGAATTTCATGTTCATTTATCTGGATGACATTCTTGTCGCTAGCAGAGACTGGGCACAAATCAAGTCTCACCTGCACTGGCCGAATTTGGCCTAACAATCAACCTGGTCAAATGCCAGTTCCGGAAAGAGTCCATGCAGTTTCTGGCCCACATCATCATGGCCGAAGGAGCTACACCAGCTGCTATAAAGGTCACTGCAATCAGAGATTTTCCATGCCCGGACAACCTCAAGGGGCTACAAGAGTTCGCAGGTATGGTCAACTTCTATAACCGATTCATTCCAGGAGCTGCACACATCATGCAGCCACTCTTCGCCAAGGACAAGATACTCGCCTGGACTCCAGGGCATTCAAAGCCACGAAGGTTGCCCTCGTGAAGGCTACCCTGCTCCTCCACCCACGTACCGACCTTCCTATGGTGCTCTCCATCGATGCCTCTGCCATTGCCATTGGTGCTGTCTTGGAGCAGCAGGTTAATGGACAGTGGAAACCACTGGAATTCTTTAGCCAACTTCTTCATCTGCCAGACCGCAAGTATAATGCTTTCAACTGTGAGTTGCTGGGCATGTACCTTGCTGTGCCTCATTTTCGCTATTTCTTGGAGGGGAGGCCTTTCACAATTTATACTGACCACAAACCCCTCACTCAGGCTCTCGCTATAGCTGGAGATCCCTGGTCGGCCCACTTACACCGTCACCTGTCCTTTGTATCGGAGTTCACCATCCACATTCAGCACAAGGCAGGGAAAGACAATGTGGTCACTGAAGCATTCTCCCAACCGGCCATTTGCTCGCTGATACCCAGCCTAGACTACGACCAGCTTGGCCCGCATCAGAAGTCCGATGAGGAGATGCAGGCCTTCAGGACAGCCATCATGGGCCTACAGTTCCAGATCCTCCTGAATCCTCTCAGTGATGAGCACCCTGCGACCACTGGTTCCACAGCAGTGGCGCAGGCAAGTCTTCACCAGATCCATGACATTTTCCACCCTTCCATCAGGTCCAAGGTTAATATGGTGGCAGAACACTTCGTCTTGCACGGGCTTCGAAAGCAGATTGTGGATTGGGCCAGAACCTGCACCCTTTGCCAGATTTCCAAGATACACAGCCACACCAGAATGCCCATGCAGGATTTTGAACACGTCCGAGAATGTTTCAGCCACATACATGTGGACATTGCCAGCCCCTTACCCGTTTCCTAAAGTAACTGCTACCTTTTCACAGTAGTAGACTGCACCACTCATTGGCCTGAGGTGATCCCAATGCCAGATGCCTCCACGGACTCCTGCTCCCAAGCACTTTTGACCGGTTGGGTTACCTGGTTCGGTGTCCCGGCCCACCTCACCAGCGAATATGGCACGCAGTTCACCTCTGCACTCTGGGCACAGCTCATCAATAGACTGGGAAATGAACTGCATCACACAACGGCCTATCACCAACTTGCGAATGGACTGGTCGAACGATTGCATTGCCACCTTAAGTCGGCACTTATGGCCTGCCTCACCGGCCGCAACTCGGTGGATGAGCTGCCTTGGGTACTCCTGGGAATCCGCTTGACACCCAAAGAAGACCTGAAGATATCATCTGCTGATCTGGTCTACGGTAAACCACTAGCCCTCCCTGGTGAGTTATCAATGCATCTCACAACCTGCAACGGTCACCTCACGGTTTACTTCTCTGCCTCCAGGCCCAGTTGGACTCCTTCACACTCCCACCACTGCCCAGACATGGCACACAAGCCTTTACATCCTCATTGAGCTGTATTTCGCAGAGTATGTTTTTATCAGATGAGGCCCTTCCACAGCACTCCTTCAAAGACCATATGAAGGGCCGTACAGAGTCATCCAGCATTCGGGATCAACCTTCACACCAGACGTCAGTGGTAAGAGGGAACTGTTTACTGTGGACAGATTAAACACAGCACACCTCGACCCCAACGAGCCAGTGGTCGCGGCTCAACCCAAGAAGCGATGCCGCCCGGCAAAAAAGGCCATTGGTGCCGGTTCTGGGGGGGCTGTGTGGCGGCAAGCCAAGAGGCAGGCGATCCAGCCCCTCATGTCACGCACGTGGCGGGGCAGCCAGCCAAAATGGCGCTGTCGGGGTTTTCTCCCTGACCTCGGCATCAGACTCAGAAGCCCGCAACCTGCGTCCTAAGTGACCCCCCAGCGACGTCAGGGCCCCCGGTGTGCTTCTCAGCCAGGTCCGGGCTGGGAGCATAAGACCAGCCAGGCAGACCTGAATAAAGGAGTTTTTGCTCACTGAACTCAACCCGTCTGGTTGTGAGGTCATTCAGTAACAGAGTAGCCGCCGCTACAGTAGTATCTTAGTTTATTTTCCTTTCTTTTCTTTTTTATATGTTATCAACATATATTTGTAAACACTGTAACATTGTGATTTGATATTAATTGTTATAATATTTGATTAAAAGGAGGCTGGTCCAAAAAAGGCATAAAAAAGATTTTAATATGGGGACAGGAATAAAAGAAAAACAGAGGGTACTGGTGTGAGGGAGGGAAGGGTAATATTGTTGTGGGGTAGGTTCAGATGGGTCAGCTGAAGGGACTCGACCAATCGATCCATAATTTGTCCAGCATCTTGCTGCCATGTAGTGGTGAACCAGGGTGTTGCCTGATGGGGACACGGTCCTCTGAGCTCTGCACAGATAGATTGTGCTTTTCTCTAAAACACACTTCTTCAGGTAAAGCAGAAGAAGTGGAAAGGCCCTAGTGTGAAGGGGTAGGGAGGGGGGTGATGGGAAGAGTTGGGACCCTCCAAAATCATTATGATCAGGCCTCGGAGACAGCATCTCTATCACTCGTATTTCTCTTCCCAGGAGAAGGAGCGATCTCAGAGACAAGACACGAGTCCAGAAGAACCTCGCATCCCAGCTGAACAGAGGACGGACAACATCATGATGGCTTGAATCTCTCCCCTTCTTCTCCCTCTGCCCTGCCAACCCCATTCCCTGCATCTTCCATGTCTCTTCACCCACTTGCCCCCCTTCTCCCCTACCCCTCCTCCATCCCAACCCCCTCCTGCTTACCTTCCCCTTCCCTCACACCTATGCCCTAACCCCAGCCCTCCTCCCTTCACCTCCCCTTCCCCCTCCCCCTTTCCCCTTCCTACCCTAACCTAGGGGAAGGAGTGGTAGGGGAAGGGGGTAGGAGAAAGGGGGTAATGGAAGTGGGTTGAGTAAGGGGTAGGCTTGGGGGTGTGGGTATGAGATAGAGGTAAGGGGTATGGTTTGGGGAAGGAGATAGGTGTAGGGGATAGGGGTAGGGTTTAGGCTTGGGTTGGGTGAGAGTCAGGGTTAGGGCCGGGATAGAGGTAACATCATGGTTAGGGTTAGGAGACATGGGCTAGGATTAGGTCTCGGTTTAGGGTTAGGTTTAGAGTTCGGGGAAGTGGGTTTGTATTAGGTTTAGGGGAAGGGGGTAGGAGTAGGAGGTAGAGGAGGGGTGAGGGTTTGGGTTATAGGAAGGTGGGTAGTATTAGGGTTGGGGTTAGGGGATGGGGTAGGGGTAGAGTTAGGGGATGTGGAGTAGTGATGGGGGTATCGGTAGTGTTAAGGTTAGGGTTTGTTAGGGGTTAGAGTTAGGAGTAGGGGTATGGGAAGGGGGAGGGGAACCGGGAGGCGAGCGGGGGAAGGAAATGGGGAGGGGAATGGGCAGGGGAATGGGGAGGGGAATGTAATGGAAGATTTAAACTGTGTTTTTTTTACTTTTGCAACCTTTGCTTCTGCAAGGCTGATAACCTGCTTGTGTTTTAGAATCAGCAGACTTAAGCTAAATTCCACCAAGGGGCCAGAGATGCAGTTATCTGACAAAAGGACATCTGTGTACCAAGAACATTTAATCTTCCTCCTTGTTTTGGAACAGACTGTCAGAGGCCTAGCCTTGATGCAAAATAACCATTGTATTCAAAGTGATAAGCTGAAAATTATGTTATTTGTTAGAAGCCTAACATGCTAGCTTGCTCGCTTATCTTTCTTACTGCGCTGGGAATAGATGCTTGGGTAAGCAGTTTTTGGGTAATATAAGCCATGGTCCCGCTGCTGAAGTTTGAGACTCTCCGAGAGGTGGCAACATCTTTCAGCAAGAAGAACTTCTAGGGTCCAGCTAACGTCCCAGTCGAGGGAGGTCGAGAAGCTGCTACCGGCGCCCGACAACCTAAGTGTGCAGTCATTGCCTTGCTTCGGCAGTTGGGACCAGTCCAGGCGTTGATAAGTATAATTGGGAAGGGCTTGCATAATTTAGTTTGAAATCAGCTTTTGAATTTGTAATAAACATTTGTTTAAACTGAACTACTCTCGGTGTGGGTGTTTATTTTCTTTCGGTAGCTCGAACACTGTGACCAATCTAAAATGAACAAAGTGAGAGGTACAAGTTGACCCAGGACAGGGAACAGGGTGGAGGAAAGGGGAGGTGAATGGAAGAAGGTATCTCTACCCCCTCCCTTCCTCACCCCTTCCCCTACATTATCCCTGCTTCTCCTCTCCTCCTTCTAGCAGAAGTGGGGCCTCATTCCGGCCAGAACCTCCCTGTAGTTTCAGAGCCTCGGTTTCAGGAAGTGCCTTCGATGCTCGCTGCTGGACAGACATCTTGTCTCTTGATTCATTCTGTACCATTATTATTAAATTAAAAAATGGTTGGGTTTTTGTAAGCTTGAACTCAAAAGGTGGTCCAGATAGACAACACAGAAACAAGCCCTTCAGCCCCTCTCTCCTGCTGGCTGAGCTGTTGTAATCAGTCCATATTCCTCTCCCCCTTTTCATTCTTTGCTCCCAGCCAGCTCATGTTGCCTTGTCAATCTCATGGCCTGTGGGAAGAAGCTGCCTGGCTGTCCTGCTTTTATTCCTCCATATCTCCTTCCTGATGGCAGGGGGACAAAGAGGCTATGTGCTCGATATCTATTTACAAATCCCATCCCTGCAAACAATCAGGGGTCCCTTGCCTTGAGGTGGCACCCATGTTGCCTCTCCCTCAGCACTCTCTCCTCAGAACATGACTGCACCCTCCTTCCCCTCCTCTGCCAAGTCTCAGTATCCCGCTGACAATTCCAGTCAGCTGCCATGTCTATACCCTGCCCCACCTAAACCGATGGATCGATCAGCACCTTCTCCCCTCAAGAGTTCGAGGAATCCACTCTCTCGCAATGTCCTGCTAATGAATGTCCTGCATTCTCCTTCCCCCTTGGTTTCCTCCTGTTATCAGGCACCTGGATGGACCCCACCCTGTTGAAACTACCCGTGTTCTCACTGATTTCTCTGCACCTCTGCCCTCCATCCAAAGGTCTTGGTTGTCTTGTGGGGCTGGTGGAGAACAAAGCACCAACTCAAGGAGATGGGGAGCAGTACAGAGACCCCCAGCTCCAGGAGATAGGGAGAACCACAGAGATGCCCAACTCTGTCAATTGAATAAATTCTGATCATCAGTTGCAAGGTGCAAGGAACTCTCGGTACTGCTGCACGTGGGGCAGGTGTGGCCCATCCCCATACCACCACCCTGGCAATTCCTAAAACAGATTTCCTATTCATGTGGGGGTCCAAAATGGATAGAGTCTAGAGAAGGACCATGTACATGTTCAATCAATGGGGGCAAGGGTATAACTAGCTTGGCCATCATTGTGTGTGGCTGTGTGTGGAACCAAAGTGCAAGGGCACCAAATGGCGCTATGTGCTGAGGTTCAGGTATTGCAAAAGAGTGGTCTGGCCCTGGTGCCGTTCAATGACCAGGTCAGCAGGACTTTGCCCCATCACCTTCCTAGGAATGTTTTCATAAACAAACACTTTTGACCACAAGGCTATCAGCCAGTGGTCAGCAGAGAATTGCTGACACAGAGACTCCAGGACTTGATGGGATACTGCGGGGTGGTCCACGGAGCAGAGCATCCAGAGACAGACATCCAGAACTGCTGGAAGACCAGAAACTCAGTAAAAGATGCTCTTCGGTCTGCCTGAAACCCAGATGAGAGTAGCAAACACTAGAAGGCATCTGGCAAAAGCAAACGGAGGAAGGATTAGGGCAATATCAGAGGTATTTCTTTTTACACAGAGTTGTGGGTGCCAGGAATGCCTTGCCAGGAGTGAAGGCCAAAACTTTAGGGGCATTTAAGGGGCTCTTATTCACATTGAGGGGCTGAGACCAAGGAATATATTCTCCAACAGCAGAGGGTGGCAGTAACCACAAGATATCAAGGTGGTGGCAAGGAAGCTAAACAGAGACCACCTAAGGCAACTGTTGGCCCGGCTGCAGGACTTTGGACTTACTATAAACCTTACTTAGTGCCAGTTCAGGCTGGATACGTTTGATTTCCTGGGGCATCAAATCAACAGGCACGGAACTAAGCCCCTGCTTGAAAAGGTAGAGGCTGTTCAGTGCTTACCCAAGCACACCATAATGAAGGGGCTGCAAGAATTCACCAGTACAATTAATTTTATAACCAATTCATACCAGTAGTGGCCCACATCATGCGGAGAAAGTTAAAGACATTACCTGGGACAATGAGGATTTGGAGGTGTTCCAGAGGGCCAAGGATGCACTGGCCAACACAACCCTTGTGGTACACACCAGGCCAGAGGCACCCACCACACTCACAGTAGATGCTTCCAGCACAGCAGTAGGGACAGCACTGGAACAATTCATTGAAGGGCAATGGCAGCCCCTGGCCTTCTTGAGCAGACACCTCTGGCCACCCGAACTCAACTACAGCACCTTTGGCTGAGATCAATCGGTGCTGTACCTGGCAGACTGAGGCAGGTAACCTGACCACAGCTTCACAGTGGGGAGAATGTTTCACGGAGATGTACGAAAAACTGTCACAAACACTGTGACACTGGGTTAACAGCAGTGAGAAGGTTTAACACTAATGTACGATAAACCGTGTAAGATATTGTGAAACCAGGTCCACAGTCGGGAGAAGGTTTAATGATAATGAGATAGATACTGAGACAATGGGTTCACAGCAGTGAAAAGGTTTAACAGTGATGTATCATTGACTGAGATAGATACTGTGAAACTGGGTAAACAGTGGGGAAGGATTTAGCGGTGATATATGGTAGACTGAGGTAAATATTGTGACACCGGGTTCACAGTTGGGAGAAGGTTTATCAGTGATGTAAGATAAACTGGGGCAGATACTGTGACACCAGGTTCACATTGGGGAGAATGTTCAACAGTAATGTACGATAAACTGTGTCAGATACTGTGACACCAGGTTCACATTGAGGAGAATGTTTAACAGTAATGTACGATAAACTGTGTCAGATATTGTGACACCAGGTTCACATTGAGGAGAATGTTTAACAGTAATGTACGATAAACTGTGTCAGATATTGTGACACCAGGTTCACATTGAGGAGAATGTTTAACAGTAATGTACGATAAACTGTGTCAGATACTGTGACACCAGGTTCACATTGAGGAGAATGTTTAACAGTAATGTTCGATAAACTGTGTCATATACTGTGACACCAGGTTCACATTGGGGAGAATGTTCAACAGTAATGTTCGATAAACTGTATCAGATACTGTGACACCAGGTTCACAATGGGAATAAGGTTTAACGGTGATGTAAAATAAAATGTGGCAGATACTGTGACACCAGGATCACAGTGGGGAGAATGTTTAACAGTAATGTACGATAAACTGTGTCAGATACTGTGACACCAGGTTCACAATTTGAATAAGATTTAACAGTAATGTAAAATAAACTGTGGCAGATACTGTGACACCAGGTTCACAGTGGGGAGAATGTTTAACAGTAATGTTCGATAAACTGTGTCATATACTGTGACACCAGGTACACATTGGGGAGAATGTTCAACAGTAATGTTCGATAAACTGTAGCAGATACTGTGACACCAGGTTCACAATTTGAATAAGATTTAACGGTGATGTAAAATAAACTGTGGCAGATACTGTGACACCAGGTTCACAATGGGAATAAGGTTTATCGGTGATATAAAATAAAATGTGGCAGGCAAAGTGACACCAGATTCACAGTGGAGAGAGGTTTAATACTGATGTATGGACGACTGAGATCCTTACTGTGACATTGGCTTCACAGCAGTGAGAAGGTTTAACAGTAATGTACGATAAACTGTGTCAGGTACTGTGACACCAGGTTCACAGTGGGGAGAATGTTTAATGAGATGTACGATAGAGGGAGGCAGATACTGTGACACCAGGCTCATTGTATTGTTCATTTATCTAATTTATATGCTCCATTTTTTTGTGGCAACTTCCAAACATTCCATAAACTTCTATTCTAATCAGATTTTGTTCATTTAAATAGGTCACCATTAAAAGCCCAAATCGTTTGGTCTCTTAAGTACACTGCACAAAATTAAATTTTTTACCTGGGTTTGGTTCAACGTCACTTCAGTCTGCTTCATTATTTTTTCAGCCCCTCGTTTTGTGCTTTCTGCTTTGCCCAGCCGATTCCCCTAATGAGCATCCAACTCTGTCTTCTCAGCTTGACCCAACGACTCCTCTGTAAACTTAAGCAAACCAAGGAGACCAAAGTTAAAATTTTCACATCTGCATTTTCAAAAACAAAAATGACGCTGTGACTTGCAGTTTCACATCATAATCCCACTTGCTAAACTTGCAAGCAACTGCAACACATCCTACAGCTGGAAAATTGCAAGTCAACTGCTTGGTTAAAGCAGGTTCCACCCAGTCACCCCATTAAAGGCCTCCAAGCTAACAACAGATAGCAACCTGAAAGTTAAATACAAAGATCTGTATCAGGAATATTATCGGGCTTTTTTAAAAAAAAATCATTTCCACTATTGAAAGAAAACACCTCAGGGAACACCAGGCTCTTGTTGAACAATTCCTGTTGTATTCCTCAAAATGGTTTGAATCTTGATTTCAAGCAGAGTCATTTGGTGAGATTGTGGGTCCAGAACAAACTCTGCCCACACACTCCCTTAACTACCTGCAAAGTCCTGGTTCAGGTCTGCTCCATGCTAAAGCTATCAGAACTTTTTTGAAGAGATAATGGAATTCAGATGCTGGTGCATTGAGTCAAAAACACCGTAATACTTCCCTGAACAACACACCTCTCTCCGAAAACCAAGAAGAACCTTCCTGAGTGGTAATCATTTACCTTTCGAGCACCAAAGCCTGGTGAACTTAATATACGTTCAATTCTGAGTATAAAATGGCCTGCAACAAGTGGACTTGGAGGAATGAGAAGTGAGATTGGACTGTGAACCAAAGAACTTTTCTGAACTTAAACACACGTGCACTTAGAATTAGAAGTGGGGTAAGTTAAGTAAATTAAGTTAAGTAGTAAAACAATGATAAGTTAAAATGTAAATCCGTGTTCATGTTTAAAAATAATTAAAATCAATTTTTGTTTCAGTAATCATTTGTTTTGGTGAATATCTATTGCTGGTTAGTTTTGGGATCCTCTGGTCTCGTAACACAGCACCAAGCTTCCGGTTATGATAATAGTCCAAAAAAGGGACCCGGCATCTTTTGCAAATTATTAATTGACTCTTCAATAATTTTTTGTAAATATCAACAAAACATAATATCATTTAACTGTTGTGTTTCTGTCGTTGGAGAATTCCCTTTCCATTCAATCAGAATTAGAATTTTGGCTGCCGTATTTGAGAAAAGATGTGTTGGTGTTGGAGAAGGTCAGAGATGATTTACTGGAATGATATCAGGAATGAAAGGGTTAGTGTATGAGGAGCAATTGTCGACTCTTCGACTGTACTAGTTGGAGTACAGAAGGATAAGGGGGACCTCAGAGGCATTTCAAATGCTGGAAGGCCTCGACAATTAAAAACAACATTTGTTAAACTATCGCTTTGTCTTGGTGATTTCCTATTGCTGCTAGGTTTTGGGGTCCTCTGGGCCTGTAAAAGTCCCAAGATGAGGTCTTCTACTCCAGGACACCCAAAATGTCTTATTTCTTCAATAAATGCAGTTTCCCCCATACTGACTTTGATAAAATCTGCACCCGTATCTCCAATTCTCTTTCTGCCCTTACCCCACCTCCTCTCCAGCCGAACAAGGACAGAATCCCTCAGGTTTCTCACTTACCACCCATCAGCTGCCACATCTGACACGTTAACCTTGAACACTTCCAACTTCAGCACCATCCTCTAACCTGCTCCACTCAGATCTTCTTTTCACAGGGGCACATCTTTCTGTGACTCCCTCGACGGCACTTTCCTCTCCACCCACCACCACCTGATGCACTTCCCATTGAAACCGCAGAAATTGCCAAACTTGTCCCTTCCTATCCTCTCACCTCCATCCAAGGCCACAATCAGACCTTCCAGTTGAGGCAGTGTTTCACATGCACCCCATCCAACTTAATCTCCTACATTTGGTTGACTCAGTTGACCTCGATATCAGCAAGACCAAATACAGACTGGGTGGCCATTTTGCTGAACACATGCACTCTGTGGATCTAAACTTGAGCCTCATGTGACCTACCATATCAATTCTCGAACCCTTCCAGCAACATGTCTGTTGGCCCCATCCTTCGCCAGGGTGAGGGTAAAATATCGTAAAGAAAACACATTATATTCCTCCTGGGCAGCCTTAAACTCTATAGCATGAACACGAAAGTTTCTAATTTTAAGCAGCGACTCACCTCTGACTGATTTCACTGTTTCCATCTCTTGATCCACTGCCCATTTGAATATAATCACTCCTTTAAGGTAGAAGAGTCGACATGGTGTTTTCCTCATATAGCTTGCCATTGAACAACTGGCAAAATTAAGCGGCAGTTATTGCAGAATGAATGGGGTTATTGATTAAAATCTGCCTGTGATTGAAAGTATTCTTGGACTGAATAGACATCTGGGACAAATGGCTATTTAAAGATAATCTGTACATGATTGTACATCCTAAAGTACAATGACTACTTCTATCCACTAAAGATTGTTAAAGAGCAAGAATAGACAATACAATCACGTAAAATTCCCATCCATACAGCACACATATTAATACACAAAACAATCACACCTCCTTATTTGTCAGGAAGTGCCTACACTTCCCAAGGAGACTGAGGAAGTCTAGGCCAACAGCTCTCATCTTGAGATTTTACAGGAGCACAGTTGAGTCTCCTGTCTGGCTGCATCATTGGATGGTCCAGTAGCTGTAAAGCATCAGACAGGAATGATGCAAAGTGTTCTGAGGATTACTGGGGTATCCTTTTCTTCTAACGATGACATTAGTGGGAGTGTTGTTCAAATAGGGCTCACGGAATTGTGCAAAGACCATGACCATGCAGTGCACAGCATCTTTAACCATGTCCATCATCAAAATCAGGACTGCCAGGCTGGGGAATAGCTTATTCCCACAGGGTGTGAGACGGATGAGAAGTATCTTGTAAGTGGGATAATCATCCAAAATATTTATATATGTAGCAGCTACTTTGATAGAGCTACTAAAGGAACACACATGCACCAGATTAGTCAACACAAGACTGCTTTATACAGACTTTACAGGCTTGTTTTATTTACAGCTTGTCCTGGGCTCCATGGGTCAAGGTGGGACATCATTATGAGTTTGCTGCCGATCCACGGGACCCTGTGAATGTTCTGCGCCTTCCGGCAGGAGAATCCACAGATCAGCATTCCATTCTTTGGCACGCAGCACCACGCGAGGTTTGTCAATTAAATGGATGTGTACCCAGCTCTCTGCCTTATGATTTCACGCACCCGCCAAAGAACCTTGCCCACTCGGCCCACTAGTAGACAGCTGCTACACCAACCCCCCATCCCCACCCAGAACCGTCGCCAGAAACTAAACCACCAGCTGCATGCACCTTAGGTGGACCCCCTCGCCGTCTGGGCTGGGGGCACTGAAGAGGTGAAGCAGGCTTGAGTCTGTCAACACTAAACAGCTGTGGATGCCCACCAATGTCCAAAGTATAAAGAACCCATCTATCTTCACCACGTGGAAAGGGCCCTCATACGGTCATTGTAACGGGACTCCTGGGATAAAAACAAAATCAGTATCCAGGAGTGGTGGGGGAAACATTCTGTTTAGGGGATCCAAGCCAGTGGTTAGGAAAAGGTTTGCTGATCGCGACACCATGTCGAAGCTACTGAAGGATGTTTGTGAAAGTCCAATGAAACTGTAAGGACCGTTCCATAAACCATCTCTTCGGACAATGCAGACCTATCTTCCTTTTGGAGCCATGCGCACTCCCAATAGAACCCAGGGCAACTCATCAACCTAATTGAGACCGGTGAGTTGGGCCTTAAGTGCGGACTTCAGTTGCCGGTGGAAACATTCCACAAAGCCGTTGGACCGTGGGTGAATTGTGTTCCGCGGTCTGAAGAAATGTGGGTCGGGAAACCAAATCTAGCCATCCAATTGACGATGAATGCTCTGGCCTTTGTCTCAGTGTCACTGGATGTCAAAGGGACGGCCACTGGCCAGCGTGCGAAACGTTCTACGACTGTTAGAATGTTTCTCATGTTGTGAGATACTGGCAATGGTCCAAGCAGGTGCACATGCACGTGTTCCAACCGCCTGCGTACCGCCGGGAAAGGTTGAAGAGGTGCCTTAGTGTGCCGCTGAATTTTGGCAGTCTGGCAGGAGATACATGTGCAGACCCATTGTGTGACACCTTTTTTCAGACCGTGCCATACATATTTATTTGACATGAGCTTGAAAGATGTTCTGATGGATGGATGAGACAAGCTGTGTATCTGGTCAAAAAGACGTTGACTCAAAGATGGTGGAATCACTGGTCGAGTGTAGCCCAAAGACATGTCACAAAGTAAGGTTGGCCACCCAGCTGTGTCGCCCCCTGCTGTATGTCCAGGTTAGTAATGGCCGTACTGTATTCCTGAACATCGGGGTCCATTGCCTGGACACTGGCTAATTCCGGAATATCAATGTCACCCTGAATATGATATACAGTCAATCTGGACAGAATATTCGGGATCCCATTGTTTTTACCAGAAATATAGAGCACATCCGTGGTAAATTCTGAAATATATGATAGTGACCCTGCTGTTTTGCCGACCATGGATCCATTATTTTGCTGAAGGCAAAAACGAGTGTCTGGTGGTCTGTGAACAGAGTGAAATGCCGACCCTCCAAAACTAATCAGAAGTGCCATGTGGCTTGATATAATGCACGATATTTCATCTCCAATGGCCAAAGATGTCAGGAAAAGAACACGAAGAGTTGGCAATGGCCATCGACGTACTACTCAAGAACCACACCCAGGGCCGTACTCGAGGCATCAGGACTAAATGTCAATGAAGTGTTGGAGTTAGGATGGGGGAAGCATTGCTGCATTGACTAAAGCATCTTTGGCATTGCAAACTCAACCTCTGCCTCTGTTGTCCAGGGATCATCCCTGTGCTTTGTAGTGAGGATTGGAAACCATGGTCGAAGAATGTCAGCAGCTGCTGGAATGAATCGGTGACAGAAGTTTTTCATGCCCAAGAATTTCTGCAGGCCCTGAACCGTGGTAGGTGTTGGAAAAGCACAGACTGCCTCTACCTTGATGGTTAAGGGAAAGACACCATTGACCATGATCTTGTGTCCCAGGAAGTCGATGGTGGACTTGCCAAATTGACATTTGCTATGGTTGATTGGAATTCCTGCAGCCATTGGAACAGACAGCCTAAATGCAGTTGGTTATATTCTGTTCAGTTTGACTGGATTTGAGGACGTCATCCAAGTAGATGGAAGTGAACTCTGCCCAAAGCATCTATAAGATGTTGGAAAGTTTGAGCGGCATTCTTCAGCCCAAATGGTATCTTTAAGAAATTCAAAAAGCCTGAAAGGGGTAACAATGTCATCCTTATAGACCAGGATCTGACGGTATCCCTTGACAAGATCAACTTTGGAGAAAACATGGAAAATGTGCAGATGGGCAGCGAAATCTTGCATATGAGGGAGAGGGTAATGGGACACACCCTGGTCTGTTTTGGAGGTGTTGAAATTAGGAGATAATGATGGGAAATTCATTGAGCAGGACAGCATACGCATCTTTGTGCGGGGTATGCATCCCGAGGTAGGAAATTCTCCCTTTGCTGCATACCAGTGGGTATGGTTTCAAAGTGGTGGAACGACCAATTTCCTCCACTTCACGTCTACTGGCAAATCATAGGACCTTCAAAAATTTGCACCCAAAATGACCTGTGCAACGGAAGACAATACGCAATTCCAACGGAATGTCACACCTCCTTTCCAAATCGTGACCTGTCCTTTGCTAAAGCAGGGAATTGTAGCCCCATTTGCTGCTTGAAGAGCCAGGTGTTGTTATTTATGTTTTTTTTTCAAAATAGGTTGGTTGGATATTTGCACTTACTAGCGTCGTCTTGAAGATACAATAGGCCAGTCAGTACTTGTGCCAGATGCTGAGGCCCCGACTGGCAGCCGGCCTTTTCATTTCCTGCCTTTTTTCTCTAATAGGTAAATGGCTTTTTATGGGCTTTTTTCCCCATTGGAGATGGTAAAAACACCATTCTTGGTGCCCATCAGTAGGTTGATCCTTCTTTGACGGAATTGCAGATATAGGAGGCTTGTAGGACACAGTAGATGGATCTACTGATCAAAGAGGCTGTTTGTGAGCAGACACTTGCGTTGGAGAATGATCGAGCCTGTCAGCCTCCCATGCTACATCATGGGGATGGCAGAAATCCATGTTAACGATTGGTATTGCGACACGACCTGGGAGTTTGGACAGGAATAGAGTCTCAAAAAGTAAACAATCAGAATGACCATCTGCTAATACGAGCATCTCATTCATTAGATCAGATGGATCCCTGTCACTCAGGCCCTCCATATTTAAAAGCTCATGTCTAGTCAATTCCAGGAGAAATAGGCAGAACCTGGTTTAACTGCAGCCGTGGTGGCGGCATCTGCTGTCGTTGTGTCCATGATCACTGGAGATTCAAGCTTCGGCTGAATCTTGCATTCGGGGGGTCACCATTTCTGGCAGCAACTTTGGTACAGCTACTAAAGTCATATACATACCCACGTTAGTCAACACAAGACTGCTTTATTCAAACTTTACAGACTTCTTTTATATACCGCATTACTTGTCAGGGAAGATATTACAGCGGTGCTCAGGGAAGAGACTGGAGGTCTCATCGAGGGAGGCAGTGTGGGTAAAACTAAAAAATAAGAAGGGTGAAGTTACTATTATAGGGGTATATTATGGGCCGCCAAATGGGAAGGGAGAACTTGAAGAGCAAATGTGCAAGGAATTAGCTGGAATGTGCAGTAGGAATAGGGTGGTGTTGGTTGGGGATTTCAATTCTCATAACATCAATTGGGAAACACAGTCAGTGGGAGGGCAGGATGGCTTAGAGTTCATACAAAGTGTTCAGGACTGCTTTTTGCAGCAGTATGTGGAGATGCCCATAAGAGGGGGGGCAATGTTCGATCTGTGGTTGGGGAATGAAATGGGGCAGGTGGCTGAGTGAGTGTTGGGGAGAACTTCAGATCTTGTGATCATGGGTCCATTAGCTTTTGTTTAATTATAGAAGGGGATAGGTCAGGTTCAAAGTCGAAGGTCTTCGAGTGGGGGAAGGCCGTATTTGAAGAAATGAGATGAGATTTGCAGAGAATTGTGTGGGCTGATTTTTTTGCCGGAAAGGATGTAGAGGAAAATTGGAGGGTATTAAAAGGTGAGATTTTGAGAGTACAGGATCATTATGTTCCAGTCTGGCCGAAAGGCAAGACCAAAAGTTCAAGGGTTTTCTTCGAGATAGTATGTACAAATATCTGGATAGTCAGGGATTGATCAGTAGCACCCAGCATGGGTTTGTGAAAGGAAATTCACGTTTGACAAACCTTGAGTTTTTTGAAGAGGTGACAAGAAAAATGGATAAAGGTAGGGCGGTTGACGTGATCTCTTTGGATCTTAGTTAGGCTTTTGATAAAGTTCCGCACGCAAGGTTAGTTAGAAAGGTTCAGTCACTAGGGATTAATACAGAGATAGTGAGATGGGTTGAGAGGTGGCTGTAAGATACACAGCAGAGAGTCAGGATGGAAGCCTGTGATGAGAGGTGTGCCTCAGGGATCGGTGCTGGGTCTCGTTGTTTATCATTTATATTCATGATTTGGATGAGGGGATGGTTAATTGGGTAAGCAAATATGCAGATGATACAAAAATAGGGGGAAAAATGGATAGTGAGGAAGGTTTTCTTGGATTACAGGATTTGGTTTGTTTGGAAAAGTGGACTGAAAGATGGCAGATGAAATTTAATGTTGACAAGTGTGAGCTGCTGCATTCCGGAAAAAAATAACCAAAATAAGATATATGCAGTTTAGGGGAGGGCGTTGAGGAATGCAGAGGAACAGAGGGATCTTGGAGTTATGGTACAGAGTTCATTGAAGGTGGATTCCCAGGTAGACAGGGTGGTTAAGAAGGCATATGGCAAACTGGCCTTCATCCATGTGTACATGGATATGAGAGGGTTGGAGGGATATGGATGGAGAGTGGTGGGGGGGAACTAGTGAGTTGTTCAAGTGAACCAGCGCGAACTCAAAGGGCCGATATGGCCTGTTTCCATGCTGTAAACTGTTAAATGGTTAAATGTGCCTGGTTCCATGAGACATGGTGAGACATCATTAAGAGTTTGCTATCGATCCATGGGACCAGCAGGTTTAAATTAAGCCCTGTGAATGTCCTGTATCTACCTGCAGGAAACTCCACAGATCAACATGCCATTCCTCGGCATGCAGCACCATGTGCGTGTGATCCATTAAGTGGGTGAGTACCCAGCTGTCTGTTTTATGGTTTTGCGCGACGTCGGAGAACCGTGTCAGCGACGGTTCACAATGTGGGCTGTGCGCCCTCTTGGCCCACTACATTTATTTATTTAGATTATTCATGTGGTCATTACGTGCTGCATATTGTGTGTTTTTGTGCAGACACCATGGTAGTTTTGTCGGGTTGCAGATGTACGACGAAGTGCATCACTCCATAGATTCACAGAACATTACAGCACCGATACAGGCCCTTTAGCTTTTCTAGTCTGTGCCAAACTCTTATTCTGCCTCGTCCCACTGACAAGCATCCAGTTCATCGCCCTCCATCCCCCTTGTATCCCAAATTCTTCAATGCTAACATTGAGCTCACATTTCCTCATGCAGCTGGCAGCTTGTTCCACTCTCCCACCACCTTGCGTAGAGAAGTTCCCACTCCTGTTTCCCCTAAACTTTTCCCCATTCATCCTTTGCCCATGTATTAACGACTTCTCCAAGAGGTGGAGTCTCAAGAAAACAACCTCTACCCTCAAGGACCCTCACCACCCAGGCCAGGCATTCTTCACCCTGCTATCACTAGGGAAACAGGTCCAGGAGCCTCAAGATGAACGCCCAATTGTACAAACGCAGCTTCTCTCCTTCTGCCATCAGATTTCTGAATGGACAAGGAACCACAGATACTCCCTCACTTACTCTTCATTTTGCACAAATGGATTTCTTTTTTTAAAATGTAATTTAGAACAATATTTGCCCCTATATTGCTGCTACAAAACGACAAATATTGTGACATATTCATCACAATAAATTTTTAATTCTGAACACTGCGCGTACATCAGAAAACAATCATAGCTCAAAAAACAATTTCAAAAGATGAATTAACTATTTCCATGCACCCTTCCCTTTTATGTCTATTTTTCTCAACCCACTCCATGATCGAGACATCTCCACTTAACCCAACCCACATTTCTTCTCCTATTCAAAGCACTCAGTAATACACCAAGGCAATAAAATAAAAACTCAATGCTGAAAATACTCAGCAGGTCATCTACTGTAAAAATAATTGGAGTTAAAACCTTCAGGTCGATAACCTTTCACTGGGATTCAGAAAGATGTTCAAATAAACCTGATTCTCTTTGCTGAGAAAAAGAAGAGGGGAAATAATAAATTGAATACGTGGGATCAAAAGCCCGAGCAGCAGAAATAGCAGTGGTGCTGGATGAGTGGATTCGACTCGTTGATCAACACATCTGTCTGGATGGAGGAGTAAAGGATAAACAAGACGAACATGATGTCGTCACTGTGAGGTACAATACGACAGCTGCAGAGAATCTGAAATGAAGGAATGGTGAAAATACTTGTTTTTGGATCAATGTGACAAAATTTGACCTGATAAAAGAAAACAAAATCGTTTTGCTCTGTCAGAATTCTCTAGATCAAGGGGCACAATAAAATAGTTCAGAAGCCAACATTACGAAATTGAACAGTGAAGTTAAAGAAATCGGCAGCAAGGGATAAAGCAGAGTTACATAATTCCCTGAAAATGGTAATAAATATGAAGGAAAGTTTGATAATAAATAGTCTCCCTTGCAGTTGGGGTACAATGTGTTTCTTGAGATCAGAGGAATCCTGGAGCCAGGACAAAGAGATCTTATGAAACCCAAGGATTTGATTGAGTTGTTGGGCTAGTTGGATGTGGAAGGGCTGAAGGGTCTCCTGCTCCCTCCACTGCCTCTGTTTTCTGTATTGCGATGCTGATTGGGTGCGCCTGTGTGTTTGCTCGCTCGCTGATTGGTTGCTTCAGTTGCGCAAGCCAATGGGTTGATTCGGTGTGTCCGCTATTGGATTGGACGCTGAAGTCAGGTTGGATTGATGGGCGAATTCATGGGCTGATTGGCTCTTGCTGTGAGGAGGCGGGATGTTGGCGGCGGCGTCGTCTGCTCGGAAGGAAGACAGGGTTCTAAAGACATCTTTTGTCATCTTGGCCTTTATTAATTAACATACTGAAAATAGGAGTTGGGAAGTTATGGTGAGGTTGTATAAGATGTTGGTGAGGCCACATTTGGAGTATTGTGTGCAGTTCTGGTCGCCTAGCTACAGGAAGGGTATTAGTAAGATTGAAAGAGTGCAGAGAAGATTTACTAGGAAGCTGCCAGGTCTTCAGGAGTTGAGCTATGGGAAAGGTTGAACAGGCTGGGAATTTATTCCTTGGAGTGTCGAAAAATGAGTAAGAGATTGCTTAAAGTGGAATAAGAATGGAAAAAAAGGCTGAGAAAGACTGCTGGAGACCCAATTGTGAAGGAAATATTTTGCTTGAGAAAAATTGTCATTGGTCTATTTCCTCTGGAGTTATGAAACCACGCACAGAACAAATCAATGAGATACGATTAAAAAAGTGGTTTTCAAACTTTCTTTCTACTCACATCCCACTTTAAATAATCCTTTACTAACAGAGCACTTCTGGCATAGGGATTAAGTAAAATATGAGCGGGGAAGGGAGGGTGGGGGGAGTTTGAAAATCACTTCTCTCGATGAAAAGGTTTCTCCATCTCCGTTCTAAGCAGACATCCTTTTATTCTGAGGTTGTGCCCACTGGTCCTAAACTCTCCCACTACTGGCAAAATCCTCTCTATCAAGCCCTTTCACTATTCGTAAGATTTCAATGAGGTCCTGCCTCATCCTTCTAAACTCGAGCAAGTTCAGGCCCAGAGCCATCAAATGCTTCTCAAACATTATTCCTCTCATCCCCAGGATCATTCTTGTAAACCACCTCTGGGCCATCACATCCTCTCTTAGAAATGGGGCCTAAAATTGATCATAACACTTACGAGACCAGGACAACCAGAAGGTGGTCGCGTGAGGTGAAGACAGCTGCAGGACTGCCTCAAGTCGTGTGTATTGAATGGTGTTTAAGAACTCAGCTGAGGAACTGAATGGCTGCACCAGGACCATTGAAAACTTTATCAAAACAGCTGTGGACGAGGGTGTCCCCACCAAATTGTTCAGGGGATTTTCTCAACCAGAAATCCTGGATGAACAACAATATCTGGAAACTGCTGAGAGCCAGATCACAGGCATTTGAGTTTGGAGATACAGATACACAAGGAGCCAATACGAACCATGGAAAGCCATCTCGCAGGTGGTGGAGATTCAGCATGAGAATGGAAACAACAAAGGATACCCATCAGCTGTGACAGGGGCCTAAATGTCATAAAGTGCTGCAAAAACAAATCTGGTGCAGTGGGAGGCGGCAAAGCCTCACTCCACATGAACTCAATGCCTTCTACACCTGATATGACCACTAGTACAGGGAAGAACCATCACAAATCACCCCTCCCCCACTACATCTCTTGATGATCTGCTGCTATCAGTAACCAAAGATGACAACATGGGTTGCCATCAGGATAGTGAATCAAAGGAAAGGATCAAGCCTGGATGGAGAACCCAGCAGAGGACTGATAACCTGTGTTGACCAACTGGCCATGGATATCTTCAACATCTCACTCCGACAGGGAGTGGCACCCACCTGTTTCAAATCGGCATCAAACATACCAGTTCCAAAGAGTGGGGTAACCTGCCTAAATGATGATTAATGAGTGACACTCACATCCAGTGATGAGGTGGATTGAGGGGATGGTGTTGAAGTACATCAACTCCTGTCCAAGGGGCGACATGGATCGATTCCAATTTACCAGACCTATGGCAGATGCCATCTTCACTGGCTCTGCCAAAACCCTGAAACACCCAGAAGACAAAGGTGAATCCATCAGAATGCTCTTTATTGACTAGAGTCTGGCATTCTATACCATTCTCCCATCAAAGCTGATGAGCAAACTCCAAAGTCCTGGGACTCCATAACATACTGTGCAATTGGATCCAGAATTTCTTCATCTCCAGACCCCAATTAGTGTGGATTGGCAAGAACAACTCTTCCAAAATCTCCATTAGCTCCCAAACTCCAGAGGGTTGCATATTTCACCCCTGCTCGACTTGCTTTACATCTACAGCTGCATGGCTTGGTATGACGACATCATCTACAAATTCTCTGACGATAGCACAGTCATGAGCTGCATGAGGAATGGCAACGAGTCAGCATTCAGGAGGGAGATTGAAAGCGGGGTTCAATCATGGACCAACAACAACCTCGCACTCAATGCCACCAAAACCAAGGAGATGATTGTCGACTGTTGGAAGAAAAAAGGATGGACATTGCCTGAATTGGAATGGTTTTGGTTTTAATACACACACACACACACACACACACACACACACACACACACACACACACACACACACACACACACACACACATATTTGTGCAGAGTGGAGTTAGAGTGAAGTAAAAAGTGTTGTTATTAATCTTTACCAATGAAAATTATTGTTTGAAGATGCCATTGTCCTGTGAATTATCATGGACCATTTTGTGCAAATATTAATCTTTAAAGTTACAATAGTTTATATATATTATCAAGTTATTTTGTGGGTTGGATTCAGGGTCCGCTCACAATCCTTTGAGATGCCAGAAGGCAAGCCATGTACGGAGATGAAACGTCTGCTCATTCTGCATCTGAAACCGAAAGAGGAAAACCTTCATGATGGTCCTTGAGATACTGGAGTGTTTGCTTTATTAAAAACGGAAGAATTTGTGTTGTCAGGAAAGACTGCTGATCAAATCGAGAGACCATCTGTTGATTATCTGTGTTCTTAAAATTGAAACTAAGTCAATAGAGTGCTGAGAGATGGCAGCTGTTCGAATAAGCGAGTTCTTGATTCAAGTACCTGCACAGACAGGCTGGAGTCCATTGGCTCATGATTCATACTTTTGAAGAGGTTGAATGGACTTCAAAGGCAGAAATGATGGCACGTGTCATGGGATGAGCCATTATGGAGAAACATTACAAATGAGAGGCAGAAGATGTTGTCCATGCTGTGGGGAAGAGAGGATTGAAGATACAGTCGTCAGAGAAGGTACAGTTACATCGTCTTCTCCTTTCACCAGGAGTAACAAGTGGATTTTGAAGGAGGAAGACCATTTCTAACCGTCTCTTTGAGATCAAGAGAGCAGCCTCGTTGTGACCATGGAAATGGCCACTTTTGATGAATATAGCCAAAGTAATCTTGCATTTGCAACATAACCATTTTTAAATGGTGACTTAGTTCAGCCCTTGACTGAGTTGATGAAATCTTGGTGGAAGAAAATAGCCACTCCACTGTCTCTTTGAAAGACAACAGATTCATCATGTGGAACAGATTCTGAAATCTCCCTGCAAGAGAGGAAAATAATCTCTCGCAAAGTAAGATTCAGAGCAATGATTTTTCATCCAAGAAATTCAGACGAGTTTGAAAGAGGACCGATGACGAGGTTTTGAAATCCTTCAGTTACTTTTGCCACAATTTAAAGAAATCGACATGGTGTGAAACGACTCAAATCCAGATACAACCCTTCACAAATTGAGCTCTTCCAGCTCCATTGGGTTCAACCAGCGAAAGATGAGGGGGTAAAGCCACAGGGTTAGAGAGAGTCAGCAGGTCAAACAGACATAGAGCAAAGAGAAAGAGACATCAAACACGTTGTGGGTTTGTCCCTTCATCAAGGAAAGATGAGGAAGAGAAGGTCAGAAATGGGACCATTAAATTGTGGGGGTGGAGGGCAGGAGGAAGCCAACACACACAGAGAGGGGACTTGGGTACCTGGGGCAAACAGGGGGGTTCCCTCCCCCGCCGGTCCGGCTCCCCCGCCGGCCCGGCTCCCCCGCCGGCCCGGCTCCCCCTCAGGCCCGGCTCCCCCGCCGGCCCGGCTCCCCCGCCGTCCCGGCTCCCCCGCCGGCCCCTCTCCCCCGCCTGCCCTTCTTCCCCTCCCCTCACCCTCCCCTGGCCCCGTCCCTCCCCTCCTTGACCTGCCCCGCCCCCTCCGGGCTCCGCCCCTCCCATCCCCCTCCCTCTCCCTCATCCCCCTCCCCTCCCCCTGCACCGACTCCTCGGCTCCACCCAAACACCGCGCCGGTACCGGCCACTCCCGGGTGGGGCACGGTGGACTGCGGGTCGCCTGCTTTCCCTGGACCGGGCGGCTGAGGAAGGTCCCGGCGCCGCCCCCAACTTCTTCCCTTTAGGCCCGAGGCGACGGACCCCGAGCAGACGACGCCGCCACCAACGTCCCGCCTCCTCACAGCAAGAGCCAATCAGCCCGCGAATCCGCCCATCAATCCAACCCGACTTCAGCGTCCAATCCAATAGCGGCCTCACCGAATCAACCCATTGGCTCGCGCAACTGAAGCAACCAATCAGCGAGCGAGCGAACACACAGGTGAACCCAATCAGCATCGCAAGACAGAAAACAGAGGCAGTGGAAGGAGCTGGAGACCTTTCGGCCCTTCCACTTTCAACTACCCCAACAACTCAATCAAATCCTTGGGAAACACAGGATCACTTTGTCTTGGCTCCAGGATTCCTCTGATCTCAAGAAATACATTGTACCCCAACTGCAAGGGAGACTATTTATTATCAAACTTTCCTTTATATTTATTATCGCTTCCAATTTAATGGAGGACACAAGTGGTTGTGTCAGACAGCTGGACCGCCTCGGGGAACCTCATGGAGCAGGCAATCATGGTGAGAAGGTAACTCATCCCGTGGGAGGCCGGTAGTGACCCTACAATGTCATTGTAGATGTGGCTGAACCTATGTGGTGCTGGCTCGAATGTCTGGGGTGGTGCCTTCACGTATGTCTGCATTTTGGTCATCTGGCAGAGTGTGCAGGCCTTGGCCCACTGACAACCTGTTTCTGGAGGCTCAGCAAGACCAACCGATTGACCACCATTTTGACAGTACTGATGGCCGGGTGCGTCAGGTTGTGCACCTCATCATAAAACTGCCATCTCCATGCTGTCGGCACGATGAGGTGGGGTTTGCCATTGGAATGTCGCAGAGGAGCGTCTACTTACCAGGGTCGATGTTAACATCCACCAGCCTGAGCCTGGACACTGCTGTCCTGCTTGCAAGGATCTCAGGGTCGTCCTGCTATCCCCTGCCGAGGGCTAAGTAGTCTATTCACTGGGACAGGGCCTTGATAGATTTGATTGCAGGGATGGGGCAGTGCGTCACCCATGATATGTTGAATGTCTGTAGTGAACTCAGACTCATAGGAGAGGAGTCGCTGCTGCTTGGCCGACCACAGGTCCAACACTTTATGGAAGGCAAAAGTTAATGGCTTCTGGTCCAGGAAGACACTGAATTGTCTACCTTCCAAAAATACCTTAAGTGCCTGACTGCCAGATACAGCACCAATTGCTCTCAGTCAAAGACGCTGTATTTGAGTTCAGTAGGCCAGAGGTATCTGCTAAAGAAGGACAGAGGCTGCCATTCCCCTTTGATGAATTGCTCCAGTGCACCCCCTACTGCTGTGCTGGAAGCATCTACTGAGAGAGTGGTGGGTATCTCTGGCCTGGCGTGTACCACAATAGTTGTGTTGGCCAGTGCGTCCTTGGCCTTCTGGAATGCCTCCAAATCCTCATTCTCCCAGGTAATGTCTTTACCTTTCTCCGCATGATGTGGGCCACGGGGGGCGTGGCAAGATGGCGTAAGGATCAGACGTGCCTTCCAGTTCTCTCCTGACTCTATCTTAATATTTTGTCTAGAAATGCCCGTTAAAATTCTTTAAAAGTTTAGATAACTTCAGTGTTGTTAATTTAACTTCTGATGGTACAATTGGTGAAAAAGAGCAAAAAAAACGACAACAGCTCATCAGAAAACTACATTTTCCAAAAGTTCAAGTTTTGGAGCCTACCTGTAGAAAAGACACCGGGACTCAGCGTGAAATGGATCCGAGGAGAGAGGTACAGTGTTCGGATGCAGAGCTCTATGTTACATCGGTAGAGACCCCTAAAGAGGGCGCCAAACAGACTTTAGAACAAAGTTACTCAGGTTTGCACATGCGTAGTAGCATCTGACGGCAATGTTATGAATGAACCGCTTGTAGTATCATCAGCTGAAGTATTACCAGCTGAAACACCGGCTGGGGAAAGGCATCTGTCAACTGTAGCGGTGGCGCTGCAAACTGCACCTTTTGAGATAAAAAGAACCTATGCAACTTGATGTACTGGGAGAAATTAATACATTCAGGACTGGGGAAAACCCCGGCCAGCGTCCTCCAGTCATTGCTGGAGAGGCTGTGGCTGGGGTTTCCACACGCAGCTATACTACAAGGAAGGCAACCAGAATGAAGGACGCAACATAAGAACCTTTGGTTATGCAGAAGAAGCAGGGATCTATTGAGCCAGAATCTCTTCCAATTGAAAAGATTCTTGTGAATCTTGAATCTAAATGATCTTAAACAACGCAGGGATTATCCAAGATTATGACTGAACTTGGTACTAGGTTTAATACTCTGGTGAAAATACATTCTCAACAGATGGATGAGTTTGGAGCTTTTAAGCTTGAAGTGAGAGATAAATTTAATTCGTGTGAAGAAGATAGAGACGAAATACGAGATCATGTTTCAGATGTGACCAAAATGGTCAAAGACTTACAAACTCAAAATAAAAATTTGGTGAAAAAGATTGATTATTTGGAAAACCAATCCAGACAGAACAATATAAAGATTATTGGTTTGCCGGAAGGAATGGAGGGACCAGACCCAAGAAAATTTTTTACTGAATGGATTCCGCAGGTGCTGGGTCAAGAACATTTCCTGGAAGGTATAATACTGGAACATGCTCACAGAGCCTTGCGTAGAAGACCTATTTCAGGTCAAAGTCCAAGACCTGTTTTGGTTTGTTGGTTGAATTATTACGACAGAGAAATAATTTTACGAGTGGCTATTAGAAATGCACAACAGAGAAAATCACCCTTGATGATTCAAAATAATCGAGTTTTCTTCAATGCGGATTTGAGTCAAGAAGTTATGTTCCAATGACGGGAATTCAATCCTGCTAAAGTGTTGTTGTGGAAGAAAGGTTATAAGGCAACCTTTAGATATCCAGCTGTTTTGAAGGTTTTTCAAGATGGTTGCCAACCAAAGTTCTTTGATTCTCCAAAGGAAGCTATAGCATTTGCTCAAGAGCTGCCAATTACTCGGTTTCAACAGAGACGTAGTCCGCCGCGAACTCTAAGGAGACAAGAGATGGAAGAAAAGAGCCGTGCTCCAAGAAGGAATGGTTGTAATGGTGACTCGGCAGTTGGAGCTGATTAAAAGAAGAGTTGTTCTTTTTTTTAATGTTTTTTTTTAAAAAAGGAATATTAAATAATGATGATGTTAGTTTAAGATGAAGTGAGAATTGGGGGAGAGAACTGGATGGGCACTATTTCCTGAAAGTCATCTGCTACGTGTGAGTTATCTCACACCCATTTTTTTTGGGAGTTACCGCATTGCGCGGTTTAGACGGCAGGGGTTATTTTTAACCTCCTACCTGTTTTTTTTTCCTTTTTTTGTATTATTAGATTAAAGAGTTAAGGGTTTTCTTTTGTGTTTAAAAAAAAAGCATAAGAAAGTATTTGATTGTTTAAAAAACTAAAAATTCATGTGGTTTTTTTTGTAAAGTTTATTCAGTAGATAAGGAATATTTGAAATTTAAATGTGAATGGGATGGATAAGTTTTTTTTAATATTTTTTCTTTTAACTTTAAGGTGAAAGGAGTGGTAATTCTGGTGTATATTATTTTGCTATTTTAGTTATAGAACGAAGGGAATAATGGTGAAAGTTATAAATTGAATTGTACAATTCTTAATGAGGCTTGAATTTTGTTTGTGGTTTATGCTCCATTTGTTGAAGATATAGATTTCATTGTAGATGTGTTTTTATTATTTGGATATCTGAATTTTAACGTAATGATTGGGGATATTTAAATGTGGTATTGGAGCTTTTATTGGATAATTATTCAAGGTTAAAATGGAAAAATGGTGGAAGAGTACCAAATTTGAATTGTACAATGTTTAATGAGGTTGGAATTTTGTTTTAAGATGGCGGTTTATGTGACTAATATGATGATAGATGTGAAGTTAGTTGATATTTGGTGAAGGTTTATCTCTATAGAGAAAGTATTTTTTTCATCTTTTTTTTCTCATGCTACAATTTTTTTTAAAGAATTGATTATTGTTTAAGAATTTTTGATAGACAATGTTACTAATTTTACTAAATGTTTATATTAAGTTTGAGTTAATTATATGTTTCATCTTAACTCTGTTAAATATAAGCATTTAAGTTTGATTTAAATATGTTTTTTAAGTCTGATATCTTAGTATTAATTACTTTTCTTTTTGTTAGTATTTTAATCGGTTATGTTTTTGTTTTTTTTTGTAAGTGGGTTTTTTTCTCACATATATTATTAGCTTTATTAATTTTTCACTCTTTATTTTGGGGGGGAAGGGGGGGTTGGACTAATTTGAGTTGGGTTATTAATGTGTAATAATTATTGGGGAGGGTATAGTTTATTTAGATTACTGATACTGTATTGTAATTTTATTATTTTGTTCATAATTTTTTTTAATGTAATTCTATATGTTATTCATGTTATAAAATCTTAAATCAAGTTTAAAAATAAAAAAATAATGTCGGCCACTACCGGTATGAATCGGTGATAAAAATTAATCGTACCAGTGAATTCTTGCAGCCCCTTCATTATGTGGGGTTTGAGGAAGCACTTAACAAACTCTACCTTTTCAAGCAGGGTTTAGTTCCGTGCCTGTTGATTTGACCCCCAAGGAAGGCGAACGTTTCCAACCTGAACTAGCACTTAGCAAGGTTTATATAGTAAGTCCAAATTCCCGCAGGCAGGCGCACAGTCACATTAGATGGTCTCTGTTTAGCTTCATTGCCACCACTTTGACATCTTGTGGTTACTGCCACCCTCTGCTGTTGGAGAATATCCTCCTTGGTCTCAGCCCCTCAATGTAACTAAGAACCCCTAAAATGCCCCTAATGTTTTGGCCTTCATCACTACTCCTGGCAAGGCATTCCTGACACCCACAACTCTGGGTAAAAGAAAATACCCCTGATATCTCCCCTAAATCTTCCTCCCTTTGCTTTGGACAGATGTCTTCTAGTGTTTGCTACTCCCATCTGGGTTTCAGGCAAACTGAAGGGCATCTTTCACCGAGTTTCTGGTTTTCCAGCAGTTCTGGATGTCTATCTCTGGATGCTCTGCTCCGTGGACCACCCCGCAGTATCCCATCTAGTCCTAGAGTCTCTGTGTCAGACATTCTCTGCTGACCACTGCCTGATGGCTTTGTGGTCAAATGTGTTTGTCTATGAAACCATTCCCAGGAAGGTGAAGGGGCAAAGTCCTGCTGACTGGAACATTGTGCAGCACCAGGGCCAGGCCAATCTTTCGCAACACCTGAGCCAGGTAGAACCTCAGCACAGAGCAGCATTTGGTGCCCTTGCACTTTGGTTGCAAGCACAGCCACACACAATTATGGCCATGCTGGTTACACCCTTGTCCCCATTGATTGACGACGTACACGGTCCTTCTCCAGACTCTATCCAGTTTGGACACCCACATAAATAGGAAATTTGTTTTGGGAATTGACAGGGTGGTGTGTGGGGATGGGCCAAACCTGGCCCACGTGCAACAGGACCGAAAGCTCCTTGCACATTGCACCTGATAATCAGGTTTTACCCGAATGACAGAGATGGGCATCTCTGTGGTTCTCCCTGTCTCCTGGACCTAGGGGTCTTTGTACTGCTCCCCATCTCCTTAAGTTGGTGCTTTGTTCTCCACCACCCCCACAAGAAATACAAGACCCCTGGATGGAGGGCAGAGGCGCAGAGAGATCAGTGAGAACACGGGTAGTTTCAACAGGGTGGGGTCCATCCAGGCGCCTGATAACAGGAGGAACCAAGTGGGAAGGAGGATGCAGGGCATTCGATAGCAGGACATTGCGAGAGAGTGGATTCCTCGAACTCTTGAGGGGAGAAGGCGCTGGTCGATCCATCGGTTTAGGTGGGGCAGGGTATAGACATGGCAGCTGACTGGAATTGTCAGCGGGTTACTGAGACCTGGGAAAGGAGGGGAAGGAGTGTGCAGTAGTGTTCTGAGAGTGCTGAGGGAGAGGCAACATGGGTGCCACCTCAAGGCAACGGTCCCCTGATTGTTTGCAGGGATGGGCTCTGTAAATAGACTCATAGATATCCAGCACGGAGCATCTTTGTCCCCCTGCCATCAGGAAGGAGATATGGAGGAATAAAAGCAGAGCAGCCAGGGAGGGAAATAGCTTCTTCCCACAGGCTGTGCGATTGACAAGGCAACATGAACTGGATGGCAGCTAAGAATGAAAAGAGTGAGAGGAATATGGACTGATTACAACAGCTCAGCTAGCAGGGGAGAGGGGCTGAAGGGACTGTTTCTGTTTTGTCTATCTGGACCAGCCTTTTGAGTTCAAGCTTTAAAAAACGCAATCATTTTTAAATTTAATATCAACGGTACAGAATGAATCAAGAGACAAGATGTCTGTCCAGCAGCAAGCGTCAAAGGCACTTCCTGAAACGGAGGCTCTGAAACCACAGGGAGGTTCTGGACGGAAAGAGGCCCAGCTTCTTCTGGAAGGAGGAGAGGAGAGGCACGGGAAATGCGGGGGAAGGGAAGGGGAGGGGAGGGGCTAGGGATGCCGTCCACCATTCACCTCCCCTTTCCTCTACCCCGTTCCCCTCCCCTTACCACTGCCCGTTCCCCTCCCACATCCCCTCCCCCTTCCCTTCCCCAGTTCCCGTCCCCCGCTCGCCTCCCCCATTCCCCTCCCCCTTCCCTTCCTCCTACTCCTAACCCTAACCCCTAACAAAATCCTAAAACTAACCTTAACACTACCGATACCCCCTACCACCACTCCACGTCCCCTAACTCTACCCCCACCCCGTCCACTAACCCTAACTTTATCCCTACGCCTATGCCGCCCCCTAACCCCAACCCTAATGCTACCCACCATCCCCTAACCCCAAACCTCACTCCTCCTCTACCCCCCTGCTCCTACCCCCTTCCCATATACCTAACACAAGCCCACTTCCCCGAACTATAAACCTAACCATAAACCAAGATATAGCCCTACCCCATGTCTCCTAACACTAACCCTAATGCTACCTCTACAATGCTCCTAACCCTAACCCTAACTCTACCCAACTTCCCCAACCCAAAACTAAACCCTACCCCTATCCCTTACAACCTACCCCCTTTCCATAACCCTACCTCCTACCCCTTCCCCATACCCGCACCCCCTACAACTACCCCCCCTAACCCTACCTCCTACCCCTTCCCCATACCCACACCCACTACAACTAGCCCCTACCCTATCCCTTACAACCTACCCACTTCCCCTAACCCTACCTCCTACCCCTTCCCCATATCTGCACCCCCTACCACTATCCCTACCCTATCCCTTACAACCTACCCACTTCCCCTAACCCTACCTCCTACCCCTTCCCCATCCCCGCAACCCCTACCACTACCCCCTACCCTACCCCTTACCACAACCCCTACCCTTACCCCCTTCCACTACCCCCTTTCTCCTACCCCCTTCCCCTCCCCCTCCTTCCCCTAGGTTAGGGGTAGGAAGGGGTAAGGGAAGGGGGAGGGGAAGGGGAGGAGGAGAAGGGGTGGGGAAGGGGGAGGGTTAGGGTAGGGGAAGGGGGAGGGGAAGGGGAGGGGGTAAGGGGAAGGGAAGGGGAGAGGGGAAGGGGGAGGTGAAGGGTGGAGGGCTGGGGTTAGGGCATAGGTGTGAGGGCAGGAGAAGGGGAAGGTGAGCGGGAGGGGGTTGGGATGGAGGAGGGGTAGAGGAGAAGAGGGGAAGTGGGTGAAGGGACATGGAAGAGGCAGGGAATGGGGTTGGCAGGGCCAGAGGGAGAAGAAGGGGAGGGGTTCAGGCCATGATGATGTTGTCCGTCCTCTGTTCAACTGGGATGCGAGGTTCTTCTGGACTTGTGTCTTGTCTCTGAGATCACTCCTTCTCCTGGGAAGAGAAATATGACTGATAGAGATACTGTCTCTGAGGCCTGATCACAATGACTTTGGAGGGTCCCAACTCTTCCCCCATCATCCCCCCTACCCCTGAACACTGGAGCCTTTCCCCTTCCTCTGCTTTACCTGAGGAAGTCTGTTTTTGTGAAAACCACAGTCTCTCTCTGCAGAGCTCAGAGCAACGTGTCTCCATCAGGCAACACCCTGGTTCTCCACGATATGGCAGCAAGATGCTAGACAAATCATGGATGGATCGGTCGAGACCGTTCAGCTGATCCATCTGAACCTACCCCACAACAATGTTACCCTCCGCTCCCTCACACCAGTACCCTCCATTTTTCTTTAATTCCTGTCCATATTGAAATCCTTTTCATGCCTTTTTTGGACCAGCCTCCGCTACTACCCCAGCAATGCATTCCAGCCACCCACTACATTCTGTGTGAATAAAATGTACCCCTCACGTCTTGCCTAAAATTCCCTCAGCTCACCTTATTTAGACGTCCTCTGGTATTCTCGCCCTAGGAATGCACACAATATTCCAAGTGTGGTCTGACTAGAATTTTATACATCTGCAATGTTACTTCTCAGTTCTTGAACTCAATACCCTGACTCCTGAAGGCCAGCACACAATACACCATCTTAAACTCCCTCTCAATTTGCACAGCAACCTTGAGTGATTTATGGAGCAGGATCGAAATATTTCTCTGTCCTGCACACTGTTCATTATCCTGCCATTAACCAAGTGCTCTGCCCACAAATTCTTGTAATCCATATTCAATAAAGATATTGGTCTATAAGAAGCTAATTTTAATGGGTCTCTAACCTTCTTTGGAATAACTGTTATTCGTGCCCTTGAAAATGGCTCTGGAAATAAACCTGGACCAGTTGCTTATTTAAGTACATCTGTATTTACAGGATTGAACTCCATCTGTCATTTCTCTGCAAACTGGATGACCTATGACAACCTTCTGCACTGTCTACAACATCTCTACCTCTGTGTCATCCACTGACGTACCCACCCTTCCACTCCCATCATCATTAATAAAAATCACAAAGAGCAGGGGTCCCAGAGCAGATCCCTTTGGAGATCCACTAGTCATTAATCCATCTACTACTACCGACTGTTTTCTGCAGACAAGCCAATTCTGAATCCACACAGCCAAGGCGCCATGGATCCCATGCCTCCGGACATTCTGAATGAGGCCACTGTGGGGACCTTGTTAAGCATCTTACTAAAATCCTCGTGCAGCACATACAGTCCTTGACCTTCATCTATTTCCTTTGACACCTCCTCGAAAAACTCAATTTGACTCGTGAAGCAGGACCTGGTCCTCACTAAACTATCCATGAGTTTCCCCAGCATGTTTGGGCATTGCCCTCGGCCCCAGCATCTGCAGACTTCCTTACCAGTGCCTCCGTTACCCCTTCCCAGAGCTTCCACATCCATTACAACATCAAGCATTGCTGCCCAGTACAGGCCCTTTGGCCCATAAAGGCTATACTGACCTTTGTCAATGTTCTCCATACCTTTACCTATACCACACCCATAGGAACATAGGAAGTGGGAACAGGAGTAGGACAAAAATGGCCCATCGAGCCTGCTCCACCATTCAATACGATCATGGCTGATCTAATTTATGACCTAACTCCACCTACCTGCCTTCTCGCCATATCCCCAAATTCCTCTATCATGTAAAAATTCTGTTCCCTTACATCCACATGCCCATCTCAGAGACTTTTAAATGTACCTATTCTACCAGCCACTACCACTTTCTCCGGTGACGCATTCAAACCACTCACAACTCTCTGCATAAAAAAAAATCTCCCCTCACCTGAAGCGGATGCTCTCTGGGATTTGCACCTGATACTTTCGGAAAATTTGCTGGCTGTTCATTCCATCTAAGCCCCCCACAATCTTATTTAGAATAAGTTATTAAGCTGTGGAAGGGGCAAGTTGGGAGAGGGAGGAGGGGAGAGAACTGGTGTGGGAGGGGTGAGAGCTGGTGCGGAGGGGACAAGGCCGTGTTGGGGAGAGGGATCAGGACCGCATTGAGGTGGTGAACGGGCAGACACTACCTGCCGAAATAAAGGAGCAATAAGAAGGCTATCTCGGGATCTGCCAGCATCTTCTGGGGCTTGATGTCTTAATGGCAAACCCCCTGAGGATGGATGTAGGCCAGGCTCTGCTACAGCTGGTACATGAACATCTGGCAACACAACGATATAACATGACCCACTCTGCCTCCACACTGGCCGGGTCTGGATCCTAAGGGTAAGGGGAGGTGGGTGAAGGGCCCCTCCCTGCCAATCAACATCCATCCTCATCATCCTCTCCACCCCTCTCCCCTCACTACGCTTTCTTTCCTCACCAATACCCATTGAGACCCTCATGCACCCTTCATCGATATCCAGTCCCCAGTGAGACTCAGCCAGTAAACTCCTTCATATCCTCCAACCCCACCATCCAAGCTTGCCCCAGTGGACAACTTGACCACCCAGACCCACAACCACCTTGATGTAGATCATGGGAATGGGCTGCTTGGCCTTGTTGAAGTGCTGGGCCATGCAGTGAACCGTCTCAGGAACATAGTCCAGACCCAGATTCAAATAAACCTCCTCTTTCTCTTGGACACAATACAAACATGTCAGCTGGATTTACCCTCCAACACCCAGCGCCTCTCCCAACAGGAGTGCCAGCCCCTCCTGCTCTCTGTAGGCCTGATGCCCCCAGTGCTCAACATAACGTGGCATGAATCCAAGGGCTCAGCGAGCAGAGCGTCAACAGGCCGTAGTGGACCCGTCCGCTGCCCCATCATTCGGCTTCTGGTGAGACTGCAGAAAATGGGCAGCTCTGACCGCCCTCCCTCGTGAAGCAAGGATTCGCCGGGAGAGAAAAACCATTGACGTTTCGAGATGAGAAATGTTTGCAGTCGGGTGTTGGCTGGGGTCGAACATGTGGAGGCTGAGTTGTTGGGAAAATTCAGAGCAGGCGTTGATTTGGAAGGGCACCAAAAGGTTCTGGGGAAGTGAGTTATGGGGGAAAATACATTCGTGAAATGATTTGTGGAAACAGACTGGAGGGGCTAAGTGGCCGAATTTGGCGACCTTGTCTTGTGGTCTTGGCTGCTGCTGTCTGGAGTTGAAATGGCAAGAGGTCATGAGTTAATGGGTGAGGAGCAGGGCAGCCAGCGTCAAAGAGTCGGCACTGGTCAGAGGGGCAGGATGGAGGCAACAGAGAGGCTGCAGCAAGACAGATCGATTGAAGGAATGGGGAAGGTAGCAGCAAATGATATGCATCAGAGTGGGGGTGGGGTGGGTGCAGGTGGATCTTACCTTGACTACAGTGGAGTAGAAGTTGAGAAGAGGGACGATGATGGTGTGATCCAACTTTCGCACGATATGCAGTTTGCGGTTCTATGGCGAGAGAGGAACATCAGCAAGGCTGGGCGATGGGTCGGGGCCCTGAGGGGCGACTTGTCCAAGTTGAGGGGGGAGGCGGGGAGGAGATTCGTCAAGAGGTCAGAGGTGGGGAACTCCTAGGGAGGCCGAAGTGGGGGACTTTTCGAGAGTCAGTGGGGGGGACTTTTCGTGTCGCTGGAGTGGGGACTCGTCAGGGGGTTCAATGAAGTATCATTTCAGTTTTTATGATTGTTTTCCCAGCTTCTACTAAACAATGAATTTGCAGAAAATCTCTGATATTTGCCAGGTGTGTGTGTGTGTGTGTGTGTGTGCGTGTGTGTGGGGGGGGGGTGGGGGGTTGTGTGTGGGGATGGGGGGACTGTTGTTGGTTTGTGTGACTTTCTCTGTTTCCAAACCCCATGGCTGCCTTGGTCTCTGTCAGATGCTCCTCTTTCCACCCACCCTTCAAAAATGTGTTTGGGGTGTTGTTTGTCAATTGGGTGTAATTCTGTGAAACGGGCTCATGTGTCGCAAGGGCCTGTGAACGTGATGTAGGCCTAAAGTTAAATATCAGGGTGTTCAATTTCCACACAACTGCTCCTCCCCCTCACCTTGAATCTCTTATCCTGCAAGATCTTCTTGATGGCAATCAGCTCTCCGGAGTCCACCAGCCTTGCCTGGTACACCACACCGAAAGATCCATTGTCGATGATTTTAACATCTGTGCAGGACACCACCTTGGGGACGTTGGGTCCATGACCCGGTGTGGCCACCTCTGTTGTGACCTTATTGCCATGTCCTCTGGGGCAGAAGCAGCAGCATTTACACACCCAGAGGGTACACAACAGGTCATTTATCCCAACCCAGCCTTGCTGTACAAGTTAGTCTCTACCCCTCCCTCTAACTCCCTTCTAAGGGTCACCTAAATGTCAGAATTGATCCTCTGGTGGTTCGTTCCAGCCTCTAAGTAGAAATATTGCCATCCCAGGTCCCTCTTTGATCACTCTCCTCAGACTGAGGCCAGTTCTGCAGACGTTCACTTTGTCTACAACCCTCCCTCCATGAGAGGATCGGGACATCCTTGACCTTCAGCACATCCCGGGGAGATGAACCACTCTGAACCCCACCACGGGTTTAGCAGAAGCCCTCCACATTCCCAGAAGCTCAGCAACACCGTGATCTTCCATGATGCAAGCGAGATCTCATCGCCTGAGGGAGCAGGTGGTGCGGAGAGAGCCTCACTCTTCACCGGTCAACTCTGCTAGGTCCGCCGCAGCAGAAACACTTTCTAGCACCTTGATCCAGGTCCACTGGGGGAAAGAATCCTATCCCGGTTGGGGGGGTGTGGGGGTGTATGCAAGGGTGGAAGGGATCTTGTAACCCGGGGGGGGGGGGGGGCGCGGGTAGAGGTGCGGTCCTGTCTCTCAGTGGACAGATCCCATTCCAGGTGGAGGGGGAGCTCTGTCCCATTTCTGTTGAAAGGTCTACCTTCCATCCCCCTCGCAACTTTTATTCTCAGACACCTCACACTCTCCCCTTCCCCGATTCCTCTACCACACTCTCATCCCCCACCCAACACCACCCCCATGGTTTCCCCAGTGCCTTCCATCCCCTCGCACCCCATCCCCCCAGCTCAACCCTATGTCCCCTACCTCTGATCCAATCTCCCTTGACATTAGCCTGTGGTGCAACCCCGTTCCTTCGTTCTCCCCTCCACTCCTACAGACCCCATCCCTGTATCCCCTCACATGCCATTGTTCTCCCCTCCCCAGTCCCCTCCAGCTGCCTCATAAAGTGCCCTGCACTCAGGATGGGGAGAGGGGATTAAATGCAGCCTCCATTCTCTCCGCCCACTCTGGGTGAAGGATGGTGCCAGAGGAGGCTCTGTCCCAGTAGGGGAGCCTGTAACAGGCTCTTTATCTCACCCATGGGCGCAGGGTGCTTCCAAACACAACCCTGTTGATCAGAGGGTCTCTGAGATGAGACAGTGTCCTACTCCGACATGCAGGCCAGAATCCCCTTCCAGGAGAGTCATCTTTCTCGTGTTGCTGTGCCATGGCACGACTCAGCTATGGCTGCCCCATGCAGTGACATCATCACCCCCTCTGTGTCATCATCTCCCCCCTCTGTGACACCTCCCCTCTCTGTGACACCACTAGTGTAATGGGCAGGGACATCCAACCATTTAAATCCTCCTCAATTTCCCCAAGCAAGGGGAGAATAATTGATCTGGTCTAAATTACTCGTTGTTATCTATTCTAACTCCTAGATATTTGATTCCATTTTGCCTCCACATTTGTTGACTATTTTCTTGACATTGGCTCTAATCCCCCTTCCTAAGTGACATGATTTTGCACATATCCCAAAAGAACTTATACCCAGAGATCTCCCCATAGTCCTCCAGGGTGGAGCACAACTTGGGCAATGAGTGTGTCAGGTCTGTCAGATTTATCAGAACAACTTCTGCAAATAAATTGATTTCATGCTCTTCCTGGCCTATACTGAAACCTTTAATGTCTGGATCCTGGCAAATGGCCGCGGCTAATCGCTCCATGGCCAGTACAAACTCACTCACTGGGGGTGTGGGGGAGGGGGTGTCTCACCTTGATTGGCATGCCTGTTGACTACCTCTGTCCCTCTCATCTCGACATCAGTGGCTCAGGTTGGGGGAGTCTGCGCTGCCTCCTGCAGTGCACAGCAGCACTGCTGGACCACCTTTATCTCCTTATTTTCCTGGGCCCTCTCTAAATCTTTCCTTTCTATGATCTCACATTGGTTTCTCAGGAGAAATACTGGCAGCCAAAAGGCACCCTCTGGTTCCCCTTAGATTTTGGGAACCCCGACTTCTTGAAGTGGGACAACACGTGGTGACCTATTTTCTAAAGATGTGGATCCAGGAGCTTGGACCAGTCTACCAGTTTGCCGTGGTCCGCCAGCATGCTTGCCAAGCTCCCCAACCCTGCACTCTCGTCAGTAGACACGCAGATCTTGTTCTCCCTGCCTGCACTTGATTTCCTGCCCCGATCCAAAGCATCTCCACTGCAGCTGTGTTCAGTCGGAGCTCGAAGGACCCTGCTCACTGCACCAATTATTATGTGTGTGAAACTGATTCAAGGAGTCCCAAGGGTGACGAATTTGAACACAGTTGTCTTTTATTGACACATGTAGTGCAGTCGCATGAGGAGTTAAAGACACACACAGAGAGAAACTCGCCGGGTTAATCGATACACTTGCAACCACTCGTGGATAGAAGACTTGACAATCAACTTGTCACATCTTTCTCTCTCTTTGGCTTGGCTTCACAGACGAAGATTTATGGAGGGGTAAATGTCCATGTCAGCTGCAGGCTCGTTTGTGGCTGACAAGTCCGATGCGGGACAGGCAGACACGGTTGCAGTGGTTGCAGGGGAAAATTGGTTGGTTGGGGTTGGGTGTTGGGTTTTTCCTCCTTTGTCTTTTGTCAGTGAGGTGGGCTCTGGTCTTCTTCAAAGGAGGTTGCTGCCCGCCGAACTGTGAGGCACCAAGATGCACGGTTTGAGGCGATATCAGCCCACTGGCGGTGGTCAATATGGCAGGCACCAAGAGATTTCTTTAGGCAGTCCTTGTACCTCTTCTTTGGTGCACCTCTGTAACGGTGGCCAGTGGAGAGCTCACCATATAACATGATCTTGGGAAGGCGATGGTCCTCCATTCTGGAGACGTGACCTACCCAGCGCAGTTGGATCTTCAGCAGAATGGATTCGATGCTGTCGGCCTCTGCCATCTCGAGTACTTCGATGTTAAGGATGAAGTCACTCCAATGAATGTTGAGGATGGAGCGGAGACAACACTGGTGAAAGCGTCCTAGGAGCCGTAGGTGATGCCGGTAGAGGACCCATGATTCAGAGCCGAACAGGAGTGTGGGTATGACAACGGCTCTCTATACGCTAATCTTTGTGAGGTTTTTCAGTTTGTTGTTTTTCCAGACTCTTTTGTGTAGTCTTCCAAAGGTGTTATTTGCCTTGGCGAGTCTGTTGTCTATCTCGTTGTCGATCCTTGCATCCGATGAAATGGTGCAGCCAAGATAGGTAAACTGGTTGACCGTTTTGAGTTTTGTGTGCCCGATGGAGATGTGGTAGTCATGGTGGGGAGCTGGCTGATGGAGGACCTCAGTTTTCTTCAGGCTGACTTCCAGGCCAAACATTTTGGCAGTTTCCGCAAAACAGGACATCAAGCGCTGAAGAGCTGGCTCTGAATGGGCAACTAAAGCGGCATCATTCCTCAACATGGTTATCCAACTGCACGAAAACCAACAAGGTCGGGTCAGATACAGCAATGAGCTCTCTGAACACTTCTCCGTTAACAATGGCGTGAAGCAAGGCTGCGTTCTCGCACTAACCCTCTTTTCAATCTTCTTCAGCATGATGCTAAACCAAGCCATGAAAGACCTCAACAATGAAGACGCTGTTTACATCCGGTACTGCACGGACGGCAGTCTCTTCAATCTGAGACGCCTGCAAGCTCACACCAAGACACAAGAGCAACTTGTCCATGAACTACTCTTTCCAGACGATGCCGAACTTGTCACATACGATACCTTGAACAGGTCATTCATTCACTCATTCATCTTGGATGCCTGTGGGTGGTAGGGGATATGCAGGTGGCCGCAAATACTTGGTACTACCTATCGGATGTTACCCGTTAGGGTATTCCACATATGGAGCACGCTTAAATGGTGCTTGGTCGGCCCGCTGGCAGGACATCCGAGTATGTGCTGAACATCATGAGAACATATCACTTTTTTTGGCAGGGGAGAGGCCTGATATAGTCAATTTATCAGACTTGGCCAGCACCCGAACCCCGGCGAATGCGGCCCTTGGTTTTACTTGCTGACAAATAGGGCATTTGGCCATCACAGTTCTTGCAACATCATGAGACCCCCAGATCCTCTGTCCATCATAGTGCCCCCATATGCCCACATTTATGATGCACCAATGCTGCCAAGGCTCCGGGGTCACTCTTCTTGGGGAAAATAGTGGCAGAGCATATTTGAGCAGCTCAGTCCACAGAGGCATCACGTCAGCTTCAGCGGTTTTCCTGGAGGTGTGTCCATCCACGTGGTGGACCCTGACTATTCTTTTGTTGTTCCACCTCTCAGAAGATCTGCCAGTGCTGTTGTCCTCAGAGCAGGCAGCCATGGATCTTCCTCCCTGTCTCCTGCCGCCGACCCAGCCCAGAAATCCTGTGGCACTGATTGGAAAAGAGGCTCCTGGGCCCGCCTGGTTGTCCCTTTTCAGATCAGTGCCACAGCTGCTACTTGGACAGTTGGCTCTCCCCTCCATTACATCCTCTTGTGTCAGTACTTTATCTGTGGTGGGCTGGAGCGCTGCCACCATACACCGCTGTTTTCCGCACCTCCACCAGCCGGAGCCGTCAGTAAACCAAGCTTTTTCCTGGTGTCCATCATCGAGGGTGTTGAATGGTTTGTCCCAGGCCATGGTGCCAGGCTCTTCTCTGGGTCATTCAGGTGGGAGGCTGTCACTTTCGGGCAGGAATGATCTGTTCTTGCAAGTGGCTCAGCCCTTTGCCCCGGCCTCTGTGCGGTCTGCCTTGTACCACTTCTTCAGTCTGCTGTGAGTGGCATTCGCAGATTTAACCCATCATATGATGGTGAGGTGTGCCTGGAGTGTGACTGTCTCTGCTGCCATCTGGTTCTCTGTGGTGAGCAGGCGAGCATCTGACACTCAAATGGGGAGTCGTGGGAGGCAGCTTCCAGAAAGCAATTGAACCAGAAGCTGTGTGGGACTCGGCGACCTTGCCTCTTTTGCTCGAGTCTCCACTAGGCCATTGTCTTCATGGCAGAGACGTCATTCAAAGGGTCTTCCAGTCTTGAGGGGTTGGGGGGTGCTTGTGGTCAGTGGCAGTGGTGTTCAACCGTGTTTTGCCATTAAGCCGTTTGTTGTTCAGGTCATCAATGAAACGTAGAGTTGTTTTTTCTGGGCAACAGATGGAGGGGCAGGGTGAGATGGGGAATATGTTGGCACCAGTAACCCAAAACACCCACAAAACTTTGTGCCTCAACTTGTTGGTGGGCACCGCAATGAGGATTTTGCTTTGAGCAACCATTGATATTTCTCTGCTGCCTGGATTCTCAGGAAAAGGACTGTTGGACTAGGACTCTGGACCTTTTCCAGGTGGTGCCTCCCTGGTGCCAGTGTCTAGGGTGTTGCTGCTGGTGTCCAAGACATCCTAAAGTGGGCCAGAGGTTGTGGTACATGGAGATAGCAATGAAATAGATAGGAAGAGGGAAGGGTTCCTGAAAAGTGGGTCCAGGGCGTTTGGTGAGAGCTGAAAAGAAATGCACAAAGGGAGTCATGTTGGGATGACTGTCTGGACCATGCGACAGTGAGAGCAGGAACAGAATGAGGTGGAGGATGAAGGTGTGGCCTGAAGGTGCGGGTTAAGAGCTCCTTGAGGGCATCCTATTTGCCTTGCTCGGGAGGCTGATGTCGGAAGTCGATGAGCCTTGCTGCCATGTCCTGATGAGCAAGATCATCATGGAGGAGTAATGGGTGTCATCAGCGGTGATCTCTTGGAGGTGAACTGGTCCTCGGCCTGTTTTCTGAAACCCACGTGTGGCTGCGACATCCAGAATGTTGACAGCTTCAACCAAACCATCTGAAGAGCCGCCTTGACCGTGATCTTCACGTCCAACTGAAGGGCTGGGTCCTGCTGAGGTCACCACTCTAGTAGGCGCGCTCCCGCAAACTCTGGAAAGAATGACATGCACCCAAGAAGTGGAAATGGAAGATAAGTTGCTTGAACAGGCAACTCCAGCCTCGGGTTGGAAGGCGATCCTCCCGTTGCTCATTGTTTCCCACCATGTGGGTTATCCCCTGGGATGAAGGGCATTGGCCCCAACGGGGTCTGCGCTGTCAGTGTGTTTGTCAGCTCTCTAGTGTAGTGGCTCGTGTCTCGGTTAACAGGCCACTCCAACTTGATATGTCAGAATAAAATGGAGCCCATATTTACCAAGGGTGGGTGTGGAAATTTACATGAAACCCTGACACTCCCTTTCACCTGAAGGCATCCGTTTATTCAATTTACTTTAAAGTAACAGACACTTCTGTTGAGGAGAGAAGGGGGAGGGGGTAGGATATTGGGGAAGGGGGTGGGGGGTGGTTTCTTTATTCTTTCTTTTATAGATGCCACACATTAGAAGAGCATTATTATTAATTGTGTGAATTTGTTGTGGTTTTAAGTTTATAAATATTTTTTTAAAATATTTTTTTGTGGGTGGCAGATAGGATCATGGGGACTCTCTCCCCCCCAACCCACCCACCCCAAATATCAATGGGATAAACCGGGTTCATTGTCAACGTCGTCGAGGATCCCTTCCACCTGCCCACAGCATTTGGCAGCTCGTCTCGTCAGGAAAGAGGTTGAGGAATATCGGAGCCAGTAGCACCAGGCCCAGAAACAGATTCTTCCTGCGAGCAGTGAGGATGGAGAATGATGGATGACCGGCTCAAAGACTCCATGACTCTGCTATTGATTAAACAGAATTTATTTCTTTTTTGGGAGGGACTGCACGTGTATCATTTGTCTCTCTGTGCGTAGGTCCGGTTGTGTGTTTGCAGAGGTTTCCACCATGAACACAGTTTCCTCGGGTTAAATTTGAACGGGTACAGAGGAGCTTTCCTGGATTGGAGAATGTATCTCATGAAACAAAGTTGACTGAGTTCGGGCTTTTCTCTTTTTCACCCCAAAATTAATTTTATTCTAAAATTATTGACCAAGAGGACAACTGTTCCATGTCTTTTCTCATCCTCGTGTTGCATGCCTATACTCCCTTCACTGCACACGTTCTCTCTTTAGCATCATTCCACCACTTTGACACCTTGTGGTTACTCCATGCACTCTGTGGTTGAAGGGGTTCCCCTTAGTCTCCGCCCCTCAAGACCCGGAGGATTAGAGTCCTTCCCGACAGTGCCCTCGTGTTGGCTGCACAAAGCCTCAGTGCATCTCTCAGCAACCTGGAATAGGCCGGTGGGCAGCGTTCCCTCACCCACATCTCCATGTGCTAAAAGACCAGCAGGTTAATGTCGAACAGTTATGCCCTTTGGACCTCGATGTTGTGCTGACCTATCAATTCCAAGCAAAATAAAAACTGGACCCGTCCTCCTTCATATCCCTCCATTCTTGCAATGGAGGGAGTGCAGAGGCGATTCACCAGGCTGATACCTGGAATGGCAGGAATGACTTATGAGGAAAGATTGTGCAAATTGGGATTGTACTCCCTGGAGTTTAGAAGATTGAGAGTGGATCTCATAGAGACATATAAAATTCTGGCAGGACTGGACAGAATGGATGCAGATGGGATGTTTCCAAGGATGGGAAAATCCAGAACCCGGGGCCATGGTTTGAGGATAATAGGCAAACCATTTAGGACCGAGATGAGGAGGAATTTCTTTACACATCACCCATTCCCTCTTGTTCATGTGCCCAACCAAATGCCTCTTAAATCGTGGCGATTTCACCACTATCCTGGCAGCGTGGGCCAGACCCCCACCACACTGTGCAAAAACCTGCCTCACTTCTCTCCTTTTCCCCTCTCATGTTCAATATAGGCATCAAAGTATTTTTACATCTCCCACGGGGGTGGGGGGGGAGTGTGGAAATAAGAAATCTACCTTCTCCAGGACTACAATAATTGGATAAATTTCAACCAGGTCATCACTCAGCTTCCAATGCTCCAGAGAAAACTATCCAAACTATCCTCTCCTCAGAGCCAATGCTCTAACCCAAGCAACCCCCGATAAACTCCTTTTGTCATGCAGCAACTAGAATTGCAGAAAACACTCAAAATGTGGCCAAAATAACACCAAAGTCCCTATATTTTTCAAGGCATTTGGACAAGTAACTGAGAAAAATTACATTTTAGACACATGGTATGTCAAGATCAGAAGGATTGGAGCATTATTGTTCAAGTGACACAACTTTAAAAAATAACATCTAACTTTATGAAGAATGTGATACAACAACAGGAAAAACGGGTGGAATCAGACACATTCTATGAGCATTGGGAAGCAAAGAAAAACGAATTGGTTTTCCATCTCTTCCAAAGCGACCCAATGACCCCGACAGGTCCTCACCGACCTGCGACCGTAGTACCACAATGGTCGCGTCCTGGGAGGGTGCCCACGATGGTCGCAAGTCGGGGTTTTGACCGCGTGTGAGGACCCCTGAAGTCTTAGAGCCTATTTTTAAAATCAAATGATTTGACAAACGAGAACAGAGACACAGGGCACAAAAGACCCAAAATGTACGGATTGACTTTGTGACTCAGGGTCCATTGGCTGGGGCAGCCATCTTAATTTCTGTACGCATGCGCCAGACGTCAGTTGGCGCTTGCGCAAACAGTTCGCTTCGTGGCCCTCAATCGGCACATGCGTATCTGCAAGATATGCGCGAACTCACCACGCATGCGCCAACTAGACTTGCCAATCACGTTCCCGCGCCCCCTCCCGCTGCAAGTAACCCCGCGGCCTCCAGCCTCGCCCAGCCGACGCCATCAGGCCTCGCACCGACGCCTCGGCTTCACCCAAACACCCCGCCGGTACCGGCCGCTCCCGGGTATGGCCCAGCGGGCTGCTGGTAGCCCGTTTACCCTGGACCATGCGGCTGTGGATCCCGGCGCCGCCGCCAACTTTTCCCGTTGGGCCAGCGGGGACGCGACGGACCCTGAGCAGACGATGCCGCCGCCAACGTCCCGCCTCCCCACAGCACGAGCCAATCAGCCCGCGAATCCGCCCATCAATCCAACCCGACTTCAGCGTCCAATCAAATAGCGGTCTCACCCAATCAGCCCATTGGCTCGCAAAACTGAATCAACCAATCAGCGAGCGATCGAGCGAACACACAGGTGAACCCAATCTGCATCGCAAGACAGAAAACAAAGGCAGTGGAAGGAGCAGGAGACCTTTCGGCCCTTCCACTTTCAACTACCCCAACAACTCAATCAAATCTTTGGGAAACACAGGATCACTTTGTCTTGGCTCCAGGATTCCTCTGATCTTAAGAAATACATTGTACCCCAACTGCAAGGGAGACTATTTATTATCAAACTTTCCTTTATATTTATTACTGCTTCCAATTTAATGGAGGACACAAGTGGTTGTGTCAACCAGCTGGACGGCCTCGGGGAACCTCATGGAGCAGGTAATTATGCTGAGAAGGTAACTCATCCCTTGGGAGGCCGGTAGTGACCCTACAATGTCATTGTAGATGTGGCTGAACCTATGTGGTGCTGGCTCGAATGTCTGGGGTGGTGCCTTCATGTATGTCTGCATTTTGGTCATCTGGCAAAGTGTACAGGCCTTGGCCCACTGACAACCTGTTTCTGAAGGCTCAGCAAGACAAACCTATTGACCACCATTTTGACAGTACTGATGGCCGGGTGCGTCAGGTTGTGCACCTCATCATAAAACTGCCATCTCCATGCTGTCGGCAGGATGAGGTGGGGTTTGCCATTGGAATGCCGCAGAGGAGCGTCTACTTACCAGGGTCGATGTTAACATCCTCCAGCCTGAGCCTGGACACTGCTGTCTTGCTTGCAAGGATCTCAGGGTCGTACTGCCGTCCCCTGCCGAGGGCTAAGTAGTCTATTCACTGGGACAGGGCCTGGTCAGACTTGATTGCGGGGGTGGGGCAGTGCGTCACCCACGATGTGTTGAATGTCTGTAGTGAACTCAGACTCATATGAGAGGAGTCGCTGCTGCTTGGCCAACCACAGGTCCAACACTTTATGGAAGGCAAAAGTTAATGGCTTCTAGTCCATGAAGACACTGAATTGTTTACCTTCCAAAAATACTTTAAGTGCCTGACTGCCAGGTACAGCACCAATTGCTCTCAGTCAAACACACTGTATTTGAGTTCAGGTGGCCAGAGGTGTCTGCTAAAGAAGGACAGAGGCTGCCATTCCCCTTCGATGAATTGCTCCAGTGCACCCTCTACTGCTGTGCTGGAAGCATCTACTGTGAGAGTGGTGGGTGTCTCTGGCCTGGCGTGTACCACAAGGGTTGTGTTGGCCAGTGCGTCCTTGGCCTTCTGGAACGCCTCCAAATCCTCATTGTCCCAGGTAATGTCTTTACCTTTCTCCGAATGATGTGGGCCACTACCGGTATGAATCGGTGATAAAAATTAATGGTACCAGTGAATTCTTGCAGCCCCTTCATTATGCGGGGTTTGGGGAAGCACTGAACATCCTCTACCTTTTCAAGCAGGATTTAGTTCCGTGCCTGTTGATTTGACCCCCAAGGAAGTCGAACGTTTCCAACCTGCACTGGCACTTAGCAAGGTTTATATAGTATGTCCAAATACCTCCAGCCAGGTGCACAGTCACATTCAATAGGGTAGAGAATTCCAAATATTTAATTTTCATTGAAGACATTTCTTAAAGTCTAAGCAGCCGATTGGTTATTGGGAAATTGTGACACTTGGTGAGCCTTTTAAATGCCCCTAAGATTTCAGCCTTCACCACCACTCCAGTTCTTGGGCTCGTCCCATGTCCCTGACCTGGTACGCATACATTGCATCCCCTCCCCTTGTCACCCTCCTGTTGCTCCACCCCGAGCCAGTGGTGAAAGTGGTTTCTGTCCCAACAGGTGTTGGGGACCTCAACCAGGGAGCAGACCCGGGAGATGAACCTCAACTGCATCTAATTCACATTCCCGCAGATCAACGCACGACCGTGGGCCAAGGTGAGTGACCCATTGGTGAACCGGAGCTCCGGGGGTGGTCTCCATCCTCTGGGTTCATCCCCAATACTGTCCCCTGTCACCTACCAGGCCCATCTCCAAACCCCCATCTCCCACCAGGCCCATCTCACACACCTCTGCCCTGGCTGGAGCAGTTTCCCTCTTCATGTGGGGGTCCAAAATGGATGGAGTGGGAAGGAGGTCCATGTACGTCACCAGACTATGGTGTTATGAGCCCAAAGGACCCCAAAACCCAGCAGCAATAGACATTCACCAGGACAAGTAGTTGCGCGAGTCAAGGGTTGATTCGGTGAGGCCGCTATTGGAGGAGACGCTGGGGTCGGGTTGGATTGATGGGTGGGTTCGCGGGCTGATTGGCTCTTGCTGTGAGGAGGCGGGACGTTGGCGGCGACGTCGTCTGCTCGGGGTCCGTCGCGTCGCCGCGGGCGCGAATGGGAGGAAGTTGGCGGAGGCGCCGGAACCTTCCTCAGCCGCGCGGTCCAGGGAAAACGGGCGACGAGCAGCCCGCTGGGCCCCACCCGGGAGTGGCCGGTACCGGCGGGGTGTTTGGGTGGAGCCGAGGCGTCGGTGCGAGGCCTGATGGCGCCGACAGGGCGAGGCCGGAGGCCGTGGGGTAACTGGCAGCGGGAAGGGGCGGGGGAGGGGCAAGAAGAAGTTTTGGAAGTCTGGTTGGCGCATGCGCGGTGGATTCGCGACTTGGAGTTGGGTTTGCGCATGTGCGGCTGATACGCACGTGCCGACTGACGGGCCACTCAGCAAAGCCACAAGTCGCGCATGCGCACTGAAATTAAGATGGCTTCCCCAACCGATGGACCCTGAGAAACTGAATCACAAAGTCAATCCGCACATTTTGGGTTTTACGTGTCCTGTGTCTCTGTTCACCTTTGAAAATCATTTGATTTTAAAAATAGGCTCTAAGACTTCAGGGTTCCTCGCACGGGGGCAAAACTCCGACGCGACCATTGTGGTATCTGACTGAACTTTTGAGTTCCATTGCGGTCGCAAGTCGGGAAGGACTTGGGGTCATTGGGTCGCTTAGGAAGGGATGGAAAACCAATCCATTTTTTTTTGCTTCCAAATGTTCATAGAATGTGTCTGATTCCATCCGTTGTTCCTGTTGTAGTATCACATTCTTCATAAAGTTAGATGATATTATTTTAAAAGTTGTGTCTTTTGAACAATAATGCTCCAATCCTTCTGATCCTGGCATACCATGTGTTTAAAATGTAATGTTTCTCAGTTACCTGTCCGAATAGCTTAAAAATATAGGTACTTTGGTGTTAAAAATACAGGGTAAATATTTCACCAATCCTTTTGAATTTATGATCTCTGGGATTTCTGGACATGTTTTCTATTTAGGTTAGTGTATCATGCAGACCTGTTTGGTTGCAGCAAGTAAGAAGTTATCGCCTTGTAGCATCCGCTGTGGCAGCGCTACCAAATAAAGAGACATCCACCCAAGGTGAGAGTAAACCAAAGACTGGCTTTACTGTTTTAAATTCCCCATGTGTGCTCGCTGGCCCACCCACTTCTGGTGACGTACTCCCTGACTTCCAGCTTTACGTCATTGTGTCATGGCGTCACTCTCCAACTGTCTGCCTCTACGTGGAAGTGTAGGGCTCCTCAGCCCATACATGGTGCTAGGTGCGGGCTCCTTCTTGGCAGTGAAGGGGAGTCCGTGCCATCTTGGACTATCCGAGTGTTGCAGAGATTTGGCCTCTTTTTGCTCACCTGGTCTCTTGGCATGCTACAATCTCAGTGTTTATAAGCGGGAAATTCTTTCAATGTTTCATTCAACTTTATTACAAAATTCTTCCTAGATTATCTGTGTACCATTGAAGGTTATGGGTTTTCTTGAACAGGGATCATGATTTTACTCATAATTTGGTGAGCCAATGGATGGGACATTTTTTGCTCATGCCCCATGAGAATCGAAATAAAAATGTAGTGACAAAATTAGGAAGGTTTGTTGACCCTTCTTTTTAAGCAGGATGTCATGATGATGTTCATCTTGCATATGATGTGTCAGTTCTTAATGGCAGCTGCCATATTGGCATTGTAAGGAGAGATGGGAAATGGGTCAGGTCCTTGGTGGTCCCAGTAATGCAACGTAGAAAGATGTCATGGGGCTGAATGTGGTTTAGGGAGGGAGAGGGTAGAGTATTAATTTTTAAGAAACGTATGTTGCCAGCCACCTATCAATATTTTTTGTCAAATAGAAACTCCTGCTGGTAGAACCCATTTCCTACTTTGAACATTCCCAATGTCATTATCCAAGCAGATATTGTTCAATCTCACTTCTCCTTCTTCCAAGTTATCTGGATGCAGGCAATTCTTCTGCTGTGCACAGAATTGAACGTTTCTAAATTTCACCAGGTTTTGGTGCTCAAAAGGTAAATGTTTCCCGCTCAGAAGGTTCTTGTAGGGTTTTTAAAGATTTGTTGTTCCAGGATTTCCACAACTGAGGTACCTTCATTAGTCATCTCAATATCTGGATGATGAAACTTGCCCCATCAGGATTTTCCAGATGGTAACTTATTTTTGCAAGCTACTACATAGTTCTATTCCTCTTATTCCAAACAACAGGAGTTCTTTCTTCTGCTCAAGCTGTTGTTAGATAAACAAAACCCACGTGTGACTTTCCTCTAAGCACCCTGCAGAAAAGTACTTGTAGCCATCCTGGCTCCATTTCCAAACAATGGTCATTCATTTTATGACATCAGTTCGACTAACACCAACTTGTGAATGTGAATAACTTTCTCCAGAGATCTTCAATATTTCTTCAGTCTTTCAAATAAAATGTTTTATAATGTATGTTTGTGTATGTATGTAACCTACTCTAAATCTTACCAAAATCCCAAATATTACCAAATTCTCCAAATATATTTATCCATTACAATATCGCGTAAGGTGCATTTAAGAGACTCTAAGACAGGTTTACATGGGTGAAAGAAAAACAGGGTTGTAGCGGACGCAATGCCACCGTCAGTTCACAGACTTACCTGACACGTCACAGGCTAACAGTGCTGGGCACCAAAGTACAGTGAGTGGATCAGATGAAGCCCCTGCCTAAAGGCACGGGGAACAAATGGCTGGTAGCTTTAACCTGCTGGTCCTCTGGACCAGGTGTTCACTAATGTTCTCATTGAGAGGCAGGGAATAAAAGGTCTGTATGTCTGCAATAAACCAGTCTTGAGTTGACTACCTTTGTATGTGTTTTCCTTTATTTAGTAGCATCTACCGCAGTAGCTGCTACAGGGTTTTTTTTTTGTTAATAATATCAAGATCAACAAAACATCGTGGGCCAAAGGGCTTGTACTGGGCTGTAATATTCTGTTATTTCTGTTATTGCTTGATTTGAATATCTGTTGTAAACACTGTGAGACTTCAATAATGTAGCAAATTTGGACAGCAACATTGCAGTCAGAAATTTGTATCTCCTGGTTGACTTGAGTTTTTTACCTTTTTACACAATGCTTTATAGTTCTGGTCAGTAAGAAAATAAATATTGTGCATGTTGAATATGTCATTATGTCTGAAAGTAACACTGGAAAAGAGTCATTAACACCAAGGTAAATAGCACCCTGTAGTGGGTGGTGCAGTTTCCTGATGGGCACAAGTTATCCCTCAGTGGCTACAGTGATGTGAAACTGTGGGTAAATTATTTTGATTTATACATGGCAAAATTAGCTGTTGTTTGTTCCAATTTCAGGTAGATGAGGTTGCAAAGAGGGTAAGGATAGAAAATAGTTGGGGAACAAAACTGGGGCTTGCATTTGATGGTGTGAAAGTCAAAATGGAAACTCAGAATAAGGCTAATCTGATTAAGCAAGCCACTGGCTCTTATACTTCCACCAGAAGTGAATTGAATTTTGAGGCATTTACGGTGGGTAATTTCAAAGTCTGTTGATTGTAAGAATAAATTAAGAGACCTTTTGCCCCTGGCTGTGCTGAAAGATTGTTTTGTTTATTAACTAAATCTTTCTGAGAGGGAGAATAGACTGAAGCTACTTTACTACTCGTTGTTGATGAATCTTGCAGTAGGATCTTTCAACTAATTACAGACTCCTAATTCCTCCCCCTCCTCGGTCATTTTCTCCTGCAATCTACATCATTTACCACCATCGAGGGATTCTCATGCAGGGTAAAGTTTCAAAATCACCTCCTCCAACCATGTCTGTTCTCTCTGTGGCAGGAAACCCAATGCAGAGTAAATGACAGATTGGCTGAGCACCTCCAATTTGATCACAATGGCCATCTTGGCTCATGGTCACAAGCTGTTTTAAGTTCCATTCCATTCCCACACTGACCTTTGTCTTCTGCCTCCTCCATTGTCAGGGTGAGATCAAATCCAGAGGAACCATCTCTTATTGCATTTGTGACTCGATAGTATGCATATGGAATTTTCCAAAATCATGTAACCTGTCCACCACCTCCCCCCTCCACAGGTTTCACTCTCTCTCCTGCTGATTCGCCCACTTCCCCTCGTATTCTCCCTTCCAAACCGATAACTTTTAAATGTGGGCAGAGAAATGGCAGATGGAGTTTAATCTGGACAAGTGCCTTGCTCTTCGAGAGGACTTGTCATACTGTTGCAAAGAGGGATCTTGGGGTACAAGCGTGAGCTCCTTGAAAGTGGCAACACAAGTGTAGGGTGTTAAAGAAAGTATTCTTCATTGAGCAGGGCATTAAGTATTAAATGTGATTAGGCCACATTTTGAATGTTTTCTGCAATTCTAGTTGCTGCAGCTCAGACGGCAAAGTCCTCCTCAGCGACAAGATCTCCATCCTCAACCGATGGTCAGAACACTTCCAATCTCTTTTCAGTGCCAACCGCTCAGTCCAAGATTCCGCCCTGCTCCAGCTCCCTCAACAGCCCCTAAGGCTAGAGCTGGAAGAGGTCCTCACCCTGGATAAGACATATAAGGCAATCGAACAACTGAAAAGTGGCAAAGCAGCAGGTATGGATGGAATCCCCCCAGAGGTCTGGAAGGCTGGCGGCAAAACTCTGCATGCCAAACTGCATGAGTTTTTCAAGCTTTGTTGGGACCAAGGAAAACTGCCTCAGGATCTTCGTGATGCCACCATCATCACCCTGTACAAAAACAAAGGCGAGAAATCAGACTGCTCAAACTACAGGGGAATCACGTTGCTCTCCATTGCAGGCAAAATCTTCGCTAGGATTCTACTAAATAGAATAATACCTAGTGTCGCCGAGAATATTCTCCCAGAATCACAGTGCGGCTTTCGCACAAACAGAGGAACTACTGACATGGTCTTTGCCCTCAGACAGCTCCAAGAAAAGTGCAGAGAACAAAACAAAGGACTCTACATCACCTTTGTTGACCTCACCAAAGCCTTCGACACCGTGAGCAGGAAAGGGCTTTGGCAAATACTAGAGCGCATCGGATGTCCCCCAAAGTTCCTCAACATGATTATCCAACTGCACGAAAACCAACAAGGTCGGGTCAGATACAGCAATGAGCTCTCTGAACCCTTCTCCATTAACAATGGCGTGAAGCAAGGCTGTGTTCTCGCACCAACCCTCTTTTCAATCTTCTTCAGCATGATGCTGAATCAAGCAATGAAAGACCCCAACAATGAAGACGCTGTTTACATCCGGTACCGCACGGATGGCAGTCTCTTCAATCTGAGGCGCCTGCAAGCTCACACCAAGTCACAAGAGAAACTTGTCCGTGAACTACTCTTTGCAGACGATGCCGCTTTAGTTGCCCATTCAGAGCCAGCTCTTCAGCGCTTGACATCCTGCTTTGCGGAAACTGCCAAAATGTTTGGCCTGGAAGTCAGCCTAAAGAAAACTGAGGTCCTCCATCAGCCAGCTCCCCACCATGACTACCAGCCCCCCCACATCTCCATCGGGCACACAAAACTCAAAACGGTCAACCAGTTTACCTATCTCGGCTGCACCATTTCATCAGATGCAAGGATCGACAATGAGATAGACAACAGACTCGCCAAGGCAAATAGCGCCTTTGGAAGACTACACAAAAGAGTCTGGAAAAACAACCAACTGAAAAACCTCACAAAGATAAGCGTATACAGAGCCGTTGTCATACCCACACTCCTGTTCGGCTCCGAATCATGGGTCCTCTACCGGCATCACCTACGGCTCCTAGAACGCTTCCACCAGCGTTGTCTCCGCACAATCCTCAACATCCATTGGAGCGCTTTCATCCCTAACGTCGAAGTACTCATGATGGCAGAGGTCGACAGCATCGAGTCCACGCTGCTGAAGATCCAGCTGCGCTGGATGGGTCGCGTCTCCAGAATGGAGGACCATCGCCTTCCCAAGATCGTGTTATATGGCGAGCTCTCCACTGGCCACTGTGACAGAGATGCACCAAAGAAAAGGTACAAGGACTGCCTAAAGAAATCTCTTGGTGCCTGCCACATTGACCACCGCCAGTGGGCTGATATCGCCTCAAACCGTGCATCTTGGCGCCTCACAGTTTGGCGGGCAGCAACCTCCTTTGAAGAAGACTGCAGAGCCCACCTCACTGACAAAAGGCAAAGGAGGAAAAACCCAACACCCAACCCCAACCAACCAATTTTCCCCTTCAGCCGCTGCAACCGTGTCTGGTTGTCCTGCATCGGATTTATCAGCCACAAACGAGCCTGCAGCTGACCTGGACTTTTACCCCCTCCATAAATCTTCGTCCGCGAAGCCAAGCCAAAGAAAGAAGAAGTTGCTGCATGACAAAAGGAATTCATCTGGGGTTTGCTTGGGATAGAGCATTGGGTCTGAGGAGAAGTTGGACAAATTTGGATACTTTTCTTTGGAGCATTGGAGGCTGAGAGATGACCTGGTTGAAATTTATCCAATTATTGTAGTCCTGAAGAAGATAGATTTCTTTTTTCCCAGCCCCCGTGGGAGATGTAAAAATACTACGATCCTTATATTGAACATGAGAGGGGAAAAGGAGACAAGTGAGGCAGGGTTTTGCACAATGCGGTGGGGGTCTGGCCCACATGGCCAGGATAGTGGTGAAATCACCACGATTTAAGAGGCATGTAGTTGGGCACATGAACAAGAGGGAATGGATGATGTGTATGGACCATGTGCTGACACATGGGATTAATTTCAATGAGCATCATGGTCACCACAGATATTGTTCACCAAATGGCCTATTCCTGGGCTGCTCTGTTGGGTGATGATTCATCTCTTTTCAAGGATTGTTGCCGATGGGCAATATACTTTTCACAGAGGTCTATCTCCAATTCATGTATTTAGAACGTTTCCATGAGTTAATTCCCTGGAGAAACACCAGTTTGTCATTCAAGCCACAGCAAAAATGCAAAGTTTGAAGGCCATCATTACTGAATCCATTTTAATCAGCCTTCACCTTGTACAATGTTCAGTTGAGACAACAAAATCAAAATGCAACTTTTAACCTCTAAGAAAGATGAGTAATCCTCTGTACCACAGAATTATTGCTGAAAAAATATTTGGAAAATTTTGTGAATTCAGCTTCCAAAGAGGTGATGAAAAGGAACCACAACATGATTTAAAAAATTTAAACCCAGAATATTTATTAGAAGATGTTTATCACAATAAACATGTTCATGTTCAGTAATGATCGATTCTGGAATGGCATGTGGCAGTAATAAAAGGAATGCAGGATAGATATATTCCAAGGAAAAAGAAATTAATGATTTGGATTGTGGTTTAAATGGTTTTGTGGCCAAATTTGTGGAGGTCACCAAGATAGGGGACAGAGTAGGAAGTGGAGAAACCGTAAAGTTGCAGAAGAATATAAACAGATTAGGAAACTGGGCAAAATGATGGCAGATAAGATTTAACACCAAGAAATTTACTGTTGTACATTTTGGCAGTGAAAATAAACAGGAAGCATACTATTTGGATGGGATGAAAATTCAGACCTTGGATGTGCAAAGGGACCTGGGTGTCCTTGTGCAAGGAAGCCTAAAAGTTAATGACCAGGTGAAATTGGTCATGAAGAAAGCGAATGCTATGATGGCATTCATTTCAAGAGGAATGGTGTACAAGAGTAAAGAGGTGTTGATGAGGCTCTATGGGGCACCGGTGAGACCTCATTTCAAGTACTGTGTGCAGTTTTGGGCCCCCTATCTGAGAAAGGATGTGATGTTGTTGGAGAGGGTGCAGAGGAGAATGACTAGGATGATTCCCAAAATGCAAAGGATAACGTACAAGGAGTGTTCGACAGCTCTTGGGTTGTATTCATTGGAGTAGAGGAAGTTAAAGAAGAAATCTCATGGAGGGATTTTGTGCATTGAAAGGTTTAGATAGGGTGGATGCGGGTAAGATGGTTCCCTTGGTGGGTGAATCGAGGACAAGAAAATTAGAGGTTATCCTTTAAAACAGAGATTAGGAAGAACTTGTTTCGCCAGAAGGTCGTGGATCTGTGGAACCGCTGCTACATACAGTAGTGGAAGCCAGATCACTGAGTATTAAAACAAGAAATAGTTTTGTGTCAGTTTACGGAGCAGATTCGATGGGCCTGGTGGCCTGGTTCTGTTCCTTTGTCTGTGATCTTGTTCTCATTTGGGAGAGATTATTGAAGGCAACGGAGAAAAATGGAACAATTCAGGCAGTTGTTAGAATAGGTTATTAGTTTGGCATCTCTGTGTAAAACTCCAAAACTATCTGTGACTCTGGAGCGGTGCCTGTCCCTCCAACACCTGAGGAACATAGATTTGCTAATATGTCATGTGTTCATTCAGCTACAAATGATTCTCTTATTCAAATATGCCCAGAGGTCACTCGCATTTCATTTCAGCTTCACATCGTTTTGGGTGGGTTTTCTGTTGTAAATGTGGCCAGTTCCACTTTGGGAGAGAATTTCTTGTCACATTTTTCAGTGATGTATTTGACAAAATGCCGTTGTGTGGACTGCAGCTCTTGAATGCAAGTGAGCTACATTTATTGTCCTTCCAATGCCATCTGCTGCCTGACAAGCCTTCAACCTGGCTCCTGCCCTTTCCAAGCCTTCCTCAAGTCTTTTCCTCGCCTCGTGTCCCCATCATAATGGTGTGCAGACATGCAATAAGCCACCATATAAAGGCAGGGTCTATGAGACGCAGGCTTATAATACCCCGGATTATCTTAAAATCTCAAAATTGGAATGGCAAGAATTGTGCCTAGCCCACAGATCTGACAGCTGCTGGGCTTCACGATTGTATGTGGTTCTGAACAAACTAGAGATTGGCAGCCTTGCAGAGATGATCGTCCCCTGAACAATTCCACCATGCCTGACTGATACAATATTCCAAATTTACAAGACTTCTCAGCAAACCTCCATGGCAAATCTGCATTTGCCAAAATAGATCTAGAACGTGCTTACTATTAGATTCCATTTGAGTCTTTGGATGTCACAAAGACAAAGATGCGCCCGTTCGGCATGTTTGTGTTTCTGAGAAAACCATTCGGTCTATGGAATGCAGCTCAGAAATTCCAGTGGTTCATGGACCACGAACTCACTGTCCATGGGTTTGTTTGGTGCTTGTGTTGATTGAGGAGATTCTGGTTGTAAGTGTGGATGAAGTGGAGCACAAGAGCCACCTTATCTCATTGTTTCTAAGGCTTGAGGAATGTGGTACCGTGATCAATCCCTGGAAAATGTTTCTGGTGTTTCTGATCTTGTATGTTTGGGAGCTAGCGTTATGCAACATGGTATTTTGCCTGATGAATGGAAAGTGCGTGAAATTTGAGAATTTCCTCCCTCTGTTACGTTTGGCCAGTTGTGATGGTTTTGAGGTATGAGGAATTTTTATTGCTGTTTCCTGCTGAATGCCACTACACCTCTTGCTGAACGACTCAAAGGATCTGATCTCTGCTTCAAAAAGACATTATCTTTGGGAGACCATCCTATTTATGCTTTCCATGATGTGAACACTGTTCTGACAAATGTCACTAAGGTTGTACATCAAATGCCCAAGATCTTGCTCTCTTACCACAGATGCATCTGTCAGTGCTGTGGGAGCAGTGTTCGAACAACGAGTCTGTGGGAAATTGGAACCTCCGGTGTTTTTTTTCAGCCAAGCGGTCACCGGCTCAGGCAAAGTATAGTACATTTGGGCAAGAACTCTTAGCTATCTATCGCGCAGTGAAACATTTAAGTTTTTTTTAAAATTTATAGTTTTGTATACAGTACAATATAATACCAGAATCGTATCCAAATGATACATTGATCAAAATAGAATAACAAATAAATGGTTGTACTGTCCATAAAAGTGAGAAGAGAAGAAAAGTATAATGAAAAAAAAAACAGATCTAGGTTCAAAGCTCCTGTGATAACTATTCCCTCCCAAAAGGAAAGGCAGGACATTTATAAAATATTAGAATTAAACCAACATGATAAGGTTCAACCATTAAGATTAATGAAAAGTGGTGGTGGGGTGGAGAAGTAAATACATTAGATATCCAAACCCATATCTATATATGGTTTCCATATTTTGAATAATGTATCATACCCAGTTAATATTATACGTCACCTTTGCTAAGGGAATACAATTTTGCATTTCCTCCCCACAATCAATTTTAAGATGGGATTCAGATTTCCATGGAATTGCTATACATCTCCTGGCCACTGTCAATGCAACTTATAAAAATAATTAATTGTTCTTTGAGAAATTGAATTCGGCTTCCAAATCATATACATTTCCCAAAAGTAAATGCTCAGGTGTTGATGGTAAACATTATTATAATTTGTTCCAAAAACTTGCCCACATCTTTCCAAAATGATGTCACCTTGAGACATGACCAGAAAGAATGTATAAACGTACCAATTTCTGTGCCACATCTAAGACATAAATTTGAAAAAATTGCAATAAATTAATTGATATGGCATTAAATATAATTGAGGAATAAATTTGTAATTAACTAATCTATTAAAAACATTAATTACTGTCTCAACAAATGTCAGACAAGCAAAAAGGGTCAATTTCAGTTCCCAAATGCAATTCCCATCTTTCTTTTGATTTATTCAAGTCTGGGTTTGGAATTTCCTCTTGAAATATTAGATACAATTTTGAAACAAATTTATTTGTAATTCTCTCATGAATCCAAATTTCCAATTCAGTATTTCAGCTTTTTATTGGAAGGTCATTCTTACACAATTTGTACAGACCACCAGCCTCTTCTGCATACTGAAAGTAGAAGCACACATCTCTATTTGCGCAGAGAGATTTGGCACTTGGGAGTTCATCCTACAATTTTCATCGGACACACAGCATATCTGAGGAAAAGCGAATGCTGTGGCTGGTGCCCTATCCAGGCGCGACATTACATCCAACAATTGCCATCGATTTCAGTGCCATGGCTCATGCACGGCACACTGATGCTGATTTCATCAGGTGAAACCAGATCAACTCTGGTCTCCATCTTCAAGATGTGACCCTGGATGAATCGGGTGAAAAGTTGGCCTGTGATTTTTTTTCCCCCAACAGGAAGGACTCTGCCGTTTGTGTGGCAGGTATGAGGCAGGAGATTTTCTCTTCACAATCTATCTCTTCCTGGTCGAAGAGCATCAATCAAACTGGTTAAGGAAGATTTTATCTGGTTTCATGTTGAACAGAATGTTGGATTATGGGCAAGGACTCGCTTGCTGGTTCAACGCCCTAAAGTCTCCAGGCACATGAAATTCAAGCTGGGGGATTTTGTTGTTTTGGATTCCCATTTCCAGCACGTGCACCTTGTGCTTGGAAGGTCCACTTCCGCCATCTCGACAATGTACTTATCTGCTCACGGGTTAGGACTGGACGACCAGGTGGAAGGATGAAATTCCTAACATCGGCATCTCTGCAGAGACAATTGCTTGGGCTTTTGTGGATCATTGGATTCCATCTTTAGATGTTCTGGGCACTATTACAACAGATCAAAGGTTTCAGTTCAAGTCAGCATTGGTCCGAACTCTCATTGATCCTCTGGGCACGACCTGAATTATTGCTAAGCATTTCAGGGCCAACAGCTTCTTTGAGCATTTTCATTGACAATTGAAAGCAGTTGCCGATGCATCTACATGAAGCAAACGTTTGGCCATGGTTCTCCTTCGACTGCCTACTGCTGTTAAGGCAGATCATGGATGTTTAGTGGTAGAGCTTGTCAATGGCTGTATGCTGACCTTGCCAGGTGAGTTTGTGAATCTGTGTCCAGGCATAGTGCTCCATGAACAGGTTAGTTATCTTGATTGTCTTCAAGAAAATGATTTGGCAGAGAATGATTCCAACTGAAACGGTATCTTCTTATGAACCAAAGTAGCAACACCTCGAGCTTTCGAATTAAATGGAGATGAAAAACATGTCCGACCCAATCTCTTTTCAATTTCATATGTTCTTTCTCAGACAAATGAGTTTCTTGCAAAAAAGCAAGATCAACCGTCATTTTCTTTATATATGCCAATATTCACTTTCTTTCAATCGGATTATTGTCCTTTAACATTAAAGATCACAAAATTGAAATGAGCCAAAACTTAATTTCCTCCTGAGATTGACACTTAACACAGCAATTACAATTATCTATCTATAAAAAAACCCAAACCCTTCTTTTCAAAGAAGAAAATCCTGTAAAAAAACCTACGAGTATAAGAGTCGGATCCCCCTCTGTGGACCAGGTGCAGCTAATACCACAAGTGGCAGATGACTTTAGAAGTAGTCGAGTCAACCACCACCCCCCAACTGAACATTAAAACCCATCAGTCATCCCAGTGATAACACCCACATTGAGCTTGAGCTTCATCTTCAACATCACTCACCAATTCTGATTCCAACTTCTTTTCCCCATACCCATCCCAATTTTATCCTCTGATATTTTCCCCATTGATTCCTTCAAATCTGGGAAGGAATTCACAAAAGTTAATGCACCATAAGGACTCTCAAAACATTGAGACAGATCTGGCCCATAAAGTAAAGTAAACTTATACCCTTTCTTCCACAGAACTGCTTTGGCCAGATTAATCTCTTTCCATCACTTAATAATCTCCTGACTTAAATCAGCATAAAATAAAACCCTATTGCCTTGAACCATCGTAGGGCTTTGATCAAGGCGAGCTTTCTGAACCGCAAGCCGCAAAATCATTTCTCTATCCTGATATTGCAAACATCTTAAAAGAACCGCTCTTGGCATTTGACCCGGAAAAGATTTTCTCCTTAACGCCCTCTGAGCCCGATCTAAAAAAACTCAACTCCCAACATCTCTGGAATCCATTTCCAAAAATAATTTTACAGGATCTGAATCTTCAATATCTTCCAGCAGACCAACTATCTTAATATTATTATGACAACTTTGATTTTCCAACAAATCAATGTTTTGTAACAAATCTCTCTTCTGGACATCCCAGCCTGTAAATAAATCCTCAATATGATCCATTCTCTCTGCATAATGGTCCACACGGTCCTTACAGTCATTAAAAACTTCTTCTATCCTCTTAAATTGATCTTGTCCAGTGTCCACTGCTGTTAAACTCTTATTAATATCAACTTCAATAGATGTAATTTCTTCACACATACCAGCCATTTTTTTCCTTCATACCAGCAAATTGATCATTAAAAGTTTCAAAACCTTAGTTCACAGAAGACATCGTATTTTCATTTTGATGGATCAGTTCTGTAGAGGGGCCTTGAAGTCTGGGGAAGGTATCTGGTGAAACAACAGCTTTCATTGGAGAAGGAGATGTTCTTCAAGCCTTAGGCCTCCCTTCATTGAGTCCAACTGCAGCAAGTAGTAATTCTTGCTCTTCTTCTTCTTGAACCTCTAAGTTGTCCTCCTCCACCTCTTCTCTTCCACATCATACCTGGCAGCCGGACTGTAGATCGGATCCAGAATTTCCTGCAAGTGAGAACATCTCCAGATGCTCCGCTGCAAACAGGCAGTCCCCTTCCCGGTATCTAGAGCTCGCATTCGGGCATTCACCCCCCACTCTCCTTAGTCAAGCCCGGCTCATGTCGAATTCCTTACTTGCGCTCCTCCTGGCCTGGCCAAAAGTCTTGGCACCATCTTTCATCTCCGGATGGCAGAGGTTGCAGACATTTCTTCCAGCTGCTCCCGACTTGCATGTTGAGGATTCAGATCCATGTCTAACTTGTCCTGAGGTTCCTTCTGGAAGGTCGTCCTTGCTTCTTCTGCACTTTTCACAGGTTGACAACCTAGGTTTTTTCGAAGTTACTTGTAATGAAATGGTATTGTATGTACTGACCAGTACAGGCACGGGCTGGCACCACCCCCCCCCCCCCCACCGATTACAAGCTCTCCTGGATCCTCCCTGGACTCCTCCCCTGTGATCCAGGCCTTCACTTCCCTCACTTGGACGCGGGCCTGCAGTCTTGTGTGTAATAAAGCCTATCGTTCCCCTCAGTCTTTGTCTCTGTGATAATTGGGGCAACTGATCGTGCCCAACACTGTTTTTTTTCTTTCTTCATTTCCAGAATTCTACAGTAGAAAATTATTGTTCAAAACATTGATAAAGTCAAACAAGACATAACAGTTCGAGTATTGAACAGTTCAGTCAGGGAGAGGTGTCTTCGAACTTCTTTTTCCTACGCCATCTTGCCACAAGACCCCCGCCCCCCCCACCTCAGCTGACTCCTTGAACACCATCCAATCCATGGACTCTAGGCAGACCTACAGCTGTCTTCCCTCCCGTGACCACCTTCTGGTTGTCCTGCTCTCGTAAGGGTTGTGAGCAATTTTAGGCCCCATTTCTAAGAGAGGATGTGATGGTCCAGAGGTGGTTTACAAGAATGACCCTGGGGATGAGAGAAATAATGTTTGAGGAGCATTTGAAGGCTCTGGGCCCGTACTCGCCCGAGTTTATAAGGATGAGGCAGGACCTCATTGAAATCTGATGAATAGTGAAAGGGCTGGATAGAGAGGATTTTGCCAGTAGTGGGAGAGTTTAGGATCAGTGGGCACAACCTCAGAATAAAAGGATGTCTGCTTAAAACGGAGATTGAGAAATCTTTTCATCTAGAGCAGTGATTTTCAAACTCCTCCTCCACACCCCCACCCCCCTGGATCATATTCCACTTAATCCCTTTGCCAGAAGTGCTCTGTTAGTAAGGAATTACTTAATGAGCTATGTGATTGGGAAAAAAAGTTTGAAAACCACTGTTTTAATCGTATGACATTGACTTGTTCTGTGCGTGGTTTCATAACTCGAGAGGAAATGGGCCAATGACAATTTATCTCAAGCAAAATCTTTCCTTCACAATTGGCTCCACTGCAGTCTTTCTCAGCCTTTTTTCCCATTCATATAACACTTTAAGCAATCTCTTACTCATTTTTCGACACTCCAAGGAATAAAGCCCCAACCTGTTCAACCTTTCCCTGCAGCTCAACTCCTGAAGACCTGGCAGCGTCCAAGTAAATCTTCTCTGCACTCTATCAATCTTACTAATACCCTTCCTGTAGCTAGGTGACCAGAACTGCACACAATACTCCAAATTTGGCCTCACCAACATCTTATACAACCTCACCATAAGTTCCCAACTCCTATTTTTAACATTTTAATTAATGAAGGCCAAGATGACAAAAGCTGTCTTTAGAACCCTGTCTTCCTGTGACACCACTTTCATGGAATTATGTAACTGTGTTTTATCTCTTGCTACCAATTTCTATAACTTCGCTGTTCAATTTCATATCGTTGGCTTTTGGATTATTTTATTGTGTCCCTTGATCTAGAGAGTTCTGGCAGAGCAAAGGAATTTTGTTTTCTTTTGTCAGGTCAAATTTTGTCACATTGATCCAAAAACAAGTATTTTCTCCATTCCTTCATTTCAGATTCTCTTCAGCTGTCGTATTGAACCTCACAGTGACGGCATCATGTTTGTCTTGTTTATCCTTTATCCCTCCATCCAGACAGATGTGTTGATCAACGAGTCGACTTCACTCATCCAGCAGCCAATTCTGCTGCTTGGGCTTTTCATCCCACTTATTCAGTTTGTTATCTCTCCTCTTCTTTTTCTCAAAAAGAGAATCAGGTTTGTTTGATCATCTTTTTGAATCCCAGTGAAAGGTTATCAACCTGAAGGTTTTAAAGCCGATTATTTTTCCAGTAGATGGCTTGCCGAGTATTTCCAGCATTGAATTTTTATTTTACTGCCTTGGTGTATTACTGAGTGCTTTAAATAGTAGAAGAAATGTGGGTTGGGTTAAGTGGAGATGATTATGGAGTGGATTTAGAAAAATAGACATAAAAGGGAAGGGAGCATGGAAATAGTTAATTCATCTTTTCAAATTGTTTTTTGAGCTATGATTGTTTTCTGATGTACGCGCAGTGTTCAGAATTAAAAATTTATTGTGATGAACATGTCACAAAATTTGTCATTTTGTTGCAACAATATAGGTGCAAATATTGCTATAAATTACATTTTTAAAAAAGAAATCTATTTGTGCAAAATGAAGAGTAAGTGAGGGAGTGACTGTGGTTCCTTGTCCATTCAGAAATCTGATGGAAGAGGGGGAGAAGCTGTGTTTGTACCATTGGGTGTTCGTCTTCAGGCTCCTGGACCTGTTTCCCTGGTGATAGCAGGGTGAAGAAAGCCTGGCCTGGGTGGTGAGGGTCCTTGAGGATAGAGGTTGTTTTCTTCAGACTCCGCCTCTTGGAAAAGTCCTTAATACGTGGGCCAAGGATGAAAGAGGAAAAGTTTAGTTGAAACATGAGGGGGAACTTCTCCACACAAGGTGGTGGGAGAATGGAACAAGCTGCCAGCTGCATGAGGAAATATGAGCTCAATGTTAGCATTGAAGAATTTGGACAAGTTCAGGGATACGAGGGGAATGGAGGTCTCTGGACTGGATTCTCGTCACTGAGACAAGGCAGAATAAGAGTTGTTCAGTGGGCGCACGAAAACATAAGACAGACAGCTGTGTTCTCAACCATTTAATGGACTGCACTTGGTGCAGTGTGCCAAGGAATGGCACGTCGATCTGTGGAGACTCCTGCTGGAGAGTGTGGGATGCTCACGGGGCTTAATTTAAACCTGCCGGTAGCAAACACTTCATTATGTCCCACCTTGTCTCGTGGAGCCCGGCACATATAACCATATGACAATTTACAGCACGGAAACAGGCCATATCAGCCTTTCGAGTCCATGCCATTTCACATGAACCACTCCACTCCCTAACCATTCCCCAGCCCCATCCCACACTCTGCCCATATCCTCCAACCCCCTCATATCCATATACACATCCAACAATCTCTTCAATGACAGAAAGGACCCTGCCACAACTATCTCTTCTGGAAGATCATTCCATTCTGCCACCACTCTCTGAGTGAAGAAACATCCTCTAACATTTCTCCTGAAGTTTTACCCCCTTACCCTTAAGTCATGCCCTCTTGTTCCAGCCTCCCCTGCCCTCAGTGGCAAGAGTCTACTCATGTCTTGCCTATCTATTCCCTTCATAATTTTAAATACCTCTATCATAACCCCCTTCAATTGTCCACATTCCAATGAATAAAGTCGCTGTCTCCTTCATCTTCCTCTGTACCCTAGGCAACATTTTTGTAAATCTTCTCTGCACATGGCTTCACCAATGCCTTAAACAGCTATACTCTAGTTTATGCTATGATTTATGAAGGCCAGCATGTCACATGCCTTCTTAACTACCGTGTCTACATGGGAAACCACCTTCAAGGAAATCTGTACCATAACTCAGGATCCCTCTGTTCCTCTGCCTTCCTCGATGCCCATCCCTGAACTGCATATGTCATATTAAGATTATTTTTTCTGGAATGCAGCACCTCATACTTGTCAACATTAAATTCCATCTGCCATCTTTCAGTCCACTTTTCCAAACAAACCAAATCCTGTAATCCAAGAAAACCTTCCTCACATTCCACCAGTCCCCCTATTTTTGTATCGTCTGCCTATTTGATTACCCAGTTAACCACCCCCTCATTCAAATCATGAAAATAAATGATAAACATCAGGGGACCCAGCACCAATCCCTGAGTCACACCGCTCGTCACAGGCTTCTATCCTCACAGACAGTTGTCCACCATGACTCTCTGCTGTCTGTTTTACAGCCACCTCTGAACCATCTCACTATCTATTAATCCCTAGTCACTGAACCTTCCTAACTAACTTTACATGCGGAACCTTATCAAAAGCCTTACTAAAATTCAAATAGATATCGTCAGCCGCCCTACCTTCAGCCACTTGCCTTGTCACCTCTTCAAAACATTCAACAAGATTCATTAAAATGATTTTCTCTTCATAAACCCATGCTGGGTGCCCCTGATCATTCCCTGCCTATCCAGATATTTGTACATACTATCTCTGAGAATACCCTCCATAACTTTTACCACCACCAAAGTAAAACTTACTGGCCGATAATTATTTGGCCTGCACCTTCTGCTTTTTTTAAATAGTGGAACAACATTTGCAACCCTCCAATCCCGCGACACCACACCCTTCTCCAGTGATGTTTGAAACATCACTGTCAGAGCCCCGGCTATTTGCTCCCTGACCTCCCTTAATGTCCTGGGGAAAATCCCATCAGGACCAGGAGACATCCAACGCTATTGACCCGAGAAGCTCCAAATTCCTCTCTTTACTAATCCCTATCCTTTCCATAACTAAGCCATTCACCTCATTTATCTCACATAGTCCAGTGTCCCTTTTGCTCGTGAATACAGAAAAGAAAAAAAATTGTTCAATATCTCCCCCATCTCATACAGCTTCTCACTTACACATAGTCCACCGTTCCCATTTTCCAGTGGACGTACTCTATCCTTAACCCTCTTTGTACTGTTCTCGTATCTGTAAAAACCCGAAGGACTCACTTTCACCTTATTAGCTATGGATACTTCATACCTTCTTTTTCCCTTTCTAATTTCCCTCTTGAGGTTCTTTCTTCAATATAAGTAAGGATCATAAATCTCATCAATCTTTTGTTTCTTATATTGAGCATGGGACTCCCTCTTATCCCGAATCATTCATAATTTTTCTAGAAATCCACAGCTCCCTTGAACTTCTTACATTTCAGCCGATATGGAACAAAATGATCCTGTACTCTCAAAATCTCACCTTTAAATACCCTCCAATTTTCCTCTTCATCATTTCCGGCTAAAAGATCAGCCCACACAACTCTGCAAATCTCTTCTCATTTCTTCAAATCTGGCCTTCCCCCACTCGAAGACCTTCGACTTCAGACATGACCTATCCCTTTCCATAATTAAGCTAAATCTAATTAACCCATGATCACTGGATCTGAAGTTCTTCCCAATGCTCACCTCCGCCACCTGCCCCATTTCATTCCCTAACCACAGATCAAACACTGCCCCCCATCTCGTGGGCATCTCCACATACTGCTGCAAAAAGCAGTCCTGAACACGTTGTCTAAACTCTAAGCCATGCTGACCTCTCACTGACTGTGTTTCCCAATCGATGTTAGGACTTCACTTGCCTCCTTTCCAGACCAATCAACCAAGGATGAAACTTAGTTTTGTCTTGTGTCATAATGGCAGAGGACATGAAATTCTGGTACATAGTAGGTGCATTGGATGCTGCTAAAGCATGTCGTAGAAGAGAATTTGTTGCTAATCCCCTGGCAGAAAACCAGTACACGAGGCGTCGCGCAATTTGTCTGCACATGTACCTCATGCCAGACTGCCAAAATTCAACGGCACACTAAGGCACTTCTTCAACCTTTCCCGGTGGTACACACGCGGTTGGAACATGTGCATGTGGATCTGCTCGGACCATTGCCAAAATCTCAAAACATGAGATACATTCTAACAGTCGTAGAACGTTTCACACGCTGGCCAGAGGCCATCTCGTTTCCATCTAGTGACACTGAGACAAGGGCCATAGCATTCATCATTAATTGGATGGCTAGATTTGGTTTCCTGACCCACATTGCATCAGACCACGCACCACAATTCACCCACAGTCCAACGGCCTTGTGGAACGTTTCCATTGGCAACTGAAGGCCCTACTCACCGGACACAATATAATCGATGAATTGCCATGGGTTCTATTGGGAGTGTGCACGGCTCCAAAGGAAGATGTCTGCATTGTCCGCAGAGATGGTTTATGGTACGGTCCTTACAGTTTCATGGGACATTCATTTCACACCAACTCTGACCTGAACGTCCTTCAGCAGCTTCGACATGGTGTTGTGATCAGCAAATCTTTTCCTACCCACTGGCATGGTTCCCCTAAACAGAATGTTCCCCCAAAACTCCTGGACACTGATTATATTTTTGTGCACAGACAGGTCCCAGGAGCGCCATTACAATGACCGTATGAGAGCCCTTTCCGCGTGATGAAGAAGGATGGGGTTGTGTATACTTTGGACATTGGGGGGCATTCACAGCTGTTTAGTGTGGACAGATGCAAGCCTGCCCATGTGGATCCCACTTCACCCTTTCAGTTCCCCCAGCACAGATGATGAGGGGGTCCACCTAAGGTCGATGCAGCTGGGGCTTTAGTTTCTGGTGACAGTTCTGGTGGGGGGGGGGTCGGGTAGCAGCTGTGTAGCGGGCTGAGTGGGGATGGTTCTTTGGTGGGCGCGTGAAAGCATAAGACAGACAGCTGTCTATTTAATGGACCACACGCACGTGGTGCTGCGTGTCAAGGAACGACACGTTGATCTGTGGATTCTCCTGACAGAAGGTGCGAGACACTCACAGGGCTTAATTTAAACCTGTGGTTCCGTGGATCAGTAGCAAACTCATAATGATGTCCCATCTTCTCCCATGGAGCCCGGGACACACGGTAAATAAAAGAAGCCTGCAAAGACTGAATAAAGCAGTCTTGTGTTGACTACATATATAAATATTTAGGGTAACTATCCCATTTACAGGATACTTTTCATCCATCTCACAGCCTGTGAGAAGAAGCTATTCCCCAGCCTGGCAGTCCTGATTTTGATGATGGATGTGGTGAAAGATGCTGTGCACTGGATGGAAATGGTCTTTTTACAATTCCTTGAGCCCTATTTGAACAACACTCCCAGTAAATGTCATCTGCAGAAGAAAGTGAGACCCCAGTGATCCTCACAATTCTGCATCATTCCTGTCTGATGCTTTACAGCTACTGGAGCGTCCAATGACTTAGCCAGACAGGAGACTCAACTGCGCTCCTGTAAAATCTCAGGAAGCATAAATCCAAATGAGTAAATCCATATTTTTTTAACTTTTCTGGTGTTTAATACAACTGAAGTAGAAAATTATAGTTCACCAAATGTAGTCACACTATCTTCACACATAGTAGTCCATTCTTCTTGGGATAATTCTAAGGATAAATCTTTCTCCCATTTAATATTTTATTTATCTAAATCCAGTTTGCCCATTTTCTCTTGCAACAAAGAATACATTTCTGAAATAAATCCCTTTTTTCCCCATTTACAATTACTTTTTTAAATTTAGTTAACTTAGGTATCTTCAATTCCCACCCAAAATACTTCAGTACTGGAGCACATACTTGAAAATATGCAAGCAAAGAATTTAACAGTACCACAATTTTTTTCCCCAAGCCTATCAAAAGAAAGAGTTGTCCCATTTCAAAACAATCTGCTAACACTTGAATACCTTTCATTTGGCAAATCTTTAAATACTAAAATTATTCATCGAGAAGAATATGAACTTGACATGGAATTTGAAATGAAACCTTATCTCCAGTTTCTGTTGCCAGATTTCTTTTATACCAAACATCACATAAATGTCATAATAGTGGGAAATTATAATAATGCAAAAGATGAGGAGTCCATCTAAATATACATTGATGTATAGTAGAATGAGAAATCTGTGCTAATTTCACTTTATCCAGGCGAGGAGGTTGATTAATTTTGAACATCATATTCATAAATTTTAACTGATAATTAATTAATAATTTAACAAATAATTCTGAAAATGAGGCCATTGTAGTCCCTAATGCATATTTCCATGTCAATTTTTGCAATAATACTCTAGCCAAAGTACCTTTCTATAAAAATATTCTGATGGCTGCATAACTCTTTAAAAAATATCTTTGGAAGCGAACATGGAATTGATTGAAAAAGATATTGAATACAAGGAAAAATGTTCACTTCAACACAATTCACACGTGCCATTCGTGTCAAAGGAAGATTTTTCCATTTAATTAAATCAGCTTTAATTTTATCAATAGAGAAACATAGTTCAGCTTACACAAATGTTGATAATCCGCATCAACCATTACCTCTAAATATTAAATTTTCTTCGTCCATCTAAGCTGTGTAATCTGTTTACAAGCAGGATAATCTTCCTCTGTAATTGGTAATATGTTCCTCTTATCCCGATTAACCTGATAACCAGACATTTCTCCATATTGAACCAAACAGGTTTGCAGATGTCATAACAATTACTGAGGATTTGTTAAATATATTACTACGTCATCTGCAAACAAATGAATCTTATATTCTCTTCATTTATTTTAATCCCAATAATTTTATCGTTTTGCCTTTTTGCTTGGGCTAGCAGTTCTATCACCAATGGTGACAAAGGACCACCTTGCTTAGTCATTGATTGATTCAAACAATATCTTTATCCATTAATCAAAGTCACAGTTGAACAATATTTTCAGAAGAAAATCTATTCTTAATAAAACCTGCTGGATCAACATGTATTAAACGTGATAAATACTTTGCAAGTCTATTAGCTACTATCTTATAATCTACATTTAATAAAGATATTGTTCGATATGAGGCAACTTTCAATGGGGCTCTTCCTTTTTTGCAATAACTAATTCTAGCTCTAGAAAAGAATTCTGGAAATGCTTTTGCTCTTCTGTAGATTGTTTAAGAACATCCATCAAAACAGGAGACAAGACTTCATAAAATTCTTTATAAAACCCTCCTGTAAACCCATCTTCTCCAGGTGATATTCAATATCGCTTCTTCAATTTCAAAATCATTGAAAAGAACTTCCAATTCTGTCCTATCTTTATCGTCCAAAACCGATAACTCCAAACTACCTAAAAAAGACTCAACACGTTCCTCATCCTGACTTACATCAAAAGAATATAAATTCTGGGAAAATGAGTGAAATTCATCATTCATTTCCTGAGGTTTATTATCTCATCGCATTTATTGTCCTTGATGCCTGTTCAGTCTTTAATTGCCGAGCGAAAACCTTATGCGCTCTTTCTCCTTACTCATAGTAACGCTATTTGGATCATTGTATTAATTTTTCATATTTATATGTTTGCATTATATTATAACAGTTTGAACTGAATCAAAAAACTATTTTTATCCACAGTCAAATTTCATTGGAATTGCTTTTCCAACATTGTTATATCCTTCTCCAAATGTTGGCTCTCCGCCAAATACTGTGTCTTAATTCTTGCAGTATAATTGATTATCACACCTCTTCAATAAGCGTTTGAAGCATCCCACAAAACAAATTTACTTTGGACTGAATATGTATTAATTGGCAAATAAGTCTGAATATGGTCTTTGATATAACTTACAAACTTTGGTTGCTTCAATAACATCCCATTAAACCTTCACCGATAAGGGTCTCTACATTATGCAAACCAGAACATGTGCAGGTGCACAATCCTTTATCCAGAACCCTTTGTGGGGGGGGGTGGGTCACTGTGTTCTGTATTTCAGATTTTTCTGGATTTTGGAAAGCCAGATTTAAGCCCACCCAAATTATGCTGCTGTATCCACCCCCACTCCCTTTCAGTCACACTGCCATTTTCCCCCCACCCCTCGCCCGCCTGACTCGCACTCCCATCTCTCTCCCCACTTGCTCATGTTTGGTAAAAGGATTGTGTACTTCTACTTAACAATGAGGAATGATCAGACAATTCCTACTCTTATACTCTGCATGTATAAATCTACCCTGTAATTGTGCTGACATTAAGCAAAAGTCGATTCTCAAAAAAGGATCATGTCTAGGTGAATAAAAATAAAAGACTTTTTCTGTCAGAATTAACTCCCTCCACATTTCCACCAAATTCAAATCTTTCATTGAGTCTTACATCCATTTAGCTATTTTGGTTCTTTGTACAGTTTTTGGAAATGTATCCAACACACAATTAAAATCCCCACCAACCAAAATATTTTCATTAGCTTGACCCAGATTCCAAAAAGTTTCAGAAATCGCGTCTTCATTATTTTCATTGGGTGGATAAACATTCATCAAAGTCCATGCTTCAGCAAAAATTTTACAATTCACCAACAGCTCTCTACCCAATGTGGCAGAGAATGATTCCAACTGAAACGGTATCTTCTTCTGAACCAAAGTTGCAACTCACCTCTAGCTTTCGAATTAAATGAAGATGCAAAAACATGTCCTACCCAATCTCTCATCAATTTCATATGTTCTTTCTCAGACAAACGAGTTTCTTGCAAAAAGGCAACATCAACCGTCATTTTCTTTATATATGCCAATATTCACTTCCTTTTCATCTGATTATTAAGTCCTTTAACATTGAAGGTCACAAAATTTAAGTGAGCCATAACTTAATTTCCTCTTGAGATTGGCACTTCACAGAGCAATTACATATTTTAAAAATCCTAACCCACCCCCCCCTTTCAAACAATAAGAAACCCCTGTAAACAATGTAAAAATCTACAAGTACAAAAGTCGGACCCCCCTCTGTGGACCAGCTGCAGTTAATGCCACAAGTGGCAGTTGGCTTTAGAAGTAGCAGAGACGACCATCACCCCCCAACCGAACATTAAAACCCATCCGTCATCCCAGTGATAACACCCACATTGAGCATGAGCTTCATCTTCAACATCACTCACCAATTCTGATTCCAATTCTTTTCCCTGTTCCCTTCCCAATTTTAACATCGGGCATTTTCCCCATCAATTCCTTCAAATCTGGGAAGGAATTTGCAAAAGATAATGCACCATAAGGACTCTCAAAACATTGAGACTGATCTGGCCCATAATTCACCTTAAATATCGTCGGACACCGAAAAGTAAACTTATACCCTTTCTTCCACAGCACTGCTTTGACCAGATTATACTCTTTCTGTCACTTAATAATCTCCTGACTTAAATCAGCATAAAATAAAACCCTATTGCCTTGAACCATCATAGGGCTTTGATCAAGGCGAGCTTTCTGAACTGCAAGCCGCAATATAATTTCTCTATCCTGATATCACAAACATCTTAAAAGAACTGCTCTTGACATTTGACCCAGAAAAGGTTTTCTCCTTCACACCCTATGAGCCCTATCTAAAAAGACTCGACTCCCAACATCTCTGGAATCCATTTCCAGAAATAATTTTACAGGATCTGAACCATCAATATCTTCCGGCAGACCAACTATCTTAATATTATTACGACAACTTTGATTTTCTAACGAATCAATGTTTTTTAACAAATCTCTCTTCTGGACATCCAAGCCTGTAAACAAATCCTCAATATGATCCATTCTCTCTGCATAATGGCCCACACGGTCCTTACAGTCAATAAAAATGTCTTCTATCTTCTTAAATTGATCTTGTCCAGTGTCCACTGCTGTTAACCTCTTATTAATATCAACTTGAATAAATGTAATTTCTTCACACATACCAGCCATTATTTCCTTTATAGCAGCAAATTGATCATTTAAAGTTTCAAAATTTAAGGTCATAGAAGACATAATCTTTTCATTTGGTTGGATCAGTTCTATAGACATGAAGTTGACTTCCATCCCTGTTGCAGGGGCCTTGAAGACTGGGGAAGGTGTCTGTGGTTAAACAACAGCTTTCATTGGAGAAGGAGATGTTCTTAAAGCTTAAGGCCTTCCTTCAGTGAGTCCAACTGCAGCAAATAGTCATTCTTGCTCTTCTTCTTCTCGAATTTCTGAGTTGTCCTCCTCCACCTCATACCTGGCAGCCCTACTGCAGATTTCCTGCATGTGAGAACATCCATCCATGCTGAGAAGCTCAGTAGCACCAGAGGAGCATCTTCAGATGGGCCGCTGCATACAGTCAGTCGCCTTCCCGCGAACTCGCGCTCACATTCGAGCACCCACCCCCCTGCTCTCCTTAGTCAAGCCAGGCTTGGGTCGGATTCCACGCTCACTCTCCTGGCCCACCCCCAGGCCAAAGATCTTGGTGATATCTTGCGTCTCTGGAGGCGCAGAGGATGCAGACATTTCTTCCAGCTTCTCTTGGGTTCCACGTTGAGGATTTGGATCTATCTCTAACTGCTCCTGAGGTTCCTTCTGGAAGGTCGGCCTTGCTTCTTCTGCACTTTTCACAGGTTGAAAACCTAGGTTTTTTTCTAAGTTGCTGGTAATGAAATGGTATTGTATGAACTGACCAGTATAGGCATGGGCTGGCCCACCCTCCTGATGACATCCTCTCCGAGACTCCTCCCTGGACTCCTCCCCTGTGACCCAGGCCATAAAGGTCGAGCCACCTCTTCCATCCCTTCACTTACCTAGCTTGCACGCGGGCCTGCAGTCTTGTATGTAATAAAGCCTATCGCTCCCCTTAGTCTTTGTCTTTTTGATTTTTAGGGCAACTGTCAGTGCCCAACACTGCTGTTTTCCTTTCTTCATTTCCAGAATCCTACAGTAGTAAATTAATGTTCAAAACATTGATAAAGTCAAAAAATTCACTACAGTTCGAGTATTGAATAGTTCAGTCAGGGAGAGGTGTCTTCTCACGTCATTTTCTGATGCCATCTTTCCACGACCCCCCACCCCACCTCCCCTCAGCTGACTCCTTGAACACCATCCAATCCACAAACTCTAGGCAGGCCTGCAGCTGTATTCCCTCACGTGACCACCTTCTGGTTGTCCTGATCTCGTAAGTGTTGTGAGCAATTTTAGGCCCCATTTCTAATAGAGGATGTGATGGGCCAGAGGTGGTTTACAAGAATGATCCTGGGGATGAGCGGAATAATGTTTGCGGAGCATTTGATGGTTCTGGGCCTATACTCGCCTGAGTTTAGAATAAGGAGGCAGGACCTCATTGAAATCTGATGAATAGTGAAAGGGCTGGATAGAGAGGATTTGGCCAGTAGTGGGAGAGTTTAGGACCAGTGGGCACAACCTTAGAATAAAAGGATGACTGCTTAAAACTGAAATGGAGAAACATTTTCATCTCGAGCAGTGATTTTCAAACTCCTCCTCCACACCCCCACCCCCCGGATCATATTCCACTTAATCCCTGTGCCAGAAGTGCTCTGTTAGTAAGGGATTACTTAAGGTGGAATGTGATTGGAAAGAAAAAGTTTGAAAACCACTCTTTTAATTGTACGTCATTGACTTGTTCTGTGCGCGGTTTCATATCTCCAGAGGAAATGGGCCAATGACAATTTTTCTCAGGCAAAATATTTCCTTCACAATTGGGTCCACTGCAGTCTTTCTCAGCCTTTATTCTCATTCATATTCCACTTTAAGCAATCTCTTACACATTTTTCGACACTCCAAGGAATAAAGTCCCAACCTGTTCAACCTTTCCCTGTAGCTCAACTCCTGAAGATCTGGCAGCTTCTTAGTAAATCTTCTCTGCACTCTTTCAATCTAACTAATACCCTTCCTGTAGCTAGGAATTATTTTTTTTATATAAAGAAAAATCCGATTATTTTTCCAGTAGATGACCCGCTGAGTATTTCCAGCATTGAGTTTTTATTTTACTGCCTTGGTGTATTACTGAGTGATTTGAATGGGAGAAGAAATGTGGGTTGGGTTAAGTAAAGATGTCTAGATTATGGAATGGATTTAGAAAAATAGACGTAAAAGTGGAGGGTTCATGGAAATAGTTAATTCATCTTTTCGAATTTTGGAGTCTCCTGCCGAAAAGCATGGGATAATCGCGGGGCTTAATTCAAACCTGCCGGCAGCAAATTCTTAATGATGTCCCACCTTGTCCCGTGGAGCCCAGCACATATAACCATAGAACAGTTTACAGCACGGAAACAGGCCACGTCGGCCCTTCGAGTCTGTGCCAGTTCACATGAACAACTCCACTATTTTTCCCCTCAACACTCTGGCCATATCCCTCCAACCCCCTCATGTCCATGTACACATCCAACCTTCACTTAAATGACAGAAAGGACCCTGCCGCAATGATCCCTTCTGGAAGATCATTCCATTCTGCCACCACTCTCTGAGTGAAGAAACATCCTCTAACATTCCTCCTAAAGTTTTGCACCCTTACCTTGAACTCATGCCCTCTTGTTCCAACCTCCCCTGCCCTCAGGGGAAAGAGTCTACTCTCGTCTAGTCTATCTATTCCTTTCATAATTTTGACTACCTCTATCATAACTTCATTCATCCATCTACGTTCCAATGAATAAAGTCACTGTCTCCTTAATCTTTATCTGTACTCGAGATGTTGTAAGCCACGTAACATTTTTGTAAATCCTTTCTGCACCCTCTCCACCTTATCTATTTCATTCCTATATTTGGAGACCGGAACTGAAAACAATTCTCTAAACCTGGCCTCACCAATGCCTTAAACAGTTGCAGCATCACTTTCCAGCTATACTCTAGTCTATGCTATGATTTATGAAGCCCAGCGGACCATATCTCTGGTTAAGACCCACTGTCTTAACGTCCCTCATATGCAAGATTTTGCCTCCCATCTGCACAATTTCTGTGCTTTCTCCAAGGTTGATCTTGTCATGAGATACCATCAGATCCCATCCACAAGGAAGACATTCCTAAAACGGTGATTATTACCCCTTCTGGTCTTTTTGAATGTCTTAGGATGCCACTTGAGTTGAAGAATGGTGTTCAAACCTGCCAGCGGGTTATAGACAGTTTGGGCAGAGATTTAGAGTTCCCTACGATCTACTTGGATAACATCTGGTAAAAACAATGGCATCACGAATATGCTGTCCAGACCGACTATATATCATATTCAGGGTGACATTGATATTTCTGAATTAGCCAGTGTCCAGGCAATGGACCCCGATGTTCAGGCATACAGTACGGCCATTACTAACCTGGACATACAGCAGAGGGCAGCACAACTGGGTGGCCAACCTTACGTTGTGACATGTCTTTGGGCTACATTAGACCAATGTTTCCTGCATCTTGGAGGAAACACCTTATTGACCAGATACACAGCTTATCTCATCCATCCATCAGAACATCTGTCAAGCTCATGTCAAATAAATATGTATAGCATGGACTGAGAAAATGCGTTGTGCAATGGGTTTGCACATGTACCTCCTGCAAGACTGCCAAAATTCAGTGCCACACTAAGGCACCTCTTCAACATTTCCCGACGGAATGCAGACAGTTGGAACACGTGCATGTAGACCTGCTTGGACCATTGCCAGAATCTGAAAACATGAGATACATTCTAACAGTTGTAGAACATTTCACGTGCTGGCCAGAGGCCATCCCGTTGCCATCCAGTGACACTGAGACAAGGGCCAGAGCATTCATCGTCAACTGGATGGCTAGATTTGGTTTTCCCACATTAATTCCGTCCGCGGAAAACAATTCACCCACGTTCCCACTGGCAACTGAAGTCCACTTTTAAGGCCTGACTCACTGGTCCCAATTAGGTTGATGAGTTGCCATGCGTTCTTTTGGAGTGCACACAGCTCAAAAGTAAGATATGTCTGTGTTGTCCGCAGAGATGGTTTATGGTCTGGTCCTAACAGTTTCATGGGACATTCATTTCACAACCAACTCTGATCTGAATATCCTTCGGCAGCTTCGACATGGTATCACGATCAGCAAAGCTTTTCCTACCCACTGGCTTTGATCCCCTTAACAGAATGTGCCCCACAACTCCTGGACGCTGATTTTGTTTTTGTGCACAGACAGTACACAGGAGTGTTGTTACAACGACCGTATGAGAGCCTTTTCTGCGTGGTGAAGAAGGATGGATTTGAGTATACTTTTGACATTGGGGGACATTCGCAGCTGTTTAGTTTGGACAGACATAAGCCTGCCCATGTGGAATCCGCTTCACCCATTCAGTGCCCCCATCCCAAAAGATGAGGGTGTCCACCTAAGTTGCATGCAGCTGGTGTTTTTCTTTCTGGCGACGGTTCTGGGGGTGTAGCAGCTGTGAAGCGGGCCGACTGGGCAAGGTTCTTTGGTGGGCACATGAAATCATAAGGCAGACAGCTGGGTACTCATCCATTTAATTGACCGCATGCACGTGGTGCTGTGTGCCGAGGAACGGCACGTTGATCTGTGATTTCCCCTGCTGGAAGGTGCGGGACACTCAAAGGGCTTACTTTAAACCTGTGGTCCCGTGGATCTGCAGCTAACTCATAATGATGTCCCATCTTGACCCATAGAGCCCGGGACATGCTGTAAATAGAAGAAGCCTGTAAAGACTGAATAAAGCAGTCTTGTGTTGACTAACCTGGTATGTGTGTGTGTGTGTGTGTGTGTGTGTGTGTGTGTGTCTGTTGCTTTTCATAGCTCTATCGAAGTAGCCACTACATATATTAATATTTGGGAGGATTATCACACTTACAGGATACTTTTCATCCATCTAACAGCCTGTGGGAAGAAGCTATTCCCCAGCCTGTAAGACCTCTTTTTGATGATGTACGTGGTTAAAGATGCTGTTCACTAGATCAAAATGGTCTTTGCACTATTCCTTGAGCGCAATTTGAACAACACTCCCAGTAAATGTCATCTACAGAAAAAGGGAGAGCCCAGTGATCCTCACAACTCTGCATCATTCCTGTCTGATGCTTAACAGCAACTAGATCATCCAATGGTGCAACCAGACAGGAGACTCAACTGCGCTCCTGTAAAATCTCAGGATGAGAGCCGTTGGCCTTGACCTCCTCAGCCTCCTTGGGAAGTGTAGGCACTTCATGACCAATGAGGAGGTGTGATTGTTTTGTGTATTAATACGTGTGCTGTATGGATGGGAATTTTATGTGATTGTATTGTCTATTCTTGCTCTTTAACAATCTTTAATGGATAGAAGTAGTCATTGTACTTTAGGATGTACAATCATGTACAGATTGTCCTTAAATAGCCATTTGGCCCAGATGTCTATTCAGTCCAAGAATACTTTCGATCACAGGCAGATTTTGAACAATAACACCATTCATTCTAAAACAAACATTGGTTTTAATTTTCTTTAAACAGAAAAACAAACAGGATCAAACTTTAACTTATCACTATTAATTTAACAGCCTTCCATTACCGCCTTCTAATTTTAAGTGCAGGTGTATTTAATGTGCATAAAGTTCTTTGACACAACTCCAAGTTCACCGGCATCTATCAATTCTTATACTGTGCACAGAATTCAACATTTATGAATTTTCACCAAGCTCTGGTGCTAAGAAGTAAATGTGTACCCTCCAGGAAGGTTTTTGTTGGTTTCAGAGAGGGATTTCATGCACATTGGACACACATAAAGTGATTCCCTCTGATCAGCCACTTTGGTGTCTTGCCAAAGAAACTTGACCCATCAGGGTTTTCCAAATGATAACCTCTTCTGCAGGTCACAATTGATTTCCTTTTGTTTCCCTTATTTCAGGTGAAACATCATTTCTAGCCAGCCATTTCCTCTTGTATGGACAACAAAGTTTTTCAACAGGCTGAACTGAGAACTCACAACCAGTCTTCAAAACAAGATGCCAGCTTGCCATCTCTCTCTCTCTCTCTCTCTCTCTCTCTCTCTCTCTCTCTCTTTTTTAGAAAAAGCCTATTTGGTCTCTCCTCTCTGCTTGCAAAACCACATGACCTTCTTAGAACAGCAAACTGGAACCAGCCAGATACTGCACCAGACCCAAATTACTGAGTCCATTCATCTGTTGCTTTAAAAACAATAATCTATTTACACCTGCTTTTGAAATTCTTTAGCAAAACAGCCTCCTTGTTTTATCTTTGCAAAGGCTATCGGCGCCTGAATGACTCACTCTCAGCAAAGCTCTTGCGTTTTAAATAAGATCTGTTTTGTGAAGTGTATGTGTTTGTTTGTGACCTAAACGACTCCTCCAATCCATCTCTTTCAAAAACATCTCTATATACAATGTAAAATATATAATCTGTCACAGGACAGAAGCAGCAGAAGAGCTGTGATAAAATCAATGGTGTCCTTGCAAAAAAAAAAGTGGGAAGAGGTATAATCCAGTTGGCTCTGGTGAGTGTAGTTTGTAATAGTTTGAAACTTGAACCTCTCTCTCTATTTCAGGAGACAATTTACTGTCATGTAATTAAAAAGTGTCATATCACACAAAATTGCTTTTTTCCTGCTGTCAGACAGACAGACTCACATCTGGCAGAAATTGACTGAAATGCCTCTTACGGTCAGAGAAAGACTGAGTGCTACCCACCACCCCCACCACCCCAAACCCTGGGCCAAGTCACTGAGGGTCTGTGGATTGTCTTTCAATGCTCACAGACCAATCCAAGTCATTGGCAATGTGAGCTCCAGTTTTGAACATCTGACATAATTAGGAACCATTTAGCACTCACTCGTATCCCAGGTCTGATACCTGACACCCTTTTAGCCAGTTTTGACCCAGTCTCTAGCAATCTACAGCCTGTTGTGAGTTCCTTGACTGCTTTGTCCAGAAGCCCGCAGCCTGCGTGGGTTCCTCTCCTCAAGTCACCAACAGCCTGCCACCTATGTGGGTCCTTCAGCTGCAAAACCCCTCACTGGTCTGCTTCCTTGGACACTGACCCGTGGATTGAATCCTCTGCTTCTGAGATGTTGGTGGGGTGTGGTCTTTATGTTTTCTGGTGCTCTGCATTAGTCGTCCGCTTCCCCAGAGTTCACGGTGGTGAGGAAATCTAACAAATCTAAATTTAAAAAATGTAACTAAGAGGAGAATCTCACATGTCTAGAGGGATGGAAAGGGAATTATTACAAATTGAAGCCTGATATTTGAATATTCAGGTGCCAAATTTGCAAAAGCATATTTCTCAAGCTATATGTAATTTTTTCCAAAGGAATACAAGTTTGAATTTTTGCATGTCATCTTGCCATCCCTAAAAATATATATATATCTGATTTCCAAGTAAGTGCAATACATGTCCTCATCACTGCTAATGTTAATTTAACAAATTTCCATTGATATATTAATAGATTTAATTTGGGCCTTGTTCCTTCAATATTTTGTAATAAAGATAAGGTCAGATTCTGCTGGAAAACATCTCCTGTAACTTGTTCCAAAAAATTTGTAATTCTCCCCAAAAAGATCTCACATTAGGACAAAGCTAAGTTGAATGCAAGAAAGTTGCGACATCTTCACCACACCTAAAACATTGATCTGATAATTCTGATTTTATTCTAATCAATTTCATTGGTGTAAGAAGTCACTGTAGAAGAAAAACTAGTTGTGAATTCCTTCCTCACTGCTGCAGTGTGGAACTCTGGTCAATAGTTCCAGACTGCTGAGTTGAAGTGAATTAATACAACTCCCCTGGATCATGTGATCTCTTTTGCCAAATCAGCTTCCTGAGGAGCTTTTCAAATCCAACAGCCTGAGTCACCTGACTCCAGGTGCAGCTTTCAGATAAAATCCTTGCTGACATCTGCTACATGACTGATGTAAAAACAATTATACTGAATTAATTTATGGATCTCCCCATATTTGCCAATCAATTAAATTATTCAGATCCATTTCCCACCTTTGTCTCAACTTATGAACTCCTCATTTAAAAGTTCCTACTTGTAATAAAGAGGATATCATCAAATAATTTATTTTTAACAATTCCTCTTATAAGGAATTTCTATTTCAGTACAACATGGTTGGTCCTAACTTATCCTTCAAATATGCTCTTAGTTGGAAAGAGCAAAAAAGATTGTGATGAGTTATACGATATTTATTTCTCAGTTGCTCAAATGACATTAATTGTCCCCTTTCATAACAATCTTCAACATTTATAATCCCCTTACGAAACCCGCTATCCAGAAATTGATGATCCTTTAAAAAAGATATGAGGATTTTGAATCAAAGCCATTCTGGGTGATGTACATCCATTTACACCAATTTCATCATTTATTTTATTCCATATATTAATCAAATGTTTCAACAATTGTGTATCTTTATCACCAACCATTAATTTCGATTCCCACTTGTATATAAATTCTTCTGCTCTTCCCTCTCCTATTTTATTTGATTCTATTTTAACCCTTTCAAAAAAAGAAGCAAGAAATCTCATTTGAGCTGCTCCATAACAATTTTTAAAATGAATAAGATGCAGTCCTCTCAATGCAGAATTTGCATTGGGTTACTTGTAACATGGGATTCAATTGGAAATGGGTTCACGTGACATAAACCCACAATGCAGAATGCTTTCTAAGAAGGGAATACAAGAGGAGGGTTGTCTAGGTCTCCAGCAGGATATAGATCACAAGATATAGGAGCAGAAGTAGGCCCGTCGAGTCTGTTCCACCATTCTTCCACTCACCCCCACTCCCCAGCTTTCTCCCCATAACCCTTGATTCCTTGACTAATCAAATACCTGTCAATCTCTGCCTTAAATACACCCAATGATCTCACATGGGTTTCACGACCACTGACAAAATCAATTTTTCCACATTTGTTTTAAATTGACACCCTTTTATCCTGAAATTATGCTCTCCTGTCCTAGAATCCCCTACCATGGGAAACATCTTTGCCATATGTAATCTGCCCAAGCCTTCCAGCATTTGAAATGCCTCTGAGGACCCTCTTATCCTTCTGTACTCCAACTAGTACAGTCGAAGAGTCGACAATTGTTCCTCATATACTCACCCTTTCATTCCTGATATCATTCCAGTAAATCATCTCTGACCTTCTCCAACTCCAGCACATCTTTTCTCAAATTCGGTACCCAAAACTCTAATTCTGATTGAATGGAAAGCGAATTCTCCAACGACACAAACACAACAGTTAAATGATATTATGTCTTGTTAATATTTACAAAAATTATAGAAGAGTCAATTAATAACTTTCAACAGATGCTGGGACCCATTTATGGACCATTGTCATAACCTAAAGCATTAGGGTTGTTCTGAAGCTTGGTGCTGTGTTACGAGTCCAGAGGATCCCAAAACCCAGCAGCAATAGATATTCACCAAGACAAATGGTGACTTAAACAAAAGCTGATTTTAATTATCTTTCAAGATGAAAATGGAATAACACTTTAACTTATCACTATTTTATTACTTTAACTGACTTTACCCAACTTTCCCCCCATCTAATTCTAAGTGCACGTGTGTGTAAGTTCAGAAAAGTTCTTTGGTTCACAGTCCAATCTCACTTCTCATTAATCCAAGTTCACTGGTTGCAGGCCATTCTTCTACTGTGCACAGAATTTATCAAATATAATGTTCACAGGTTTGGTGCTCGAAAGGTAAATAATTACTGTTCAGGAAGGTTCTTGTTGGTTTTCAGAGAGAGGTGTGTTGTTCAGGGAAGTATTAGGGTGTTTGTGACTCAACGTATCAGCATCTGAAGTCTGTTATCTCTTCGGAAAAGCTCTGATCGCTTTAGCGTGGAGCAGAGCTGAACCAGGACTTTGCAGGTATTTAAGGGAGTGTGTGGGCAGGGTTTGTTCTGGACCAACAATCTCACCAAATGACTCTGCTTGAAATCAAGATTCAAATCATTTTGAGGAATACAACAGGAATTGTTCAACAAGAGCCTGGTGTTCCCTGAGGAGTTTTCTTTCAATAGTGGAAATGATTTATTTAAAAACCCCATTAATCTTCCTGATGCAGATCTTTGTATTTAACTTTCAGGTTGCTATCTGTTGTTAACTTGGAGGCCTTTAATCAGGTGACTGGGTGGAATCTTTGCTTTAACCAAGCAGTTCGCTTGCAATTTTCCAGCTGTAGGATGCAGTGCAGTTGCTTGCAAGTTTAGCAAGTGGGATTATGATGTGAAACAGCAAATCACAGCGTCATTTTTGTGTTTGAAAATGCCAATGTGAAAATTTTAACTTTGGTCTCCTTGGTTTGCTTAAGTTAACAGAGGAGACGTTGGGTCAAGCTGAGAAGACAGAGGTTGGATGCCCATTTGGAGAATCAACTGGGGAAAGAAGAAAGCACAAAACGAGGGTCTGAAAAAATAATGAAGCAGACTGAAGTGCTGTTGAACCAAACCCAGGTAAAGAATTTAATTTTGTACAGCATACTTAAGAGACCAAATGATTTGGGTTTTTAATCATGGGTCCTCTACCGGCACCACCTACGGCTCCTAGAACGCTTCCACCAGCGTTGTCTCCGCTCCATCCTCAACATCCATTGGAGCGCTTACATCCCTAATGTCGAAGTACTCGAGATGGCAGAGGTCGACAGCATCGAGTCCATGCTGCTGAAGATCCAGCTGCGCTGGATGGGTCACGTCTCCAGAATGGAGGACCATCGCCTTCCCAAGATCGTGTTATATGGCGAGCTCTCCACTGGCCACCGTGACAGAGGTGCACCAAAGAAAAGGTACAAGGACTGCCTAAAGAAATCTCTTGGTGCCTGCCACATTGACCACTGCCAGTGGGCTGATAACGCCTCAAACCGTGCATCTTGGCGCCTCACAGTTTGGCGGGCAGCAACCTCCTTTGAAGAAGACCGCAGAGCCCACCTCACTGACAAAAGGCAAAGGAGGAAAAACCCAACACCCAACCCCAACCAACCAATTTTCCCTTGCAACCGCTGCAATCGTGTCTGCCTGTCCCGCATCGGACTTGTCAGCCACAAACGAGCCTGCAGCTGACGTGGACTTTTTACCCCCTCCATAAATCTTCGTCCGCGAAGCCAAGCCAAAGAAGAAGAAATGAACAAAATCTGATTAGAATAGAAGTTTATGGAATGTTTGGAAGTTGCCACAAAAAAATGGAGATATAAATTAAATGTTGTAATTAAGATAAATGAACAATACAATGAGCCTGGTGTCTCAGTATCTGCCTCCCTTGACTGAACATCACCGTTAAACCTTCTCCCCAATATGAACCTGATGTCAAAGTATCTGACACAGTTAATCGTACATCAATATTAAACCTTCGCACGAATTTGAATCCTGTCTCAAAGTTTCTGCCTCAGTCTATCGTACATCAACGAAAAACTTTCTCCCCCCCCCACCCGTGATCCTGGTGTAATAGAATCTGCCTCAGTCTACCGTCCATCACCGTTAAACCTTCTCCCCACTGTGAACCTGGTGTCATGGTAGATATCTCAATATACAGTATATCACCGTTAAACCTTCTCCCCAATGTGAACCTGGTGTCACAGTATCTGCCTCAGTCTACCGGACATCACCGTTACACCTTCTCACTACTATGAACTTGGTGTCACAGCATTGGACTCAGTCTAACATACATCACTGATAAACCTCCTCCCCACTGTGCACCCTGTGACACAGTATCTGATGCAGTTCATGGGTATATCACTGTTAAACCTTCTCACAAATGTGAATCCTACTATAAAATAATACTCCCCTTCTAAGTCTCTCTGTATTCTAATCCCCACCTATTTTAAAATTCCAAAAAAAAGAGAAAAATCAATCCCAAAACAAGCTACTCAAAAGTAGTAGCCCCCTAAAAATCTGGGTGTGGTGAAGTGCACAAGTGGCAGGTGACTAAAGGACTCTGTGTCACCCACCCCCAGTCAGACTTTCACAAAGTCCTGAAACAAAAACATTCAACCCAGTGATTCCAGTCCCACTGATTGTTCCGGATCTTCAATATCGAGAAGACTGCGTCAATTCAACTTTTTTCCCATTCTTTCCATATTTTCCAATCTTCCCATTTCCATTCCCATTGACCCTTCCCTTCGGTGACAATGGTGACGATCGCCCATTTCCTCGTCCATCTGGCAATGAATTAGCAAATAATAAAGCATCGTGGTCATTCTCAAAAAACTGAGATTGAAAATTCCCATAAAAATCTTTCAATACTGCCGCATGACGAAAAGCAAATTTATATCCCTTTCGCCACAGTACTTCTTAGGCTGAATTAAATTCTCGGTCTCTTCTGATAATTTCTTGACTCAGATCTGCATTAAAAAAACCCTATTATTTTGAACCATCAGTGGAGCCTGATTTTGCCGTGTTTTCTGCACCACCAATCGGAGGATCATCTCTCTGTCTTGATATTTAAAACAGCGAATCAAAACTGCTCGTGGTAATTGGCCTGGAAATGGTTTCTTCCTTAACGCTCTGTTCGCTCGATCTAATTCCAGTTCATCTGGAACGAATTACCTGCCCTACACTTCTGGGATCCATTTCTTCAAAACCTTCACCAGATCCGAACCTTGCATATCTTCCGGAAGACCTACTATCTTAACATTATTTCTACGACTTTGGTTTTCTAATGAGCCAAACTTCTTCAATAATTCCTTCTTCTGAATCCCCCAATCTACAAAAGGATCTTACACTATTTCCATTTTTTCTCTATTACACTCCATTTGACTCTTGCATTCAAGAAAGCCTCCTCAATCTTTTTAAAATGATCTTGCACAGTATCCACTGATCGTGTCCATCTCGTAACATCACTCTTAACTACATTAATATTTTGCTTCATAAAAGTTATTTCTTCACACACAGTGTTCATTTTAGATTTCATTTCTGAAAATCCTTGAGTCATCTGATGAGTCATCTGCATTGATATATTTGACATATCTTCCATGAGCTGAGCAATCCCTTCCAGAATAGGAAACACAGAATCCAGTCCAGGATCCATCACCTCCATTTGAGGCTGACGGCTCTCTTCTTCCTCCAAAGCAGTAAGTCCTCTTCCAGTATGGTTGCGGGTCTGGTCACCCGACAACAGCGTGCCGACCTCATCAGCTCACTGTCGCTCAGGCTCCCCCACAGCCCACATCGTCTCCAAAGGTTCGTGGACCCTCAACACACTTTGCATGCCCAGTAGGGCACCGACTGCGCAGGTGCATCTTCTGATGCTACATTGCACTCCCCCGGACCACCAGGCAATGCTGCAGGATCACGGGCCTGTCCTCGCTCAGCTGGCCCACACTCACGCCTGTGTTCATGAGCGCACGAGTCGAAACTGCCAAAATCATCGCTGAGCTGGTGCCATCTTGCGATTGCAGAAGCCGGGCAGGAGTCCTCTGAGACTTGGGGACTCCAGTCGATGACTCCGTTGCTTCAACTTGAACTCGGCCTCAATTCTTCAACACATTTGTAAGGTAATTTCTTCTGAAACTGAGTTTTCGATTTTTTCACATTTGCAGCCATTTCAATCATCCACTATTTCAGTTTTTTTTATCAGTATTTTAAATCACTTTTACAACTTTTAAAATCGAGCATTTAATAGTCTAACTGGGGAAGGGTGGAACCACCCATCTACCCTCTGTGCCATCTTGTCACAGTATCTGACACAGTTTATAGTAAATCACTGTTAAACCTTCACATTACTGTGAATGCTGTCTCTCAGTTTCTGCCTCAGTCTACCATTCATCAATGTTAAACCTTCTCCCCCTGTTAACCTAGTGTTAAAGTATCAGCCTAAGTTTACCACACATCACCATTAAACTTTATCCCCATTGTGAGACTGGTTTTACTGTATCTGCCAAAGTTTACCGTACATCACCAGTAAACCTTCTCCTCAATGTGAGCCTGGTGTTACTCTATCTGCCACAGTTTAGTGTACATCACCATTAACCTCCTCCCCACTGTGAACCAGGTTTCACAGAATCTGCCACATTTATTGTACATCATTTTTAAACCTTCTCACTACTGTAAACCTGGAGTCACAGAATCTGCCTTATTCTTCCATACATCTCTGTTAAACTTTCTCAGTACTGTGAACACGGTGTCACAGTATCTGCCAAAGTCGACTGTACATCACCATTAAAATTCTCCCCACATTGACCCATTTTTCACTGTTTTTGCCACCATTTATTGTACATCACAGTATATTCCACAGTTTATTGTACATCAGTGATATACCTTCTCCTCATTGTGAATGTAGTGTCACCATATCTGCATCAGTCTTCTGTACATCACCATAAACTTCTCCCCAATGTGAACCTGGTGTCACTTGATATGCCACAGTTAAGATTACATCACTGTAAAACCTTCTTCCAACTGTGTACCTGGTATCACAGTATCTACCACAGCTTATCGTGCATTACTGTTAAACCTTCTCGCTACTGTGAACTCGGTGTCACAGTATCTGCCAATGTCTACCGTATATCACCGTTAAATATTCTCCAAACTGTGAACCTTTTGTCACAGTGTCTGCTCAGTTTATCGTACATTACTGTTAAACCCGCTGGATAAGCTCCAGAGAGCGAAAGAGGAGTTCTCACATCTGCAGGAACTGGGGATCATTCATCGCTCCAACAGTCCTTGGGCTCGCCACTCCACCTGGTCCCAAAAGCCTCCAGTGGCTAGTGCCGCTGCAGAGATTTTCGACGGCTTAATGACACGACAGTACCTGACCGTTACCCCATCCCTCACTTTCAGGACTTTACGGCCAATCTGCATGGCATGAGAGTATTCTCCAAGGTCGATCTGGTGCAAATCCTGTTGCACCCCGAGGATATCCCCAAAGCAGCTATCATCAACCCCTTCGTCTTGTTCGAATTTTTATGCATGCCTTTCAGGCTCAAGAACACCACCCAGACCTTCCAGCACCTCATGGATACGGTGCACAGTGATTTGAATTTCGCGTTCATTTATCTGGATGACATTCTTGTCACCAGCAGAGACTGGGCACAACACAAGTCTCAACTGCACACCCTCTACTCCCGACTGGCCGAATTCGGCCTAATGGTCAGGCCGGCCAAATACCAGTTTTGTGCAGAAGAAAATTTGGATGGGATGAAACTAATCCAGAATCCATCGCACAAGATTGGAGAAATTGGATTGAGCATCTTCAAATACTTGGAAGTTTTGAAGTTAACAGACTTTGGAGTGGCCACATTTGCTCAGTTACACCATTTTTCTGATGTAAGTGAAGATGGTTTTGATCCTGTCAGTTAGAGTCCTGTGAAATAACCAAGTGCGAGGACATGGTGGATTTATAATGGGAAAAGCCAGAGTGGCTCCATTAAAGTCAGTCACCAGACCTTGAATGGAATTGACTACTGCTACTATGGCGAGCAAAATGGACGCTATGTTAAGAAGAGAATTACAGATGGAGTTAGCAGATCCTGTGTTTTGGACTGATAGAACATCAGTGCTTAAATACATTAATAATGAAATCATGAGGTTTCATCTCTTTGTGACTGACAAAGAGAATGAAAACCTGGACAACAACAAATGGCAGATTTACCACAGGACAGAGTTTCACCTGATGAATTCCCATTTACATCCGTGGAAGTTGATTATTTTGGTCCTTTGCAAGTAAAGTGAGGACGAAGTGTTGAAAAATGATATGAAGTTATTTTCACATGTTTGACTATGAGAGCAATTCATATTGAAGTAGCGTCATTGCTTGATACAGACTCTTTTATTAATGTTCTTTGGCGTTTTATTCCTAGACGTGGTCAAGTAAAAGAATTATGTTCTGATAATGGATCTAACTTTAAAGGAGCTTATCGAGAATTATGAAAAGTTATTCAAAATTGGAATCAACATCAAATTCATGATACATTACTTCAGAAAGAAGTTAATTGGATATTTAATCCACCCATAGTTATGGGTGTGGTACGGGTAAGGGTTAGTTGGTTGTGGAGAACGTTTACAAAGGTCTGTTCTGGGCAGTACTGGGCAGCAATGCTTAATGTTGTAATGGATGCGGAAGCTCTGGGAAGGGGTAAGGGAGGGACTGGCCAGGAAGTCTGCTGATGCTGGGGCCGAGGGCAATGCACAAACATGCTGGGGAAACTCATGGATAGTTTTGTGAGGAGCAGGTCCTGCTTCACGAGTCAAATTGAGTATTTCGAGGAGGTGTCAAAGGAAATAGATGAAGGTCAAGGTCTGTATGCACTGCACGTGGATTTTAGTAAGGTGCTTGACGAGGTCCTCACAGTGGCCTCATTTAGAACGTCAGGAGGCATGGGATCCATGGAGCCTTGGCTGTATGGATTCAGAATTGGCTTGTCTGCAGAAAACAGAGGGTAGTAGTAGATGGAACAATGACTAGTGGCTCTCAAAAGGGATCTGCTCTGGGACCCCTGCTCTTTGTGATTTTTATGAATGATGATGGGAGTGGAAGGGTAGGTACGTCAGGGGCTGACACAGAGGTAGAGATGTTGTAGACAGTGTAGAAGGTTGTCATAGGTCATCTAGTTTGGAGAGAAGTGACAGATGGAGTTCAATCCTGTAAATCCAGATATACTTAAACAAGCAACTGGTACAGGTTAATTTCCAGAGTCATTTTCAAGGGCACGAATAACAGTTATTCCAAAGAAGATTGGAGACCCATTAAAAGTAGCTTCATATAGACCAATTTCTTTATTGAATGCGGATTACAAGAACGTGAGGGCAGAGAACTTGGTTAGTGACAGGATTATGAACAGTGTGCAGGACAGAGAAATATTTAGATCCTGCTACATAAATCGCTCAATGTTGCTGTGAAAATTGAGAGGGAGTTTAAGATGGTGTATTGTGTGCTGGCCTTCAGGAGTCAGGGGATTGAGTTCAAGAACTGAGAGGTAATGTTGCAGATGTATAAAATTCGAGTCAGACCACACTTGGAATATTGTGTGCGAGAATACCAGAGGGCGTCTAAATAAGGTGAGAGGAGGGAACTTTAGGCAAGATGTGAGGGGTACATTTTATTCACACAGAAAGTAGTGGGTGCCTGGAATGCATTGCCAGGGGTAGTAGCAGAGGCTGGTCCATAAAAGGCATGAAAATGATTTTAATATGGGGACAGGTATAAAAGAAAAACAGAAGGTACTGGTGTGAGGGAGGGAAGGGTAATATCGTTGTGGGGTAGGTTCATATGGGTTAGCTGAAGGGATTCGACCAATCCATCCATGATTTGTCCAGCATCTTGCTGTCATGTCGTGGTGAACCAGGGTGTTGCCTGATGGAGACACGGTGCTCTGAGTTTTGCAGAGATAGATCGTGCTTTTCTCCAAAACACACTTCCTCAGGTAAAGCAGAGGAAGGGGAAAGGCCCTAATATGCAGGGGTAGGGAGGGGGGTGATGGGGGAAGAGTTGGGACCCTCCAAAGTCATCGTGATCAGGCATCGCAGACAGCATCTCTATCACCCATATTTCTCTTCCCAGGTGAAGGAGCGATCTCAGAGACAAGACACGAGTCCAGAAGAACCTCGCATCCCATCTGAACAGAGGTCGGACAACATCATGATGTCCTGAATCCCTCCCCTTCTTCTCCCCCTGGCCCTGCCAACCCCATTCCCTGCACCTCCCATGTCCCTTCACCCACTTCCCCCCACTTCTCCTCTACCCCTCCTCAATCCCAACCCCCTCCCGCTCACCTTGCCCTTCCCTCACACCTATGCCCTAACCCCAGCCCTCCTCCACCTCCCTTTCCCCCTCCCCTTTCCCCTTCCAACCTTAACCTAGGGGAAGGAGGGGTAGGAGAAGAGGGTAGGAGAAAGGGGGTATGGAAGGGGGTAAGGGTAGGAGTAAGGGGTAGGGTTGCGGGTGTGGGTATGGGTGAGGGGTATGGTTAGGGGAAGGGGATAGGTGTAGGGGATAGGTGTAGGGGATAGGTGTAGGGGATAGGGGTAGTGTTTAGGTTTGGGTTGGGGAAGGTGGGTAGAGTTAGAGTTAGAGAGGGCTGGGATAGAGGTAGCATTATGGTTAGGGTTAGGAGACATGGGCTCAGATTAGGTCTAGGTTTAGGGTGAGGTTTAGAGTTCGGGGATGTGGGTTTGTGTTGGGTTTAGGGGAAGGGGGTAGGAGTAGGAGGTAGAGGTGGGGTTAGGGTTAGGGTTAGGAGAAGGTGGGTTGGATTAGGGTTGGGGTTAGGGGACGGCATAGGGGTAGAGATAGAGTTAGGGGACGTGGAGTAGTGATAGGGGGTATCGGTAGTGTTAAGGTTAGGGTTTGTTAGGGGTTAGGGTTAAGAGTAGGGGAATGGGAAGGGGGAGGGGAATGGGGAGGAGAATGTAATGGAAGATTTAAACCGTGTTTTATCCTTTTGCAGACTTTGCTTCTGCAAGGCTGAGAACCTGCTTGTTTTTTACAATCAGCAGACATAAGCTAAATTCTACCAAGGGGTCAGAGATGCAGTTATCTGACAAAAGGGCATCTGTGTACCAAGAACATTTAATCTTCCTGCTTGTTTTGGTCACAGACTGTCAGAGGCCTAGCCTTGATGCAAAATAACCATTGTATTCAAATTGATAAGCTGAAAATTATGTTATTCAAACGAAGCCTAATATGCTAGCTTCCTCGCTTATCTTTCTTACTGTGCTGGGAATTGGTGCTTGGGTAAGCAGTTTTTGGGTAATATAAGCCATGGTCCCGCTGCTGAAGTTTGAGACTCTCTGAGAGGTGGCAACATCTGTCAGCAAGAAGAAGAATTTCTGGAGTCCAGCTAACGTCCCAGTCGAGGGACGTGGAGAAGCTGCTACCGGTGCCCGACAACCTACTACAAGTGTGCAGTCGTTGCCTCGCTTCGGCAGTTGGGACCAGTCCAGGCATTGATAAATATAATTGGGAAGGGTTTGCATATTGTAGTTTGAAATCAGCTTTTGAATTTGTAATGAACCTTTGTATAAACTGAACTGCTCTCGGTGTGTGTGGGTGTCTATTTTCTTTCGGTAGCTCAAACACTGTGACCAATCTCAAATGAACAAAGTGAGAAGTACAAGTTTACGCAGGACATGGAACGGGGTGGAGGAAAAAGGATGTGAACGGAGGAAGCCAACCCTACCCCCTCCCCTCCCCACCCCTTCCCCCACATTATCGCTGCTTATTTTCTCCTCCATCTAGCAGAAGTCGGGCCTCATTCCGGCCAGAACCTCCCGTGGTTTCAGAGCCTCCGTTTCAGGAAGTGCCTTAGACGTTCGCTGCTGGACAGACATCTTGTCTCTTGATTCATTCTGTACCGTTATTATTAAATTAAAAAATGGTTGAGTTTTTTAAAGCTAGAATGCAAAAGGCTGGTCCAGATAGACAACACAGAATAAGGCCCATCGGCCCCTCTCTCCTGCTGGCTGAGTTGTAATCAGTTCATATTCCTCTCCCCATTTTCATTCTTTGCTCCCATCCAGTTCATGTTGCCTTGTCAATCTCATGGCCTGTGGGAAGAAGCTGCCTGGCTGTCCTGCTTTTATTCCATATCTCCTTCCTGATGGCAGGGGGACAAAGATGCTCTGTGCTGGATATCTGAGTCTATTTACAAATCCCATCCCTGCAAACAATCAGGGGTCCCTTGCCTTGAGGTTCCACCCATGTTACCTCTCGCTCAGCACTCTCTCGTCAGAACACTACTGCACCCTCCTTTCCCTCCTCTCCCAAGTCTCAGTATCCCACTGACAATTCCAGACAGCTGCCATATCTATACCCTGGCCCACCTCAACCAATGGATCGATCAGGACCTTCTCCCCTCAAGAGTTCCAGGAATCCACTCTCGCAATGTCTTGCAAATGAATGTCCTGCATTCTCCTTCCCCCTTGGTTTCCTCCTGTTATCAGGTACCTGCATGGACCCCACCCTGTTGAAACTACCCGTGTTCTCACTGATCTCTCTGCACCTCTACCCTCCATCCAAGGGTCTTGGTTGTCTTGTGGGGCTAGTGGAGAACAAAGCACCAACTCAAGGAGATGTGGAGCAGTACAGAGACCCCCAGCTCCAGGAGACAGGGAGAACCACAAAGATGCTCAACTCTGTCAATCGGATAAAACCTGATCATCAGTTGCAAGGTGCAAGGAACTCTCAGTACTGCTGCACGTGGGGCAGGTGTGGCCCATCCCTACACCTCCACCCTGGCAATTCTCAAAACAGTTTTCCTATTCTTGTGGGGGTCCATGTACGTGGTCAATCAATGGGGGCAAGGGTGTTACAAGCATGGCCATCATTGTGTGTGGCTGTGCATGGAACCAAAGTGCAAGGGCACCAAATGGCGCTATGTGCTGAGGTTCTACCTGGCTGAGGTGTTGCGAAAGATTGGTCTGGCCCTGGTGCCACTCAATGTCCCAGTCAGCAGGGCTTTGCCCCATCACCTTCCTGGGAATGGTTTCATAAACAAACACATTTGACCACAAAGCCATCAGCCAGTGGTCAGCAGAGAATTGCTGACACAGAGACTCTAGGCTTGATGGGATACTGTGGGGTGGTCCACTGAGCAGAGCATCCAGAGACATCCAGGAAGTGTTCCAGAGGGCCAAGGACTCACTGCCCAACACCACCCTTCTGGTACATGCCAGGCTAGAGACACCTACCACTCTCACAGTAGATGCTTCCAGCACAGCAGTAGGGGGCGCACTGGAGCAATTCATTGAAGGGCAATGGCAGCCTCTGGCCTTCTTGAGCAGACACCTCTGGCCACACGAACTCATCTACAGCACCTATGGCTGAGAGCAATCGGTGCTGTATCTGGCAGACTGATGCAGGTAACCTGACCTCAGCTTCACCGTGGGGAAAATGTTTCACGGAGATGTACGAAAAACTGTCACAAACACTGTGACACTGGGTTAACAGCAGGGAGAAGGTTTAACACTAATGTACGATAAACTGTGTAAGATATTGTGAAACCAGGTTCACAGTCGGGAGAAGGTTTAATGATAATGAGATAGATACTGAGACAATGGGTTCACAGCAGTGAAAAGGTTTAACTGTGATGTACGATAAACTTTGGCAGACGCAGTGACAAATGGTTCACATTGGGGAGAACGTTTAACTTAATGTACGGTAGATATGGCAGATATTGTGACAACAAGTTCACAGTAGTGAGAAGGTTTAACGGAGATGTACGGTGGACTGTGATGGATACTGTGAAACCAGGTGCACATTAGTGAGACGGTTTAATAGTGAGGTTCAATGAACTGTGGCAGGTACTGTAACACCGGGTTCACAGTATGGAGGAGGTGTAAAGGTGACACGTGATACATTGGTGCAGATACAGAGACACAGATTTAACAGTGGGGAGAAGGTTTAACGCTGATGTATGGTTGACTGAGATAAATACTGTGAAACTGGGTAAGGAGAGGATTTAGCGGTGATATATGGTAGACTGAGGTAGATATTGTGACACCGGGTTCACAGTCGGGAGAAGGTTTATCAGTGATGTAAGATAAACTGGGGCAGATCCTGTGACACCAGGTTCACAGTGGGAAAGAGGTTTAATGGTGATACATGATTCAATGTTGCAGATACAGTGATACCGGTTTCACAGTAGGTAGAAGGTTAATGTACAGTAGAATTAGGCAGATTCTGTGACAGTGGGTTCACATTAGGGAGAAGGTTTAACAGTGATTTTCAGTAGATTGAGGCTGATACTATGACACAGGGTTCACAGTAGTGAGAAGGTTTAACAGTGATGTCCGGTAAATGTTGGCAGATACCATGAAAATGAGTTCACCGAAGTGAGGTTTAATATTGATGTACGATTAACTCTGGCTGATACTGTGACACCAGGTTATCAGTTGGGAGAAGGTTTAATGGTGATGTACAGCAGACTGAGGCAGACACAGTTACACCGAGTTCTCAGTGGGGAGAAGGTTTATCAGTGATGTATGATAAACTGTGGCAGAAAATCTGACAACAGGTTTCCAGTGGAGATAAGGTTTATCAGTGATGTATGATAAACTGTGGCAGAAAATCTGACAACAGGTTTCCAGTGGGGATAAGTTTTACGGTGATATAAGATAAACTGTGGCAAATACTGAGACACAAAGTTAACGGAGGTGATAATGTTTAACAGCACTGTACAGCAGACTGAGGAAGATACTGCTACACTGGGTTCACAGTGGGGAGAAAGTTTAACGGAGATATACGGAGGAATGAGGAAGATACTGTGTGACCGAGTTCACAGCAGTAGTTAGGAGGTTTAACAGAGATGTACAATAAACTACAGCAGATGGTGTGGCATCAGGTCAACAGTGGGGAAAAGGTTTCATGATGATGTATGTTATAATGTGGCAAACACTGTGACAATGGATTCAGAGTTGAGAGATAGATCAATGGTGATGTATGGTAGACTGAGACAGATAATTTGACACCAGGTTCACAGTGGGAAGGAGGTTTAACAGTGATACACGATTCAATGTTGCAGATACAGTGATACCTGTTTCACAGTAGTGAGAATGTTCAATACTGATGTCCAATAAACTGTGTCAGATACTGTGACATCAGTTTCACACTGGGGAGAAGGTTTAATGTTGTTGTCCAGTGGGCTGAGACAGATACTGAAATGCATGTCCTTCAATCCAAAAAGCAGAGTGACAGGTAGATGAGCTTAGAGCCTGGATTGGCACTTGGAATTATGATGTGGGGGCTTATAGTGAGACCTGGTTACGGGAGGGACAGGACTGGCAACTCAATATTCCAGAATACAAATGTTTTAGATGTGATAGAACAGGGGGTAAAAAAGGGGGAGGAGTTGCTCTGCTTGTGAAGGAGGACATTACTGCCGTGAGGTAGCAGGATGGTTTGGAGGGATCGTCCAGTGAGGCAGTTTGGGTGGAATTGAGGGGTGGAGGAGGCATGAGGGCACTAATAGGAGTGTATTATAGACCACCAAATGGGCCAAGAAGATTGGAGGAACAAATTTGTAAGGAGATAGCATATATGTGTAATAAACATAAGGTAGTGATCATGGGAGATTTTAACTTCCCTCACATTGATTGGGATACCCATACAGTAAGAGGGCTGGAAGGGCTAGAGTTTGTCAAATGTGTACAAGATAGTTTTCTTAATCAATACGTAGAGGAACTGACTCAGGACGGTGTAATACTGGATCTCCTGTTAGAGTACGAGATAGGTCAGGTGTCTGAGGTTAATGTTGGAGAACAAATTGAGTCTAGTGATCACAACTCTATTAATTTTAGGGTAGTTTTAGGGAAGAGCAAAGAAGGGCCTAAAGTTGAGGTTCTGGATTGGAGAAAAGCAAATTTCGAAGGAATAAGAATGGATTTGGGGAGTATTGAGTGGGACATGATTTTTTCAGGAAAGGATGTAAATGAAAAATGGAGAATATTCAAAGAAGAAATGTTGAGAGTACAGAGTAGATGTGTCCCAGTGAGGATCAAAGGAAAGGCTGGAAGTCATAGGGAGCCCTTGGTTTTAGAGGAATATTAGAAATTTGGTTAGGAGAAAGAGGGAGGTGTACAAGAGGTATAAACAACAGGGTGATGAGAAATTGAAAGAGGACTACAAGGAGTGTAGAAAAAATCTTAAGAAAGAAATAGGAAAGGCCGAAAAGAGACACAAAGAGGCTTTGGCAGGCAGAGTAAAAATAAATCGAAAGGGTTTCTATAGGTACATTAAAATAGTGAGGGATAGAATTGGACCCCTTTAGATAGGGAGGGTAGGCTATGTGAGAAGTCAGAGGAGAAGGGGGAAATTTTAAATGATTTCTTTTCCTCAGTATTCACTAGGGAAAAAAATATTGTACCAGTTGAAGTAAAGAAAAATAGTGGAGAGGTCATGAATCATATAAGGATAACCGAGGAGGTAGTGATGGCAGTGTTAAAAAAGATAATGGTGGAGAAATCTCTGGGTCCAGACAAAGTATTCCCAAGGACACTCAGGGAGGCAAGTGTACAGATAGTGGGGCCATTAACAGAGATATTTAGGATGTCACTGGTCATGGGGGTAATGCCAGAGGATTGGAGGGTGGGTGGCTCATGTTGTTCCGCTGTTTAAGAAAGAGTCCAAATGTAAACCTGGAAATTATAGACCCGTGAGTCTGACGTCTGTGTTGGGTAATTTAATGGTAAGTGTTCTGAGGGATGGCATTTACAAATATTTGGAAGAACATGGATTGATAGGGAGTAATCAGCATGGTTTTGTCAGGGGTAGATCATGCTTAACAAACCTTAAAGTGTTTTTCTAGGGGGGGGGTTACAAAAAAGATTGATGAAGGGAAGACTGTGGATGTTGTCTATTTAGACTTTAGTAAAGCTTTTGACAAAGTTTCCCATAGGAGGTTAGGTAAAAAGGTAGAGGCATTAGGTATAAATAAGGAGGTAGTGAAATGGATTCAGCAATGGTTAGATGGGAGGTGTCAGAGAGTAGTGGTAGAAAATTGTTTGTCAAATTGGGGGCCGGTGACTAGTGGAGTTCCTCAGGGATCGGTCCTGGGTCCACTGTTGTTTGTTATACATATTAACGATCTGCAAGAAGGGGTGGTGAATTGGATAAGTAAGTTTGCAGATGATACAAAGATTGGTGGTATTGTGGACAGTGAGGAAGATTACCATAGCTTAAAAAGAGATATAGGAAAGCTAGAGGAGTGAGCTGAGAAATGGGTGATGGAATTTAATACCGATAAGTGTGAAGTGTTGCATTTTGGAAAGGCAAATCTAAATAGGTCATATACATTGAATGGTAGACAATTGAGGAGAGCAGAGCAACAAAGGGATTTGGGAGTTATGGTAAATAGTAGCCTCAAAGTTGATACTCGGGTAGATAGAGTGGTGAAGAATGCATTTGGAATGTTGGCCTTCATAAATCGGAGTATTGAATTCAAGAGTTGGGATGTTATGATGAAATTGTACAAAGCATTGGTGAGGCCAAGTTTGGAGTACTGTGTGCAGTTTTGGTCACCAAATTATAGGAAGGATTTAAACAAAATAGAGAGAGTGCAGAGAAGGTTCACGAGAATGTTGACAGGATGTCAGGGTTTGAGTTACAGAGAAAGGTTGAGCAGCCTGGGCCTTTTTTCTCCGGAGTGTTGAAGATTGAGGGGGGATTTGATGGAGGTGTTCAAGATTTTAAAAGGGACAGAGTCAACGTGATTAGGCTTTTTCAATTAAGAGTGGGGGATATTCAAACCAGAGTCCATGGTTTGAGTTGAATGGGGAAAATTATATGGGGAATATGAGGGGGAAATTTCTTTACGCAAAGGGTGGTTGGGATGTGGAATAAGCTTTCAGCGGAGGTGGTTTTAAAATTTTTTTATTTATTTTTCATACTATAAACCACATTGATCAAGATACATACATTTTCCTTTTCAAATATATACAGTGTCATTTTCTCCCCCCCCTCCCTCTTCCCTTCCCACCCTCCCTACCTGCCCTCCCATTCATTCAAAGCTCAGAATCCAAGATACATCAAACCCGCCAAACAATGTTGTCACTCAACAAAAACAAACAAAAAATTCCACTGAGTCAGTTCTTTTCATTTTCTTCTCCTTCTGTCATTTTAGGTGGTAGATGTCCCCAGTAGGTTTTCTCTATTATGTTTCATGTATGGCTCCCATATTTGTTCAAATATTGTAATATTATTTCTTAAATTATATGTTATTTTTTCTAATGGAATACATTTATTCATTTCTATATACCATTGTTGTATTCTCAAGTTATCTTCTAATTTCCAGGCTGACATAATACATTTTTTTGCTACGGCTAGGGCTATCCTAACAAATCTTTTTTGTGCACCATCCAAATCAAGTCAAAATTCTTGTTTTTTATGTTACTTAGGAGGAAGATCTGTGGGTTTTTTGGTATATTGCTTTTTGTGATTTTATTTAATATCTGGTTTAGATCTTCCCAAAAATTTTTCACTTTTTCACATGTCCAGATTGCATGAATTGTTGTTCCCATTTCCTTTTTACAGCGAAAACATCTGTCAGATACTGTTGGATCCCATTTATTTAACTTTTGAGGTGTAATGTATAGCCTGTGTATCCAGTTATGTTGTATCACACGTAATCTCGTATTTATTGTATTTCTCATAGTTCCTGAGCATAACTTCAGCGGAGGTGGTTGAAGCAGGGACGTTATTTACATTTAAGGAAAGACTGGATGATGACATGGAGGGGAGAGGATTGGAGGGTATGGACCAGGTGCTGGTCAGTGGAACTAGGAGGGTGGGGATTTGTTCCGGCATGGACTAGTAGGGCCACACTGGCCTGTTCTGTGCTTTATATGGTTGTATAGCAATGAGAGTTTTAACAGTGTTGGATGATAAAATGTGTCAGAAAATGTTTCATGAGGTTCACAGTGGGGGGAAGCTTTATTGGTGATGTACAGTGCATGGAGACAGATGTTATGACACCCAGTTCACAGTGGGGAGGTTTATCAGTGATGTATAATAAACTCTGGCATAAACTGTTATAATGAATTCACAGAGGGGAGAAGTTTTAAGTGTGATGTTCGGGAGACTCAGACGGATACTGTGAAACCAGGTTCACATTAGTGAGAAGGTTTAACAGTCAGGTTCAATTAACTGTGGCAAGTATTGTGACACCAGGTTCACAGTGCGGAAGAGGTTTAAAGGTTGCAGATACAGAGACACAGAGTAAAAAGTGGGGAGAAATTTTAATGGTGATTTTCGAGAGACTGAGGCAGATATTATTTCACTGGGTTCACAGTAGGGAGAAGGTTTAATGGTGATGTATGGTTGGCTGAGGTAGATACTGTGACACCAGGTTCACACTGGAGAGGAGGTTCATCAGAGATGTACAATTAACTGTGGCAGATCATGTAACACCAGGTTCACAGCAATGAGAAAGTTTATCAGTGATGTACAATAAACTGTGGTGGATAATGTGACACCAGGTTCACAGTGGGGAGAATGTTTAACAGTAGATTGAGGCAGGATATCAGACACCAGATCACAGTACTGAGATGGTTTAACGGTGAGGTACAGCAGACTGAGGCAGATACTGTGACACCGGGTTCCCAGCAGCAGTGAGAGGTTTAACATTGATGAACAATATAGCAGATGCTGTGGCACTAGGTTAACAGTGGAGAGAAGTTTTAATGGTGATATACTGTAGACTGATGCAGATACGGTGACACTGGGTTTGTAGTGGGCAGAAGTTTTGTCAGTGATGTTCAATAGAGTAAGGCAGATTCTTTGATACCAGATTAACAGTTTTGAGAATGTTTAACAGTGTACGATAAATTTTGTCAGATGCCGTGAAACCAGGTTCACAATGGGAAAAGAGTTAATTGAGATATACGGGAGATATACAATAGACTGAGGCAGATACTGTGACGCCGTGTTCACAGTGAGGAGAATGTTTAACGATGATGTATGGTAAATTGAGGTAGATACCATGACTCCAGGTGCACAGTAGGGATAAGTTTTAAAAGTGATGTACGGTAGACTGAGGCAGATACTATGAGATCATGTTCACAGTGGGGCAAGGTTTAACTGTGATGTACGATAAACACTGGCAGAAACTTTGACAAATGGTTCACATTGGGGAGAAGGTTTAATGGTGATGTATGGTAAATTGAGATAGATACTGTGACACCAGGTGCACAATGGGAAATAAGGTATAACAGTGATGTACGGTAGACTGAGGCAAATACTGTGACACTGTGTTCACAGTGGGGAGAAGATTTAATGATGATATACAGTAAATTGAGGTAGATACCATGACTCTAGGTGTACAGCACGGAGAAGGTTTAATGGTGATGTACGATAAACTGTGGTAGGTACAGTAAAACCGGCCTCACAGTGGGGGAAAAGTTTACTGGTGATGTACGAGAAACTGAGGCAAATGCTGTGACAGTGGGGAGAACATTTAACAGTTCTGTATGATAAACTGTGGCAGAGAAAGTGACACTGTTTTCACTGTTGGGAGAATGTTTCATGGTGACGTACGATAGACGTACGCAGATACTCTGACACCAGCTTCACAGGGGGGAGAATTTTTATCAGGGATGTACGGTGGACTGAGATAGATACTGAGACAATGGGTTCACGGGAGTGAAAATGTTTAACATTAATGTACGATAAACTGTGTCAGATACTGTGTCACCAGGTTCACCGTGGGGAGAATCTTTAACGAGATGTACAATAAACTCTGGCAGATTCTGTGACGCTGAGTTCACAGTGTGGAGAACGTTTAATGGTGATGTACAGTAGACTGGGACAGAAACTGTGACACCAGGTTCAGGGCAGTGAGAATGTTTAACAGTGATGTATAAAAAAACTCTGGCATATACAGGATCACAGTGGAGAGTATGTTTAATGGTGATATATGGGAGTCTGAGGCAGATACTGTTACATCAGGTTCGCAGTGGAGGGAAAGTCTATGGGTGATGTAAGGTCTATTGAGGCAGGTATTGTGACTCCAGGTTCACAGTGGGGAGAAGGTTTAAGTGTCCTGTACGGGAGACTGAGGCAGATACTGTGACACCGTGTTCAAAGTGGGGAGAATGTTTAACATTGATGTAGGATAAATTGTGGCAGATCGGGTGACACCAGTTTCTCAGTTGAGAGAAGGTTTTATGGTGATGTTCGGTAGACTGAGGCATATACTGTGACACTGTGTTCACAGTAGGGAGTTGTGTCAGTGATGTACGATAAACTGTGGTAGATACTGTGGACACCAGGTTCACAGTGGGTTGAAGCTTGAACGGTGATGTATGGAGGTGTGACAAGGATAATGTGACACCGTTTTACATTAGTGAGAAGGTTTAACAGTCAGGTTCAATGAACTGTGGCAGGTACTGTAACACCCGGTTTACAGTACTGAGAAGGTTTATAAGTGATGTACGATAAACTGTGGCAGAAATTGTGAAACCAGGTTCACAGTGGGAAGAATGTTAAAAAGTGATGCATATAACACTATTGCAGATACATTTACACCAGGTTCACAGTAGGGAGGAGATTTAAGGGTGATGTATGGGAGACTGAGGTAGATGCTGTAACACCAGGTTTACAGTGGGGAGAAGGTTAAAAGATGATGGACGGTAGACTGAGGCAAATACTATTACACCAGGTTCACAGGGGGGAGAAAGTTTAACGTTGATGTCCGATAGACAGAGACAGAAACTATGAGACAGGATTCAGATTCGTGAGAAGGTTTAACAGTCAGGTTCAATGAACTGTGGCAGGTACTGTGACACCAGGTTTACAGAACTGAGAAGGTTTAAAAGTGAGGTACATTAAACTGTGGCAGATACTGTGAAACCGGGTTCAGTGTGGGAAGAATGCTGAAGGTGATGTACAGTTAACTTTGACAGATACTGCTGACACCGGAATCAGTGCAGTGAAAAAGTGATGTACAATAAATTCTGGCCTATACTGTGACATCAGGTTCATATTGGGGAGAAGGTTTAACGGTGATATATGGTAGAGGGAGGCAGATACTGTGATACCAGGCTCATTGTATTGTTCATTATCTTAATTACAACATCTAATTTATATCTCCATTTTTTTGTGGCAACTTCCAAACATTGCATAAACTTCTATTCTAGACAGATTTTGTTCATTTAAATAGGTCACCACAAAAAGCCCAAATCGTTTGGTCTCTTAAGTACACTGCACAAAATTAAATTTTTACTTGGGTTTAGTTCAACGGCACTTCAGTCTGCTTCATTATTTTTTCAGTCCCTCGTTTTGTGTTTTCTGCTATGCCCAGCCGTTTCGCCAAATAGGCATCCAACCTCTGTCTTCTCAGCTTGACCCAACATCTCCTCTGTAAACTTAAGCAAACCAAGGAGATCAAAGATAAAATTTTCACATTTGCATTTTCAAAAACAAAAATGGTGCTGTGATTTGCAGTTTCACATCATAAGTCCACTTGCTAAACTTGCAAGCAACTGCATCGCATCCTACAGCTGGAAAATTGCAAGAGAACTACTTGGTTAAAGCAAAGATTCCACCCAGCCACCCCATTAAAGGTCTCCAAGTTAACAACAGAGAGCAACCTGAAAGTTAAATACAAAGATCTCTATCAGGAAGATTAATGGGCTTTTTAAAAAAAATCATTTCCACTATTGAAAGAAAACTCCTCAGGGAACACCAGGCTCTTGTTGAACAATTTCTGTTGTATTCCTCAAAATGGTTTGAATCTTGATTTCAAGCAGTGTCATTTGGTTAGATTGTTGGTCTAGAACAAACCCTGCCCACACACTCCCTTAAATACCTGCAAAGTCCTGGTTCAGCTCTGCTGCATGCTAAAGCTCTCAGAGCTTTTCTGAAGAGATAGCGGACTTCAGATGCTGGTACGTTGAGTCACAAAAACACTAATGCTTCCCTGAACAACACACCTCTCTCTGAAAACCAACAAAAACCTTCCCGAGTGGTAATCATTCACCTTTTGAGCACCAAAATCTGGTGAACTTGATATATGTTAAATTCTGTGCACAGTATAAGAATGGCCTGCAAACAGTGGACTTGGAGGAATTAGAAGTGAGATTGGACTGTGAACCAAAGAACTTTTCTGAACTTACACACACATTACACACACGTGCACTTTGAATTAGAAGGGGGGTAAGTTAGATAAAGTAAGTTAAAGTAGTAAAATAGTGATAAGTTAAAGTCTTATCTGTTTTCATGTTTAAAGATAATTAAAATCAGCTTTTGTTTAAGTAACCATTTGTCTTGGTGAATATTTATTGCTGCTGGGTTTTGGGATCCTCTGGTCTCGTAACACAGCACCAAGCTTCAGAACAACCCCCATTCTTTAGGTTATAATAATATTCCATTAATGGGTCCCGGCATCTTTTCAAAGTTATTAATTGACTCTTCAATAATTTTTGTAAATATCAACAAGACATAATATCATTTCACTGTTGTGTCTGTATCGTAGGAGAATTCCCTTTCCGTTCGATCAGAATTAGAGTTTTGGGTGCTGTATTTGAGAAAAGATGTGCTGGTGTTGGAGAAGGTCCAACATTAGTGAGAAGGTTTAACAGTCAGGTTCAATGAACTGTGGCAGGTACTGTGACACCAGGTTTACAGTACTGAGAAGGTTTAAAAGTGATGTACGATAAACTGTGGCAGATACTGTGAAACTGAGTTCAGTGTGGGAAGAATGCTGAAGGTGATGTACAGTTAACTTTGAAAGATACTGCTGACACCGGAATCAGTGCAGTGAAAAAGTTTAACAGTGATGTACAATAAATTCTGGCCTATACTGTGGTGAGTGTATGAGGAACAATTGTCGACTCTTTGACTGTACTAGTTGGAGTACAGAAGGATAAGGGAGACCTCAGAGGCATTTCAAATGCTGGAAGGCTTGGACAGAGTACATATGGCAAAGATGTTTCCCATGGTAGGAGATTCTAGAACAAGGGACATAATTTCAGAATAAAAGGGTGTCAATTTAAAACGGATGTGGAAAAATTGATTTTGTCAGTGGGTCGTGAACCTGTGGAACTGAGGTCATTGGGTGTATTTAAAGCAGAGATTGACAGGTAGTTGATTAGTCAAGGAATCACGGGTAATGGGGAGAGAGCTGGGCAGTGGGGGTGAGTGGAAGAATGGTGGAACAGACTCAATATGCCTACTTTTCCCCTATATCTTGTAATCTATATCCTGCGAAAGACCTAGACAACCCTCCTCTTGTATTCCATTTTCAGAAAACAGTCTGCATCATGAGTTTACGTCACGTGAACCCATTTCTGATTGAATCCCATATTACATGTGACACAAAACAAATTCTGCATTCAGAGGATTGCAGCTTCCTCATTTTAAAAATTGTTATCGAGCAGCTCAAATGAGATTTCTTGCTTCTTTTTGTGAAAGGGGAAAAATTGCCTTTAAAATGTATAAAATAGGAGAGAGAAAAGCAGAAGAATTTTTATACAAGTGGGAATTGAAATTAATGGTTGGTAATAAAGATACACCATTGTTGAAACATTTGATTAATATATGGAATAAAATAATTGATGAAATTGGTGGAAGTGGATGTACATCACCCAGAATGGCTTTGATTCGAAATCCTCGTCTCTTTTTCAAAGGATCATCAATTTCTGGATAGCTGGTTTCGTAAGAGGATTATAAATGTTGAAGATTGTTATGAAAGGGGTCAATTCATGTTATTTGAGCAACTGAGAAATAAATATCGTATAACTCATTGCAATCTTTTTTGCTATTTCCAACTAATAGCATATTTGAAGGATAAGTTAGAACCAACCATGTTGTACTGAAATAGAAATTCCTTATAAAGAGGAATTGTTAAAAAGTTTACTTCTGTGATGTCCTCTTGATTACAAGTAGGAACTTTTAAATGAGGAGTTCATAAGTCGAGACAAACGTGGGAAATGTATCTGAATATTGTAATTGATTGGCAAATATTGGCAGATCCATACAAGTTTCTCAATGTATGATACCAATTAGTTCAGCATAATTGTTTTTACATCAGTCATGTAGCAGATGTCAGCAAGGATTTTATCTGAAAGCTGCACCTGGAGTCAGGTGACTCATGCAGTTGGATTTGAAAAGCTCGACAGGAAGCTGATTTGGCAACAGAGATCATTTGATCCAGGGGAGTTGTATTAATTCACTTCAACTCAGCAGTCTGGAACTATTGACCAGAGTTCCACACTGCAGCAGTGAGGAAGGAATTTACAACTCGTTTTTCTTCTACAGTTACTTCTTCCACCAGAGAAATTGAATAGAATAAAATCAGAATTATCAGATCGATGTTTGAAGTGTGGTGAAGATGTAGCAACTTTATTGCATTCAACTTAGCTTTGTCCTAATGTGAGATCTTTTTGGGGAGAATTACAAATTTTTTGGAACAAGTTACAGAGTTGTTTATCCGCAAAATCCAACTCTATTTTTATTAGGAAATATTGAAGGAATAAGGCCCAAATTAAAACTAGTAATATATCAATTGAAATTTGTTAAATTAGCATTAGCAGGGATGTGGAAATGTATTGAACTTACTCGGAAATCAGATAAATTTTTAGGGATGCCAAGATGACATGCAAAATTTCAAAATTGTCTTCCTTTAGAAAAAATTACATATAGCTTGAGAAATATATACTCTATCCTTTTGCAAATTTGGCACATGAATATTCAAATATTAGGCTTCAATTTGTAATAATGCCCTTTCCATCCCTCCAGACATGTGAGATTCTCCTCTAAGATGTAAAATTTTTAATTAGGTGTGTTAGATTTTCTCGCCACCGCGAACTCTGTGGAAATAGAGGACTAGCACAGGGCACAAGAAAACATCAACATCTGAGAAGCAGAGGATTCAATACAGTGACCATGGAAGCAGACCAGTGAGGGGTTCTGCAGCTGAAGGACCCACATAGGTGACAGGCTGTTGGTAAATTGAGGAAAGGAATCTACGCAGGCTGTGGGCTTCTGGACAAAGAAGTCAAGGAACTTACACCACGCTGTGGATTGCTAAATACTGGTTGGAAATTGGCTAAAAGGGTGTCAGGTATCAGACCTGGGATAAGAGTGGGTCCTAATGGGTTCCTAATCATGTCAGAGGTTCAAAAGTGGAGCTCACATTGCCAATGACTTGGATTGGTCTGTGAGCATTGAAAGACAATCCACAGACCATCAGTGACTTGGCCCAGGATTCAGGATGGTGGAGGGGGGGAGCAGGAGAGTATGAATTTTTTTTGCTTCCTTCTCTGACCGCAAGAGGCATTTCAGGCAACTTCTGTCAATGGCGAATCTGTCTGTCTTACAGCAGGAAATCAAATCAATTTTGTATCATATGATACTTTTTAATTACATGACAGTAAATTGTCTCCTAAAATAGAGAGAGAGGTTCAAGTTTCAAACTATTACAAACTCCACTCACCAGAGCCAACTGGATTATACCTCTTCCCATGTTTTTTTTTGCAAGGACACCATTGATTTTATCACAACTCCTCTGCTGCATCTGTCCTGTGACAGATTATATATTTTATATTGTATGTAAATACGTTTTTGATGGACGGATTGTAGGAGTCATGTAGGTCACAAACAAACACTAACAATTCGCAAAACATCTCTTACTTAAAATGCAAGAGCTTTGCTGAGAGTGAGTCATTCAGGCGCCGAGAGCCTTTGCAAAAACAAAACAAGGAGACTGTTTTGCTAAATAATTTCAAAAGCAGGTGTAAATGGATTATTGTTTTTAAAGCAACAGATAAATGGACTCAGAAGTTTTCTGTTCTAAGAAGGTCATGTGCTTTTGCAAGCAGAGAAGAGTCACCAAATAGGCTTTTTTCTAAAAGATAAAGATGCAAACTGGCATCTTGTTGAAACCCGATTTTGAAGACGGGTTGTGAGTTCTCAGTTCAGCCTGTTGAAAAACCTTGTTCTACATACAAGAGGAAATGGCTGGCTAGAAATGGTGTTTCAACTGAAACAAAAGGAACTCAATGGTGTCCTGCAGAAGAGGTTATTATTTGGAAAACCCTGATAGTGAAAGTTTCTTTGGCAAGTCACCAAAGTGACTGATCAGAGGGAATCAGTTTTGTGTGTCCAATGAACAAGAAATCCCTCTCTGAAACCAACAAGGGCCTTCCTGGAGGGTAAACATTTACTTTTAAGCACCAGATCTTGGTGAAAAGTCATAAATGTTGAATTCTGTGCATAGCATAAGAATTGATAGACACCAGTGAATTTGTAGGAGTGTCAAAGCACTTTATACACTTTAAATACACCTGCATTTAGAATTAGGAGTTACATTAATAGTGATAAGTTTAAGGTTGATTGTTTTTTTGTTTAAAAAAAATAAAAATTTCATTTGTTTAAGTATCCATTTGTCTTGGTGATTTTCTATTGCTGCGAGGTTTTGGGGTCCTCTGGGCCTGTAACAGTCCCAAGATGAGGTCTTCTACTCCAGGACACCCAAAATGTCTTGTTTCTTCAATAAATGCAGATTCCCCCTTACTGTCATTGAAAAAGCCTGCACCTATATCTCCAATTCTCTTTCTGCCCTTACCCCACCTCCTCTTCGGCACTACAAGGACAGAATCTCACAGGTTTCTCACTTACTACCCAACAGCTGCCACATCTGACACATTATCTTTTAACACTTCCAACTTCAGCACCATCCTCTAACCTGCAACATCTAACCTGCTCCACTCATATCCTCTTTTCACAGGTGCACGTCTTTCTGTGACTCCCTCGACGGCACTACCCTCTCCACCCACCACCACCTGATGCACTCCCCATTGGAACTACAGAAATTGCCAAACTTGTCCCTACATCTCCTCTCACCTCCATCCAAGGCCACAATCAGACCTTCCAGTTGAGGCAGAGTTTCACATGAACCCCATCCATCCTAATTTCCTACATTTGGACGACTCAGTTGACCTCGATATCTGCAAGATCAAATACAGACTGGGTGAACACTCTGCTAAACACCTGGGCTCTGTGGATCTGTGAACACAAATGTTTCTAATTTAAGTCGCCACTCACCTCTGTCTGATTTCACTGTTTCCATCTCTTGATCTATTGCCCATTTCAATATATTTACTCCTTGAAGGCAGAAGACTTGACAGTGGTGTTTTCTCCATATAGTTTACCTTTGAACAACTGGCAAAATTAAGTGGCAGTTGTTGCAGAATGAATGAGGTTATTGTTCAAAATCTGCCTGTGATCGAACGTATTCTTGGACTGAATAGACATCTGGGCCAAATGGCTATTTAAAGACAATCTGTACATGATTGTACATCCTAAAGTACAATGACTACTTCTATCCACTAAAGATTGTTAAAGAGCAAGAATAGTCAATACAATCACATAAAATTCTTATCCACACAGCACACGTATTACTACACCAAACAATCACTCCTCCTTATTGGTCAGGAAGGGCCTACACTTCCCAAGGAGGCTGAGGAGGTCAAGGCCAACGCCTCTCATCCTGAGATTTTACAGGAGCGCAGTTGAGTCTCCTGTCTGGCTACACCTTTGGATGGTCTAGTAGCTGTAAAGCATCAGTCAGGAATGATGCAAAGAGTTGTGAGGATCACTGGGGTGTCCCTTCCTTCTGTAGATGACATTTACTGGGAGTGTTGTTCAAATAGGGCTCAAGGAACAGTAAAAAGACCATTTCCGTGCAGTGTACAGCATCTTTAACCACGTCCATCATCAAAATCAGGACTGCCAGGCTGGGGAATAGCTTCTTCCCACAGGCTGTGAGATGGATGAAAAGTATCCTGTAAGTGCGATAATCACCCCAAATATTTATGTATTTAGCGGCTACTTCGATAGAGCTACTAAAGCAACACACACACACACACACACACACACACACACACACACACCACACACACACCAGGCTAGTCAACACAAGACTGCTTTATTCAGACTTTACAGGCTTCTTTAATTTACTGCATGTCCCGGGCTCCATGGGTCAAGGTGGAACATCATTATGAGTTTGCTGCCAATCCACAGGACCACAGGTTTAAATTAAGCCCTGAGAGTGTCCCACGCCTTTCAGCAGGAGAATCCATAGATCAATGTGCCATTCCTCAGCACACAGCACCACGCGTGGTCAGTCAATTAAATGAATGAGTTCCCAGCTGTCTGTCTTATGAATTCACGCACCTGCCAAAGAACCTTGCCCACTCGGCCCACAAGACAACTGCTACATCCCCCCCCCCCCCCAGAACCGTCACCAGAAACTAACCCGCTGTCTTGCTGACCATGGATCCGTTATTTTGCTGAAGGCAAAAACGAGTGGCTGGTGGTCTGTGAACACAGTGAAATGCCGACTCTCCAAAACAAATCAGAAGTGCCGTGTGCCTTGATACAATGCACGATATTTCATCTCCAATGGCCATCAATGTCGGCTAAAGAATGTGAGATGTTGGCAATGGCCTTCGATGTACTGTTTTGGAGGTATTGAAATTCGGAGAGATAATACCGGGAAATTCATTGAGCAGGACAGCGTAGGCATCTTTGTGCAGGGTCTGGACCCCGAGATGGGAAACTCTCCCTTTGCTGCAGACTAGTGGGTATGTTTGAAAAGTGGTAGCATGAACCAATTTCCTCCAATTCACGTCTACTAGCAAGTCATGGGACTTTAAAAAATTTGCACCCATAATGGGTTGTGCAATGGAAGCCAATACGCAATTCCAATGGAATGTCACACCTCCTATCCCAAACATGACCCGTCATGTGCCAAAGCAGGGAATTATCATCCCATTTGCTGTTTGAAGAGCCAGGTATTGTTATTGATGTGGTTTATATTTCAAAATAGGTTGGGTGGGAGCAAACGGACCTCAGCACTTGTGTCTACAAGAAACGTGTCGTCTTGAAGATAAAATAGGCCCGTTCTTGTACCAGCTGCCGAGGCCAATAATAGAAGCTGGTTTTTCGTTTCCTGCCTTTCTTCTGTAATAGGTACGTGGCAGGACACATTTATGGGCATTTTTCCCACAATGGCGATGGTAAAAACACCATTTTTGCCGCTCGTCAGCGTCTTCATCCTTCTTTGACTGAACTGCTCTTCGAGGGAGGCAGTGTGGGTAAAACTAAAATATAAGAAGGGTGAGGTTATTATTATAAGGGTATATTATAGGCCGCCAAATGGGAAGAGGGAACTAGAAGAGCAAATGTGCAAGGAAGTAGCTGAGATGCCCAATAGGAATAGGCTTGGGGAAAAAGAGACCCCCATTCAAAGTTGTCTCATATCGACCAATTTATTTTTTAAATGTAGATTATAAGATAGTAGCTAATAGACTTGCAAAGTATTTGACACGTTTAATACGTTGATCTAGCAGGTTTCATTAAGAATAGATTTTCTTCTGAAAATATTGCTTGACTGTTGACGTTGTTTGAATCAATCAGTGATAGTGGTATTAGATGCGGAAAAAGCCTTTGATCAAGTTGAAAGGTACTTTTTATTTAAAATATTTGAAAGGTTTAAGTTTGGACCTTTTTTACCTTTTTTGGGTTAAAGCCTTGTATAAAAATCCTTTGGCGAGTATGGTGACGAATGGACAAATTTCAGATATGTTTAATTTAACACGCTCCACAAGGCAATGTTGTCCTTTGTCGACATTGGTGATAGAACCGGTAGCCCAGGCTAAAAGATAAAATGATAAAATTAGTGGGATTAAAATAAATGAAGAGGAATGTAAGATTCATTTGTTTGCAGATGATGTACCAATATATTTAACAAATCCTCAGCAATCATTATGACATCTGCAAACCTGTTTGGTACAATATGGAAAAATGTCTGCTTATAAGGTTAATTGGGATAAGAGGTACATATTATCAATTACAGAGGAAGATTATACTGCTGGTAAACAGATTACACAGCTTAGATGGACTAAGAAAATTAAATATTTATGGCTATTGTTTGATGCGTCTTATCAATATTTGTGTACGTTGAACTATGTTTTACTAAAGACAAAAATTAAAGCTGATTTAATTAAATGAAAAGGTCTTCCTCTGACATAAATGACACATGTGAATTGTGTTAAAATGAATATTTTTCCTTGTATTCATATCTTTTTCAATCAATTCTATGTTCACTTCCAAACATATTTTTTTAAAGAGTTATGCAGCAATCAGAATATTTTTATAGAAAAGTATATTGACTAGAGTATTATTGCAAACATTGACAGGAAAATATGCTTTCGAGACTACAATGGTCTCATTTTCAGAATTATTTATTAAACTATTAGTTAATTATCAGTTAAAATTTATTAATATGATGTTAGATGTTAATCAATCTCCTCGCTGGGCTAAAGAGGCATTTGCACAGATTTCTCATTCTATTATACATCAATGTATATTTTGATGGACTCCTCATCCTTTGCATTATTATAATGTGCCAGTATTATGACGCTTAAGTGATATTTGGAATAAAAGAAATCAGGAAATAGGAACTGGAGATAAGGTTTCATTATAAATTCCATTATATCAGGATAAATTCATATCCTTCTTGATGAATAATCTCAATATTTAAAGATTTGCCATTTGAAAGGTATTCAAGTGTTTGCAGATTGTTTTGAAGATGGGATATTTCTTTCTTTTGATAGGCTTGAGGAAAATTTGAGGTACCATTAAATTCTTTCTTTGCATATTTTAAAGTATGTGCTCCAGTAGTGAAGAATTTTTGGCAGGAATTGAAGATGCCTAAGTTAACTAAATTTAAAAATGTAATTGTAAATGGGGCAGAAAGGGATTTATTTCAGAAATGTATTCTTTGTTGCAAGAGAAAATGGCTAAACTGGATTTAGATAAATCAAAGATTTAACCTTAAAATTATCTGAGGAAGGATGGACTACTATGTGTGAAGATAGTGTGACTAAATTTGGTGGACTATAATTTTCAACATCAGCTGTATTAAAAGCCGCAAAAGTTAAATAGATATGGATTTAGTCATTCAGATTTGTGTATTCATTGTGGGACTCAAATTGGTACTTTTTTTTTCAATTCTGTCTGGTTGTGTGATAAAGTAAGTCTTTTTGGAGAAAAAAATTAAAGAGTTTAAGGCGGATTTATGAGAGACTACTTTAATGTTAGATCCACTGCTTTTTTTAAATAGTGTATATTACAACTTTAACAATGGGTTTAAGAATGGATAAATCTCAAATTGAATTTATTCGGTTCTCATTAGTATTGGCTAGTGAATGTATTGTTATTACGTGGATAAATTATGTGGATTTAAATATGAATCGTTGGCATAAAGAAAGCTTGTATTTGTTTGGAAAAGATAACATAATTTTCATAATAATTTTTTTTATGTGAAGACATGGTCTAAAATTTACAGTCTTTTGCCTCTCTTCCTTCTTAAAGAGTGGAGTAACATTTACAATTTCCCAGTGCAGACTTGGCAGACAAGGATAGATGGACTTTAAACATGAACATGGTGAGTAATTAGTGAAGCTATTCATTCAGATATACTCCTCACAACAAGGTAATTCCAAAACACACAAGTTATAGGGTTCCACATGAGAGGCGAGGCCAATAGCCGCAGTGATCAAGACAAAGCAGAATCATACACACCATTACTACCAAGATTTACATTAGTAACATATCAGAGTCAATGCGATACTTTAAGATGAGTTACAGCACAGTAACAGACCCTTTAGGCCCACAAGCCTGTGCCTCCCAATTCACCTTCAACCACCCCCCCATACTTTTTGAACAGTGGGAAAAATCCAGAGCCCCCCCCACCCAACGATGGAAGTGCTCAAAAGGCTGTTAGCCTGAAATACTTAGCCGTAATTCATGTAGTGCCCAGAGGCTCTGTGAGAACTCAAACCAATGCTGACTCGAACTGAACCCCTCAATCTGTTGTAATAGTGCCCAGAACACCAAAAAATGGAATCCAATGATCCATGAAAGCCCAAACAATTGTCTCTGCAGAGATGCCGATGATAGGAATTCCATCCTGCCACCTGGTTGTCCTGTCCTCAAACGTGATCAGATAAGTACATTGCCGAGATGACGGAAGTGGACCTTCCAAGCCACAAGGTGCACATGCTGGACATGGGAATCCAAAACAACAAATTCCCCCAGCTTGAATTTCATGTGCCTGGAGACTTTCGGGCGTTGATCCAGCAAGTGAGTCCTTGCCCATAATCCAACATTCTGTTTAACATGAAGCCAGGTAAGATGTTCCTTAACCAGTTTGATTGATGCTCTTCTACCAGGAAGAGATAGATTGTGAAGAGAAATCTCCTGCCTCATAGCCGCCCACACAAATGGCATAGTCCTTTCTGTTGGGGAAAAAAAATCACAGACCAACTCTTCACCCAATTCATCCAGGGTCACATCTTGAAGAAGGAGACTAGAGTTGATCTGGTTTCACAGGATGAAATCGGGATCAGTGTGCCGTGCATGAACCATGGCAGTGAAATCAATGGCAGTAGTTGAATGTAATGTCACACCTGGATAGGGCACCAGCCACAGCATTCGCCTTTACTCAGATGTGTTGTGTGTCCAATGAAAATTGTAGGATGAAGTCCAAGTGCTGAATCTCTCTGGGCAAGTGGAGATGTGTGCTTCTACTTGCAGTATGCAAAAGAGGCTGGTGGTCTGTACAAATGGTCAAAGGATGACCTTCCAATAAAAAGTTGAAATATTGATTTGGAGATTGGGATTCATGAGGGAATTACAAATAAACTTATTTCCAAATTGTATCTTCTACTTCAAGAGGTATCTCCAAATCCAGACTTGAATAAATAAAAAGATGGAAATTGGATTTGACAACTGAAATTGACCCATTTTGCTGGTCTGACATTTGTTGGGACAGTAATTAATGTTTTCAATAGATAAGTTAATTATAAACTTATTCATCGATTATACTTAATGCCACATCAATTAATTTATTCCAAATTTTTCAAATTTATGTTTTAGATGTGGCACAGAAATTGGTACGTTTATAGATTCTCTCTGGTTATGTCTCAAGGTGACATCATTTTGGAAAGATGTGAGCAATTTTTTGGAACAAATTATAATCATGTTTCCCATCAACACCTGAGCTTTTACTTTTGGGAAATGTAAATGATTTAGAAGCCTAATTCAAGTTCTCAAAATACCAATTAAGTATTTTTTAAAGTCACATTTGCAGTGGCCAGGAGTTGAAAAGCAAATCCATGGAAATCTGAATCCCATCTTAAAATTGATTGTGGGGAAATGCAAAATTGTATTCCCTTAGCAAAATTGATGTTTTATATTAGAAATGGTTATGATACATACATCAAAATATGCAAACCATATTTAGATATGTGTTTTGATATCTAATGTTTTCACTTCCCCACCCCACCACCACTTTTCTTTAATCTTAATGGTTGAACCTTATCATGTTGGTTTAATTCTACTATATCAAATTTCCGGCCTTTCCTTTTGGGAGGGAATAGTTATCACAGGAGCTTTGCACCTAGATCTGTATTTTTTTCTTTTATACTTTTTCTCTCTTCTCACTTTTATGTACCATTTATTTTTAACCATTTATTTTTTATTCTATTTTGATCATTGAACGTATCATTTGGATATGATTCTATTATTATATTGAACTGTATACAAAACTATAAATATATATTTTTTAAAACAGAAACGTTTCACTGCGAGATAGATAGCTAAGAGTTCTTGCCCACATGTACTATACTTTGCCTGAGCCGGTGACCGCTTGGCTGGAAAAAAAGCATCTCCCAAAGATAATGTCTTTTTGAAGCAGACATCATATCCTTTGAGTTGTTCAGCAAGAGGTCATAGAGATGCTGCGACATTCACCAGGGAACAGTAATAAAAATTCCTCATACCTAAAACCATCACAACTGGCCAAATGTAATGGGGGAGGAAATTCTCAATTTCATGCACTTTCCATTCATCCGGCAAAATACCATGTGGCATAACTCGAGCTCCCAAAAATACAAGATCAGAAACACCAGAAACACTTTCCTGGGATTGATCACGATGCCACATTCCTCAAGCCTCGGAAACAATGAGATAAGGTGGCTCTTGTGCTCCTCTTCATCCACACTTACAACCAGAATCTCCTCGATCAACACAAGCACCAAAAAAACCCAAGGCCAGTGAGTTCATGGTCCATGAACCACTGGAATGTCTGAGCTGCATTCCATAGACCGAATGGTATTCTCAGAAATTCAAACATGCCGAACGGAACCATCACTGCTGTCTTCGTGACATCCGAAGACTCAAATGGAATCTAATAGTAAGCACTTTCTAGATCTATTTTGGCAAATGCACATTTGCCAAGGAGGTTTGCTGAGAAGTCTTCTAAATTTGGAATATTGTTTCAGTCAGGCACGGTGGAATTGTTCAGGGGACGATCATCTCTGCAAGGCCGCCAATCCCTAGTATTTTTCAGAACCATATGCAACCGTGAAGCCCAACAGCTGTCAGATCTGTGGGCTACGCCCAACTCTTGCCAATCCAATCTTGCAATTTTAAGATAATCTGGGGGTTTTACGAGCCTGCGTCTCAGACCCTGCCTTTATATGGTGGCTTATTGCATGTCCGTACACTATTACAATGGGATCACGAATCACTTGAGCAAGGCTCGGAAAGGGCAGGAGTCAGGTTGAAGGCTTGTCAGGCAGCAGATGGCATTGGAAGGACAACAAATGCAGCTCACTTGCATTCGAGAGCTGCAGTCCACACAACGTTTTTTCAAATACATCACTGAAAGATGTGACAAGAAATCCACTCCCAAAATGGAATTTGCCACATTTACAACTGAAAACACACCCAAAATGATTGCAAGACTGATATGAAATGTGAGTGACCTCTGGCCATGTATGATTAAGAGAATTATTTGTAGCTGAAAGAACACATGACATATTAGAAAGTCCATGTTCTTCAGGGGTTGGTGGGACCGGCACTGATCCAAAGTGACAGACAGGTTTGGAATTTTACAGAGATATGCCAAACTAATAACCTACTCTAACAACTGCCGAGTATTTTTCCATTTTCCCAGTTGCCTTCAATAATCTCTCTCAAATGAGAACAAGCTTCCAAGACAAAGGAACAGAACCAGGCCACCAAGCCCATTGAGTCTGCTCCGTAAACACTAAGCTACTCGACACTCCTTCCAATTTCTAGACTTTTCCATATATCCCTTCATGCTCTCACTACGAGATACTTGTCTATTTCTTGTTTAAATACTCCCAGTGAACTGTCTTCCACTGCTGTAACAGGCAGTGAGTTCCACAGCTCCATGACCCTCTGGTTAAAGAAGTTACTCCCAATCTCTATTTTATATGGATAACCTCTCATTTTCTTGTCCTCGATTCACCTACCAAGGGAAACATCTTACCCACATCCACCCTATCTAAACCTTTCAAAATACAAAATGCCTCCTTGAGATTTCTTCTTTAATTTCCTGTACTCCAATGAATACAACCCAAGAGCTGTCACACACTCCTCGTACGTTATCCTTTGCATTCTGGGAATCATCCTAGTCATTCTCCTCTGCACCCTCTCCAACAACATCACATCCTTTCTCAGATAGGGGGCCCAAAACTGCACATGGTACTCGAAATGAGGTCTCACCAGTGCCCCATAGACCCTCATCAACACCTCTTTACTCTTGTACACTATTCATCTTGAAATGAATGCCAACATAGCATTCACTTTCTTCATGACCAATTACACCAGGTCATTGACTTTTAGGTTTCCTTGCACAAGGACACCCAGGTCCCTTTGCACATCCAAGATCTGAATTTTCATCCCATCCAAATAGTATGCTTCCTGTTTATTTCCACTGCCAAAATGTACAACTGTACATTTCTCGGTGTTAAATCTCATCTGCCATCATTTTGCCCAGTTTCCTAATCTGTTTATACCCTTCTGCATCTTTACGGTTTCTACACTTCCCACTCTGTCCCCTATCTTGGGGACCTCCGCAAATTTGGCCACAAAACCATTTAAACCACAATCTAAATCATTAATTTCTTTTTCCTTGGAATATATCTATCCTGCATTCCTTTTATTACGGCCACATGCCATTCCAGAATCGATCATTACTGAACCTGAACATGTTTATTGTGATGAACATCTTCTAATAAATGTTCTGGGTTTAATCTTTTAAAATCTTGTTGTGGTTCCTCTTCATCCCCTCTTTGGAAGCTGAATTCACAAAATTTTCCAAATATTTTTTCAGCAATAATTCTGTGGTACAGAGGATTATTCATCTTTCCTAGAGGTTAAAAGTTCCATTTTGATTTTCTTGTCTCAACTGAACATTGTACAAGGTGAAGGCTGATTAAAATGGATTCAGTGATGATGGCCTTCAAACTTTGCATTATTGCTGTGGCTACACATCTTGAATGATAAAATGGTGTTTCTACTGGGAATTAACTCATGGAAATGTTCTAAATACATTCATTGGAGTTAGGCTTCTGTGACAAGTTTACTGCCCATCGGCAACTATCCTTGAAAAGAGATGAATCATCACCCAACAGAGCAGCCCAGGAATAGGCCATTTGGTGAACAATATCTGTGGTGACCATGATGCTCATTTAAATTAATCCCATCTGTCAGCACATGGTCCAAACACATCACCCATTCCCTCTTGTTCATGTGCCCAACCAAATGCCTCTTAAATCGTGGTGATTTCACCATTATCTTGGCAGCGTGTGCCAAACCCCCAACGCACTGTGCAAAACCCTGTCTCACTTCTCTCCTTTTCCTCTCTCATGTTCAATATAGGTATTGTAGTATTTTTACATCTCCCACAGGGGTGGGGGAAGAAGAAATCTACCTTCTCCAGGACTAGAATAATTGGATAAATTTCAACCAGGTCATCTCTCAGCCTCAAATACTCCAAATTTGTCCAACCTCTCCTTAGACCCAATGCTCTAAACCAAGCAACCCCCTGATAAACTCCTTTTGTCATGCAGCAACTAGAAATGCAGAAAACACTCGAAATGTGGCCTAACCACATTTATACTTCATGCCCTGCTCAATGAAGAATACTTTCTTTAACACCCTCCACTTGTGTTGCCTCTTTCAAGGAGCTCGCGCTTGGACCCCAAGATCCCTCTTTGCAACAGTATGACAAGTTCTCTCAAAGTGCAAGACACTTGTCCAGATTAAACTCCATCTGCCATTTCTCTGCCCACATTTATAAGTCATCTGGTTTGGAAGAGAGAATACAAGGGGAACTGGGTGAATCAACAGGAGTGAGAGTGAAACCTGGGGAGGGGAAGGGTGGTGGGCAGGGGTGGTGGGAAGGGTGGTGACCTAGGACAGGGAGGAATGTGTGGAGAGAGATTAGCAAACCAGAATGACAGGATGAAAGCAGTCCCTGGTAAAAGCAGAAAGGGGGAGGGGAAGATGTGACTCCAGCGTGTCGTAGGTGGCAGAAATGATAAAGTGACTGGGGATTGCATGTGGTAATTAGGAGTCCGTAATTATTTGAAAGATATTACTGCAAAATATATCAACAATGAGTAGGAAAGTAGCTTCAGTCTATTCTCCCTCTCAGAAAGAATTAGTTATAAACAAAACAATCTTTCAGCACAGCCAGGGGCAAAAGGGCTCTTAATTTAGTCTTACAATCAACAGACTTTGAAGTTACCCACCGTAAATGACTCAAAATTCAATTCTCAATTCACTGGTGGAAGTATAAGAGCCAGTGGCTTGCCTAATCAGATTAGCCTTATTCTGAGCATCCATATCGACTTCCACGCCATCAAATGCAACCCCAGTTGTTGATCCCCAATATTTTCTATCCTTACCCACTTTGCGACCACACCTACCTGAAACTGGAACAAACAACAACTAATTTTTCCATGTATAAATCATATGCAAAATAATTTACCCACATTTTCACATCACTGTAGCCACTGAGAGATAACTTCTGCCCATCAGAAAACTGCACCAGCCACTACAGGGTGCTATTTACCTTGGTGTTACTGACTCTTTTCCAGTGTTACTTTCAATCATAATGACATACTCAACATGCACAATATTTCTTTTCTTACTGACCAGAACTATAAAGCATTGAGTAAAAATGAGAAAAGCTCAAGTCAACCAGGAGATACAAACTCCTGACCGCAATGTTGAGGTGCACATTTGCTACATTATTGAAGTCTCACACAGCTTACAACAGATATTCAAAGTCAAGCAATAACAGAAATAACAGAATATTACAGCACGGTACAAGCCCTTTGGCCCACGATGTTGTGTTGATCTAGATATTCCTAACAAAAGAATAATACACTGTAGCAGCTACTATGGTAGATGCTACTTCTTTTCTTTTGCTTGGCTTTGCGGACGAAGATTTATGGAGGGGGTAAAAAGTCCACGTCAGCTGCAGGCTCGTTTGTGGCTGACAAGTCCGATGCGGGACAGGCAGACACGGTTGCAGCGGCTGCAGGGGAAAATTGGTTGGTTGGGGTTGGGTGTTAGGTTTTTCCTCCTTTGCCTTTTGTCAGTGAGATGGGCTCTGCGGTCTTCTTCAAAGGAGGTTGCTGCCCGTCAAACTGTGAGGCGCCAAGATGCACGGTTTGAGGCGATATCAGCCCACTGGCGGTGGTCAATGTGGCAGGCACCAAGAGATTTCTTTAGGCAGTCCTTGTACCTTTTCTTTGGTGCTCCTCTGTCACGGTGGCCAGTGGAGAGCTCGCCATATAACACGATCTTGGGAAGGTCCCAAGAAGGTAGATGCTACTAAATAAAGGCAAACACATACAAAGGTAGTCAACTCAATACTGCTTTATTGCAGACATACACAGACCTTTTGTTCCCTGCCTGTAAATTAGCTCGTTAGTGAATACCTTCCGGTCCACAGGATCAGCAGGTTAAGGCTACGAGCCATGAGTGCCCCACGCCTTTAGGCAGGGGCCTTCATCTGATCCACTCACTGTACTTTGCCTCCCAGCACTGTTAGCCCACGATGTGTGAGATAAGTCTGTGCACTGACGGTGGCAGTTCGTAATACCGTACTGTGCGCCCGCTTCAACCCTGTTTTTCTTTCACCCATGTATGCCTGTCGAAGAGTCTCTTAAATGCTCTTTATGTTATTGTAATGGATAAATATATTTGGAGAAGTTGGTAATATTTGGGATTTTGGTAAGATTGAGTGTAGGTTACATAAATACACACACACATTTTAAAACAGATCTTATTTGAAAGACTGAAGAAATATTGAAGATCTCTGGAGAATGTTATTCACATTCACAAGTAGGTGTTTATCGAACTGATGTCATAAAATGAATGACCATTGTTTGGAAATGGAGCCGGATGACTTAAAGTACCTTTCTGCGGGGTGCTTTGAGGAAAATCACTCCTGGGTTTTGTTTATATAGCAGCTTGAGCAGAAGAAATTAGTTCTGTTGTGAGCAATGAACTCTGTGGTAGCGAGAAGAAAGAAGTTACCATCTGGAAAACCCTGACGGGGCAAGTTTCATCAGCGAGACATTGAGGTGAATAATGGTGGTACCTCAGTTTTGGAAATCCTGGAACAACAAATCTCTCTCTAAAAACCCTACAAGAACCGTCCTGATTGGTAAACATTTACCTTTCAAGCACCAAAACCTGGTGAAGTTTGTACATGTTCAATTCTGTGCACAGCAGAAGATTTCCATGCATCCAGAGAACTTGGAAGAAGGAGAAGTGAGATTGAAATGTGAACCAAAGAACTTTTCTTAAATTTATACACATTACAAACATGTGCACTAAGAATTAGAAGGGGGTTAATTTGGGTTAGTTAAGTATAGAGTTAAATTAAAATTTCATTCTATTTTCATGTTTAAATTTGATTAAAAATAACTTGTTTTAAAAACCACTTGTCTGGGTGAATGTCTATTGCTACTGGTTTTGGGATCCTTTGGGCTCGAAACAATATCTGCTTGGGTAATGACATTGGGCCTGTTTAAAATAGGAAATGGCTTCTACCAGCAGGAGTTTCTATTTGAGGGAAATATTGATAGGTGGCTGGTCACATACGTTTCCCAAAAATTAATACCCTCTCCCTCCCTAAACCACATTCAGCCCCATGACATCTTTCTACGTTGCATTACTGGGACCACCAAGGACCTGATCCATTTCCCATCTCTCCTTGCAATGCCAATATGGCAGCTGCCATTAAGAACTGACAAATCACATTTTAATTCAGCAAGCAAGATGAAAATCATCCTGACGTCCTGCTTAAAAACAAGGGTCAACAAACCTTCCTAATTTTGTCACTTCATTTTTATTTGGATTCCCATGGGGCATTAGTAAAAAATGTCCCATCCATTGGCTCACCAAATTATGAGTAAAATCATGATCCCTGTTCATGAAAACCCATAAAATTCAATGTTACACAGATAATCTAGGAAGAATTCTGTAATAAAGTTGAATGAAACATTGAAAGAATTTCCCCCTTATAAACGCTGAGATTATGGTGCGCCAAGAGACCAGGTGAGCAAAAAGAGGTCAAATCACTGCCACACTCGGATAGTCCAAGATGGCACGGACTCCCCTTCACTGATGAGAAGGAGCCCACTCCTAACACCATGTATGGGCTGAGGAGCCCTACACTTCCACGTAGCGGCAGCCAGCTGGAGAGTGACAACACGACACAATGACATAAAGCTGGAAGTCGGGAAGTACGTCACCAGAAGTGGGTGGGCCAGCGAGCACACATGGGGAGTTTAAAACAGTATGTGGTAGCACTTCCACAGCGGATGCTACAAGGTGATAACTTCTTACTTGCTGCAACCAAACAGGTCTGCAAGATACACCAACCTAAATAGAAAACATGACCAGAAATTCAAGAGATCATAAATTCAAAAGGATTGGTGAAATATAACCATATAACTATTTACAGAGCGGAAACAGGCCATGTTGGCCTTTCGAGTCCGCACTTGTTCACTGATTTTGTGCACCCTCTTCAGGCATTGGTCCTGGTAGATCTTCATTCAATAACGATGGACGAATTCCTTCTTCAGCTCCCTGAGCAGCGCTCTCTCTTACTCTGTATTGTTAACACCAAAGTCCCTATATTTTTCAAGGCATTCGGACGTAACTGAGAAACATGACATTTTAGACACATGGTACGTCAGGATCAGAAGGGTTGGAGCATTATTGTTCAGGTGACACAACTTTAAAAAATAACATCTAACTTTATGAAGAATGTGATGCTACAACAGGAAAAAGGAATGGAATCAGACACATTCTATGAGCATTGGGAAGCAAAGAACATTGGATTGGTTTTCCATCCCTTCCTAAGCGACTCAATGACCCCGACAGGTCCTCCCCGACCTGCGACCGTAGTACCACGTCGGGGGAGGGTGGGTCCACGATGGTCGCAAGTCAAGGTTTTGACCGCGTGCGAGGAGATCTGAAGTCTTAGAGCCTATTTTTAAAATCAAATGATTTGACAAATGAGAACAGAGACACAGGACACGTCAAACCCAAAATGTGTGGATTGACTTTGTGACTCAGTGTCTGGGGGTCCATGGGCTGGGGGCAGCCATCTTAATTTCAGTGCACATGCGCGAGTCCTCGGTTGGTCCTTGCGCAAAAGGTTCACTCATTGGCCGTCCGTTGGCACATGCGTATCAGCCGCACATGGTCGAACCGAACACCAAGTCGCGAACCCACCACGCATGCGCCAATCTCCTTCTTACCCCCTTGCCCACCCCCTCCCTCTGGGCAGCTCCCAGCCTCGCCCTGTCGGCACCATCAGGCCCTGCACCAACGCCTCGGCTCTGGGGCCTGGCGGGCTGCAGGACCGTGTGGCTGAGGAAGGTCCCGACGCCGCCACTAACTTCTTCCATTTTGCGCTCGCGGCGACGCGACAGACTCCGATCAGGCGATGCTGCCGCCAACGTCCCGCCTCCTCACAGCAAGAGCCAATCAACCCGCGAACCCGCCCATCAATCCAACCTGACTCAGCGTCCAATCCAATAGCAGCCTCACCGAATCAACCCATTGGCTCGCACAATTGATGCAACCAATCAGCGAGCGAGCGAACACACAGACGCACCCAATCAGCATCGCAAGACAGAAAGCAGAGCCAGAGGAAGGAGCAGCAAACCATTTGGCCCATCAACTTACAACTACCCCAACAACTCAATCAAATCCTTGGGAAACACGGGATCACTTTGTCCTGGCTCCAAGATTCCTCTGATCTCAAGGAATACATTGTACCCCAACTGCAAGGGAGACTATTTATTATCAATCTTTTCCTTCATATTTATTACCACTTACAATTTAATGCCTGTTACTTTTTTCAAAGTATCTGCATCTAAGTTTGATGCATATTATCCCGCTACGAATGGATATGGCAATAAACTCATCACAAGTCCATGGATCCCAATTTCAAATGAACCTTCAACAGGGAAGAGAATTCCAATGATATTACATTTTCATTGAAGACATTTCTTCAAGTCCAAGCAGCCGATCGGTTATTGGGAAATTGTGACACTTGGTGTTCGGCTTCTTTGCATTATCCTCTCTCGATCCAAGCTACCGTGTCCTCTCATAATGTTGTCAGGTCATCTCCCTCGTTCCCAACGACAAAGAGATCCATATTCAAACTTTCCTCCTATCACCCGCTTAAAACAAACCAGAAACAAGTCTGACGATCTTTGCTGCACTTCTCACGCTTTAGGTAAGGAAACCATACATGTGACTCCCGATGTAAATGAGGAAGACCATTTGATGTTTAATTGGAGCATGCGCGCTACTGTGAAGGGTGGAAAGAAGGACACACACTCAAGAAATCAAAGTCAAAGACTCCTTTATTACACTGGCAGCTCTACTTCTATTCTCTCCCCGCTACTGTCAACTAGAGTGTTGTCACATCCGTGTCGGCCTCCAATTGGTCAGTGTTCCCATCCTTGTTGATTCCTGCTGTGTGGGTTCGCCCCTGGGACGAACGTTGTTGGTCCCCATTGACTCTGCGTGGTCACCACATTCATCGGCCATCTTGTGTACAGGGTGGCATCCCAGTTAACATGATCCCCCACCACCCCAGAACCAGTGATTGGAGCACTGTTCGCTGCTTTTGGTCACCTATATCTGCATTGTTGGGGCTGAGTGGAGACCAGTTTGCTAATGTCCAGATGTGGTGGCTTGAGGTGTTCAATGGTGAAAGTCTTCACAGTTACCGTGAAGTGTGGAATGAACGATACACACCCAAGAAGTCAAAGTCGAAGAATGGTTTGTTGAACAGGAATCTCTTGTATACCCTCCCGCTGCTGACGACAGGACTTAAGAGACGGCAGCACTGGCCTAGGATTGGTGGGTGTTCCCGCCATTGCTCATTGCTTCCCTCTGTGCAGGATGTCACCTGGGATGAAGTTTGTTGGTTCCCGCGTGATCTTCGCAGTCACCGGGTTCGTCAGGCATCTTGTGTACTGGGTTGCGTCCCGGTTAGCGGGAGGCAACAACCATATATTATGGAAGAATGTGGAGCCCATATTTACAAAGGGTGGGTGTGAATATTCCCTTTCTCCTTTAGGCCTCAGTTTATGAAAAGGGACAATAAAGTAATCAATGCTCCCGTTGGTGGTCCCTTGTACTCATTTTTCTTCTTTTCCTTTTAGCAAGGGGATGGAGGGGGCAATGGGGGTGGTCTATGGGGAGATTTCTTTCTTCTTTCTTTTAACTATGCCACATGTATTTGTATTTGATTTGTTTCATTATTAAGTATGTGAATTCTTTGGAACCAGACTGTTGGAACACCTTTTCCAATTTCCAAATTTGTTTCCAGCTCTTCTATTTCTGACATGTATTTCTTCTTCATCCCTTTTGTATGTGATATTGTTTGTCCCCATAATATACAAAACTAGTGGGCGAGGAGGTACAGTTTGACTTCCAGAATAACTTTATCTGGTCACTAATATCCTTGCCAAAATCTGGTTTTTGAAGATGGGTGGGGTTCAAAGGCCATCTCTGTGAATTAGTTGTTTTTTTTCTGGCATCAAGATAGACAGGGTCAAAGGTTCAAGATAAGTATTCGCACGAATGTTCTCCGAATTTGCTGTGTTGATAACAAAGAAAGGCCAATCCGAGTCGAGGAATAATGGGGGGATTGGCCTCCACACATCTATATCAAATTTCAATCTTTCAGAAAAGCCAAGGTAGTTTTGGCTGCTTTTATTTGGGATATTGTCGAGGTTGACTTGTCCAGAACAGGATCCAGCAAAAACTAAAGTCACCCCTCCAAGTATATTTTGTCGTTCCCCCGATACCATGAGAAAAATATCCTGAATAAAGAATCATCACTGTTAGGTGGAGGGAAATTTAAAAGTATCCAGGATTCTGAGTAAATCTGACCATCAACTAATACATCTCAGCCTTGTGGATCAATCATCGTCTCTCAAAGTGTTGTTATTGATCGCCCTGGCCTTGGAGTGAAAGAATGACGATGATGCCTGTCCTACCGATTCTTTCCTCAGTTTCTTATGCTCCTGTGTGGGAAGATGGATTTCTTATAGAAAGGCAATATCAATTTGCAGGTTTTTTTTCTGTAGGGTGAACTGGCCACTGACTTCACCAGCAGGCCTCGAAGTGACCCCGCCATTTTCATCACCATGAGACACCTCGATCTATTCTGGAGGTTTCCATTTCTATTCCTTACCGTGTTTGCTTTCAGATTTACTTTTTATGTCATTCTGCTGATCCAAGTTCTTTCCTTCTTTATTTGTAAGTATTTGGACTCCTTTTTCTTGGCAGCCAGCCCCAAGAATAGTTTTCTCCACAGATGTTGGAATTTGCTCAATAGCTGAATCTAGTTGCTTCGACTTTGGTCTCTGGTCCATACTGCAGCTGTCTGACCATAAGTGGGGTTGAGGGTGTTTAAAAGATGTAAAATGTATGTGTTTGGAGAGCCCCTGGGCCAGCGTCCGTCTCACTTCACTACATCATGTGACCCTCACGAGGAGATTTTGATGAAGGTTTGCTTGGATGGGAATTTGTGGAGGTACACCACCGGCCTACTGCAGGGGGAATCTTCTGTACCTGTAAGGGGACTGGACAACACCTGGCCGGCTGTCAATCAGTCGGCCTGAATGGATCAAGCCCCACCCAATCGGGTGTCAATTACCCTATGGGATATAAGCCTGCGCCAGCTTCCCAAAGCTCACTCAGAGTTACTACAGCTACAGCCAGCCTGGCTCTGTGGAAGTCTTTGTGATTTAAAGCTTGTTGTGCAGTCTTGTGTGTGTCTGATTCTGGCTAACAGCGCACCACAATTTAATCCACAAAATTTTCCCATGGCTGCCATGGAAAAACTCCTGAGTGCAGGGAGCCTTGAAGTCGTCCCAGAAGCCCAGACATGCTTCGAGATCTGGCAGCACGCGGTCAAGGCAATCATGGAGGCACACACAGGCGGCATCCTGGACTCAGATCGGAAGAGGCTGGACCTACTCCGGTCAAAGCTGGGTCCCCATGACTTCCAGGCACCAAAGGCTGCTCCACGTACAAGAGCACAATGGACACTCTCAAGAACTTGTACAAGCCCCCCATGAATGCGGTCTGTGCAAGATACCTCCTCAGCTCCCAAGCCCAGCAACCCAGGGAGATGGCTGAGTCTTACCTGGGACACATGCGAGAATTTGCCTGACCGTGTCTGATTGAACCCAGGGAAGGCTGATCCGGGACCCCTTCGTCTGAGGGCTACACTCAAGGGCCATCCAGCAGAAGCCGCTGGAAGATAATATCTACACCCTAACTAAGACAGTGGAAGTGGTCCGAACCCTGGAAACCTCAGCCCTGCACCTCGAAGCCTTTGATTCCAGGTTCCCCCAGGCTCCCTCATGGCCTTCTCACACTACAGCTGCAGCCCTAGACCGAGCTGGGGAGGAGAATGTCGCTGCGGCAGGTGCTCTTAAAACCAGCCGGCAGCTCAGCGGCCCTCTATGACCTCCCTGCTACAACTTCTGCCTTCCCTGACTACAAAGGTGCAGCATCCGGCTACGCCAGCGACGATTGCCATGTGTGCCCTGAGCACCTGGACCAGACCCCGCCCCTGACAGTGCCGCTCGGCGACAACTACAGCGACGTCATTTCCAGCTCATGGTGTGACGTCACTTCTGGCTGATGTAATGGCGTCGATGCCACCATCTGCAATGACGTCACTTCTCCCGGCACAATGAACATGAGTGGGGAAGGAGGACAGCCACACAGCGGGCCCCCACGTGCTGACACCAGATTGGGTCAGGCAGTGGACGACACGGAGGGCTCCCGACAATGATGAGAATGACGTAGTCAACACAGGTGATTACCAGGCCGCTCTGCCGATGCTCTCCATGCCTGTGTCCACCATCGGCTGCCGCACGCTGCATCCTTCAGCCCAGGACGACGCCATCTGGGCGTACATCCCCATCTCCAGGCAGCTATGGGGTGCGCAGGACCTCCTTGACCACCAGGGGCCGCTTCAGCCCTGGGGGACGAACATATTTATTTATGAATATTTTCAAAAATATACTTAATAAATGTTTCAATATCATAATATATGAAACTTTTTCTTACAAACAATAAACAAAAGCCAAATGGTCCCTCCCTCCCTCCCTCCTTCCAAACAAATGAATCCGCTCACCATCAAAGTTTATATATCTTTAAAATATATAGTATCCAATTGGGGAAACCATGCTTAAATAAATTTAATAGTTGCATTTATTGACCTTTTTCTTTTTTGGGCCCCAATGTGGTCCAGGTCTGGCTGCCAGATCTTTATAAAAATGTCATATTTGTTCTTTACGTTAGATGTGATGTTTCCATGTGTTTCCAGCTGTCCATTTCTGCCGTCCATTCTGCGATAAGTAGAGGGGAGTCCGACATCCAAGTGATCGCACCACTTTTTTTTGCTCCAGCCAATGCTATTTTTATCAATGAGATTGTATATTTGTTCAATTTGTTGCTGACATCCATAACATTACCTAGTAGATAGCACTCTGGGCTGCCTGTGAAAGCCACTCCTGTTATCCCGATTAATTTTTCGGTGATGTCTTGCCAAAATGGCCTCACCTTCACCCACGTCCATGTGGCCCGTCAAAAGGTTCCTGTCTCAGTCCCACATCTTTTTTTGTTTATCATTTACATCAATTCAAGCGTTAACTCAATAAAGAGAATATCATATAACAACAGAATACAAAATGATCCAAAACCTTTGGTCTATTTTCTCCCCACACCCTCCCTCCTCCTCCCCAAAGAATAATACAGTAGGTATTATTCCCAGAGTTATTTGATTTTCTAGCTAATAATTCTTAACCATGAACTAAAAAGAGTGGGTGATGTGGAGGATGTGGATGGACTTTTATTCTCCATATCCATGTACCGTTCCCGATCTGATTCCTTCAACCAGAAGTCTTTTTTTTAACGTGACACCGTTTTGCATTTCATTGTCCCATCCCTCGTTACAAAACTCTCTGCTCTCCACGTTAGTGCTGCACATTGCTTCACTGCTATGTTTGATGTTTATCTAACTTCAGTTTTGTATCTGCTTCATATATATGACCAAGCACAAATATTCTCACGTCCTTTTGTATTTTAATCTTCATAATTTGTCCTTATAATTTACTGAAATCCTTCCAAAATTCTTCCACTTTTACACAGCTCCAAACCGAATGGAAAAAAAAGTCTCGATCACCTGATTACATTGAAAACATTTCTCGGAATAATTGGAGATAAGTCCATTTAATTTATATGGAGTATAGCAGAATTGATGTGGAGATTTTTATTTTTATATCTGGCATTAATCATATTTGTAACTCCCTTGACACAATCTTGACCCTATTCTTGAATTTGTATATTTCAATCTGCTTTCTACCTTTGTTTCAATTTATATAAATCCTTTTCCCCATATTATATTTGATATCTAGAAAAACTCCTTCCCACATCTGAAACACATTTCTGATGTTTAGGTCATTTCTCTGGGGTAAGATAAAATTGGTGTAAAATATTAGACTGAACCAGTCCATATCCTGCTTTTCTAATTGATGTCGTGCTGTCCTTACACCAATCTGACCAGCTTCTTTCTGAAATCGTCAAATCCAAGTCCGACTCCCATCTTTTTCCTGTGAACTCTGCTATCCTGGTTTTAAATTTTCTCTCTGGAGAGCATCGTACATTTCATTGATAAATTTGGGTGTATTCCCTATCCAGACTCTTTGTTCCATTTAACTAATTTTAGGTGGGGTCAATGTTGGTCCCCATCTTTCTCTTAAGAACAATCTAAGCGGGAGAAAATAGAAGAAGGTCCCATTGGCCACTCCAAATTTGTGTTTAATTGTTTGAAGAATTTCTTCCGTGTTGCAATCTTCAAAATATCTTATACCTCTGTCATAACACAAATTTAATATTCTATTGCCTTTGTTCATATTTTGACACATTGGTACTTTTCTTGAGATCCCTACCTTTTTTCCCTACATTAATTTCTTGCCATGTTCTGAACGGATATATCTGTCTTTTTTTCTCGTGATTTGATTCTCCATTTATTGATAAAATACTTTGCTTCCCTCCTCCATTGTTGTCAGGTTCATGTGGGTCCCACAGGTTGAGAACCAGACCAAAGCAAAGGTACAAAGCACACATTTATTTCCGGGATGGAAGCAGGACAAACCTCAACACACACAGTACGCAGGGGGTAAATATACACTTCCAATAACAAGGGAAAAACTGACAGACTGGGGGAAATTACATGAACGTACACATTCAACAGTCAGGATCAAGGTTATACTACGAACCCCCACTCCTTGACTGGTACAGACACGGCTCTTGCTACCTGACCTCGAGTCTCACCCCAACCCAGTGTGGAAGGTGCTACTTATGAGCGACGAGGACTCGAAAGAGGCCAACCAAAGGGGCACATGGTCCTTATAAATTCTGGGGGCAGTACTGGGAGGGCCAGTCACTCAGGGCAGGCTGGGCCCCATTGGCTGCTGTGGTCAATGGCTCAAAGCTAAGTGCAGGGGCTCAGCAGGGGCCAGTCGAGGTGATACACCTGGGCCATTTGGGTGAAGGTCAAGGCTGAGTCTGAGTCTGGCCGGGCTGCCTGCATTGCAGCTCCTGGTGATTTAGGTGGGCCAATTGGGTGAAGGTGAGGCGTGAGTCTGGCCGGGCTGCCTGCACTGAAGCTCCTGGTGATTTAGGTGGGCCAATTGGGTAAAGGTCAGGGTTAAGTCTGGCTGGACTGCCTGCACTGCAGCTCCTGGTGATTTAGGTAGGCCAAATGCAAGGGTCACCTGGGTGACCTTGATTGGCAGGTAGTGTGTCCTCTGAACATGAGTGCAGCAGCGCCACCTGGTGATGGACACTGCCTCTCCATAACACACACACATGTGAAGGCATAAATGCGCACACACAAACACACACACAATCATACAGATGTATACATGCATACACGCATATACACTCACCCACTCCTGCACACACTCACACACAGGCATGCAGATTGATGTACACACACACACGAGTGCATGCACACATATACCTTCATACAAACATGCACACACACATTCATGTGCACACACAAATGAACAGATACACACACAGGCGTGCAGTCACACACACATGCACCTACGCCTCCATCCTCATGAACTCGTGCACAAACACATGTACACATGCACATGCACTCACACATGGTCTCACAGACTCTCACACACAATTGCATAAATCAAGATGAAAGTGGGAAAATGTTTTAGGCAGAAAAATAGATCAAAATGATTGGAAAATGTTACGTAAAGATAATCCCACGACTGCGGAGATCGGGCCGGCACAACGTGCGGAAATAAACAGTGGCATAGAATCATAGAAGATAGGAGCAGGAGTAGGTCATTCGGCCCTTCGAGCCTGCTCCGCCATTCAACGAGATCATGGCTGATCTTAAAGTTCAGTACCCCGTCCCCGCCTTCTCTCCGTAACCTTTAATACCCTTATACTGAAGAAATAGATCTAACTCCCTCTTAAATATATTTAATGAACCTGCCTCTACTGCCCTCTGTGGCAATGAATTCCACAGATTCACCACCCTCTGGGTAAAGAAATTCCTCCTCATCTCGGTCCTAAATGGTTTGCCTATTATCCGCAAACCATGGCCCCGGGTTCTGGACTCCACCACCATTGGAAACATCCCATCTGCATCCATTCTGTCCAGTCCTGCCAGAATTTTATATGTCTCTATGAGATCCCCTCTCAATCTTCTAAACTCCAGCGAGTACAATCCCAATTTGCGCAATCTTTCCTCACAAGTCATTCCTGCCATTCCAGGTATCAGCCTGGTGAATCGCCTCTGCACTCCCTCTATTGCAAGAACATCCTTCCTTAGATAAGGTGACCAAAACTGCACACAATACTCCAGGTGTGGTCTCACCAAGGCCCTGTACAGCTGCAGTAAGGTATCCTTGTTCCTGTACTCAAACCCTCTTGATATGAAGGCCAACATACCATTTGCCTTTTTAACCGCCTGCTGTATCTGCATGCTCGCCTTCAAAGACTGGTGTACAAGTACCCCTAGGTCTCTCTGCACTTCCCCATCTCTTAATCTATTGCAATTCAAATAGTAATCTGCCCTCCGGTTTGTATTACCAAAGTAGATAACCTCACATTTATCCACATTGTCGTGCATTTGCCATGTATCTGCCCAGTCCCTCAATTTATCAAAATCACACTGGAGCTTCCTGACCCCCTCTTCCATCCACACAACCCCTCCTAGCTTAGTTTCATCTGCAAATTTGGAGATATTACATCCAATCCCCTCATCCAGATCATTAATGTAAATTGTGAACAGCTGGGGTCCCAGTACAGATCCCTGTGGCACCCCACTGGTCACCGCCTGCCACTCAGAAAACTCACTAACATGATCCCCAGGATCGCAAACCAGCGTGGTTGGAGGCTCGGGCAGTACAAGACACGCAGCCCTAGAATGGGGCTGGCCAGACTGCCCATTACCAAAGCAAGATCAGGTTGGGGAAGAAGGCAAGAATGCAAGAATATTCCCATGGGCGGGAATCCCATTTACGTTAATCATGCGGCTGATTTCAGCCAATCAAACCAACGGCGAGAATTCCAACTGTATAAAAGGAGCCTTTCCAGCCACAGTAAAGTCAGAGTGTGTGGGTTTGTTCATAGTAGACTCTACAATCACCTACGTGAGTTGGGCCTTACAATCAACCTGGCCAAATGCCAGTTCAGACTGAGCAAGATTGACTTCCTGGGTCACAGGATTAACAAAGACGGGGCCACACCACTACCCAGCAAGGTGGAGGCCATCCGCAAATTCCCGAGCCCCAGAACGACCAGAGGACTACAGGAGTTTGTGGGGATGGTCAAGTTTTCTCACAGGTTAATCGCTGCAGCTGCTCGAGTCATATGCCCAATTTTCACCCTAGCAAAGGACTTGACCTGGGATGACTCTGCACGAGTATTTGTGGAAACTACGCTCCAGTCTACCCAGGCCAAACGCACCCACAGCCCTCACAGTCGATGCCTCAGGAACAGCGATTGGTGAAGTTCTGGAGCAGCAGAAAGGAGAAAGTTGGCTTCCGCTAGCTTTCTTCAGCAAGCATCTGCAGCCCTCAGGATTTCGACAGAGAGCTACTGGCGCTGTACTTAGCCATCTGCCACTTCCGGTACTTTCTCAAGGGAAGGGCTTTCACGGACCTCAAGCCACTGACATTCACCCTGGCTAAGATCTCCGATCCCTGGTCGGTACCCCGATGGAGACACTTGTTTTACATCTCGGAGTACACCACTGATGTGACACATCTCAGGAAAAGACAACATGGTCACGGACGCCTTGTCAAAGCAGAGTATCTACTGTCTGGCTAATGGACTGGACTTCGTGACACTGGAGAAGGCACAGGAGCAAGACGACGAGATCCCTCAGTACGGTCCGCCGTCACGGGGCTCCAGCTTCAGGACATCCCAGAAGATACAGGTAACACTGACCTCCTGTGTGATGTGGCCGCCAGACAGGTTTGACCCATCGTCCCAAAGGCATGGAGGTGACAAGTTGTCAACTCCATCCACGGGCTGGTGCAGCTATCAATCAGGACTACGGTCTTGCTAAAGACCAGGAAGTCAGTGTGGCATGGATTGTGGAAACAAGCCAGTGGGTGGGCCAAGATGTGCACGCAGTCCCAAACAGACAAGATACAGCAACACACCAAGGTCCTCCCACAGACTTTCAAGTCAATGGAAGGAAGGTTTGACCACATCCACGTGGACATAGTGGTGCCTTCACCAATCTCACAGGCTTTCCACTGCCTGTTCATGGTGGTTGACCGTTTCACCCGGTGGCCAGAAACAATCCCCTGGCTGACACATCCACTAGGTCCTACTCCAAAGCACTCCTCTAGTCCTGGGTACCAAGGTTTGAACTACCACACCACATAACCTCTGACATAGGAGCACAATTCACCCCCAGCCTGTGGAGTGATGATGCCAACCAGTGGGGCATTCAGCTACACCACATGATAGCATACCACCCGCTGTCCAACGGGATGGTGGAGCACTTCCACAGGCACCTCAAGGTTTCCCTTAGGACCAGACTCAAGGACTCCAACTGAGTGGACAAACTTCTGTGGGGTCTGCTAAGCATTCATACAGCACTGCAGAAGAAGACCTCCATACACCCTCCACCGAGCTCGTCAACGGAGCACCACTCATGGTCCCTGGGTATTTTGTCCCACTGTCCAGAAGACAACAGGAGGATACAATCACCTTCCTGGATAGCCTGTGTGCACAGGTCAGTTACCTGGCTCCGATCCCACCCTCCAGACACAGGCAAGCCAACTTCAACATCTCCAAAGTCCGTAAAGACTGTGAGTCCATGTTCGTGCACAGAGGGCCAATACAGAAGCCTTATGAAGACCCCTTCCAAATCATCCCAAACAACAGAGCCATCTTCGAATTAGACATTGGTGGCAAACCATAGGTTTCCACCACAGACAGGCTCAAGCTGACACACGCGAACCCGACACAACCTGTGGAGATGCCAGCACCTCGTCACAGAGGCAGATCTCCAAAGGCATTGAGGACTGCATCCACGGACACTAGAAACTGTAGCAATGTTTCTTAGGGGGCGGGGTGGGTCATGAACCGCCACCACGGAAATCAGGCTGGCACAACGCACAGTAACAAACAGCGGCATAACTCATTAACTTGACACCCGTATCACGAACCAGCGTGGTTGGAAGCTGGGGCAGTACAAGTCAGGCAGCCCTAAAATGGGGCTGGCCAGGCTGCCCAGCTAACAGAGCAACACCAGGCTGGGGAAGAAGGGGATTCGTATGGAAGAATTTTCCCGTGGGCATGAATCCTGCTTATGTTATTCATGCGGCTGATGTCAGCCAATCAATCTAACGGCGGGAACTCCAACTGTATAAAATGCACCTTTCCAGCCTCTAAAAAGGCAGAGCTTCAACTCCCAGGGCTACAACGCAAATCATTAATGTTACCTACAGATTTGTACAAAATCATTGTTTGCATCAACTCTCTTTAATGCCTCAAAAATTAAAAAGATTTAATATCTTCAGAATTATGTCTCAGATGTTATAAAGAGATAGGTTCTTTTTGTCATTTGACTTGTCTGTGTCTTAAGGTTCAACCATTTGGGATATAAATTAAAGTATTTTTGGAGGAAATATATTAAGGTTAAACTTCCATTGGATCCAATGTTAATTTTGATGGGAAATATAGAGATGAAAATGAAGGTTTACAATGTCTCAAACTGAATTTTAACGATCAACTTCAGGTGTTTGAAGGAAATGTGCAGCCATGATTCGGAGATGGGGGATGGATTTGGGGATTCAGAGCTGGGATCTCGAAATGAGATCTTGTATTCCTCTGGAAAAATAACATAATTTACATGATAAATATCACTTTGGTTTGGAAAATATGGAGCCATATATACAAGAGGTTGGTTGGAAAACTGAAGCTCTCAATGGCTCATCCTGGTGGAGATTCGCGGTTTCATGACAATTGGTTCGAATTTATATTTCTCTTTGATAAGCTCCTTTTCCTTTTTTTTCTTTTTGGTCGACTTGTGAGGGAAGAGGTGATGGGTAGGAAGGAGTTGTGGGGTAATGGAGAGGGAGGGGGTAATGGGTAGGGAGGTGTTGGTGGGCAGGGAGGGGGTGGTGCGTAGGGAGGGTTGTTGGGGAGGGAGGGGTGATGGGGAGGGAGGTGGTGATGGGTAGGGAGGGGTGATGGGGAGGCAGAGTTGGTGGGTCAGAAAGGGTGATGTGAGGGAGGGGTGATGTTGACCCCCAAGTCCGAGGTGCTTTGGTGCTCTTCGAGCAGTGGATGAACTGCTTCAGTAACTTCCTCGATGCTGCTGCTGAGGTGGTCAACGTCGACAAGAAGAAGTTAAAAATCCTCAGGCACGAGTCGGCCAGTGGGCCTTCCTGACAATCCAAGGCAGTGCGACTCACAACGAGGCAATGTCTGAGCTACAGCTGCTGTACAAGACTAAAGTGAACGTGGCATACCCCCGTTACGTGCTGACGTCCAGAAAGCAACAGCCTGGTGAATCCACTGGAGTTTGTCTGGTCCCTGGTCACACAAGGAAAAGACTGGGGAAACTCATGACCACTATATCCCTGACCCAATGCGTGGAAGAACTGATTTGAGACACCTACGTGTGGGATTTGAGGTCAGATTATATCTGGCAACGACTCCTCGAGGAGGACTGGCTCCCACTCAAAAGGCTCAATCAGAACCTTAGACTCAGCCCAGCGCCATACGGTGTCGATCGCGGGCAGAAAGGAACCATCTCCGTATGTTCCACCACAAGGGCCTTCCGCATGGGACTATGCATCAGGCGCTACCGACCTGACTACGGCTACAATCACGCTGTCAGCATCGTTGAGATGCAACTTCTGTGAGCAGTCCAAGCATTTGTGATGCCTCTGCCCCACGAGGGTGAGCTACATGTTCAGTCTATGGGAAGAGGGGCCATTACCAGAAAGTCTGCAGGTCTCTACTACAGTCCGGGAGCAGTGCGGCGTGCATTCCTGAGGAACTTCTGGCGCTGACCGCATGCGCGATAAGGGGAGCGCCATGTTGTTGGCCATCACTCCCAACCTCGGCACCTCCGCCTACCACCCTGACAACATCACTTCCAACCAGCACTACTCCATTTCCGTCTTCTTCTTCATCGAACATTGCGTGGTCAACATGGGGGTCACCATCTTGGGAAGGCCTCCCTGCTGATGACATCGATGAAGGGATGTCTATCCTGCATCAGTCACCCTGAATCAAGCCAGTCCTCACGCGATCTCAAACTCCATGATGTGGATCAAGTTGAATGGGCACAAAACAAATGGTTTTTTCAATAGCGGCAGCACAGAAAGCTTCGTGTACCCTGACATGGTCCAGAGACTTTCCCTACCAGTCCGACCCATGACCAGGATGGTTTCAATGGTTGCAAGGGACCAACAGACCAGTATCTGGGGGTATTGTGTAGCATCACTTATGGTGGTGGTGTGGGGGGGGGGGGAGTGTTATAACAATTTCATATTGTTAATTTGGCCTCGCCTCAGCGCACGGATCCTTCTGGGCCTTGACTTTCAGAATCAGTTCTGGAGTGTGATGATGGCATTCAGGAGACCCTAAGTATCGCTGACCATCCACAGCCATCAGTGCCCGACACTGCCTTGTGGTCCTAGCACGCAGCCACCGGCACCGTCCTGCGGACTCAGTACCCAGTCTCCGGCACCATACTACAACCACACCATGCTACGGGTGCTGCCCTCCATCACAGTTCGTGAACCTCACCCTGGATTGTAAAACAATGGCCACCTAGAGTAGATGCTATAGCTTGGAAGACATGTAGTTCATCCGGGCTGAGGTTAAATGACTCCTGGCAGAGAGGATCATAGCCCCTAGCACCAGTTCCTGGAGGACACAGGTCCTCGTGGTCAGAGGTGCGGTCAAGCCCTGGATGGTAATTGATTATATTCAGACCATCAACCATTTCACCCAGTTGGATGCGTTCCCGCTTCCCCGTATCATCGACTTGGTCAATTAAGTTGTTTAGTACAGCATTTTTTCGACAGTGACCTCAAGTTAGCCTACCATCAACTCCCCCTCTGTCCAGCTGATCAAATATATACAGGCTTTAAGCAGACGGAAAGCTCTTTCACTTCCTGCGGGTGTGTCTCGGGGTTACTAACGGTGCTTCTACCTTTCAGAGAGTGATGGAATAGATGGTGGAGGAACACGGGCTGACAGCGACGTTCCCCTACCTTGACAATGTCACCATCTGCAGCCATGACCAACAGGACCACGACGCGAATCTCGCAAAGTTCATGCATATGGCCAAGTCCTTCAAATGCGTGTTCAACACGCAGCGCCTGGCCCTTCTTGGATGTATCATGGTACATAGTGTCATTGCCCCCAACCCAGACCGCATACAACCCCTCATGGAGTTCCCTGTCTCAAACTCCCTGAAGTCGTTTAAGGGGTGCCCAGAGCTATTTTCATATTATGCTCAATAAGCTTCGCCGATAAGGCCCACCCCCTAATTCATACAAACACCTTCCCATTGTCGGCGGATGCCCAGGCTACTTTTGACCAAATTAAGGGAGACATCACAAATGCCACGATGCATGCCGTGGATGAATCTGTCCCCTTTCAAGTGGAGAGCGATGCCTCCGATGTCGCACTGGCTGTCATGTTAAACCAAACAGGCAGTCCGATTATCTCGCACCCTGCACAGTCCCGAACTCCCGAACTCTGGTACTCCTCTGTCAAGAAGGAGTCTCAAGCGATCGTTGAAGTGGTGGCCACTGGTGACACTAACTGGCCGGTAAAAGATTTACTTGTTGACTGACCAGAGGGCAGTGGCCTTCATTTTCAGTGCCAAACAACAGGGTAAAATCAAGATTGACAAGATTCTGAGGTGAAGGATAGAATTGTCCACCTACATCTATGACATCTTGTACCAGCCGGGTAAGCTCAATGTCCCCTCGGATGCCCTAGCCCGAGAGACGTGCGCCAGCATGCATCTCGACCATCTCCAGATCCTCCATGACCACCTATGTCACCCCGGAGTCATGAGGTTGTATCATTTCATTAAAACGTGAAACCTCCTGTACTCCGTTGAGGATGACTGGTTCATGACCAGACACTGACAAATGTGCGCCATGTGTAAACCTCAGTTCTACCGACCAGAAAAGGCACACCTCATCAAGACCGCCCGCCCTTTCGAATGACTCAGTATCGATTTCAAGGGCCCCCTCCTGACCACAAATAGGAACGCCTATATCCTGACGGTGGCGGACAATTTCTCCAGGTTCCACTTTGCAACCCCCTGCCCAGATACGACCTCAGCTATGGTCATCAAGGCCCTGAGCAGTATCTTCTCTCTTTTTGGGTGCCCTGACTACATCCATAGTGACCGAGGGACCTCGTTCATGAGTGAGGAAATGCAACAGTACTTTTTTGGCCTGAGGCACAGCCACCAGCAGGATCACCAGCTTTAACCCCAGAGGTAATGGCCAGGTGGAAAGGGAGAACAGCACCGTCTGGATGGCAATGGCCCTGGCCCTCAGATCTAAAGATTTGCCAGTATCCCGCTTGGTAGGACGTCTTGCCCAAAGCCCTCCACGCCATCTGGTCTTTACTATGCACCGCTAATATGACAACCCTGCATTAACACCTCTTTGCTTTTCCTAGATCACCGAATGGTTCCTCCATCCCTCCCTGGCTGACCACCCCAGAGCCAGTTCTGCTTCGGAAGCACGTCAGGGGACATAAGACGGACCCACTGGTTGAAGCGGTGCACCTCATCCATGCAAACCCTCAATACGTCTTGTGGGGGGGAGAGACCAGCAGCGTGAGTCGGGTAGGGGGGGGTGCGTGGGAGGATACCGGCAGTGTGAATCAGGTGGGGGGGAGAGACAGCAGCATGAGTGCCAGGCAAGGAGGGAGGGGAGAAGACTGGCAGCGAGTCGCATATTAAAAGTAAAAGAGCCACATGTGGCTCACGAGCCGCTGATCGGCCACCTCTGCTCTAGCTGTTGGTGGTGGGAGGGGAGTGCTTTTCCCGCCCCTGGTTTGCTGGGTTTTGTCCTGCTGCTGTTGTGTTATAGCTGTTACTATGGTTGTGGTGTCACCCCCGCTTGTGGATTATGTTCTGGTGGGTTCCATTTTTATTAAAGGTGGGTGAATGTAGTGATATGATTGTATGTGCTGGCTGCCCCTCTCTACGGGTGTCCTTCTAACTTGGCTCCTCCCTTAGTCCTGCCCATGTGACCCCAGCCATAAAGGTCGAGTCCCCTCTCCTTCCCGCTCCTTCCTAGCCTTGGACCCGGGCCAGCAGTCTCTAGTACAATAAAGCCTATCGTTCCCCTCAGTCTTTGTCCGAGTCATATTGGGGATAATGAGAGCGCCCAACAATGATCTATTTAAAAGACTGGAAAGAATGGGAACTTGTGACAAAGCATCTGACCAAATAAGGATAAGACTAAATAAAGAGTTTGGGGTCACAAAATCAGGGAATGGGAGAAGTAAACAAGGGCGGGCTTTAAGACAAGGAGAGGAACAGCATTTGAGAGGTTAAATGAACAGTTCCTCAGTTAAATGACCAATTCAATTAAGAAAGGAGTGGTTTATGAACACAAAGAAATGCATAAAAATGAAAGTAAATATATCAGTGAATGTGCCTTGTCTGAAGGACACCCGCTCTTGCAAGAACGTTGAATAAAAGGTTCTATCACTTCACCCACTGACTCTGTGAAATGATTTCTTCACTTAGCTGGGTTTCTCACAGGAATCAGTTACAATTTAATTCTGTTTTCTTCTTCAAATATAATTAACAACTACTTTTCTTGAAGTAACCCTGTGCTGTGGTGCCTATCTATTGCTGCTGGGTTTTGGGGTCCTCTGGACTCCGTAACAATATGTACTGGAATGGAGTAATTCATGTTCTATTCTGTGATTTTAGATGAAATATTAAGAAAGAGAGAAAGTGTTGGGCCTGGACGAGAAGGGCCAGGCTGCCTGTTTCAGAGCTGGAATTGTGAGATGGTTCTAGGAATCATCTTTGAATATCTGTACCATGTCCAAAGTCTGGTAACTCGTCATGTAGAACTGTAAAGTCAGGCAGCTTTTACACCTTAAAAGGAGATTTTCTTTGTGGGGGGGGGGCGTTTCCTCAACTTATAATCATATAAATTATAACAGATCAACATCAGGCAGCTTTTACACCTGAAAAGGAGATTTTCTTTGGGGGGGGGGTTTCCTCAACTTATAATCATATAAATTATAATAGATCAACATCAGGCAGCTTTTACACCTTAAAAGGAGATTTTCTTTGGGGGGGGATGTTTCCTCAACTTATAATCATATAAATTATAATAGATCAACATCAGGCAACTTTTACACCTTAAAAGGAGATTTTCTTTGGGTTTTAATTGGCTGGTTTCAGTGACATCACAATCGCCATTTACTCTATAAACATCGTGCAGTGGGCAAGTTGTCAGACTACTTCACGACTCTTGGATATCCTGACGACTTAGCTGAACACATATCACGATGCCGCAAAGAATTACACCGATTTACTTCCCATCACATTGGACCATTCATCGAATGAGTACGATCTCAGAGGAACAAGATTTCACCATCTTCCTACAAGATGAGGGAAGTTCAGGTCACTGTCACCCCAGAGAACATCCCATTCGAATTGCGTGGGAGGAGGATCTGCCTCGAAGACCATGGCAGATCCTCCTTAGAAAGATCCTGAACCGGGTGGCAGTGGCCTGCAGAATGTGCTGCGGTCACTCATAGACCATTCCCTGACCGAAAAACATCCTCGTGCACCAGTCAGTTGCTTAACTGACAACATCAACATTACGCTGCCCATCATCTCTGCATCGAAAGTGGATAATAGGTCTAAAATGTTAATAAATTATGGAAGGTTCACTTTCAAAAAACCGAGAGTGCAAGTGTCCTATCTGCTTTTACCTTGAGGTCTGGCAGTTCATGCCCTCTGCATATGAAGTGAATGTGCTGGGTAGAAGAGTTAAGATGTTATTATAACTGTATTCTGAAAGATAGAGCAGACTTTTAAATGATTGCTGTGAATGACTAAGAAATGGGTATTGGGACACTCACACAGACAGGTCAGCTACAACTCACAACATTCCAGACAACTCTCCATTCTCACCTCTTCCCTAAAGCCAGCTCCTGGTCCTCTGCACAATAACACGAGGACCTGCTGTTACACAAACCAGCTGTCAGACACAGCCCATTCATAAACGGCTTCCCGCCCACAAACAGCTGACGGTGCGACAAGCTTGTCAAAGAGAATGTGGAAACATCATAAGCCTGCAGACCGAGCAAGGGCCCTGATGGCTTGGCTTTAGTGTCTGGAATTCAACTAACCCCGTTCCAAATCATGAAGACTCTCCTCCCCTCCCCGACTCGCGCTGCCAGTCTCCCCCGTTGGAACCAAGGGGTTAAGTAATCATGGAAAATATGCCTATGTACTATTCATTATATATTCATTATCCATTACTATGTAACAATTTACTATTTACTTCAATTATACTGTTTAAGGGAAATATTAATGCAATTAAGTAACAGCCACAGTATGTAGAAAAGTTGGCTGATTATTCTTTTCTTTGGCTTGGCTTCGCGGACGAAGATTTATGGAGGGGGTAAAAAGTCCACGTCAGCTGCAGGCTCGTTTGTGGCTGACAAGTCCGATGCGGGACAGGCAGACACGATTGCAGCGGTTGCAGGGGAAAATTGGTTGGTTGGGGTTGGGTGTTGGGTTTTTCCTGCTTTGCCTTTTGTCAGTGAGGTGGGCTCTGCGGTCTTCTTCAAAGGAGGTTGCTGCCCGCCAAACTGTGAGGCGCCAAGATGCACGGTTTGAGGCGTTATCAGCCCACTGGCTGATTATAGTATGTGTAGAATTTGCTGCCTCCAAATACAAAGAGAGAAAATACTTTCATCCCCAAAATTACACTGCTCATTGTAAAGCACACATGGGAGTAAGAGGATAGCAGATAGGAGAAGTTAGACAGGATGAGGTTGGAGGAACCATAGGGACAGTGATTTATTCTGAAACAGGCCAGTGACAGGAAGATAAGTGTATTGCAAGGATAAGCGATAAGACTACCATGACTGAGAATGTCAGAGACAAATAAAATGGATAAACCAATTTAGTAGGAATGATGTCATAAGGGTACACGGGAGGTGTTGATTAGAACAGAAGACTATGGCCAGCCGAGAACAAAGAAATAATTAGAAATATCTGGGGTATGAATTGACTTCTGATCAAAACAACAGGATGTTCTGGCCTTGGGGATTAAGATAGGAGGTCCACATCATCGATAATTGCAGAGCAGGAAATTGCTTGAGATAAATCTTATGCAAGGAGTCTATCAAAGAAAGCCAACTCTTGGTCAATGTAACAATGTTGATGTATATAAACAGAAGAGACTGGACAGTAGGTGTGAGTCTTGGGGAATAGCTCACCGAGAAGGTGATTTAAGAAACAAATGACTGAATCAGAGCTCTGTTAAGTTTTATTCTTGTACTATGTAATAAACTGATTGTGAAACCGAATACCTTCTCCTATCACTTCATTCAACGAGCACGCTGGACTCAGACGACACAAACCAAATTGAGGGTAGGGTAAGGCCAGAGTCCGACACAAACTAAACCATCCTGTCCCTCAATAGCTACCCGAGTGTTACCCTGGGCAGGTGTCACTATTTCCCCTTTTACAGGAGGGCCACTACCTGGTGATGCCACCCATGCCTTTTGTCCGACATTCTCTTGCTCGGGAATGGGATCAATGACTGTTTTTCCACTGGAATAGGCTGTATATTTTTAACCTACTCTAATTTTACCAGATTCTCCCAAATATATATTCCATGACAATGGGGTTAAGGGCGTAACCAATGTGGCCTTCATCGTGTGAGGTTGCATCAGACTGAGCATGGAAACTAAGTACAAGGGCACCGAGTGCCGCTATGAACCAAGGATCTACCTGTCTCAGGTGTTCTGAAAGATTGGTGCAATGTTCCAGTCAGCTAGACTTTGCCACATCATCTTCGTGGAAATGTTTTCATAGACAAACATTTATGACCACAAAGCCATCAGGTAGTCGTCAGCACGGAATTCCTGCTGACACAGAGAGACCAGGACTTGATGGATAATGTGGGGTGGTCCTCTGAGCAGAGAATCCAGAGACAGACATCCAGACCTCCCTCTGGTTAAGGAGAGTGAGGCCATCATGGACAAGGAGTGTGGCCTGAAGGACCAGGTCAAGGAACTTGAGCTGCAGCTCGATGATCTTACTCTGGTTAGGGAGAATGAGGCTATTGTAGACAATAGCTACAGGCAGATGGTCGCACAGGGGCTCACGGGATGAGGGTCAGTGGGTTACCGTTAGGAGGAGGAAAGGGAGGGGTCAGATTCATGTGCAAGCACCCAAGTCTGTAATCTTCAGAAATCAGTACTCCACCTTGAATACTGAGGAAGGGGATAGTCAGACTATGGTGGGCAGAGGTGTGGTGTCAAACTCTGTAGGGAAAAAAGGAAATGGGCGATAGTGATACGGTGAGGGTTGGTAGGATAAGGAAAGAGACAAGTTTAAATAATTTGAGGGAGGAAAAGCAGGAAGTGTTAAACAGATGTTGCAGTGAAAATTGTTAGAATGGTAGAGAGGAGGATATGCAGAAGGTAGGATATAGGAGATACCTGAGTTATATTTATTTTAATGCGAGGTGCGTAGTAAGGAAGCTGGATGAGCTAAAGGAGTGGATTGACATGTGGCATTATGATATTGTGGCCATTAGCGAGATATGGTTGAAAGAAGGTTGTGACTGGCAGTTGAATGTTCCAGGATTTTGCTGCTTTAGGTGTGACAGAGTTGGTGGATTAAGAGGGGGAGGTGTGGCATTACATGTCAGGGAGGATATTACAGCAGTGCTGAGGCAAGACAGACTGGAGGGCTCGTCAAGAGAGGCAGTGTGGGTAGAGCTGAAAAATAAGAAGGGTGAAGTTACTATTATGGGGTATATTATAGGCCTCCAAATGGGGAAAGGGAACGAGGAGAGCAAATGTGCAAATAGGTGAGATATGCAAGTGAAATAGGGTGGTGTTGGTTTGGGATTTCAATTTTCCAGACATCGATTGGGAAATGTAGTCAGTAAAAGGGCAGGATGGCTTAGTATTTATGCATTGTGTTCAGGATTGCTTTTTGCAGCAATATGTTGTGACGCCAACTAGAGTGGAAGCAGTGTTCGATCTGTTGTTTGGGAATGCAATGGGGCAGGTGACAGAGGTGAGCGTTAGGGCGAACCAGATCCAATGATCATGGGTCCATTAGTTTTAGCTTAATGATGGAAAGGAATAGGTCGGGTCCGAGGTTGAAGGTCTTCGAGTGGGGGAAGGCCAGCTTTGGAGAAATGAGAAGGGATTTGCAGAGAGTTGTGTGGGCTGAACTTTTTCCTGGAAAGGATGTAGAGAAAATTTGGGGGACATTTAGTGGTGAGATTTTGAGAGTACAGGATCTTTATGTTCCAGTCAGGCCAAAGGGGAAGAGTAAAGGTTCGAGGGAGCCATGGTTTCCTGGTGAAATTAAGAGGTTGGTTCGGGACAAGAGGGAGACCTACACCAAATATAAAAAACAAGGGATTGAGGAGATAGGTAAAAAGGGATGAGGTGTCCATAGCCAATCAGGCAAAGGTGAATCCTCAGGGTTTTTTCAGATATGTGAACAGTAAAAGGAGGGTTAAACATAGAATAGGTCGACTGGATGATGGGACCAGTGAACTATGTCAGGAACCGTATGAGATGGAGAAATATTGAACAATTTGTTCTCATCTGTATTCACGAGGGAAGCAGACATTGGGCTCTACAAGATAAGAGAGGCAAAGGGGTTAGTTATGGAAAGAATATGGATTAGTAAAGTGAGAGTTTTGGAGCTTCTTGGGTCAGTTAAGGTGGATAAGTCTCCTGGTGCTGATGGGATTTTTCGCAGGACTTTAAGGGAGGTGAGGGAACAAATAGTGGGGGCATTGACAGTGATTTTTCAAAGATCACTGGAGGAGGGTGTGGTGCCACGGGATTGGAGGGTTGCAAATGTAGTTCTGTTGTTCAAAAAAGGCAGTAGGTGTAGGCCAAGTAATTATCGGCCAGTAATTTTGACTTCGGTGGTGGGGAAGGTTATGGAGGGTATTCTTCAAGATAGGATGTACAAATATCTGGATAGGCAGAGATTTATTGGGGCACCCAGCATGGGTTAGTGAAGGGAGAATCATGTTTGATGAATCTTGTTGAGTTTTTTGAAGAGGTGAGGAGAAAAGTAGATGAAGGTAGGACGGTTGACGAGATCTATTTAAATTTTAGTAAAGGCTTTTGATAAGGTACTGCATGTAACGTTAGTTAGGAAGGTTCATCACTAGGGATTAATAGATAGTGAGATGGGTTCAGAGGTTGCTGGGAGATAGACAGCAGACAGTCATGGTGGACAACTGTCTGTTAGGATGGAAGCCTGTGACAAGTGGTGTGCCTCAGGGATCGGTGTTGGATACCCTGTTCTTTATCATTTATATTCATGATTTGGTTCAGGGGGTGGTTAACAGGGTAAGCAAATATGCAGACGATACAAAAATTGGGGAAGTGGTGGATGGTGAGGAAGGTTTTCTTGGATTACAGGATTTGGTTTGTTTAGAAAAGTGGACTGATGGAATTTAATGTTGACAAGTGTGAGGTGCTGCATTCCGGAAAAAATAATCAAAATATGACCTATGCAGTTAAGGGGAGGGTGACGAGGAATGAGGAGGAACAGAGGGATCTTGGAGTTATGGTACAGAGTTCACTGAAGGTGGATTCCCATGTAGACAGGGTGGTTAAGAAGGCATATGGTCTGCTGGCCTTCATAAATCATAGCATAGAGTGTAGGAGCTGGAAGGTGATGCTGCAGCTCTTTAAGGCATTGGTGAGGCCAGGTTTTGAGTTTTGTGCTCAGTTCTAGTTTCCAAATTATATGAAGGATATAGATAAGGTGGAGATGGTGCAGAGAAGATTTACAAGAATGTTGCCTGGCTTACAGCATCTGGATGAGAGGGAGAGATTAAGGAGACTGGGACTTTATTCATTGGAATGTCGATGACTGAGAGGGGACTTGATGGAGGTATTTAAAATTATGAAAGGAATAGATAGACTAGACATAAACAAAATCATTCCTCCGAGGGCAGGGAAGTTTGGAACAAGAGGCCATGAGTTAAGGGTAAGAGGGCAAAACGTTAGGAGAAATATTAGAGGATGCTTCTTCATTCAGGGAGTGGTGGCAGAATGAAATGTTCTTCCGAATGAGATAGTTGCAGCAGGGTCCCTTCTGTCATTTAAGAGATGGTTGGATGTGTGCATGGAGGTGAGGGGGTTGGAGGAATATTGGCGGAGAGTGGGAGGATTGAGCTAGTGGATTTGTTCTCGTGAACCGGTGATAACTCGAAAGGCTGACATGGCCTGTTTCCGCTCTGTAAATGGTTATGTGGTTACATGGTGACACAGTTTTGCATTTCAATGTCCCGTCCCTTGTTACAAAACTCTCTGCTCTCCACGTTAGTGCTGCACATTTCTTCACTGCTGCTATGGCTGTTTGAAATTTTTCCAAATTCATTTTTGTATCTGCTTCATAAATATGATTCGTATTTTTATCTTCAGAATTTGTCCTAATAATATACTGAAATCCTTCCCAAATTCTTCCACTTTTACACAGGTCCAAACCGAATGGAAAAAAAAAGTTCCGATCACCTGATTACATTGAAAACATTTCTCGGAATAATTGGAGATAAGTCCATTTAATTTATATGGAGTATAACAGAATTGATGTAGACAATTGTAATTTTATAACTGACATAAATCATATTTGTAACATTCTTGACACAATCTTGACCCTATTTCTTCTTGAATTTGTATATTTCAATCTTCTTTCCACCTTTGTTTTGATTTATATAAATTCTTTTCCCCATATTATATTTGATGTCTATAAAATCTCCTTCCCAAAAATTGAATATTCTATTCCCTCTGTTCATAGGCAATAACACATATTTACACACTGGTGCTTTTCTTGAGATCCCTACCTTTTTTCCCTAAACATACATTAATTTCTTGCCACATTCTGATCAGATCTATCTGTTTTTTTTCTAGTAATTTGACTCTCCATTTACTGATAAAATACTTTGCTTCCCCTCCTCCATTGTTGTCGGGTTCGTGTGGGTCACAAAGGTTAAGAATCAGACCAAAGCGGAGGTACAAAGCACACTTTTATTTTGGGGATGGAAACAGGACAACAGGGTCGATGTGTCAAGAAAACCTCCACACACAGAATACGCAGGGAGTAAATATACACTTCTAATTAGGAGGGAGAAACCATCAGAGCCTGGGGGAAATTACATGAACGCACACATTCAACATTCAGGATCAAGGTGATACTGTGAGCTCCCACCCCTTGACCGGTATGGACATGGCTCTTCCTAGCTGACCTCGAGACTCACCCCAACCCAGTGTGAAAGGTGCTACTTACTAGCCATGAGGGAGTCGAAAGAGAAAGAAGAAAGGGGGACATGGTCCTTTAAAGTTCTGCGGGCCGTGCTGGGAGGGCCAATCTCTCGGGGCAGGCTGGGCCCCGTTGACTGCTGTGGCCAATGCTCGAAGCCAAGTGCAGGGGCTCAGCAGGGGTCAGTTGAGATAATTCACCTGGGCCAATTGGGTGAAGGTCAGGCGTGAGTCTGGCCAGGATGCCTGGACAGCAGTTCCTGGTGATTTACGTGGGCCAATCGCAAGGGTCACCTTGATGGCTTGGAGTGAGTCTTTGGCCTTGATTGGCAGGTAATGTGTCCACTGAACTGGAGCACAGCAGCGCCTCCAGGTGGTGGATACTGCCTCTCCATTGACAATCCACCCCTTCGGAAGACATGCTGATTGCCAATAAAGTGCGACAGGTAATAAGAAGATTTAATGGGGCAATGCAAGGGTGCATATAAATTGACAATCACATCATGGAATAACTATAGCAATGATAACAAAAATAAGTGCAATCCCCCAGTGAATGATAGTCACCCAAATGCCCCTCATGGAGCCAAATGGCCCCCAGGATCCCCATGAGGTGGTGATGCTGGTCCCTGGATTTTTGAATTTTGGCCATTGAGTCCCGAATGTGGTCAGTCAGGTGGGTGATGTTAAAGGATTCCTTGGGAATGTAGGTGCAGCACTCCTGGCCAATGACAGCACAGCCGCCAGCAGGTAGTCCAGGGCTATCTGATTTGGCATTTCCACCATAACTCTCTCCTTCAGCTCCACAACTGTCCAGGTCAGGGTGTCCTGTGTATGGTGCAGGGACACTGCTGTCTCGTTGGCCAACATCTCTAGGAGGGTGGTCATCTGGGTCACTTCGTTGGAGAGCCATGCGGTGCCATATCTGAGGAAGGCGATCATCCAGAATAATTCGCCTGCAGTAAGGGCACGTTGCAGTGGTCGCTAAAAGGCTGGGTGCTCCCATAGGTCATCAAGAGAGTGGATGTAGGGCACCTTGAATGTGGGGAAATGGCAGCCCTACCAGGTGGCAGTAAGCTAGGAGTAGATATGGTGGCCACCTACCCAGTGGGTCCCATTTATGGTCCAGGGGCCCCCCACCTTGCTGACACCAACAGAGGTGGTGATGCGGAGGCCGGTTACATTGTGTGCTAGCCGTCACAGCTGCCGTCTGGGAGGGTGGAGGTGTGTCTTTGGGGGAGTCTTAACCAACACTTCTTTGGTCTATGGAGGAGCTGTGGGATGATGCAGAGTGTCGGGACTCGAGTGGTGGTCCAATTTTAGGCAGGCAAATACTGGTTCCTGAAGCATCCACCCCATCGGGAGTCAGTGGAAGGAATAGTGTTGAGTTAACCCAAACCCACTGAAGCAAAGAGTCTCGGTAGGCAGTTCATCTGAGAGTCGTCTAGTTGGTTGGGGTTGAGTGGTAATGCTTGATTGGTGTGTGCTGGAGTTTGGACACAGACCCTGCAGTCTGAACTATTCGTGGTGGTGATGAAATCATAGGTAATGCAGAGGAACGTGATCACCGATCTGACATTGCCAATGGTTGCCGCTAGCAGCAAGGGTAGAAGCAGTGCTTGCATGTCCTGTGGGGTTGAAAAAAAATTCATTGTCCCTTTGTGAGATGGTGGGTGTGGAGACAGGAGAGTTTGCTTTGGCCCAGAATTGCGAACTACTGGGAATATCCTGGACTGAACGTGACAATCTCCCCCAACTCTCCCCAATACCTCACTCTCAGGGGTTTTTGGGGGCTCTGGTTCCATGGATGGGAGTGTTGAATGTGGTGAGATATGGGGTTGTCTCCTTGGCTGGTGGGGCGTGGGTTAAAGTGATCCACAGCCTGTTGCAGCACCGTCAGCTCCACCCCCCACCGACCCACCTTGATGTGTGCGAGTGGGTCAGAGTGCAGATGCTCTCTGTGAACTGGCCTTTCATCCTTTCAACCAACCAGGATGCCTGGGGGTGATAGGGGATGTGGAGCAGCCAGGATATCCCCACCTCAGCAGCCCAGTCTTGGGCTTTAGACCCCGAAAAGTGTGAGCCAGGATTGAATCGCTCCTCCAACAGGATTCCGTAAATGGAGGACAGGGGCTGTAATCCTTTAATGGTGTTATTCTGGTCGGCTTTCTCACAGGAAGTCGAGCACGTCGATTTTGGACTGATTCAGGGTGAGGGCGACCCTGAACTGTTCTGTCCATCATCATGTGCTGTAAACCCCTAGATGGCTGCTTTTGCGGTGAGCCCAGGCAGCCAGTGCCCCATTGTCAGTGTCTGGTGGGGAGGTGGAGTCAGTGCATCTTTGAGCAACTTTGGCCAAGGCCACATTGTGCGCAGCCTCCTCTATGGTGTTGCAGGTCTGGATGTCTACGTGGTGAACTGTGATCTCTCTGTGGGGGCTTGGTCCCAGAGCAACTGCCCGTGGTGCTGTCCCCAAAGGGGGCATCGTGGATTTCTCACCCTGTCTCATGCCATTGGGCCATACAGACCACCATGCCATTGGCCACTGCCCATGAATCGGGGTGGATGTTAATGGGCCCAGTGGTGTCCTGAAGTGTGAATGCCATTGCTGCCAGTTCAGCAAGTTGGCTGGAGCCCCCCTCTCCCTCTTTGATGATGACGTTCCCCATGGTAGAGTAGAGAGCCGCTGCCTTCCGGTATTGATTACCCCCTTTCCAGCGGCTCGAGCTGCCTGTGATCCAGGCTTGTATCTGGCTGTGTGGGCTCACTGCAAAATCAGCCACCGATGGGCTGACAGCACATGACAATGGGCAGAACAGTTCAGGGTCGCCCTCACCCGGAATCAGTTCAAAACCAACGTGCTTGACTTCCCCATCTGTCAGCAGGTAAAGTCAAGAGGAAGGCCAACAGGGCCTCCGGGACAAATTTGCTGTGGCATGGGAGCTGGTCGTGTATGGCAGATCAATGATATTGGACTCCTCCCTCACCAAGATTAAAAAAATACCTAGTATATCCTGACCATGGTGAATACGTATTCTGCTGCACTGGTGGCAGTGTCCTGTGAGAAAGCCAACCAGAATAACACCATTAAAGGATTACAGCCCCTGTCCTCCATTTACGGAATCCTGTCGGAGGTGCCGATCCAATCCGGGCTCACACTTTTCGGGGTCTAAAGCCCAAGAATGGGCTGCTGAGGTGGAGATATCCTTGCTGCTCCACATCCCCTATCTCCCCCAGGCATCCGGGTCAGTTGAAAGGATGAAAGGCCAGTTCACGGAGAGCATCTGCACTCTGACCCCCTTGCACACATCAAAGTGAGGGGGGGTGGCTGACGGAGCTGCAACAGGCTGTGAATCACTTTAACACACGCCCCACCGGCCAAGGAGACATCCGCATATCTCACCACCTTTAACACTCACATCCCCGGAAACAGATCCCCCCAAATCCCCCGAGACTGAAGACTTGGGGAGAGTATGGGTACAACAGCCATGAAGTCCACCCCAAAAGGGGGGAGATTGTTGCTTTCAGTGCTGGAGATTCCCAGTGGTTCGCAATTCTGGGCCTAACCAACCTCTCCTGTCTCCACACCCACCATCTCACAAAGGGACAATGAGTTTTTTTTTCCACCCCACAGGAACATGCAATGCCTGCTTCTACCCTTGCTGCTAGCGGCAACCATTTGCAATGTCAGATTGCTGATCACGTTCCTCTCCATAACCTATGATTTCACCACCACCACGAACAGATCGGACTGCTGGATCTGTGTCCAAACTCCAGCACACACCAAACAAGCATTACCACTCACCCCCAACCAACTGGACGACTCTCAGATGAACTGCCTACCGAGACTCTTTGCTCCAGTGGGTTTGGGTTAACTGTATGGGGTGGACCTAATGGCAGCTCACCACCCCTGGTATCTCTGCTTAACACTATCCCTTCCACCGACTCCCAATGGGGTGGATGCTTCAGGAACTGGTATTTTTCTGCCTAAAAGTGGACCACCACTCGAGTCCCGACACTCTGCATCATCCCACAACTCATCCATAGACCAAAGAAGTGTTGGTGCAGACTCCCCCACAGACACACCTCCACCCTCCCAGTCGGCAACAGTGACGACCGGCACAGAGGGTACCCGGGCTCCGCACTCCATTGGTGTCACCAAGCTGGGGGGCCCCTGGACCTTGAATGGCACCCACTGGGAAGGTGGCCACCGTGCCTACTCCTGGCTTCCTGTCACCTGGTAGGGCTGCCATTTCTCCACATTCGTGGTGGCCTACATCTACTCTTTTGATGACATAGGGGAGCACCCAGCCTTTGGTGACCACTGCAACAAGAGAGCTTTTACTGCAGGCGAATGGTTCTGGATGATCGCCTTCCCCAGATATGGCACTGCATGGCTCTCCAATGAAGTGACCCAGATGACCACCCTCCTGGAGATGTTGGCCAATGAGACAGCAGTGTTCCTGCACCATACAAAGGACACCCTGACCTGGACAGTTGTGGAGCTGGAGAAGAGACCTATGGTGACAATGCCAAATCGGATGGCCCTGGACTACCTGCTGGTGGCTGTACTGTCATTGGCCAGGAGGGCTGCACCTACATTCCCAAGGAATCCTCTAACATCACCCATCGGGCTGACCACATTCGGGACTCAGTGGCCAAAATTCAAAAATCCAGGGACCAGATCCACAAGCATCACCACCTCATGGGGACCCTGGGGGCCATATGGCTCCACGGGTGGCATTTGGGTGACTATCATTCACGTGGGGACTGCAATTATTTTTGTTATCATTGCTATAGTTATTCCATGATGAGATGGACAATTTACATGCACATCGGCATATAATAAGACCTTCTTATTACGTCGCACTTTATTGGCAAGCAGTGTGTCTTCCGAAGGGGTGGATTGTCATGGAGTGGCAGTGTCCACCACCTGGTGGCGCTGCTTTGCTCCAGTTTGGTGGATACATTACCTGCCAATCAAGGTCAAAGACTCACTCCAAGCCATCAAGGTGACCCTTGCGATTGGTCCACCTAAATCACCAGGAGCTGCAGTCCAGGCAGCCCGGCTAGACTCAACCATGACCTTCACCCAACTGGCCAAACTCAATCACCAGGAGCTGCAGTCCAGACATCCATGCCAGACTCACACCTGACCTTCACCCAATTGGCCCATGTGAATCACCTCGACTGACCCCTGCCAAGCCCCTGCACTTGGCTTCGAGCATTGGCCACAGCATTCAATGGGGCCCAGCCTTCCCTGAGTGATTTGCCCTCCCAGCATGGCCCGCAGAACTATAAAGGACCATGTCCCCCTTTGTTCTGCCTCTTTTAACTCCTCGTGGCTAGTAGGTAGCACCTTCCACACTGGGTTGGGGTGAGTCTCGAGGTTAAGTAGGGGAGGGAACTCACAATATCACCTTGATCCTGAATGTTGAATGTGTACATTCATGTAATTTCCCCCAGGCTCCCTGCGTACTCTGTGTGTAGAAGTTTGCCTAACATATCGACCCTGTTGTCCTGTTTCCATCCCCAAAATAAAAGTGTGCTTTGTACCTCCGCTTTGGTCTGGTTCTTAAACTGTGGGACCCACATGGACCCGACAACAATGGAGGAGGGGAAGCAAAGTATTTTGTCAATAAATGGAGAGTCAAATCACAAGAAAAAAAGACAGATAGATCTGATCAGAACGTGGCAAGAAATTAATGTATGTTTAGGGAAAATTGTAGGGATCTCAAGAAAAGTACCAGTGTGTCAAAATATGAACAGAGGCAATAGAATATTAAATTTGTGTTATGACAGAGTATAAGATATTTTGAAGACTGCTACATGGAAGAAATTCTTCAAACAATTAAGCACAAATACGGAGTGGCTAGTGGGACCTTCTTCTATTTTCTCCCACTTAGATCATTCTTAAGAGAAAGATAGGGACCAACGTTGACCCCACCTAAAATTAGTGAAATGGAACAAAGAGTCTGGATGGGGAAAACACCTAAATTTATCAATGAAAATTCAAAACCAGGATAGCAGAGGTCAGGAGAAAGATGGGAGTCGGACTTGGATGTGACAATTTCAGAAAGAAGCTGGTCAGATTGGTGTAAGGACAGCACAACATCAATTAGAAAAGCAGGATATGGACTGGTTCAGTCTAATATTTTACACCAATTCTATCTTACCCCAGAAAAATGACCTAAGTATCAGAAATGTGTTTCAGATGTGGGAAGGAGATTTTATAAACATCAAATATAATATGGGGGAAAGGATTAATATAAATCGAAACAAAGGTGGAAGGAAGATTGAAATATAAAAATTCAAGAAGAAATAGGGTCAAGATTGTGTCAAGAGTGTTACAAATATGATTAATGCCAGATATAAAATACAATTCTCCACATCAATTCTGCTATACTTCATATAAATTAAATGGACTTATCTCCAATTATTCCGAGAAATGTTTTCAATGTAATCAGGTGATCGGGACTTTTTTTTCCATTTTGGTTTGGACCTGTGTAAAAGTGGAAGATGTTTGGAAGGATTACAATATATTATTAGGACAAATTATGAAGATAAAAATACAAAAGGACGCGAGAATATATGTGCTTGGTCATATTTATGAAGCAGATACAAAACTGAAGTTGGAAAAATATCAAATAAACTTTCTGAGTCCAGCCATAGCAGCAGTGAAGAAATGTGCAACACTAACGTGGAGAGCAGAGAGTTTTGTAACGAGGGATGGGACATTGAAATGCAAAACTGTGTCACCATATAACCATTGACAGAGCGGAAACAGGCCATGTCAGCTTTTCGAGTCCACACCGGTTCACCAGAACAAATCCACTAGCTCAATCCTCCCACTCTCCGCCAATATCCCTCCAACCCCCTCACCTCCATGTACACATCCAACCTTCTCTTAAATGACAGAAGGGACCCTGCTGCAACTATCTCATTCGGAAGAACATTCCATTCAGCAACCAGAATCTGAGTGAAGAAGCATCCTCTAATACTTCTCCTAAAGTTTTGCCTTCTTACCCTTAACTCATGGCCTCTTGTTCCAACCTTCCCTTTTTCTCAGGGGAATGATTTTGTTTATGTCTATTCTATCTATTCCTTTCATAATTTTAAATAGCTCCATCAAGTCGCCTCTCAGTCGTCGACATTCCAATGAATAAAGTCCCAGTCTCCTTAATCTCTCCCTGTAATCCAGATGCTGTAAGCTAGGCAACATCCTTGTAAATCTTCTCTGCACCCTCTCCAGCTTATCTATATCCTTCCTATAGTTTGGAGACTAGAATTGAGCACAGTACTCCAAACCTGGCCTCACCAATGCCTTAAACAGCTGCAGAATGTCCTCCCAGCTCCTACACTCTTCACTATGGTTTATGAAGGACAGCTGACCATATGCCTTCTTAACCACCCTGTCTACATGGGAATCCACCTTCAGTGAACTCGGTACCATAACTCCAAGATCCCTCTGTTCCTCTCCATTCCTCGACACCCTCCCCTTAACTGTATTTGTCCTATTTTGAATATTTTTTTCTGGAATGCAGCACCTCACACTTGTCAACGTTAAATTCCATCTGTCAACTTTTCCAAACAAACCAAATCCTATAATCCAAGAGAACCTTCCTCACCATCCACCACTCCCCCTATTTTCGTATCATCTGCATATTTGCTTTCCCAATTAAGCACCTCCTCAACAAAATCATGAATATAAATGATAAACAGGGAACCCAACACTGATCCCTGAGCCACCCCGCTAGTCACAGGCTTCCATCCTAACAGATAGTTGTCCACCATGACTCGCTGCTTTCCATCTCCCAGCCACCTCTGAACCTATCTCACTATCTATTAATCCCTAGCGACTGAACCTTCCTAACTAACCTTACATGCAGTACCTTATCAAAAGCTTTACTAAAATTTAAATAGATCTCGTCAACCGCCCTACCTTCATCCACTTTTCTTATCACCTCTTTAAAACATCAACAAGATTCATCAAACATGATTTTCCCTTCACTAACCCATGCTGGGTGTCCCCAATCAATCCCTGCCTATCCAGATATTTGTACATACTATCTCGAAGTATACCATCTATAATCTTCCCCACTCGGAAGTCAAACTTACTGGCCGATAATTACTTGGCCTACACCTACTGCCTTTTTTGAACAACAGAACTACATTTGCAACCCTCCAATCCCGCGGCACCACACCCTCCTCCAGTGATCTTTGATAAATCATGTCAGTGGCCCAACTATTTGTTCCCTGACCTCCCTTAAAGTCCTGCGAAAAGTCCCATCAGGACCATGAGACATCCACCTTAATTGACCCTAGAAGCTCCAAAACTCTCGCTTTACTAATCCTTATCCTTTCCATAATTAAGCCCTTTGCCTCTCTGATCTTGTATAGCCCAATGTCCGTTTCCCTCGTGAATACAGACGAGAAAAATTTGTTCAATATTTCTCCCATCTCATACGGTTCCTGAAATAGTTCACTAGTCCCATCATCCAGTGGACCTATTCTATGTTTAACCCTCCTTTTACTGTTCCCATATCTGAAAAACCCTGAGGATTCACCTTCACCTTATTAGCTATGGACACCTCATCCCTTCTTTTTGCCTTTCTAATTTCCATCTGAAGGTTCTTCCTGCAATCTAAGTAATGACCAGACATCTCCTTAATCCCTTGTTTTTTTATATTTGGTAATAGGCTTCCCTCTTTTCCCAAACCAACTTCTTAATTTCATCAAAAAACAATGGCTCCCTCGAACCTTTAGTCTTCCCCTTTGGCCTGACTGGAACATAAAGATCCTGTACTCTCAAAATCTCACCACTAAATGCCCCCCAAATTTTCTCTACATCCTCTCCAGGAAAAAGTTCAGCCCACACAACTCTCTGCAAATCCCTCCACATTTCTCCAAATCTGGCCTTCCTCCACTCGAAGAACTTCAACCTCGGACCCGACCTATTCCTTTCCATCATTAAGATAAAACTAATGGACCCATGATCACTGGATCCAAAGTTCTCGCTAATGCTCACCTCTGTCACCTGCCCCATTGCATTCCCAAACAACAGATCGAACACTGCTCCCCCTCTAGTTGGCGTCTCAACATATTGCTGCAAAAAGCAATCCTGAACACAATGCATAAATACTAAGCTATCCTGCCCTTTTACTGACTGCGTTTCCCAATTGATGTTTGGAAAATTGAAATCCCCAACCAACACCACCCTATTTCACTTGCATATCTCACCTATTTCCTTGCACATTTACTCTCCTTGTTCACTTTCCCCATTTGGAGACCTATAATATACCAAAATCGTAACCTCAACCTTCTTGTTTTTCAGCTCTACCCACACTGCTTCTCTTGACGAGCCCTCCAGTCTATCTTGCCTCAGCACTGCTGTAATATCCTCCCTGACATGTAATGCCACACCTCCCCCTCTTGAACCACCAACTCTTGTCACATCTCAAGCAGCGAAATCGTGGAACATTCAACTGCCAGTCACAACCATCTTTCAACCACGTCTCGCTAATGGCCACAACATCATAATGCCACATGTCAATCCACTCCTTTAGCTCATCCAGCTTCTTTACTACACTCCTCACATTAAAATAAATACAACTCAGGGATCTCCTACATCCTACCTTCTGCAAATCCTCCTCTCTACCATTCTCACAATTTTCACTGCAACATCTGTTTACGACTTCCTGTTTTTCCGCCCTCAAATTATTTAAACTTGTCTCTTTCCTTATCCTACTAACCCTCACCGTATCACTATCGCCCTTTTCCTTTTATCCCTACAGAGTTTGACACCACACCTCTGCCCATCATAGTCTGACTATCCCCCTCCGCAGTATTCAAGGTGGAGTACTGATTTCTGAAGATTACAGACTCGGGTGCTTGCACATGAACCTGATGCCTCCCTTTCCTCCTCCTAACGGTAACCCACTGCACCTCGTCCCATGGGCCCATGTGCGACTATCTGCCTGTAGCTCTCGTCTATGATAGCCTCTTTCTACCTAACCAGAGTAAGGTCATCGAGCTGCAGCTCAAGTTCCTTGACCTGGTCCTTCAGGCCACACTCCTTGTCTGTGATGGCCTCACTCTCGCTAACCAGAGGGAGGACTAGATATCTGTCTCTGGATTCTCTGCTCAGGGGACCACCCTGCAGTATTCATCAAGTCCTGGCCTCTCTGTGTCAGCAGGAATTCTGTGCTGACCACTATCTGATGGCTTTGTTGTCAAAAATTTTGTCTATGAAAACTTTTCCACAAAGGTAATGTGCCAAAGTCCAGCTGACTGGGACATTGCGCCAATCCTTCAGAACACCTGAGACAGGGAGATCCTTGGTTCATAGAGGCACTTTGTGCCCTTGTACTTAGTTTCCATACTCAGCCTGATGCAGCCTCACACGATGAGGGCCACATTGGTTACACCCTTAACCCCATTGTAATGGAATATATATTTGGGAGAATCTGGTAAAATTAGAGTAGGTTAAATACATACACACATTTTAAAACAGATCTTATTTGAAATACTGAAGAATTCATATTCAGTTACATCACAGAAACGATGGAGAATGCTATGCACATTTCACAAGTAGCTGCTAATTGAAATGAGGTCATGAAATAACTAGACCATTGTTTTGGTTTGGAGACAGGCTGGCTGGTTGAATATCTACAAAATGCCGACAGAAAGGTCACCCCAGGGTTTTGTTTAGCTAAGACAACAGCTTGACCAAGAAGGATAACTTCTGTTGTTTGCTGAAGAGGTGGGTGGGGGGGGGGGGTTTGCAAGTGAGAGAGTCACAAGGGCTTTCTAGTTGTCTCAATTGGAGTGAGAGAGAGAGAGAGAAAGGGCTGAAACAAGCTTTCTCATCCAGAGTGTGTGTGGCACTGAAAGCAGCTAAACAGTGCAAGCCAGGAGAAGATTGTATGAACCAGAGTGGCAGATGGCTGGAAGCGCTATCTGTCTGATGTTTCTCTCAGAATAAGTGGAACAGGAAGGAACACAGTGCTAGCATGAAAGAAAGAGGTTATTATCTGGAGAACCCTGATGGGCCAAGTTTTATCAGCGACACATTGAGCTGACTAATGGTGGTAGCTCAGTTGTGGAAATCCTGGAACAACAAATCTCTCTCTGCAAAGCCTACAGAACTTTCCTGAGTGGCAAAGCCTGATGAACTTTATACATGTTCAATTCCTTACACAGTATCAGAATTGCCTACAACTAGTGAACTTGGAAGAATGAGAAGTGAGATTGAACTGTGAACCAAATAACTTTTCTTAAATGTACACACACATCATACACATGCGCTTAGATTAGAAGGCGATTAAGGCTAGTTAAGTTAATAGAGATAAGTTAAAGTTTGATTCTGTTTTAATATTAAAAGATAAATAAAACAACTTATTTTTAAATAACGACTTGTCTTGGTGAATGTCTATTGCTGCTGGGTTTTGGGGTCCTTTGGGCTCATAACACCATAGTCTGGTGACGTACATGGACCTCCTTCCCACTCCATCCATTTTGGACCCCCACATGAAGAGGGAAACTGCTCTGGTAATAGCCAGGGCAGAGGTGTGTGGGATGGGCCACGCCTGCATCACACGCAGCAGTACCGAGAGCACCTTGCACCTGATGACCAGGTTCTTCCCCATTACTGCGAAGGAATGTCATTCCCACAGACCCAATTTCTGGTGAACCTTTACAATCGGCTCTGACCAATTCTTGTTGCATGCCTCGGCCTCTCCAAGCCAGTTCCCCGACACCTTCAGGTAGTCAGATCTGACTGTGAAGAGGACAGCGGACTGATTTACCAAAGTGCATTCCTCGCTTTTGTTCCAGTTTACCCGGGAACATAGCATTGTATACTTCTGGGCCCAGCCACTTCCAGACTTGTGTACAACTCAGCCGGTCTTCCAGAACTGGGGGTCTCTGTGCTGGTCCCTGTCTCCTGGAGCTGGGGGACTCTACACTGCTCCCTGTCTCCTGATATTGGTGCTTTGTTCTCTACCAGTCCCACAACACAACCCTGACCCCTTTACGGAATGTAGAGGTACAGAAGGATCAGTGAAAATATGGGTAGTTTTGCCAGGGTGGGGTCCATCCAGGAGCCTGATAACAGCAGGGAACCCGTGGAAGGGGATGGAGGGCATTCGATGGTGCACCAGCAGGACACTGCTGAGGGTGCGGATTCCCTCGGGCTCTCGAGGGTAGAAGGCGCAGGTTATTCCAATGGTTTAGGTGAGGTCGACCGTTTACATCCTGTACCACACGGATTGCAGGCTCTTCAATCTGAGGCACCTGCAAGCTCACTCCAAGACACAAGAGGAATTTGTCCGTGAACTACTCTTTGCAGATGATGCCCCTTTTGTTTCCCATTCAGAGCCAGCTCTCCAGTGCATGATGTCCTGTTTTGCGGAAACTGCCAAAATGTTTGGCCTGGAAGTCCAGCCTGAAGAAAACTGAGGTCCTCCATCAGCCAGCTCCCCACCATGACTACCAGCCCCACCACATCTCCATCGGGCACACAAAACTCAAAACGGTCAACCAGTTTACCTATCTCGGCTGCACCATTTCATCTGATGCAAGGATCGACAAAGAGACAGACAACAGACTCGCCAAGGCAAATAGCGCCTTTGGAAGACAACACAAAAGAGTCTGGAAAAACAACCACTTGAAGAAACACACAAAGATCGGTGAGTACAGAGCCGTTGTCATTACCACGCTCCTGTTCGGCTCCGAATCATGGGTCCTCTACCGGCATCACCTACGGCTCCTAGAATGCTTCCATCAGCGCTGTCTCCGCATCATCCTCAACATTCATTGGAATGACTTCATTACCAACATCGAAGTACTCGAGCTGGCAGAGTCCGCAAGCATTGAATCCATGCTGCCGAAGACCCAACTGTGCTGGAATGGACACATCTCCAGAATGGAGGACCATCGTCTTCCCAAGATCGTGTTCTATGGTGAGCTCTCCACTGGTCACCGAGACAGAGGTGCACCAAAGAAGAGGTACAAGGACTGCCTAAAGAAATCTCTTGGTGCCTGCCACATTGACCACCACCAGTGAGCTGATAGCGCCTCCAACCGTGCATCTTCGCACGTCACAGTTCGGCGGGCAGCAACCTCCTTTGAAGAAGACCGCAGAGCCCACCTCACTGACAAAAGACAAAGGAGGAAAAACCCAACACCCAACCCCAACCAACCAATTTTCCCTTGCAACCGCTGCAACCGTGCCTGCCTGTCCCGCATCAGACTTGTCAGTCACCAATGAGCCTGCAGCAGACGTGGACATATCCCTCCATAAATCTTCGTCCACGAAGCCAAGCCAAAGAGAGAGGTGAGGCCAGGGTCCAAATTAGAGCAGGCGCAGGTCATCAAAGGTGAACATAACAGGTGCCTGGAACTGTGATGAGGATACTAAGGGCTGGTAGAGGTAGGTAAGGAGGGGGTAGTTGTGTTCCGATGAGGGATTGATGAGGGAGAGGCCACATGGATGGGACTTCGAGACAAGGAGCCTCTGATTGTCCAGGGATGGGGCCTGTAAATAGACCCGCAGACATCCAGCACATAGCATCTTTGACCCAGTACCATCAGGAAGGAGATATGGAGGAACAAAATCAGGCTGACAGGCAGGGAAATAACTTCTTCCCACAGGACGTGAGATTGACAATGTAATGTGAGTTGAATGGGTCTGTGGAATGAAAAGGTTGAGAGGGATGTGGACTGTTTCCAAGCAGCTTGGCCAGCAGAAAAGAAGGGCCGAAAGGACTGTTTCGGAGTTGTCTATCTGGATCACACTTTTGAGTTGAATCCTTAATAAAATTCATGACAGGCTGGACTATCATTTTAGATGGAGATTTTAGATTGACACATGCAGCACGGGAACAGGCCCTTTCAGCCTATGAGCCACAACCACTCAATTACACCAATGACCTACAACCCCCAGTACATTTTAAATGGTGGAAGGACCAGGAGCACCTGGTGGAAACCCACGCAGACACAGGAATAATGTACAACTCCCCAGTGACAGTGTCAAATTCAAACTCGGCTTGCTGGCCTCTTGACAGCATTGTTCTAACCGCGGCACTAACCTCACCACTCTCAATGATTCCCAGGATTCTTCCTCCTACTTTCCATGAGTTGTGATTGCTTCCAATACCAGTGCCCTTGTTTCCCTAATGCTATGACCCCTGCCCAGTGACTCTGTCCCCAATGCCTCTCCCTGGCCGGATGATCACCACTCTCTTTCCCAGGTCTCACCCAAATTTTAATACCCCAATTCCACTCACCCACAGGGCCAAGGGTAACGAGGAGGGGGAAGCTCCTGGCTGTGGTCACAAAGCTCGTTGAAGGACAATGGAAGCAGGAGTCCTGGAGCAAGAGGTGAAGGGCAGAGTTTACTGTAGCAACCAGCTGAACTGGGCTACATTCTCCAGGGTCGGGGGAGAGAGAGGACTGGCTCAGATGGGACAGATATCCCTGTGCCAAGGGTCAGGGGATTCCCCAGCTTGGTGAAGGTATGGGACGCTGCCACCGGGAAGGAGATGGAACACTGCCCTCCCCACATCTCCACTGTCTGGGGGTCCCAGGAGCAGCTCAGATTCCAAGGCCTATAGGTGGGGAAGGGGGATGGGTGATCGATTGGAGAGGATCCCAGTGAGAGAAAGGGTTTGGTGGGAGGACAGACCTGATGGAGGATGGGCCAATTGGGGTGGGGTTTGGGGATGGGGACTTTGGGCTGCGCATGTTGGGGGACAGGGGCTTGTTAAAGGCCCTGGTGGGAGGCAGGAGCTCTGGGGATGGTCCAAGAAATGGGCAGAGCATTGGGGAAGGGCCCAGAGGGGGACAGAGGCTTTGGGGATGGGATCGGTGGGGGAGAGGGTCTTTGTTGACAGGCCCGCTGGTGAACAGGGTTTTGGAGATGATCTCAACAGGGGAGGGGGTTGGGGACAGGCCTGGTGGGAAATGGGGGCTTTGGGGATGGTCCTGGTGGGTGACAGGGGACAGTATTGGGGATGGACCCAGAGGACGGAGACCACCCTTGGAGCTCTGCTTCACCATCGGGTCACTTACATTGGCCCACGGACGTGCTTTGATCTGTGGGAACTTGAATTCGGTGCACTTGGGGTTCATCTCCCGGATCTGCACCCTGGTTGAGGTCCCCAACGCCTGTTGGAACAGAAACCACCTTTACTACTGGCTCGAGGTGAGGGGAGCAGGAGGGTGACAATGGGAGGGGATGCAGTGTATGTGTACCAGGTCAGGGACATGGGACGAGCCCTAGAACTGGGGTGGTGGTGAAGGCTGAAACCTTAGGAGCATTTAAGAGGCTCTGAGTCACGTGGATGAAAGAAGAACGGAGGGTTATAAGGGAGGGAGGGGTTAGTTATTTTTATTTTGGTAGGAATACATCGGTCGGCACAACATCGAGGGCCGAAGTGCTTGTACTGTGCTCTCGTGTTGTATGTTAAACCTGTTGGTCTTTCAGCAAGTGGAGATGTCAGGGCGGCAACGCTGTCGACTGGCACATTCCAGGCTGCAGGAGTCATGCGGAGGGATGGACAGTGGGTTGGCGCAGCCAACACGAAGGCACTATGGGGATGGATCATAATCCTCCCATTACCAGGTACTGAGAGGCTGAGACCAAGGGGAACTCCTCTAACAGCAGAGGGGGACAGTAACCACACGGTATCAAAGTGGTGGCAATGAAGGTAAACAGAGACGTATACAGCAATGTGCAGTGAAGGGAATATCTGGATACAACAGGAGGAGGAGAAAAGACTTGCAATGGTCTTCCTCTTTGTAAATAATTTGTAAATAAAGTCAATTTTGTGGGGGGGTGGGGCGGGCAAGAGAAAAGCCTTACTCAGTCAACTTTGCTTCATGAGATACATTCTCCGATCCAGGACATCTCTTCTGCACCCGCTCCAAAGTACAAGGTCAAATTTATTACCATTGGATAGCACAAGTACGACCTGAGAAATAGGGTTTCTGGGGTAAACACATGCCAACACACAACCAAGCCCTCACACCAACAGACAAATGATACATGTGCAGCACGTCCAGAAAAATTACTTGATATTGTTGAATAAGTAGCAGAGTCGAGGAGTATTTGTATGAGCAGCTCATCAACTATTGTTCCACATTTTCCCTGCCCAGAGGGAGAAGTTGTTCTTGGGCCTGGACGTACTGGCTCTGAAATTCCCAGATCTCTTTCCCGACGGGAATAGCTGGATGATGCTGTTGGCCGGGTGAAGGGGTCCTCGATGATTTAGTCAATGATCGTAGTGGATCACATTGATATTTGGGGTGGTGGGGGGCAGGAGTGTATCCCCAGTGTTGCTCTTGGCCACTTTAGGTCCTGTGGATTGACCTCTGATATTTTTTTAAAATATAATTTATAAATTAAATCCACAAACATTTCACAATTAATAATAACACAAATCAAACGCAAATACGTGTCATAGTTAAAAGAAAGAATAAAGAAATCCCCCCATAAACCACCCCATTCCCCTCCATCACTTTGCTAAAAGAAAAAGAAAAATGAGGACAAGGGACCCCCAAACAGGAGCACCGATTACTTCAACATGTCTTTTCATAAACTGAGGCCTTAAGGAGAAAGGGAATGTCAGAGCCTCATTTAAATATTTAAACACACCCTTTGTAAATATGGGGTCCATCTGCTTCTAGAATATATGGTTATAGTGGCCTGCGACCGGGACGAAACCCATTACACAAGATGGCTTATGAACGCGGTGACTGAACAGACCCTGTGAGAACCAACAAACTTCATCCCAGGTGACATCCTGCACGGCGGGAAGCAATGAGCAATGGCAGGAACACCCACTACTTCGAGGCCGGTGCTGCAGTCTCGAAAGACCTGTCGTCAGCAGCGGGAGAGTATATAAGCAGAGCTGCCAGTTCAACAAACCCATCTTCGACTTCTTGGGTGTGTATCGTTCATTCCACACTTCACGGTTAAATATGCTGGATATTGGTGCGAAGCAAGAGACTTTCAACATCGACCACCTCAAGCCAGCACATCTGGACATTATCAAACTGGTCTCAAGTCAGCCCCCACGACGCAGATATAGGCAACCGAAAGCAGCGAACAGCGCTCCAATCACTACTTCTGGGGAGGTGGGGGTTCATGCTAACTGGGATGCCACCCTGTACACAAGATGGTTGACGAACTTGGTGACCGCACAGAGTCCACGGGGACCAACAACTTTTGTCGCAGAGGAAAAACCGCACTGCAGGAATCAACAAAGGTGGGAGCACTGACCAATTGGAGGCCGGCACGACTGTGACATCACTCCAGCAACAGCAGTGGGGAGAGAATTGAAGTAGAGCTGCCAGTGTAATAAAGCAATCTTTAACTTTGATTTCTTGAGTTTGTGTCCTTCTTTCCACCCTTCACAGTAGCGCGCAAGCTCCAATTTCACATCGAATGGTCTTGTTCATCTTACATCAGGAGTCATGTGTACAGTTTCCTTATCTGAAGCGTGAGAAGTGCACAAAGATCGTCAGACTTGTTTCTGGGGTGTTTTAAGCAGGTGATAGGAGGAAAGTTTGAATATGGATCTCTTGGTCGTTGGAAAAAAGGAAAATGACCTTACAACATTATGAGAGGACACAGCAGCACGGATCGAGAGAGGATTGTTATATAGAGAATTTAGGTTAAAATGACTTAAGTTAAAATGTGATGATTAATCATAAAAAGGGAAGCCAGAACGGACAGGGAGCTTACTAGCAGCCAAGGACACAAGGTTCAGCTGGATATGTTTTTTTAAACATATCTTTTCATGGTCATAGTGAGAGACATGCTGGAGACAAAAGATTGATAAGAAGGGTGAGAAACAGAATTTAGTGTATGTAGAGTTCGCAGCGTACGTAACGAACGTGATAATTAAAAATGCAGTTATACTTAGAATGCTTTTGCAATACTAACCAATTAAAACAGTATTAATAAGAAGGGGAAGGGCAAACAATAAGGGCATAAAAATCAATGCACTGTATGTATCGGGGCTTAACTGGTGAGAAGCCAGTTGAGTCCAACTCTGCAGACTTGTAAATAATGCTTGTCGTGTCATCAGTTTTAAAGAGACTCATGTGTGAGAAGTTTTATTTCTGACAAATGGGCTTCGTCCGGGATCTACACTCCGGCCGTGAGGGGAGGCGAGAAGAGGGACATCGGAGGCGGTGCACCCCGCTGAGTTCAGCGGCTCCTAGTCCCTTGCTCGTCGCTTCGGGCGGCTTGAGCGAGTGGTATCCGGACAAGGTGACACGACAAGACGGAGAGGAGAAGGGTGACGGTTCAATCCCCGGGAAGACACCGGTAAGTGACGACTTACGATTGTGGTGTGGGGATTGGGTAACAGGTGTAACGGGATACACCTGTTTGGAAAAAAAACCTAACGTAATAGATCAGGTATAGAGCTTTTGTCGTGGCGTGAGGACCCTGTTGTGGGACTCTAGGATAGACCCCAGGGAAACCTCGGCGGTAACCGAAGGAGGGTCAGCACCTCCGACGAAGTGCCGAGAAGAGAGGGGTCAACCCCAGGGAAACCTCAGCGGTAACCGAAGGAGGGACAGTACCTCCGACGAGGCGTCTGAGAAGAAGGGAGTAGGGTCCAGAACGAGAGGGTCCTCAGCAACGATAAACAGATCTAGGTGGGAAAATGGGAGGATCAAAATCTAAGGGCTCGTCTGAAAATTCAGGACAATTCCTGGGAGTTCCCCTTGACAGCCCTTTGGGGAGAATGTTTGAAAATTGGGATAGTAAAAGATATCGAGACAAAAACAAGAAAAAGATGGTCCAATATTGTCTCCTTTGGTCGAAACAACCTATTAAAGGTTCCTCGATCTGGTGGCCGAAATTTGGATCTGATGAGGATTGGGTTAGACAAGCATTAAACATATATGTAAATTCGAGACCAAAGGTGAATCAAGAAGAGTCAGCGTATGCATTTTGTTGGGTTCCCTGGCCAGGATCCTTAACAAAATGTTTTAAATTGAGGGTAGCGGGAGAAAAAAAGTGGGAACCTCTGGACAACCTTCCCCCTCCTTACATTCCCCCGGTGCCTACTGCGCCCGAGGAAAGCTCATTACCGGAGGGGAAAGGTGATGAATCTGATTGCCCCGAAAGGGGCCGGGAAAAAAAGGATGAATTAAGGGAGTCGGACCCTAAACTTCCACTGGTAAACTGACCCTGGACAAGATCCCAGACTGGTCCAGGACCATCAAAGTTTTCAATAAGCCTAAATCCCCTGAGGGAAGTTCCTATGGGAGGACCGGGAGGGGGAACGGGATATGTGAATGTTCCCCTAACTAGTACAGAGGTGCGGGGATTTAAGAAAGAAATGAAAAAGTTATTGGAAGATCCTATAGGACTGGCTGAACAGCTCGACCAATTCCTGGGACCAAACACATACACGTGGGAAGAGATGCAGGCAATAATGGGAACATTATTCTCACCCCAGGAGAGGCAGATGATTCGACGGGCTGCTCTCCTCATGTGGGAATATGAACAACCTGGGGACCCCAGACCCCATGAACAAAAATATCCCTTAAATGAACCCAGGTGGGACAAACGAACACCCGAGTGATTGGCAAGTATGAGACAATATAGAGAGTGGACAATTAAAGGGATACGGGAGGCTGTGCCAAAGGGTCACAATTTCACCAAGGCATTTGGGAACCACCAGGGGAAAGATGAGTCCCCTACTGATTTTTTGGAGAGGGTGAGAAAGAATGTCCAACAGTATGCGGGCTTGGACCCTAGTACACCAATGGGTGAACAGCTTATTCGAATTGAATTTGTTTCCAAATCATGGCAGGACATTAGAAAGAAACTAGAAAAGGAGGAGGACTGGAGCGAAAAAACCCTAAGTGACCTGTTAAAAAAGGCGCAAAAAGTATATGTGCAGAGAGAAGAAGATCAAAAGAGGGCGACAAAGGTTATGGTACAGACTATCCGACAGATGAATGCCGAATCCAGAGGGGAAAGAAAACAAAACCTTCCTCTAAACAATCCAAGATATCCAAGAGAGGGAAGACCCCGGAGGTTCGTTAAGTGCTATTACTGCAATGAGGAAGGACACTTTAAGAGGGAATGCCCCCGATACAAGAGGGAATTGCGTGCCCTCGAACTTATGGAAGAAGATTAGGGGGGGTCAGGGGTTCCAAATGTTAGGGACCAAGTATAAGAGGGAACCCCTGGTAAAACTAAAAATTGGTCCCAAGGGAGAAGAGGTGGTGTTTATGGTGGACACAGGAGCGGAACGAAGTAGTGTAATAACTGTGCCAATCGGAACTGAGCCTGTAAAAAGTAATTTGACAATTTCTGGGATAGAAGGGGCTCCCAGAATGGTATCAATAATTCCCCAAGTAACAGTGAAACTGGAAGAAAGAGAAGGGGTACAAGACCTCTTGTTGTTACCGTCGGCTGGATTTAACCTCCTAGGAAGGGACTTACAGGCTCTCCTAGGTTTGGGTGCTCTCCCTGTGGACGGAGAAGTGCGAGTCCACCTCTGTGCTCTAAAGGAAGAGGATGAACGGCAGATTGACGAGAGAGTCTGGTATAAGGAGGGAAATCGAGGAGGTCTGGACATCCCACCTTTACATGTCACATTAATACCAGGTCATCAGCTGGTAAGGAAACGTCAGTATCCTATTTCTTTGGAAGGGAGAAAAGGGCTACAGCCGGTAATTGAGACTCTAATACGAGACGGACTATTAGAAGAATGCATGTCACCTTATAACACCCCTATACTCCCAGTGAAAAGTCAGATGGATCCTATCGCCTAGTTCAGGATCTAAGAAGTTTGAATGCTATTGTTCAGACCCGCCACCCAGTGGTGCCTAATCCCTATACTATTATGAGTCGGATTCCCCCAGACCATGAGTGGTTTAGTGTTATCGACTTGAAGGATGCCTTCTGGACGTGTCCATTAGAAGAGGAAAGTAGAGATATGTTTGCGTTTGAATGGGAAAATCCATGGACAGGCAGACGGAGACAGCTTCGGTTGAATGTATTGCCCCAAGGGTTCACTGAATCTCCAAACCTGTTTGGACAAATGCTAGAACAAATCCTGGTGGACTATCCACAATCTGATGATTCCCAACTAATGCAGTATGTGGACGATTTACTATTATCAGGACCCAAGGAACAAGAAATGAGGGGAGATACAATTAGACTCTTGAATTATCTGGGGAAAAAGGGTCTACGGGTGTCCAGGAACAAGTTACAGTTCGTTGAGAGAACTGTGGTATATCTGGGACACCAGATAAGTAAAGGACAGAAACGGATTACCCCTGAACAGATTGCGGGAATCACTAGAATGCCGTTACCCCGTAATAAGAAGGAAATAAGACAATTCCTGGGACTCTTAGGTTACTGTAGGTTATGGATAGAGGACTACTCAGCTTTGGTGAAGTTTATGTATGAAAAATTGACAAATGAAAATGAATATCCATTGAAATGGACCCAGGAGGAGGAGGGATGGTTCGAGGACTTGAAGCATCGCCTGACACGAGCCCCAGTACTCACTCTGCCCTCTTTAAAACAGCCCTTCCAGCTATTTGTCACTCATAACCAAGGAACAGCTGTGGGAGTTTTAACACAGGAAAAAGGCGGTCAGCGACACCCAGTGGCTTTCCTTTCCAAAATGATGGACCCAGTGTCTCGCGGATGGCCGACGTGTATCCAGGGAGTAGCGGCTGCTGCTCTGTTGGTAGAGGAAGTACGTAAACTTACTTTTGGAGGAAAGATGACTGTGTACACCTCCCATTCTGTGAGTGTTTTATTAACACAAACTGCCCATCGATGGCTGACTGATTCTCGCATATTAAAGTATGAAACCATTTTAATGGTCGGAGAAGATCTACAGTTTGCAAAGATTAATAGCTGCAACCCAGCTCAGTTTTTATACGGCAGTGAAACAGAGAGAGAGGTGGAGCACGACTGTGTCGAGTTGACAGATCTTCAGACCAAGACCCGAGAAGACCTTTGCGATACTCCGCTGGGAGAAGGATATGAATTCTACATTGACGGCTCCGCTAGATGTGTTGACGGAATGAGAAGAAGTGGGTATGCTATAATAGAAGGAAATACTTGGAAAGTAGTAGGATCCACGAGACTACCTGGAAGCTGGTCAGCACAATCCTGTGAACTATATGCCTTGCAGAGAGCCCTCAGAATACTGGAAAAGAAAATTGGAACGATTTACACTGATTCCAAATACGCATACGGGGTAGTGCATACCTTTGGTAAGATCTGGAAGGAGCGTGGTCTAATTACATCAAGAGGAAAGGAATTGGCACACGAACAGATGATTACTCTGACTTTAGAAGCCTTGACATTACCCCAGGAAATAGCAGTGGTCTACATACCAAGCCATCAAAGGGGAGATACCCCGACAGCAATTGGAAACAGACTGGCTAATGAAGAAGCCAAAAGGGCAGCCATGCAACAAGAAGTCCGTTTGCTGACCTTAATCCCAATAAGACAAGGCATAAAGAAGGCTCCCATTTTCACTGCTAAGGAAGAAAAGGACATGGCTCAGCTGGGCGCAAGCCAGCTGCCTGATGGAACATGGAAGACACCAGATGGAAGAATGGTTCTAAATAAAGAAATAACTCGCAATATTTTAAAACACCTGCATCATCAGAGCCACTGGGGCACCCAAGCCTTATGTGACACAGTGCTTCGAGAATATGTGTGTAAGGGAATCTACACCTTGGCCCAACAGGAGGTGCAGAATTGTCACCTATGCACAAAAATTAATAAGAAGGTAATGAGGACAGGGACCATGGGAGGTCAACCATTAGCCATACGCCCTTTTCAACGTATCCAGATCGACTTCACAGAGTTACCTCAAGTCCAAAGATGGAAGTATCTGTTGGTGATAATAGATCACTTTACCCGATGGGTGGAAGCCTTCCCAACAATAAATGCTACAGCCTCTACAGTAGCTCGCCTCCTCCTAGAACAGATAATCCCCAGATATGGTATAATGGATTCTATAGACTCAGACAGGGGTCCACATTTTTCTTCAAAAATCCAGCAATTGATTTGTAATGCATTACAGGTCTCTTGGAAATTGCATACCCCTTGGCATCCACAAAGCTCAGGGAGGGTTGAACGTATGAATGGAACCCTAAAAATGCAATTGACAAAATTAATGGTGGAAACTAAAATGCCTTGGATAAAGTGTCTGCCCCTGGCTTTATTGAGAATTCGTACTGCCCCACGAAAAGATGTAGGATTGTCCCCTTATGAAATGATGTTTGGGCTTCCCTTCTGGAGTACAGTTGAGGGGTGTCCCACCTTGGGGGAAGGGGATATATTTGTTAGGAACTATTTACAGGCACTGTCACGCTCTCTTACAGATTTACGAAAGAGAGGACTATTGGCACAAACACCGCCTCTAGACTTTTCTTTACACAAAGTGGAACCAGGAGATTGGATCCTCATCAAGACCTGGAAAACTGAAAAATTCCAGCCCCAGTGGGAAGGTCCATACCAAGTTCTCTTAACTACAGAGGCTGCAGCACGAACAAGAGAGAAGGGGTGGACGCACGCATCCAGATTTAAGGGACCTGTAGAGGTGCCTCAGGACCCTGATACGAACTCAGATTGGACTTGTGTTCCTGGAGAAAAACCTCTTACCTTGCGATTTCGCAGAAAGACTTGATTCACAATGTTATTGTTATGTTCTTTGATTTTTCTTAGTTTGCCTATGTCTTTATCAGGTGTGAAATGTAAGAAATGCAGAGACACAGTGGTCCTGTTTCAGGACCACATTTGGGGAAGAAAGGAGGGTAATTTTATTTCCCATACCTCAGTTCCTGAGAAATGCTGGGCAGAAAATACCACCCAACATCCATATACCCCTTGTGTGGAAAAAGAAGGAAATAATATGGGTCATTATATACAGATTCCTAATACCACTCCTTTCCCTCTTAACGGTTGGAAGGGTGACTCAGGCCCACCATGCCCTGATGGACTCTGGTTTTGCATACACCAGCGTACTATTCCAATGAAAAGTTCCACTCCACACTCGAAAGTGCCTGCCCCTTTAAGACAGCCGGACTTAGTTCGAGTCCATCCAAATAACCATGAAAGTTTCGGTCATGCAGTTGGGGGAGATAACCTTTTTGTAGATCTTGCAACTAAAATTGCAGGAACTTTTAATGTAACCAATTGTTGGGTCTGCGGGGGTCCACGGATGTCAGAGCAATGGCCTTGGTGGGTGGAGTCCCTCAATTCATTGACCATGATTTCCCGAATATGGACAACTAACCGAACGAGATCAAGAGAAACTTGGTCTCTCTCTAACGTCCCCTCTGGTTTTTATTGTCTCTCACGAACCGGCAAATACCCAGTAGGAAAAAGTCCCTGCAAGGCTGTATGGATTCGCATTTCGCCTGGTATTTTCACTTGGTTTCCTAAACCCCTGACTTGGTTCTTATCCACTGTTTTTAAAACTAATTGCCTACCCCTGTCTAATAGCAGTATTCAGTTTTGGAATTGTACCAGTTCCACCATCACAGGACCATACCAGTCAAACCCTGTTCTTAAAAGAGTTTGGGAAAGGGGGTATGGAGTATCCCCAAATGGATTATTCTGGGTATGTGGTAATAAAGCTTATACTCGTCTTCCCTCACAGTGGAGTGGAACTTGTTTCCTAGGAATAATCCTCCCAGAATTTTTCCTCCTACCCCACGATCACGGTCATAAATTAGGAGTGAAGGTTTTTGATACATTACACCGTCAGCCCCGCTCTAGCACGGTACATTTGGGACAATGGGGAGATGATTGGCCTCCAGAACGCATAATTCAATATTATGGTCCCGCTACATGGGCTCAAGATGGATCCTGGGGTTATCGTACTCCTATTTATATGTTAAATCGCATTATTCGCTTGCAAGCAGTCCTTGAAATTGTTACAAATCAAACAGCTCTAGCCCTGCAATTACTTGCATCCCAGCAAGGTCAAATGCGCTCTGCTATGTATCAGAACTGTCTGGCCCTAGACTATCTCCTAGCCACAGAAGGAGGTGTATGTGGAAAGCTTAATTTGACTAACTGCTGCTTACAGATTGATGATAATGGCCAAGCCATTCGAAAAATCGCTGATAATATTCGTACTTTGTCCCATGTACCGGTTCAAACCTCACATCCTTTTGCAAAATTAAATTAGATAGACAAATGGTTTGGAGGAACCTGGTGGCGTACCTTATTGTGGGTCATCGGAGGTATTTTATTCCTCCTACTTGTTTTGCCCTGTATTATTCCCTGTCTACGCAGCCTGGTGATTTCCATGGTCCAACAGGCTATGCAACCAGGGGGACTGGGAGACCCCGTTAGAATTTTACTTCAACACGAGATTAATTTATCATGAAACGTTTCTCTTCCCCGAGTTAAAATCCCCATTCATATATATATAATACACACATTTTAAAGAGAGAAAGGGGTGGATTGTTATATATAGAGAATTTAGGTTAAAATGGCTTAAGTTAAAATGTGATGATTAATCATAAAAAGGGAAGCCAGAACGGACAGGGAGCTTACTAGCAGCCAAGGACAAAAGGTTCAGCTGGATATGTTTTTTTTACACATATCTTTTCATGGTCATAGTGAGAGACATGCAGGAGACAAAAGATTGATAAGAAGGGTGAGAAACAGAATTTAGTGTATGTAGAGTTCGCAGCGTACGTAACGAACGTGATAATTAAAAATGCAGTTATACTTAGAATGCTTTTGCAATACTAACCAATTAAAACAGTATTAATAAGAAGGGGAAGGGCAAACAATAAGGGCATAAAAATCAATGCACTGTATGTATCGGGGCTTAACTGGTGAGAAGCCAGTTGAGTCCAACTCTGCAGACTTGTAAATAAAGCTTGTCGTGTCATCAGTTTTAAAGAGACTCATGTGTGAGAAGTTTTATTTCTGACAGTACGTTGAGTTAAAAACACCGTAATACTTCCCTGAACAACACACCTCTCTCCGAAAACCAACAAGAACCTTCCTGAGTGGTAATCATTTACCTTTCGAGCACCAAAGCCTGGTGAACTTTATATATGTTCAATTATGTGCACAGTATATGAATGGACTGCAACAAGTGGACTTGGAGGAATGAGAAGTGAGATTGGACTGTGAACCAAAGAACTTTTCTGAACTTACACACACATTACACACATGTGCACTTAGAATTAGAAGGGGGGTAAGTTAAGTAAATTAAGTTAAAGTATTAAAATAGTGATAAGTTAAAGTGTAAATCGTGTTCATGTTTAAAGATAATTAATATCAGCTTTTGTTTTAGTCACCATTTGTCTTGGTGAATATCTATTGCTGCTGTGTTTTGGGATCCTCTGGTCTCGTAACATAGCAACTTCAGGTTATGATAATAGTCCAAAAAAGGGACCCGGCATCTTTTGAAAATTATTAATTGACTCTTCAATAATTTTTTGTAAATATCAACAAAACATAATATAATTTAACTGTTGTGTTTGTGTCGTTGGAGAAGTGCCTTTCCATTCAATCAGAATTAGAGTTTTGGGTGCCGCATTTGAGAAAAGATGTGCTGGTGTTGGAGAAGGCCAGAGATGATTTACTGGAATGATATCAGGAATGAAAGGGTTAGTGTATGAGGAACAATTGTCGACTCTTCGACTGTACTAGTTGGAGTACAGAAGGATAAGGGGGACCTCAGAGGCATTTCAAATGCTGGAAGGCCTGGACAATTAAAAACAACATTTGTTAAAGTATCCCTTTGTCTTGGTGATTTCCTATTGCTGCTAGGATTTGGGGTCCTCTGGGCCTGTAACAGTCCCAAGATGAGGTCTTCTACTCCAGGACACCCAAAATGTCTTATTTCTTCAATAAATGCAGTTTTCTCCATACTGTCTTTGATAAAGTCTGCACCCGTATCTCCAATTCTCTTTCTGCCCTTACCCCACCTCCTCTCCAGCCGAACAAGGACAGAATCCCTCAGGTTTCTCACTTACCACCCATCAGCTGCCACATCTGACACGTTAACCTTGAACACTTCCAACTTCAGCACCATCCTCTAACCTGCTCCACTCAGATCCTCTTTTCACAGGGGCACATCTTTCTGTGACTCCCTCGACGGCACTTTCCTCTCCACCCACCACCACCTGATGCACTTCCCATTGAAACCGCAGAAATTGCCAAACTTGTCCCTTCCTATCCTCTCACCTCCATCCAAGGCCACAATCAGACCTTCCAGTTGAGGCAGTGTTTCACATGCACCCCATCCAACTTAATCTCCTACATTTGGTTGACTCAGTTGACCTCGATATCAGCAAGTCCAAATAGAGACTGGGTGGCCATTTTGCTGAACACATGCGCTCTGTGGATCTAAACTTGAGCCTCCTGTGGCCTACCATATCAATTCTCGAACCCTTCCAACAACATTTCTGTTGGCCCCATCCTTCACCAAGGTGAGGGTAAACAATCTTAAAGAAAACACATTATATTCCTCCTGGGCAGCCTTAAACTCTATAGCATGAACACGAATGTTTCTAATTTAAGCAGCCACTCACCTCTGTCTGATTTCACTGTCTCCATCTCTTGATCTACTGCCCATTTGAATATAATTACTCCTTTAAGGTAGAAGAGTCGACATGGTGTTTTTCCTATATACCTTGCCATTGAACAACTGGCAAAATTAAGCGGCAGTTGTTGCAGAATGAATGGTGTTATTGTTCAAAATCTGCCTGTGATCGAAAGTATTCTTGGACTGAATAGACATCTGGGCCAAATGGCTATTTAATGATAATCTGTACATGATTGTACATCCTAAAGTACAATGACTACTTCTATCCACTAAAGATTGTTAAAGAGCAAGAATAGACAATACAATCACGTAAAATTCCCATCCATACAGCACACGTATTAATACACAAAACAATCACACTTCCTTATTGGTCAGGAAGTGCCTACACTTCCAAAGGAGACTGAGGAGGTCAAGGCCAACGGCTCTCATCCTGAAATTTCACAGGAGCGCAGTTGATTCTCCTGTCTGGCTGCATCATTGGATGGTCTAGTAGCTGTAAAACATCAGACAGGAATGATGCAAAGAGTTGTGAGGATCACTGGGGTCTCCTTTTCTTCTGACGATGACATTACTGGGAGTGTTGTTCAAATAGGGCTCAAGGAATTGTACAAAGACCATTTCCATGCAGTGCTCAGCATCTTTAACCACGTCCATCATCAAAATCAGGACTGCCAGGCTGGGGAATAGTTTCTTCCCACAGGGTGTGAGATGGATGAAAAGTATCTTGTAAGTGGGATAATCATCCAAAATATTTATATATGTAGCGGCTACTTTGATAGAGCTACTAAAGGAACACACATACACCAGATTAGTCAACAAAAGACTGCTTTATACAAACTATACAGGCTTATTTTATTTACAGCTTGTCCCGGGCTCCATGGGTCAAGGTGGAACATTATTATGAGTTTGCTGCCGATCCACGGGACCCTGTGAATGTTCCGCACCTTCCGGCAAGAGAATCCACAGATCAGCGTTCCATTCTTTGGCACGCAGCACCACGCGAGGGTTGTCAATTAAATGGATGAGTACCCAGCTCTTTGCCTTATGATTTCACGCACCCGCCAAAGAACCTTGCCCACTCAGCCCACTAGACAGCTGCTACACCAACCCCCCCCACCGCCACCCAGAACCCGTCGCCAGAAACTGAAACACCAGCTGCATGCACCTGAGGTGGACCCCCTCGCCGTCTGGGCTTGGGGCACTGAAGAGGTGAAGCGGGATCCACATGGGCAGGCTTGAGTCTGTCCACATTAAACAGCTGTGAATGCCCACCAATGTCCAAAGTATAAAGAACCCCATCTATCTTCACCACGTGGAAAGGACCCTCATACAGTCATTGTAACGGAACTCCTGGGATAAAAACAAAATCAATATCCAGGAGTGGTGGGGGAACATTCTGCTTAGAGGATCCAAGCCAGTGGTTAGGAAAAGGTTTGCTGATCGCGACACCATGTCGAAGCTGCTGAAGGATGTTCAGATCAGAGTTGGTTGTGAAATGAAAGTCCCATGAAACTGTAAGGACCGTACCATAAACCATCTCTTCGGACAATGCAGACCTATCTTCCTTTGGAGCCGTGCACACTCCCAATAGAACCCAGGGCAACTCATCAACCTAATTGAGACCGGTGAGTTGGGCCTTAAGTGCGGACTTCAGTTGCCGGTGGAAACATCCACAAAGCCGTTGGACCGTGGGTGAATTGTGTTCCGCGGTCTGAAGAAATGTGGGTCGGGAAACCAAATCTAGCCATCCAATTGAAGATGAATGCTCTGGCCTTTGTCTCAGTGTCACTGGATGGCAAAGGGACGGCCACTGGCCAGCGTGTGAAACATTCTACGTCTGTTAGAATGTATCTCATGTTTTGAGATACTGGCAATGGTCCAAGCAGGTCCACATGCATGTGTTCCAACTGCCTGCGTACCGATGGGAAAGGTTGAAGAGGTGCCTTAATGTGGCACTGAATTTTGGCAGTCTGGCAGGAGGTACATGTTCAAACCCATTGAGCGACACATTTTTTCAGTCCATGTCATACATATTTATTTGACATGAGCTTGACAGATGTTCTGATGCATGGATGAGACAAGCTGTGTATCTGGTCAAAAAGACGTTGCCTCCAAGATGGTGGAATCACTGGTCGAGTGTAGCCCAAAAACATGTCACGAAGTAAGGTTGGCCACCCAGTTGTGCTGCCCCCTGCTGTATGTCCAGGTTAGTAATGGCCGTACTGTATGCCTGAACATCGGGGTCCATTGTCTAGACACTGGCTAATTCCAGAATATCAATGTCACGCTGAATATGATATACAGTCAGTCTGGACAGAATATTCGTGACGGCATTGTTTTTACCAGAAATATAGCGCACGTCCATGGTAAATTCTGAAATATATGATAGTGACCCTGCTGTCTTGCCGGCCATGGATCCGTTATTTTGCTGAAGGCAAAAACGAGCGTCTGGTGGTCTATGAACACAGTGAAATGCCGACCCTCCAAAACAAATCAGAAGTGCCATGTGGCTTGATACAATGCACGATATTTCATCTCCAATGGCCAAAGATGTCAGGAAAAGAACATGAGGAGTTGGCAATGGCCATCGACGTACTACTCAAGAACCACACCCAGGGCCGTACTCGAGGCATCAGGACTAAATGTCAAGGAAGTGTCGGGGTTAAGATGGGGGAGCATTGCTGCGTTGATTAAAGCATCTTTGGCATTGCAAACTCAACCTCTGCCTCTGTTCTCCAGGGATCATCCCTGTGCTTTGTGGTGAGGATCGGAAACCATGGTCGAAGAATGTCAGTAGCTGCTGGAATGAATCGGTGAAGAAGTTTTTCATGCCCAAGAATTTCTGCAGGCCCTGAACCGTGGTAGGTGTTGGAAAAGCACAGACTGCCTCTACCTTGATGGTTAAGGGAAATACACCATTGACCATGATCTTGTGTCCCAGGAAGTCGATGGTGGACTTGCCAAATTGTTATTTGCTATGGTTGATGGAATTCCTGCAGCCATTGGAACAGACAGCCTAAATGCAGTTGGTTATATCCTGTTCAGTTTGACTGGCTTTGAGGACGTCATCCAAGTAGATGGAAGTGAACTCTGCCCAAAGCATCTATAAGATGCTAGAAAGTTTGAGTGGCATTCTTCAGCCTAAATGGTATCTTTAAGAAATTCAAAAAGCCCAAAAGGGGTAACAATGTCATCCTTATAGACCAGGATCTGACTGTATCCCTTGACAAGATCAACTTTGGAGAAAACATGGAAAATGTGCAGATGGGCAGAAAAATGTTGCATATGAGGGAGAGGGTATCTGTTGGGTGTAGTTAATGAGCCTACAGTAATTGCCGCAGGGTCTCAATCCATCTGTTTTTTTGGGTACCGTGTGGAACGGTGATGCCCAAGGACTGTTGAAGCACTGAATGATGCCTAATATCTCCCTTGCAGTAAACTCTGCCCTTGCCTGCCGCAGTGAATCAGTTGGAAGATGATGAGCCCTGGCGTAAATCGGCAGGTCTGAAGTGTCTATGTAATGGGACACACCTTGGTCTGTTTTGGAGGTGTTGAAATTAGGAGATAATGGTGGGAAATTCATTGAGCAGGACAGCATATGCATCTTTGTGCGGGGTATGCATCCCGAGGTAGGAAATTCTCCCTTTGCTGCATACCAGTGGGTATGTTTTCAAAGTGGTGGAATGACCAATTTCCTCCACTTCACGTCTACTGGCAAATCATGGGACCTTAAAAAATTTGCACCCAAAATGACCTGTGCAACGGAAGACAATACACAATTCCGACGGAATGTCACACCTCCTTTCCCAATCGTGACCCGTCCTTTGCTAAAGCAGGGAATTGTAGCCCCATTTGCTGCTTGAAGAGCCAAGTGTTGTTATTTGTGTTTTTTTCAAAATAGGTTGGCAGGATATTTGTACTTACCAGTGTCGTCTTGAAGATACAATAGGCCAGTCGGTACTTGTGCCAGATGCCGAGGCCCCAACTGGCAGCCGTTCTTTTCATTTCCTGCCTTTTTTCTAATAGATAAATGGCGGGACACATCTATGTGCTTTTTTCCCCATTGGCGATGGTAAAAACACCATTTTCACTGCCTGTCAGTGCATTCATCCTTCTTTAACTGAACTGCAGATATACGAGGCTTGTAGGACACGGTAGATGGATCTACTGATCAAAGCGGCTGTTTGTGAGCAGATGATTGCATTGCAGTATGATCGGGCCTGTCAGCCTCCCACGCTACATCATGGGGATGGCAGAAATCCATGTTAATGATTGGTATTGCGACACGACCTGGGAGTTTGGACAGGAATAGAGTCTCAAAAAGTAAACAATAAGAATGGCCATCTGCTAATACGAGCATCTCATTCATTAGATCAGATGCATCCCTGTCACCCAGGCCCTCCATATTTAAAAGCTCATGTCTAGTCAATTCCAGGAGAAATAGGCAGAACCTGGTTTAACTGCAGCCGTGGTGGCAGCTGCTGCAGTCGTTGTGTCCATGATCACTGGAGATTCAAGCTTCGGCTGAATTTTGCATTCGGGGCTCACCATTTCTGGCGGCAACTTCGGTACAGCTACTAAAGTCATATACATACCCATGTTAGTCAACACAAGACTGCTTTATTCAAACTTTACAGACTTCTTTTATATACCACATTACTTGTCAGGGAAGATATTACAGCGGTGCTCAGGCAAGAGACTGGAGGTCTCATCGAGGGAGGCAGTGTGGGTAAAACTAAAAAATAAGAAGGGTGAGGTTACTATTATAGGGGTACATTATAGTCTGGGAAATGGGAAGGGAGAATTAGAAGAGCAAATGTGCAAGGAATTAGCTGAGATCTGCAGTAGGAATAGGGTGGTGTTGTTTGGGGATTTCAATTTTCCTAACATCGATTGGGAAACACAGTCAGTGAGAGGGCAGGATGGCTTAGAGTTTATACAATGTGTTCAGGACTGCTTTTTGCAGCAGTATGTGGAGATGCCCACTACAGGGGGGGCAATGTTCGATCTGTGGTTAGGGAATGAAATGGGATGGTTAACTGGGTAAGCAAATATGCAGATGATATGAAAATAGGGGGAGTGGTGGTGGTGAGGAAGGTTTTCTTAGATTACAGGATTTGGTTTGTTTGGAAAAGTGGACTGAAAGATGGCAGAAGGAATTTAATGTCGACAAGTGTGAGGTGCTGCATTCCAGAAAAAATAACCAAACTAAGACATATGCAGTTAAGGGGAGGGCATCGAGGAATGCAGAGGAACAGAGGGATCTTGGAGTTACGGTACAGAGTTCCTTGAAGGTGGATTGCCAGGTAGACAGGGTGGTTATGGCATATATCATAGCATAAAGTACAGCTGGAAAATGATGCTGCGACTGTTGAAGGCATTGGTGAGGCCAGGTTTGGAGTATTGTGTTCAGTTCTGGACTCATTTGTCAAAGGAAGGATATAGATAGATGGAGAGAGTGCAGAGAAGATTTACAAAAATGTTTCTTGGCTTACAACAGCTAGAATCCAGAGAAAGATAAAGGAGGGCTCATCGAGGGAGGCAGTGTGGGTAAAATGAAAAAATAAGAAGGATGAGGGTATATTATAGGCTGCCAAATGAGACATGGTGAGACATTATTAAGAGTTTGCTATCGATCCATGGAACCAGCAGGTTTAAATTAAGCCCTGTGAATGTCCTGTACCTACCCGTAGAAGACACCACAGATCAACGTGCTGTTCCTCGGCATGCAGCACCATGCACGTGTGGTCCATTAAATGGGTGAGTGCCCAGTGGTCTGTTTTATGGTATTGCGCGACGTCGGAGAACTGCGTCACCGACGGTTCACAACGTGGGCTGTGTGCCCGCTTGGCCCTCTACATATATTTATTTAGTTGATTCATTTGGTCATTACGTGCTGCATATTGTGTGCTTTTGTGCAGGCACCATGGTAGTTTTGTCGGGTTGTAGATGTACGACCCAGTGCATCACTCCATGGATTCACAGAATATAACAGCACCGATACAGGCCCTTCAGCTTTTCTAGTCTGTGCCAAACTCTTATTCTGCCTTGTCCCACTGACCAGCAACCAGTCCATCACCCTCCATCTCCCTCGTATCCCTGAACTTGTCCAAACTCTTCATTGCTAACATTGAGCTCACATTTCCTCATGCAGCTGGCAGCTTGTTCCACTTTCCCACCACCTTGTGTGGAGAAGCTCCCCCTCATGTTTCCACTAAACTTTTCCCCTTTCATCCTTCGCCCATGTATTAAGGACTTTTCCAAGAGGCAGTCTCAAGAAAACAACCTCTATCCTCAAGGACCCTCACCACCCAGACCAGGCGTACTTCACACTGTGATCACCAGGGAAACAGGTCCAGGAGCATGAAGACGAACACCCAATGGTACAAACACAGCTTCTCCCCCTCTGCCATCAGATTTTTGAATGGACAAGGAACCACAGTCACTCCCTCACTTACTCTTCATTTTGCACAAATGGATTTCTTTTTTTAAAATGTAATTTAGATCAATATTTGCACCTGTATTATTGCCACAATATGACAAATTTTCTGACATGTTCATCACAATAAATTTTTAATTCTGAACACTGCGCGTACATCAGAAAACAATCATAGCTCAAAAAACATTTCAAAAGATGAATTAACTATTTCCATGCACCCTCCCCTTTTATGTCTATTTTTCTAAATCCACTCCATGATCGAGACTTCTCCACTTAAACCCAACCCACATTTCTTCTCCCATTCAAAGTACTCAGTAATACACCAAGAAAGTAAAATAAAATCTCAATGCTGGAAATACTCAGCAGGTCATCTACTGGAAAAATAATCGGAGTTAAAACCTTCAGGTCGATAACCTTTCACTGGGATTCAGAAAGATGATCAAACAAACCTGATTCTCTTTGCTGAGAAAAAGAAGAGGGGAAATAACAAACTGAATACGTGGGATGAAAAGCCCAAGCTGCAGAAATGGCAGTGGTGCTGGATGAGTGGAGTCGACTCATTGATCACCACATCTGTCTGGATGGAGGGGTAAAGGATAAACAAGACAAACATGATGCCGTCACTGTGAGGAACAATACCACAGCTGCAGAGAATCTGAAATGAAGGAATGGTGAAAATACTTGTTTTTGGATCAATGTGACAAAATTTGACCTGACAAAAGAAAACAAAATTGTTTTGCCCTGCCAGTACTCTCTAGATCAGGGGTGTCAAACTCAAATTCACAGAAGGCCAAAATTAAAAACTTGGACTAAGTCGAGGGCCGAACTAAATATTTATTGAAAATTTTCAACAACATCTGTATGTTTTCTCTTCTTTCAACATATGTAATGCTGTGTCCATTTTGGCCTGCATCAGGACTCAGCATTTCCTGCTCACTCCTCAGGCTCGAGGCCTCTATTCACCCTCGACCCATCATCTCTCTATCTGACCAGTCCTTTACCCGACCTCTACTCACCCCTCACTCCACTCGCTCTGCCTCTACCTACCCCATCCTATACACGCCCCTCTACTGCCTCTCCCCTCAACCTGTTCCTCCCTCTACCCGTCTCTCACCCTCTAATCACCCCTCCCCTACTCGCCCTGCCCCTTCCCTTTTACCTCTTCCCTATCCACCCCTCCTTCTACTCATCCCTCCCTCTAACTGCCCCTCGCACCACCATAACTTCCCCTGCCCATTACTCCTCACCTACACCCTCTGCCTACCCCTGCTTACCCACCCACTCAGGCCCAGTGCGCTGCCGATCAGCTTTTGCGGACAGCCACCATCTCTCTCTTCATGTGCAGGGCCAAACCAGCTGTCCCTGGGGTCCGCGCGGGTGCAAGCGCTGAAGGCCGTGGCGACTGGGAGAAGTGCGCTTGTGCTGTGGAAGTGTTGTCCGGTGCCAGTCGCGCGGGGCTCGCGCTTCCCAGGGGCCATACGCAGCCTGCCATGCCCGTCGCGCCGACAGGAAATCACAGGCGCTCGCCAATCCGCCGCACCGCTCGACAGGTGGGAGAAGTGACTGGTTGTGCGGGGAGCGTTCCAACCGGCTTGCCGGCTGATGACATCGACAGACTTCTCGTGTTACAATTTCTCGTGTTACAATGGGGAAGGATGTGCAATGAAGGGGGAGGATGGTGGGGGTGACATTACCAAAAAACAGCATCGGTGGGCCACCTCTAATACATTTTTGAAATGATCTTGCGGACCAAATATAATTATATCGCGGGCCACATTTGGCCCGCTTGCCAGAGTTTGACATGTGTGCTCTAGATCAAGGGCACAATAAAATAGTCCAGAAGCCAACATTATGAAATTGAACAGAGAAGTTATACCAATCGGCAGCAAGAGATAAAACACAGTTACATGATTCCATGAAAGTGGTGTCACAGGACGACAGGGTTCTAAAGACAGCTTTTGTCATCTTGGCCTTCATTAATTAACATATTGAAAATAGGAATTGGGAAGTTATGGTGAGGTTGGATAAGTAGATGGTCAGGCCAAATTTGGAGTATTGTGTGGAGTTCTGGTCACCTAGCTACAGGGTGAGTATTAGTAAGATTGAAAGAGTGCAGAGAACATTTACTAGGATGCTGCCAGGTCTTCAGGAGTTGAGCTACAGGGAAAGGTTGAACAGGTTGGGACTTTATTCCTTGGAGTGTTGAAAAATGAGTAAGAGATTGCTTAAAGTGGAATATGAATGGGAATAAAGGCTGAGAAAGACTGCAGTGGACCCAATTGTGAAGGAAATATTTTGCCTGAGAAAAATTGTCACTGGCCCATTTCCTCTGGAGTTATGAAACCACGCACAGAACAAGTCAATGAGGTACACTTAAAACAGTGGTTTTCAAACTTTCTTTCCACTCACCTCCCACTTTAAGTAATCCCTTACTAACAGAGCACTTCTGGCATAAGGATTAAGTAGAATATGATCCGGGGGGTGGGGGTGGGGTGGAGGAGGAGTTTGAAAATCACTGCTCTAGATGAAAAGGTTTCTGCATCTCAGTTTTAAACAGACATCCTTTTATTCTGAGGTTGTTCCCACTGATCCTAAACTCTCCCACGACTGGCAACATCCTCTCTATCCAGCCCTTTCACTATTCATCAGATTTCAATGAGGTCCTGTCTCATTGTTCTAAACTCGGGCGAGTCCAGGCCCAGAACCATCAAATGCTCCTCAAACATTATTCCTCTCATCACCAGGATCATTCTTGTAAACCACCTGTGGGCCATCACATCCTCTCTTAGAAATGGGGCCTAAAATTGCTCACAACACTTATTAGATCAGGACAACCAGAAGGTGGTCACGGGAGGGGAAGCCAGCTGCAGGACTGCCTCGAGTCCCTGGATTGGATCGTGTTCAAGAACTCACCTGAGAAACTGAATCACTGTACCAGGAACATAGCGAACTTTATCAAATCAGCTGTGGACAAGGGTGTCCCCACCAAATTGTTCAGGGAGTTTTCTCAACCAGAAATCCTGGATGAACAACAATATCCAGAAATTGCTGAGAGCCAAATCACAGTTTGGAGATACAGATACACAAGGAGCCAATACGAACCATGGAAAGCCATCTCGCAGGTAGTGGAGATTCAGCATGAGAATGGAAACAACAAAGGATACCCATCAGCTGTGTCAGGGGCCTAAATGACATAAAGTGCTGCAAAAACAAATCTGGTGCAGTGGGAGGCGGCAAAGCCTCACTCCACATGAACTCAATGCCTTCTACACCTGATATGACCACTAGTACAGGGAAGAACCATCGCAAATGCCCCCTCCCCCCCTACATCTCTTGATGATCTGCTGCTATCAGTAACCGAAATGACAACATGGGCTGCCTTCAGGAGAGTGAATCAAAGGAAAGGATCAAGCCTGGATGGAGAACCCAGCAGAGGACTGATAACCTGTGTTGACCAACTGGCCATGGATATCTTCAACATCTCACTCCGACAGGGAGTGGCACCCACCTGTTTCAAATAGGCATCAAACATACCAGTTCCAAAGAGTGGGGTAATCTGCCTAAATGATGATTGACGAGTGACACTCACATCCAGTGATAGGGTGGATTGAGGGGCTGGTGTTGAAGTACATCATCTCCTGTCCAAAGGGCGACATGGATCAATTCCAATTTGGTTAATGCAGTACCAGACCTATGGCAGATGCCATCTTCACTGGCTCTGCCAAAACCCTGAAACACCCAGACGACAAAGGTGCATCCATCAGAATGCTCTTTATTGACTAGAGTCTGGCATTCCAAACCATCCTCCCATCAAAGCTGATGAGGAAACTCCAAAGTCCTGGGACTCCATAACATACTGTGCAATTGGATCCAGAATTTCTTCACCTCCAGTCCCCAATTAGTGTGGATTTGCCCTCCTCCCCCCCCTGCCCTCCTCCCCCCCTGCCCTCCTCCCCCCCTGCCCTCCTCCCCCTCCCCTTCCCTCCCCTCCCCTCCTTGCCCAGCCTCCCCCTCACCCTCCAACTCCCCCTTCACCCTCCCCCTTACCCCTGCCTGGCCCCGCCCCCTTCCCTCCTCAACTTTCACCACCCCCTCCGGGCTCCCGCCCCTCCCATCCCCCTCCTTCTCCCCCCTCCCCTCCCCTCCCCGCCCCCTGCACCGACGCCTCGGCTCCACCCAAACACCCCGCCGGTACCGGCCACTCCCGGGTGGGGCCCGGCGGTCTGCGGGTCGCCCGCTTTCCCTGGACCGCGCGGCTGAGGAAGGTCCCGGCGCCGCCGCCAACTTCTTCCCTTTAGGCACGTGGCGACGGACCCCGAGCAGACGACGCCGCCGCCAACGTCCCACCTCCTCACAGCAAGAACCAATCAGCCCGCGAACCCGCCCATCAATCCAACCCGACTTCAGCGTCCAATCCAATAGCGGCCTCACTGAATCAACCCATTGGCTCGCGCAACTGAAGCAACCAATCAGCGAGCGAGCGAGCGAACACACATGTGAAACCAATCAGCATCGCAAGACAGAAAACAGGCAGTGGAAGGAGCAGGAGACCTTTCGGCCCTTCCACTTACAACTACCCCAACAACTCAATCAAATCCTTGGGAAACACAGGATCACTTTGTCTTGGCTCCAGGATTCCTCTGATCTCAAGAAATACATTGTACCCCAACTGCAAGGGAGACTATTTATTATCAAACTTTCCTTTATATTTATTACCGCTTCCAATTTAATGGAGGACACAAGTGGTTGTGTCAGCCAGCTGGACCGCCTCGGGGAACCTCATGGAGCAGGCAATCATGGTGAGAAGGTAACTCATCCCGCGGGAGGCCAGTAGTGACCCTACAATGTCATTGTAGATGTGGCTGAACCTATGTGGTGCTGGCTCGAATGTCTGGCATGGTGCCTTCACGTATGTCTGTATTTTGATCATCTGGCAGAGTGTGCAGGCCTTGGCCCACTGACAACCTGTTTCTGGAGGCTCAGCAAGACCAACCGATTGACCACCATTTTGACAGTACTGATGGCCGGGTGCGTCAGATTGTGCACCTCATCATAAAACTGCCATCTCAATGCTGTCGGCACGATGAGGTGGGGTTTGCCATTGAAATGTCGCAGAGGACCGTCTACTTACCAGGATCGATGTTAACATCGTCTAGCCTGAGCCTGGACATTGCTGTCTTGCTTGCAAGGATCTCAGGGTCATCCTGCTGTCCCCTGCCGAGGGCTAAGTAGTCTATTCACTGGGACAGGGCCTGGACAGACTTGATTGCGGGGATGGGGCAATGCGTCACCCACGATGTGTTGAATGTCTGTAGTGAACTCAGACTCATATGAGAGGAGTCGCTGCTGCTTGGCCGACCACAGGTCTAACACTTTATGGAAGGCAAAAAATAATGGCTTCTGGTCCATGAAGACACTGAATTGTCTACCTTCCAAAAATACCTTAAGTGCCTGACTGCCAGGTACAGCACCAATTGTTCTCAGTCAAAGACGCTGTATTTGAGTTCAGGTGGCCAGAGGTGTCTGCTAAAGAAGGACAGGGGCTGCCATTCCCCTTTGATGAATTACTCCAGTGCATCCCCTACTGCTGTGCAGGAAGCATCTACTGTGAGAGTGGTGGGTGTCTCTGGCCTGGCGTGTACCACAAGGGTTGTGTTGGCCAGTGCGTCCTTGGCCTTCTGGACGCCTCCAAATCCTATTGTCCCAGGTAATGTCTTTACCTTTCTCCGCATGATGAGGGCCACGGGGAGGCGTGGCAAGATGGCGTAAGGATCAGACGTGCCTTCCAGTCCTCTCCTGACTCTATCTTAATGTTTTGTCTAGAAATGCCCGTTAAAATTCTTTAAAAGTTTAGATAACTTCAGTGCTGTTAATTTAACTTATGATGGTAAAATTGGTGGAAAAGAGCAAAAAAAAACGACAACAGATTATCAAAAAACTACATTTTCCAAAAGTTCAAGTTTTGGAGCCTACCTACAGGAAAGACATCGAGACTCAGCCTGAAATGGATCCCAGGAGAAAGGTACAGCTTTCGGATGTTGAGTTCAATATTACATCGGTAGAGCCCTCTAAAGAGGATGCCAAACAGCCTTTAGAACAAAGAGTTACTCAGGTTCGCACATGTGCAGTAGCATCTGACGGCAATGTTATGAATGAACCACTTGTAGTAACATCAGTTGAAGTACCGGCTGGGGAAAGGCATTTGTCAACTGTAGCGGTGGCACTGCAAACTGCACCTTTTGAGATAAAAGAACCTATACAACTTGATGGACTGGAGAAAACCCCGGCCAGCGTCCTCCAGTCATTGCTGGAGAGGCTGTGGCAGGGGTTTCCACACGCAGCTATACTACAAGGAAGACAACCAGAATGAAGGAAGCAAAAGAAGACCCTTTGGTTATGCAGAAGAAGCAGGAATCTGTTGAGCCAGAATCTCTTCCAATTGAAAAGATTCTTGTGAATCTTGAATCTAAATTATCTTATACAATGCAGGGATTATCCAAGATTATGACTGAACTTGGTACTAGGTTTAATACTCTGTGGTGAAAATACATTCTCAACAGATGGCTGAGTTTGGAGCTTTTAAGCTTGAAGTGAGAGATAAATTTAATTCGTGTGAAGAAGATATATACGAAATACGAGATCATGTTTCAGATGTGACCAAAATGGTCAAAGACTTACAAACTCAAAATAAAGATTTGGTGAAAAAGATTGATTATTTGGAAAACCAATCCAGACGGAACAATATAAAGATTATTGGTTTGCCGGAAGGAATGGAGGGACCAGACCCAAGAAAATGTTTTACTGAATGGATTCCGCAGGTGCTGGGTCAAGAACATTTCCCGGAAGATATAATACTGGAACGTGCTCACAGAGCCTTGCGTAGAAGACCTATTTCAGGTCAAAGTCCAAGACCTGTTTTGGTTCGTTGGTTGAATTATTACGACAGAGAAATAATTTTACGAGTGGCTATTAGAAATGCACAAGAGAAAATCACCCTTGATGATTCAAAATAATCGAGTTTTCTTCTATGCAGATTTGAGTCAAGAAGTTATGTTCCAATGACGGGAATTCAATTCTGCTAAAGAGTTGTTGTGGAAGAAAGGTTATAAGGCAACCTTTAGATATCCAGCTGTTTTGAAGGTTTTTCAAGATGGTTGCCAACCAAAGTTCTTTGATTCTCCAAAGGAAGCTACAGCATTTGCTCAAGAGCTGCCAATTACTCGGTTTCAACAGAGACGTAGTCGCCGCGATCTCTAAGGAGACGAGAGATGGAAGAAAAGAGCCGTGCTCCAAGAAGGAATGGTTGTAATGGTGACTCGGCAGTTGGAGCTGATTAAAAGAAGAGTTGTTCTTTTTTTTTAATTTTTTTTTAAAAAAGGAATATTAAATAATGATGATGTTAGTTTAAGATGAAGTGAGAGTTGGGGGAGAGAACTGGATGGGCACTATTTCCTGAAAGTCATCTGCTACGTGTGAGTTATCTCACACCCATTTTTTTTGGGAGTTACCGAATTGCGTGGTTTAGACGGGAGGGGGTATTTTTAACCTCCTACCTGTTATTTTTCCTTTTTTTGTATTATTAGATTAAAGAGTTAAGGGTTTTCTTTTGTGTTTATAAAAAAAAGCATAAGAAAGTATTTGATTGTTTAAAAAACTAAAAATTCATGTGGTTTTTTTTGTAAAGTTTATTCAGTAGATCAGGAATATTTGAAATTTAAATGTGAATGGGATGGATAAGTTTTTTTTAAATATTTTTTCTTTAACTTTAAGGTGAAAGGAGTGGTAATTCTGGTGCATATTATTTTGCTATTTTAGTTATAGAACGAAGGGAATAATGGTGAAAGTTATAAATTGAATTGTACAATTCTTAATGAGGCTTGAATTTTGTTTGTGGCTTATGCTCTATTTGTTGAAGATATAGATTTCGTTGTAGATGTATTTTTATTATTTGGATATCTGAATTTTAACGTAATGTTTGGGGATATTTAAATGTGGTATTGGAGCTTTTATTGGGTAATTATTCAAGGTTAAAAGGGAAAAATGGTGGAAGAGTACCAAATTTGAATTGTACAATGTTTAATGAGGTTGGAATTTTGTTTTAAGATGGCAGTTTATGTGACTAATATGATGTTAGATGTGAAGTTAGTTGATATTTGGTGAAGGTTTATCTCTATACAGAAAGTTTTATTTTTCATCTTTTTTTTTCTCATGCTACAATTTTTTTTAAAGAATTGATTATTGTTTAAGAATTTTTGATAGACAATGTTACTAATTTTACTAATTTTTTATATTAAGTTTGTTAATTATATGTTTCATCTTAACTCTGTTAAATATATGCATTTAAGTTTGATTTAAATATGTTTTTTAAGTCTGATATCTTAGTATTAATTACTTTTCTTTTTGTTAGTATTTTAATCGGTTATGTTTTTGGTTTTTTTTGTAAGTGGGTTTTTTTCTCACATATATTATTAACTTTATTAATTCTTCACTCTTTATATTGGGGGGAAGGGGGGGTTGGACTAATTTGAGTTGGGTTATTAATGTGTAATAATTATTGGGGAGGGTATACTTTATTTAGATTACTGATACTGTATTGTAATTTTATTATTTTGTTCTTAATTTTTTAAATGTAATTCTATATGTTATTCATGTTATAAAATCTTAAATAAAGTTTAAAAACAAAAAAATGATGTCGGCCACTACCGGTATGAATCGGTGATAAAAATTAATCGTACCAGTGAATTCTTGCAGCCCCTTCATTATGTGGGGTTTGAGGAAGCACTTAACAAACTCTATCTTTTCAAGCAGGGTTTAGTTCCGTGCCTGTTGATTTGACCCCCAAGGAAGTCGAACGTTTCCAACCTGAACTAGCACTTAGCAAGGTCTATATAGTAAGTCCAAATTCCCGCAGCCAGGTGCACAGTCACATTAGATGGTCTCTGTTTAGCTTCATTGCCACCACTTTGACATATTGTGGTTACTGCCACCCTCTGCTGTTGGAGAATATCCTCCTTGGTCTCAGCCCCTCAATGTAACTAAGAACCCCTAAAATGCCCCTAATGTTTTGGCCTTCATCACTACTCCTGGCAAGGCATTCTTGACACCCACAACTCTGGGTAAAAGAAAATACCCCTGATATCTCCCCTAAATCTTCCTCCCTTTGCTTTAGACAGATGTCTTCTAGTGTTTGCTACTCCCATCTGGGTTTCAGGCAAACTGAAGGGCATCTTTCACTGAGTTTCTGGTTTTCCAGCAGTTCTGGATGTCTGTCTCTGGATGCTCTGCTCCGTGGACCACCCCGCAGTATCCCATCTAGTCCTAGAGTCTCTGTGTCAGACATTCTCTGCTGACCACTGCCTGATGGCTTTGTGGTCAAATGTGTTTGTCTATGAAACCGTTCCCAGGAAGGTAAAGGGGCAAAGTCTTGCTGACTGGAACATTGTGCAGCACCAGGGCCAGGCCAATCTTTCGCAACACCTAAGCCAGGTAGAACCTCAGCACATAGCAGCATTTGGTGCCCTTGCTCTTTGGTTGCAAGCACAGCCACACACAATTATGGCCATGCTGGTTACACCCTTGTCCCCATTGATTGACGATGTACACTGTCCTTCTCCAGACTCTATCCATTTTGGACCCCCACATGAATAGGAAATTTGTTTTGGGAATTGACAGGGTGGTGGTGTGGGGATGGGCCAAACCTGGCCCACGTGCAGCAGGACCGAAAGTTCCTTGCACATTGCACCTGATAATCAGGTTTTACCCGAATGACAGAGATGGGTATCTCTGTGGTTCTCCCTGTCTCCTGGACCTGGGGGTCTTTGTACTGCTCCCCATCTCCTTAAGTTGGTGCTTTGTTCTCCACCACCCCCACAAGAAATCCAAGACCCCTGGATGGAGGGCAGAGGCGCAGAGAGATCAGTGAGAACATGGGTAGTTTCAACAGGGTGGGGTCCATCCAGGCGCCTGATAACAGGAGGAACCAAGTGGGAAGGAGGATGCAGGGCATTCGATAGCAGGACATTGCGAGAGAGTGGATTCCTCGAACTCTTGAGGGGAGAAGGCGCTGGTTGATCCAGCGGTTTAGGTGGGGCAGGGTATAGACATGGCAGCTGACTGGAATTGTCAGCGGGTTACTGAGACCTGGGAAAGGAAAGGAAGGAGGGTGCAGTAGTGTTCTGAGAGTGCTGAGGGAGAGGCAACATGGGTGCCACCTCAAGGCAACGGTCCTCTGATTGATTGCAGGGATGGGCTCTGTACATAGACTCATAGATATCCAGCACAGAGCATCTTTGTCGCCCTGCCATCAGGAAGGAGATATGGAGGAATAAAAGCAGAGCAGCCAGGGAGGGAAGTAGCTTCTTCCCACAGGCCGTGCGATTGACAAGGCAACATGAGCAGGATGGGAGCTAAGAATGAAAAGGGTGAGAGGAATATGGACTGATTACAACAGCTCAGCTAGCAGGAGAGAGGGGCTGAAGGGCCTGTTTCTGTTTTGTCTATCTGGACCAGCTTTTGAGTTCAAGCTTTAAAAAACCCAATCATTTTTAAATTTAATATCAACGGTACAGAATGAATCAAGAGACAAGATGTCTGTCCAGCAGCAAGCGTCGAAGGCACTTCCTGAAACGGAGGCTCTGAAACCACAGGGAGGTTCTGGACGGAAAGAGGCCCAGCTTCTTCTGGAAGGAGGAGAGGAGAGGCAGGGGAAATGCGGGGGAAGGGAAGGGGAGGGGAGGGGCTAGGGATGCCGTCCACCGTTCACCTCCCCTTTCCTCTACCCCGTTCCCCTCCCCTTTCCACTGCCCGTTCCCCTCCCACATCCCCTCCCCCTTCCCGTCTCCAGTTCCCGTCCCCCGCTCGCCTCCCCCATTCCCCTCCCCCTTCCCTTCCTCCTACTCCTAACCCTAACCCCTAACAAAATCCTAAACCTAACCTTAACACTACCGATACCCACTACCACCACTCCACGTCCCCTAACTCTACCGCCACCCCGTCCACTAAACCTAACTTTATTCCTACGCCTATGCCGCCCCCTAACCCCAACCCTAATGCTACCCACCATCCCCTAACCCCAAACCTCACTCCTCCTCTACCCCCCTGCTCCTACCCCCTTCCCCTATACCTAACACAAGCCCACTTCCCCGAACTATAGACCTAACCATAAACCAAGATATAGCCCGACCCCATGTCTCCTAACACTAACCCTAACTCTACCCAACTTCCCCAACCCTAAACTAAACCCTATCCCTATCCCTTACAACCTACCCCCTTCCCCTAACCCTACCTCCTACCCCTTCCCCATACCCGCACCCCCTACAACTACCCCCTTCCCCTAACCATACCTCCTACACCTTCCCCATACCCACACCCCCTACAACTACCCCCTACCCTATCCCTTACAACCTACCCCCTTCCCCTAACCCTACCTCCTACCCCTTCCCCATACCCGCACCCCCTACCACTATCCCTACCCTATCCCTAACAACCTACCCACTTCCCCTAACCCTACCTTCTACCCCTTCCCCATCCCCGCACCCCCTACCACTACCCCCTACCCTACCCCTTACCACAACCCCTACCCTTACCCCCTTCCACTACCCCCTTTCTCCTACCCCCTTCCCCTCCCCCTCCTTCCCCTAGGTTAGGGGTAGGAAGGGGAAAGGGAAGGGGAGGGGAAGGGGAGGAGGAGAAAGGGAGGGGAAGTGGGAGGGTTAGGGGAGGGGATGGGGGAGGGGAAGGGGAGGGGGAAAGGGGAAGGGAAGGGCGGAGGGGAAGGGGGAGGTGAAGAGTGGAGGGCTGGGGTTAGGGCATAGTTGTGAGGGCAGGAGAAGGGGAAGGTGAGCGGGAGGGGGTTGGGATGGAGGAGGGGTAGAGGAGAAGAGGGGAAGTGGGTGAAGGGACATGCAAGAGGCAGGGAATGGGGTTGGCAGGGCCAGAGGGATACGACGGGGAGGGGTTCAGGCCATCATGATGTTGTCCGTCCTCTGTTCAGCTGGGATGCGAGGTTCTCTGGACTCGTGTCTTGTCTCTGAGATCACTCCTTCTCCTGGGAAGAGAAATACGAGTGATAGAGATACTGTCTCTGAGGCCTGATCACAATGACTTTGGAGGGTCCCAACTCTTTCCCCATCATCCCCCCTACCCCTGAACACTGGAGCCTTTCCCCTTCCTCTGCTTTACCTGAGGAAGTCTGTTTTGGCGAAAAAAACGATCTCTCTCTGCAGAGCTCAGAGCAACGTGTGTCCATCATGCAACACCCTGGTTCTCCACGATATGGCAGCAAGATGTTAGACAATCATGGATGGATCAGTCGAGACCATTCAGCTGATCCATCTGAACCTACCCCACAACAATGTTACCCACCCCTCCCTCACACCAGTACTCTCCATTTTTCTTGAATTCCTGTCCATATTAAAATCCTTTTCATGCCTTTTTTGGACCAGCCTCCGCTACTACCCCGACAATGCATTCCAGCCACCCACTACATTCTGTGTGAATAAAATGTACCCCTCACGTCTTGCCTAAATTTCCCTCAGCTCACCTTATTTAGACGTCCTCTGGTATTCTCGCCCCAAGAATGCACACAATATTCCAAGTGTGGTCTGACGAGAATTTTATACATCTGCAACGATACCTCTCGGTTTTTGAACTCAATCCCCTGACTCCTGGAAGCCAGCGCACAATACACCATCTTAAACTCCCTCTCAATTTGCACAGCAACTTTGAGCGATTTATGGCGCAGGATCTAAATATATCTTAGTCCTGCACACTGTTCATAATCCTGCCATTAACCAAGTGCTCTGCCCACACATTCTTGTAATCCGCATTCAATGAAGATATTGGTCTATATGAAGCTACTTTTAATGGGGCTCCAACCTTCTTTGGAATAACTGTTATTCGTGCCCTTGAAAATTACTCTGGAAATAAACCTGGACCAGTTGCTTATTTAAGTACATCTGATTTACAGGATTGAACTCCATCTGTCACTTCTCTGCAAACTGGATGACCTATGACAACCTTCTACACTGTCTACAACATCTCTACCTCTGTGTCATCCCCTGACGTACCCACCCTTCCACTCCCATCATCATTCATAAAAATCACAAAGAGCAGGGGTCCCAGAGCAGATCCCTTTGGAGCGCCACTAGTCATTGTTCCATCTACTACTACCCTCTGTTTTCTGCAGACAAGCCAATTCTGAATCCACACAGCCAAGGCTCCATGGATCCCATGCCTCCGGACATTCTGAATGAGGCCACCGTGGGGACCTTGTCAAGCACCTTACTAAAATCCTCGTGCAGCACATACAGACCTTGACCTTCATCTATTTCCTTTGACACCTCCTCGAAAAACTCAATTTGACTCGTGAAGCAGGACCTGCTCCTCACAAAACTATCCATGAGTTTGCCCAGCATGTTTGGGCATTGCCCTCGGCCCCAGAATCTGCAGACTTCCTGGCCAGTTCCTCCCTTACCCCTTCCCAGAGCTTCCGCATCCATTAGAACATCAAGCATTGCTGCCCAGTACAGGCCCTTTGGCCCATAAAGGCTGTACTGACCTTTGTAAATGTTCTCCTCAACCTTTACCTGTACCACACCCATAGGAACATAGGAAGTGGGAACAGGTTAGGACAAAAATGGCCTATCGAGCCTGCTCCGCCATTCAATACGATCATGGCTGATCTAATTTATGACCTAACTCGACCTACCCTGCCTTCTCGCCATATCCCCAAATTCCTCTATCATGTAGAAATTCTGTTCCCTCACATCCACATGCTCGTCTCAGAGACTTTTATATGTACCTATTCTACCAACCGCTACCACTTTCTCCGGTGACGCATTCAAAGCTCTCACAACTCTCTGCATAAAAAAAATCTCCCCTCACCTGAAGCGGATGCTCTCTGAGATTTGCACCTGACACTTTAGGAAAGGTTTCTGGCTGTTCATTCCATCTAAGCCCCCCACAATCTTATTTAGAATAAGTTATTAAGCTGTGGAAGGGGCAAGTTGGGAGAGGGAGGAGGGGAGAGAGCTGGTGGGGGAGGGGTGAGAGCTGGTGGGGAGGGGACAAGGCCGTGTTGGGGAGAGGGATCAGGACCGCGTTGAGGTGGTGAACGGACAGACATGGGTGGATCTACCTGCCGAAATAAAGGAGCAATAAGAAGGACATCTCGGGATCTACCAGCATCTTCTGGGGCTTGATGTCTCAATGGAAAACCCCCTGAGGATGGAAGTAGGCCATGCTCTGCTACAGCTGGTACATGAACATCTGGCAACACAACGATATAACATGAACCACTCTGCCTCCACACTTGCCAGGTCTATATCCTGAGGGTAAGGGGAGGTGGGTGAAGGGCCCCTCCCTGCCAATCAACATCCATCCTCATCATCCTCTCCACCCCTCTCCCCTCACTACCCTTTCTCTCCTCACCAATACCCATTGAGACCCTCATGCACCCTTCATCGATATCCAGTCCCCAGCGAGACTCAGCCAGTAAACTCCTTCATATCCTCCAACCCCACCATCCAAGCTTGCCCCAGTGGACAACTTGACCACCCAGACCCACAACCACCTTGATGTAGATCATGGGAATGGGCTGCTTGGCCTTGTTGAAGTGCTGGGCCATGCAGTGAACCATCTCGGGAACATAGTCCAGACCCAGATTCAAATAAACCTCCTCTTTCTCTTAGACACAATACAAACATGTCAGCTGGATTTACCCTACAACACCCAGTGCCTCTCCCAACTGGAGTGCCAGCCCCTCCTGCTCTCTGTAGGCCTGATGCCCCCACTGCTCAACACAACATGGCATGAATCAGCGAGCAGAGCGTCAACAGGCCGTAGTGGACCCGTCCGCTGCCCCATCATTCGGCTTCTGGTGAGACTGCACAAAATGTGCAGCTCTGACCGCCCTCCCTCGTGAGGCAAGGATTCACCGGGAGAGAAAAACCATTGACGTTTCGAGATGAGAAATGTTTGCAGCCGGGTGTTGGCTGGGGTCGAACATGTGTAGGTTGAGTTGTTGGGACGATTCAGAGCAGGCGTTGATTTGGAAGGGCACCAAAAGGTTCTGGGGAAGTGAGTTATGTGGGAAAATACATTCGTGAAATGAATTGGGGAAACAGACTGGAGGGGCTGAGTGGCCGAATTTGGCGACCTTGTCTTGTGGTCTTGGCTGCTGCTGTCTGGAGTTGAAATGGCAAGAGGTCATGAGTTAATGGGTGAGGAGCAGGGCAGCCAGCGTCAAGGAGTCGGCACTGGTCAGAGGGGCAGGATGGAGGCAACAGAGAGACTGCAGCGAGACAGATCGATTGAAGGAATGGGGAAGGTAGCAGCAAATGATATGCATCAGAGTGAGGGTGGGGTGGGTGCAGGTGGATCTTACCTTGACTACAGAGGAGTAGAAGTTGAGAAGAGGGACGATGATGGTGTGATCCAACTTTCGCACGATCTGCAGTTTGCGGTTCTATGGCGAGAGAGGAACGTCAGCAAGGCTGGGCGATGGGTCGGGGACCTGAGGGGCGACTTGTCCAAGTTGAGGGGGGAGGCGGGGAGGAGATTCGTCAAGAGGTCAGAGGTGGGGAACTCCAAGGGAGGCCGAAGTGGGGGACTTTTCGAGAGTCAGTTGCGGGGACTTTTCGTGTCGCTGGAGTGGGGTCTCGTCAGGGGGTTCAATGAAGTATCATTTCAGTTTTTATGATTGTTTTCCCAGCTTCCACTAAACAATTAATTTGCAGAAAATCTCTGATATTTGCCAGGTGTGTGTGTGTGTGTGTGTGTGTGTGTGTGTGTGTGTGTGTGCGTGTGTGTGTGTGTGTTTGTGTGTGTGGGGAGGGTGGGTGCTGTTGTGGGTTTGTGTGACTTTCTCTGTTTCCAAACCCCATGGCCTCTGTCAGATGCTCCTCTTTCCACCCACCCTTCAAAAATGTGTTTGGGGTGTTTGTCAATTGGGTGTAATGGTGTGAAACAGGCTCATGTGTCGCAAAGGCCTGTGAACGTGCTGTAGGCCCTAAAGTTAAATATCAGGGTTTTTCATTTCCACACAACTGCTCCTCCCCCTCACCTTGAATCTCTCGTCCTGCAAGATCTTCTTGATGGCAATCAGCTCTCCGGAGTCCACCAGCCTTGCCTGGTACACCACACCGAAAGATCCATTGTCGATGATTTTATCATCTGTGCAGGACACCACCTTCGGGACGTTGGGTCCATGACCCGGTGTGGCCACCTCTGTTGTGACCTTATTGCCATGTCCTCTGGGGCAGAAGCAGCAGCATTTACACACCCAGAGGGTACACAACAGGTCATTTATCCCAACCCAGCCTTGCTGTCCAAGTTAGTCTCTGCCCCTCCCTCTAACTCCCTTCCAAGGGTCACCTAAATGTCAGAATTAATCCTCTGGTGGTTCGTTCCAGCCTCTCAGTAGAAATATTGCCACCCCAGGTCCCTCTTTGATCACTCTCCTCAGACTGAGGCCAGTTCTGCAGCCGTTCACTTTGTTTACAACCCTCCCTCCATGGGAGCACGTCCCGGGGAGATGAAGCACTCTGAACCCCACCACGGGTTTAGCAGAAGCCCTACACATTCCCAGAAGCTCAGCAACACCGTGATCTTCTATGATGCAAGCGAGACCTCGTCGCATGAGGGAGCAGGTGGTGCGGAGAGAGCCCCACGCTTCACCGCTCAACTCTGCTGGGTCCGCCGCAGCAGAAACACTTTCTAGCACCTTGATCCAGGTCCACTGGGGGAAAGAATCCTATCCCGGTTGGGGGGTGTGGGGGTGTATGCAAGGGTGGAAGGGATCTTGTAACCCGGGGGGGGGGTGGGTGGAGGAGCGGTCCTGTCTCTCAGTGGACAGATCCCATTCCAGGTGGAGGGGGAGCTCTGTCCTATTTCTGTTGAAAGGTCTACTTTCCATCCCCCTCGCAACTTCTCTTCTCCCTCAGACACCTCACACTCTCCCCTGCCCCGATTCCTCTACCACACTCTCATCCACCACCCAACACCACCCCCATGGTTTTCCCCAGTGCCTTCCGTCCCCTCGCACCCCATCTCCCCAGCTCAACCCTATGTCCCCTACCTCTGATCCAATCTCCCTTGACATTAGCCTGTGGTGCAACCCCATTCCTTGGTTCTCCCCTCCACTCCTACAGACCCCATCCCTGTATTCCCTCACATGCCATTGTTCTCCCCTCCCCAGTCCCCTCCAGCTGCCTCATAAAGTGCCCTGCACACAGGATGGGGAGAGGGGATTAAATGCAGCCTCCATTCTCTCCGCGCACACTGGGTGAAGGATGGTGCCAGAGGAGGCTCTGTCCCAGTCGGGGAGCCTGTAACAGGCTCTTTATCTCACCCATGGGTGCAGTGTGCATTTAAACACAACCCTGTTGATCAGAGGGTCCCTGGGATGAGACTGCGTCCTATTCCGACACGTGGGCCAGAATCCCCTTCCAGGAGAGGCATCTTTCTCTTGTTGCTGTGCCATGGCACGACTCAGCTATGGCTGCCCCATGCAGTGACATCATCACCCCCTCTGTGTCATCATCTCCCCACTCTGTGACACCTCCCCTCTCTGTAACACCACTAGTGTAATGGGCAGGGACATCCAACTATTTAAACCCTCCTCAATTTCCCCAAGCAAGGGGAGAATAATTCAGCTGGTCTAAATTACTCGTTGTTATCTATTCTAACTCCTAGATATTTGATCCCATTTTGCCGCCACATTTGTTGACTATTTTCTTGACATTGGCTCTAATCCCTCTTCCTAAGTGACATGATTTTGCACATATCCCAAAAGAACTTATACCCAGAGATCTCCCGATAGTCCTCCAGGGTGGAGCACAACTTGGGCAATGAGTGTGTCGGGTCTGTCAGATATATCAGAACAACTTCTGCAAATAAATTGATTTCATGCTCTTCCTGGCCTGTTCTGAAACCTTTAATGCCTGAATCCTGGCAAATGGCCTCAGCTAATCGCTCCATGGCCAGTACAAACTCACTCACTGGGGGAGTGGGGAGGAGTCAGACCTTGATTGGCATGCCTATTGGCTACCTCTGTCCCTCTCATCTCAACATCAGTGGCTCAGGTTGGGGGAGTCTGCGCTGCCTCCTGCAGTGCACAGCAGCGCTGCTGGACCACCTTTATCTCCTTATTTTCCTGGGCCCTCTCCAAATCTTTCCTTTCTATGATCTCACATTGGTTTCTCAGGAGAAACACTGGCAGCCAAAAGGCACCCTCTGATTCCCCTTAGATTTTGGGAACCCCGACTTCTTGAAGTGGGACAACACGTGGTGACCTATTTTCTCAAGATGTGGATCCAGGAGCTTGGACCAGTCTACCAGTTTGCCGTGGTCCGCCAGCATGCTTGCCAAGCTCCCCAACCCTGCACTCTCGTCAGTCCACCCGCAGATCTTGTTCTCCCTGCTGCACTCGATTTCCTGCCCCGATTCCAAAGCATCTCCACTGCAGCTGTGTTCAGTCGGAACTCGAAGGACCCTGCTCACTGCACCAATTATTATGTGTGTGAAACTGATTCGAGGGTTCCCAAGGGTGGCGAATTTGAACACAGTTGTCTTTTATTGATACATGTAGTGAAGTCGCATGAGGAGTAAAAGACACACACAGACACAAACTCGCCGGATTAATCGATACACTTGCAACCACTCGTGGATAGAAGACTTGACAATCAACTTGTCACATACGATACCTTGAACAGGTCATTCATTCACTCATTGATCTTGGATGCCTCTGGGTGGTAGGGGATATGCAGGTGGCCCCAAATACTTGGCATCACCACCCATTGCTGGTTGGACGTTACCCGATAGGGCATTCCACATATGGAGCACGCTTAAATGGTGCTTGGTTGGCCCGCTGGCAGGACATCCGAGTATGTGCTGACCATCGTGAGAACATATCACTTTTTATTTTGACAGGGGAGAGGCCTGATATGGTCAATTTATCAGACTTGGCCAGCTCCCGAACCCCAGCGAATGTGGCCCTTGGTTTTAATTGCTGACAAATAGGGCATTTGGCCATCACAGTTCTTGCAACATTATGAGACCCCCAGATCCTCTGTCCATCATAGTGCCCCCATATGCCCACATTTATGATGCACCAATGCTGCCAAGGCTCCGGGGTCACTCTGCTTGGGGAAAATGGTGGCAGAGCATATTTGAGCAGCTCAGTCCACAGTGGCATCGCGTCAGCTTCAGCGGTTTTCCTGGAGCTGTGTCCATCGACGTGGTGGACCCTGACTATTCTTTTGTTGTTCCATCTCTCAGAAGATCTGCCAGTGCTGTTGTCCTCAGAGCAGGCAGCCATGGATCTGCCTCCCTGTCTCCTGCCGCCAACCCATCCACACTGACGTGTTGTTTGGCACAGCCCAGAAATCCTCTTGCACTAATTGGAAAAGAGGCTCCTGGGCCCGCCTGGTTGTCCCTTTTCGTATCAGTGCCACAGCTGCCAGCTTGGACAGTTGGCTCTCCCCTCCACCACACCCTCTTGTGTCAGTACTTTATCTGTGGTGGGCTGGAGCGCTCCCACCTTACACCGCTGTTTTTCGCACCTCCACCAGCCAGAGCCGTCAGTAAACCAAGCTTTTTCCTGCTGTCCAGCATCGAGGGTGTTGAACGGTTTGCCCCAGGCCATGGTGCCAAGCTCTTCTCAGGGTCATTCAGGTGCGAGGCTGTCACTTTCGGGCAGGACATGATCTGTTCTTGCAAGTGGCTCAGCCCTTCGGACCTGGCCTCTGTGCGGTCTGCCATGTACCACTTCTTTGGTCCGCTGTGAGTGGCATCCGCAGATTTAACCCATCACATGTTGGGAGGTGTGGCTGGAGTGTAACTGTCTCTGCTTCCATCTGGTTCTCTGTGGTGAGCAGGCGAGCATCTGACACTCAGATGGGGAGTCACGGGAGGCAGCTTCCAGGAGGGAATTGAACCAGAAGCTGTGTGGGACTCGGCGACCTTGCCTCTTTTGCTCAAGGCTCCACTAGGCAATTGTCTTCATGGCAGAGACAAGTCATTCGAAGGGTCTTCCAGTTTTGAGGGGTTGGTGGGTGCTTGTGGTCAGTGGCAGTGGTGTTCAACAGCGTGTTTTGCCATTTAAGAAGCCATTTGTTGTTCAGGTCATCAATGAAGCGGAGAGTTTTTTTTACTGGGCAACATTGTACAGTAGATGGAGGGGCAGGGAGAGATGGGGAATATGTTGGCACCAGTAACCCAAAAGACCCACAAAACTTTGTGCCTCAACTTGTTGGTGGGCACCGCAATGAGGATTTTGCTTTGAGCAACCATTGATATTTCTCTGCTGCCTGGATGCTCAGGAAAAGGACTGTTGGACTAGGACCCTGGACCTTTTCCAGGTGGTGCCTCCCTGGTGCCAGTGTCTGGGGTGTTGCTGTTGGTGTCCAAGACATCCTAAAGTGGGCCAGAGGTTGTGGTACATGGAGATACCAATGACATAGGGAGGAAAAGGGAAGAGTTCCTGAAAAGTGGGTCCAGGGCGTTTGGTGAGAGCTGAAAATAAATAGCACGAAGGGAGTTATGTTGGGATGACTGTCTGGGCCATGCGACAGTGAGAGCAGGAAGAGAATGAGGTGGAGGATGAAGGCGTGGCCTGAAGGTGCAGGTTAAGAGCTCCTTGAGGGCATCCTATTTGCCTTGCTCGGGAGGCTGATGTCAGAAGTCGATGAGCCTTGCTGCCATGTCCTGATGAGCAAGAACATCATGGAGGAGTAATGGATGTCATCAGCGGTGATCTCTTGGAGGTGGAACTGGTCCTTGGCCTGTTTGAACCCCACGTGTGGCTGCGACATCCAGAACGTTGTCAGCTTCAACCAAACCATCTGAAGAGCCGCCTGGACCGTGATCTTCACGTCCAACTGAAGGGCTGGGTCCTGCTGAGGTCACCACTGTAGCAGACACTTCTGTTGAAGAGAGAAGTGAAACGGGGTAGGATATTGGGGATGGGGGTGGGGGGTGGTTTCTTTATTCTTTCTTTTATAGATGCCACACATTAGATGAGCATTATTATTAATTGTGTGAATTTGTTGTGGTTTTAAGTTTATAAATATTTTTTAAAAATGATCGGCAGGACCACGAGTGGCAGATAGGATCATGGGGACTCTCTCCCCCCAACCCACCCACCCCAAATATCAATGGGATAAACCGGGTTCATTGTCAATGTCGTCGAGGATCCCTTCCACCTGCCCACAGCATTTGGCAGCTCTTCTCATCAGGAAAGAGGTCGAGGAATATCGGAGCCAGTAGCACCAGGCCCAGAAACAGATTCTTCCTGCGAGCAGTGAGAATAGAGAATGATGGATGACCGGCTCAGACAAAGACTCCATGACTCTGCTATTGATTCAACAGAATTTATTTCTTTTTTGGGAGGGACTGCATGTGTATCATTTGTCTCTCTGTGCGTAGTTCCCGTTGTGTGTTTGCAGAGGTTTCCATCATGAATACAGTTTCCTCAGGTTAAATTTGAACGGGTACAGAGGAGCTTTCCTGGATTGGAGAATGTATCTCATGAAACAAAGTTGACTGAGTTCGGGCTTTTCTCTTTTTCAGCCCAAAATTAACTTTATTCTAAAATTATTGACCAAGAGGACAACTGTTCCACGTCTTTTCTCATCCTCGTGTTGCATGCCTATATTCCCTTCACTGCTCATGTTCTCTGTTTAACATCATTCAAGCACTTTGACACCTTGTGGTTACTCCCTGCACTCTGTGGTTGAAGGGGTTCCCCTTAGTCTCCGCCCCTCAAGACCCGGGGGATGAGAGTCCTTCCCCACAGCGCCCTCGTGTTGGCTGCACCAAGCCTCAGTACATCTCTCAGCAACCTGGAATAGGCCGGTGGGCAGTGTTCCCTCACCCACATCTCCATGTGCTAAAAGACCAGCAGGTTAACGTCGAACAGTTATGCCCTTCGGACCTCGATGTTGCGCTGACCTATCAATTCCAAGCAAAATAAAAACTAGACCCTTCCTCCTTCATAACCCTCCATTCTTGCAATGGAGGGAGTGCAGAGGCATTCACCAGGCTGATACCTGGAATGGCAGGAATGACTTATGAGGAAAGATTGCGCAAATTGGGATTGTACTCGCTGGAGTTTAGAAGATTGAGAGGGAATCTCATAGAGACATATAAAATTCTGGCAGTACTGGACAGAATGGATGCAGATGGGATGTTTCCAAGGATGGGAAAATCCAGAACCCGGGGGCATGGTTTGAGGATAATAGGCAAACCATTTAGGACGGAGATGAGGAGGAATTTCTTTACCCAGAGAGTGGTGAATCTGTAGAATTCATTGCAACAGAGGGCAGTAGAGGCAGGTTCATTAAATATGTTTAAGAGGGAATTAGATATATTTCTTCAGTATAAGGGTATTAAAGGTTACGGAGAGAAGGTAGGGATGGGGTACTGAACTTTAAGATCAGCCATGATCTCGTTGAATGGCAGAGCAGGCTCATAGGGTCGAATGACCTACTCCTGCTCCTATCTTCTATGTTTCCTTCATTCATGTGTCCAAGAAGCCCTTAAATGCCGCTAATATTTCAGCCTTCATCACCACTCCTGGCAAGGCATTCCTGGCACCCACAATTCTGTGTAAAAACAAGTACCCCTTATATTGCCCCTAAACCTTCCTCCCTTTGTTTTGGGCTTCTAGTGTTTGCTTCTCTTATCTGGGTTTCACGCAGACCAAAGGGGATCTTTCACTGAGATTCTGGTCTTCCAGCAGTTCTGGATGTCTGTCTCTGGATGCTCTGCTCAGGGGACCACCCCGCAGTATCTCATCAAGTCCTAGTCTCTGTGTCAGCAGGAATTCCATACTGACCACTGCCTGATGGCCCTGTGGTCAATAGTGTTTGTCTATGCAACCATTCCCATGAAGTTGATGGGGCAAAGTCCTGCTGACTAGGACATTGTGTGGCATCTGGGCCAGACCAATCTTTCGCAACACCTGAGCCAGGTAGAACCTCAGCACATAGTGGCTTTTGGTGCCCTTGCACTTTGTTTCGAAGCACAGCCATACACAATAGCCATGCTGGTTAGGGTTATTCCCCCATTGATTGACGATGTACATGGTCCTCCAGACTCTATCCATTTTGGACCCCCACATGAATAGGAAATGTGTTTTGGGAATTGACAGGGTGGAGGTGTGGGTATGGGCCACACCTGCCTCACGTGCAGCAGTACCAAGAGCTCCTTGCACCTGATGACCGGGTTCTACCTGATTGACCGAGTTGGGCATCTCTGTGGTTCTCCCTGTCTCCTGGAACTGGGGGTCTCCTTACAGCTCCCTATCTCCTTGAGTTGGTACTTTGTTCTCCACCATCTCCACAAGACAACCAAGACCCCTGGATGGAGGGCAGAGGCGCAGAGAGATCAGTGAGAATACGGGTAGTTTCAACAGGGTGGGGTCCATCCTGATGCCTGATAACAGGAGGAAACCAATGGGGAAGGAGGATGCAGGGCATTCGATAGCAGGTGGGGCAGGGTGTAGACATGGCAGCTGACTGGAATTGTCAGGGGGATACTGAAACCTGGGAGAGGAGGGGAAGGAGGGTGCAATTGAGTTCTGACGAGAGAGTGCTGAGGGAGAGGCAACATGGGTGGAACCTCAAGGCAAGGGACCCCTGAATTTTTTGCAGGGATGGGCTCTGTAAATAGACTCCCAGATATCTAGCAAAGAGCATCTTTGTCCCCCTGCCATCAGGAAGGAGATATGGAGGAATAAAAGCAGAGAAGCCAGGGAGGGAAATAGCTTCTTCCCACAGACCGTGAGATTGACAAGGCAACATGAGCTGGATGGGAGCTAAGAATGAAAAGGTGGAGAGGAATATGGACTGATTACAACAGCACAGCCAGCAGGAGAGTGGGGCCGAAGGGCCTGTTTCTGTGTTGTCTATCTGGACCAGCCTTTTGAGTTCAAGCTTTAAAAGACCAAACTATTTTTAAATTTAATATCAACGGTATAGAATGAATCAAGAGACAAGATGTCTGTCCAGCGGCAAGCGTCGAAGGCACTTCCTGAAACGGAGGCTCTGAAATTACAGGGAGGTTCTGGCCGGTATGAGGCCCGGCTTCCTCTGGAAGGAGGAGAGGAGGCAGGGATAATGTGGGGGAAGGGAGGGGGAGGGGAGGGGGTAGCGATGCCTTCCTCCATTCACCTCCCATTTCCTCTACACCGTACCCCTCCTCATTCCCATGCCCATTCCCCTCCCCCATCACCGCCCCATTTCCCGTGCCCTGCTCGCCTCCCCCGCTCCCCTCCCCAACCTTACCCTAACCCCTAACAAACTCTATCCTTAACGTTAACACTACCGATACCCTTAAATACTACACCATGTCCCCAACCCTAACTCTTATTTCTACTCTGTCCCCTAACCCTATCCCTACGGTGTCCCCTAAACCCAACCCTAATCCTACCCACCTTCCCCAAACCCCAACTCACACCCCACCTCTACCTCCTACTCCTACCCCCTTCCCCTAAACATATCACAAGCCCATTGCCCTGAACTCTAAACCTAACCCTAAACCTCGACCTAACCCGAGCCCACATCTCCTAACCCTAAACCTAACTGTACCTCTACCCGTCCCTGACCCTTATCTTAATTCTACCCACCTTCCCCAACCCTAACCTAAACCCTACCCCTATCCTCTACACCTACCCCCTTCCCCTAATCCTACCCCATACCTGCACCCCCTACCACTACCCCATTACCTACCCCTACCCTCTCACTACCTCCTTTCTCCTACCCCCTTCCCCTATCCCTCCTTCCCCTAAGTTAGGGGTAGGAAGGGGAGGGGAAGGGAAGGAGGGGAAGGGGAGGAGGGGAAGGTTAGGAGGCGAAGGGGAGGGGCAAAGGAGAGGGGAAGGGGAGGTGAAGGGAGGAGGGCTGAGTTTAGGGCATAGGTGTGAGGGTAGGTGAAGGGGAAGGTGAGTGGGAGGGGGTTGGAATGGAGGAGAGGTAGGGGAGAAATGGGTGGGGGAAGTGGGTGAAGGGATATGGAAGAAGTGGGGAATGGAGTTGGCAGGGCCAGAGGGAGAAGGGGAGGGGTTCAGGCCATCAGGATGTTGTCCGTCCTCTGTTCAGCTGGGCTGCAATGTTCTTCTGGACTCGTGTCTTGTCTCTGAGATCGCTCCTTCTCCTGGGAAGAGAAATACGAGTGATAGAGATGCCGTCTCCGAGGCCTGATCACGATGACTTTGGAGGGCCCCAACTCGTCCCCCATCATCCCCCTCCCTACCCCTGCACACTAGGGCCTTTCTCTTCCTCTGCTTTACCTGAGCAAATGTGTTATGGAGAAAACCACAATCTATATCTGCAGAGCTCAGAGTACCGTGTCTCCATCAGGCAACACCCTGGTTCACCACGACATGGCAGCAAGATGCTGGACAAATCATGGATGGATCAGTCAAGTCCCTTCAGCTGACCCATCTGAACGTACCCCACAACAATATTACTCTTCCCTCCCTCTCACCAGTACCTTCTGCTTTTCTTTTATTTCTGTCCCGAAATTAAAATCTTTTTCATGCCTTTTTTGGACCAGCCTCCATTACTACCCCTGGCAATGCATTCCAGCCACCCACTACATTCTGTGTCAACAAAATATCCCCCTCACATCTTGTCTAAAGTTCCCTCATCTCATCTTATTTAGACGTCCACTGGTATTCTCGCCCCAGGAATGCACACAATATTCCAAGTGTGGTTTGACTAGAATTTTATACATCTGCAACGTTACCTCTCAGTTCTTGAACTCAATCCCTGACTCCTGAAGGCCAGCACACAATACACCATCTTAAAATCCCTCTCAATTTGCACAGCAACCTTGAGCGATTTATGGAGCAGGATCTAAATATATCTCTGTCCTGCACACTGTTCATCATCCTGCCATTAACCAAGTGCTCTGCCCTCACATTCTTGTAATCTGCATTCAATAAAGATATTGGTCTATATGAAGCTAATTTTAATGGGTCTCCAACCTTCTTTGGAATAACTGTTATTCGTGCCCTTGAAAATGACTCTGGAAATAAACCTGTACCAGTTGCTTGTTTAAGTACATCTCTATTTACAGGATTGAACTCCATCTGCCACTTCTCTGCAAACTGGATGACCTATGACAACCTTCTACACTGTCTACAACATCTCTACCTCTGTGTCATCCCCTGACGTACCCACCCTTCCACTCCCATCATCATTCATAAAAATCACAAAGAGCAGGGGTCCCAGAGCAGATCCATTTGGAGCGCCACTAGTCATTGTTCCATCTACCTCTACCCTCTGTTTACTGCAGACAAGCCAATTCTGAATCCACACAGCCAAGGCTCCATGGATCCCATGCCTCCCGACGTTCTGAATGAGGCCACCGTGACGACCTCGTCAAGCACCTTACTAAAATCCACGTGCATCACATACAAACCTTGACCTTCATCTATTTCCTTTGACACCTTCTCGAAATACTCAATTTGACTCGTGATTCAGGACCTGCTCCTCACAAAACTATCCATGAGTGTGCCCAGCATGTTTGGGCATTGCCCTCGGACCCAGCATCTGCAGACTTCCTGGCCAGTCCCTCCCTTATCCCTTCCCAGAGCTTCCGCATCCATTACAACATTAAGCATTGCTGCCCAGTACTGCCCAGTACAGACCTTTGTAAACGTTCTCCACAACCAACTAACCCTTACCCGTACCACACCCATAACTATGGGTGGATTAAATATCCAATTAACTTCTTTCTGAAGTAATGTATCATGAATTTGATGTTGATTCCAATTTTGAATAACTTTTCATAATTCTAGTTCAGCTCCTTTAAAGTTAGATCCATTATCAGAACATAATTTTTTTACTTGACCACGTCTAGGAATAAAACGCCAAAGAACATTAATAAAAGAGTCTCTGTCAAGCAATGACGCTACTTCAATATGAATTGCTCTCATAGTCAAACAAGTGAAAATAACTCCATATCGTTTTTCAACACTTCGTCCTCACTTTACTTGCAAAGGACCAAAATAATCAACTTCCACGGATGTAAATGGGAATTCATCAGGTGAAACTCTGTCCTGTGGTAAATCTGCCATTTGTTGTTGTCCAGGTTTTCATTCTCTCTGTTTGTCACAAAGAGATGAAACCTCATGATTTCATTATTAATATATTTAAGCACTGATGTTCTATCAGTCCAAAACACAGGATCTGCTAACTCCATCTGTAATTCTCTTCTTAACATAGCGTCCATTTTGCTCGCCATAATAGCAGCAGTCAATTCCATTCAAGGTCTTGTGACTGACTTTAATGGAGCCACTCTGGCTTTTCCCATTACAGATCCACCATCTACTCGCACTTGGTTATTTCACAGGACTCAGTAACTGACAGGATCAAAACCACCTTCGCTTACATCAGAAAACTGGTGTAACTGAGCAAATGTGGCCACTCCAATGTCTGTTGACATCAAAACTTCCAAGTATTTGAAGACGCTCAATCTAATTTTTCCAATCTTGTGCAATGGATTCTGGATTAGTTTCATCCCATCAAAATTTTCTTCTGCACAAAACTGGTATTTTCCCGAGCTGATCATTAGGCTGAATTCGGCCAATCAGGAGAAGAGGGTGTGCAGCTGAGACTTGTGTTGTGCCCAGTCTCTGCTGGCGACAAGAATGTCATCCAGATAAATGAACACGAAATTCAAATCCCTGCGCACTGTATCCATGAGGTGCTGGAAGGTCTGGGTGGTGTTCTTGAGCCTGAAAGGCATGCATAAAAATTCGAACAAGCTGAAGGGGGTGATGATGGCCGTTTTGGGGATGTCCTCGGGGTGCAATGGGATTTGATGATACACGCACACTAGATCGACCTTGGAGAATACTCTCACACCATGCAGACTGGCCATAAAGTCCTGAATGTGAGGGATGCGGTAACGGTCAGGTAATGTCGTGTCATTAAGCCGTTGATAATCTCCGCAGGGGCACCAGCCATCGGAGGCTTTTGGGACCAGGTGGAACGGCGAGGCCCAAGGACTGTTGAAGCAACGAATGATCCCCAGTTCCTGCAGATGTGAGAACTCCTCTTTCGCTATCTGGATCTTATCTGGCGGGTTTAACAGTAATGTACGATAAACTGTATCAGACACTGTGAACTCGGTGTCACAGTTGGGAGAATATTTAACGGTGATATACAGTAGACTTTGGCAGATACTGTGACACCAAGTTTTCAGTGGTGAGAAGCTTTAACAGTAATGCATGATAAGCTGTGGTTGATACTGTGATACCAGGTACACAGTTGGAAGAAGTTTTTACGGTGATGTAATATTAACTGTGGCAGATAAAGTGACACCAGGTTCACATTGGGGAGAAGTTTATGGTGATGTACGGAAGACTGATGCAGATATGGTGACACCGCATTCACAACGAGGAGAAGGTATATCAGTGATGTACAATAAACTGTGGAATATACTGTGACTCCAAGTTTACAGCGGGGAGAAGGCTGAACTGTCATGTACGATAAATGGTGGCAAAAACAGTGAAAAATGGGTCAACGTGGGGAGAATGTTTAACGGTGATGTACAGTCGACTTTGGCAGATACTGTGACACTGTGTTCACAGTACTGAGAAGGTTTAACAGAGATGTATGGTAGAATAAGGAAGATTCTGTGACTCCAGGTTTACAGTAGTGAGAAGATTTAAAAATGATATACAATAAACTGTGGCAGATACTGTGAAACCTGGTTCACAGTGGGGAGGAGGTTAATTGTGATGTACAGGAGACTACGTAGATACGTTGATACTGGGCTCAGAGTGGGAAAAAAAAGCTTTATTGGTGTTGTATGGGAAACTGAGGCAGTTACTGTGACACCGGGTTCATAGTGGGGAAAATGTTTAACAGAGCTGTACGATAACCTTTGGCGAATAAAGTGACACCAGCTTCATATTGGGGAGAATTTTTAATGATGATGTACACTAAACTGTGGCAGATACAGTAACACCATGCTCACATTGAGGAGAAGGTTTACTGGTGATGTACGGTAGAGTGGCAGGCTCTGTAACACCGAGTTCACAGTAGTGAGAAGGTATAATAGTGATGTACGATAAACTGTGGCAGATACAGTAAAACTTGACTCACAATGGGGAGAAGGTTTAATGGTGATGTGTGGTAAACTTAGGCTGATACTTTAACACCAAGTTTACAGGGGGAGAAGGTTTAACGTTGATGAACGGTAGATTGAGGCAGAAGCTGAGAGACAGCATTCACAGTAATGTGAAGGTTTAACAGTGATTTACTATAAACTGTGTCAGATACTGTGACAAGATGGCGCAGAGGGTAGACGTGTGGTTCCACCCTTCCCCAGTTAGACTATCAAATGCTCGATTTTAAAAGTTGTAAAAGTGATTAAAAATACTGTTCATAGTGGTGGATCGAAATGGCTACAAATGTGAAAAAATCGAAAACTCAGTTCCAGAAAGAATTACCTTACAAAAGTGTTGAAGAATTGTGGTCGAGTTCAAATTGAGCAACGGAGTAGTCGACTAGTATCTCCAAGCCTCAGAGGACTCCTGCCCGGCTAAGTATTTAGTCGGCACCACTTGCGCTATCTCAAGATGACGACAGCTCAGCGATGAGTTCAGCGGTTTTGACTCGTGCACTCATGATCACAGGCGTGAGGGCGGGCCAGCTGAGTGAGGACAGGCCCGTGAGCCTGCAGCATTGCCTAGTGGTCAGGAGAGGTACAGTGTAACATCAGAAGACGCACCTGCGCAGTCGGTGGCGCTACCGGGCATGTGCAATGCGTCGAGGGTCCACTAATGCTTTGGAAAAGGTGTGAGCTGTGGGGGAGTCTGAGCGACGGTTAACTGACGAGGCCGGCACACTGTTATCGGGTATCCAGACCAGCAGCAGCACCGGAAGAGGACCTATTGCTATGGAGGAAGAAGATGCTCAACTTCATTAGAGTTTGAAGAACTGGAGACTGAGGCAAAAGACGGTCGGCCTCAAAGGGAGGTGATGGATCCTGGACTGGATTCTGTGTTTCCAATTCTGGAAGGGATTGCTCAACTCATGGAAGATATGGCAAATATATCAATGCAGATGACTCATCAGATGACTCAAGGATTTTTTGGAAATTAAAACTAAAATGAACACTGTGTGTGAAGAAATAACTTTTATGAAGCAAGATATTAATGTAGTTAAGAGTGATGTTACGAGATGGACATGATCAGTGGACACTGTGCAAGAACATTTTTAAAAGATTGAGGAGGCTTTCTTGAATGCAAGAGTCAAGTGGAGCGTAATAGAGAAAAAATGGAAAGGTGGAAGATCCTTTTGTAGATTGGGGGATTTCAGAAGAAGGAATTATTGAAGAAGTTTGACCCATTAGAAAACTAAAGGCGTAGAAATAATGTTAAGATAGTAGGTCTTCCGGAAGATATGGAAGGTTCGGATCCGGTGAAGGTTTTGAAGAAATGGATCCCAGAAGTGTAGGGCAGGTAATTCATTCCGGATGGACTGGAATTAGATCGACCAAACAGAGTGTTAAGGAAGAAACCGTTTCCAGGCCAATTACCACAAGCAGTTTTGATTCGCTGTTTTAAATATCAAGACAGAGAGATGATCATCCGATTGGTGGTGCAGAAAACACGGCAAAATCAGGCTCCACTGATGGTTCAAAATAATAGGGTTTTTTTTAAATGCAGATCTGAGTCAAGAAATTATCAGAAGAGACCGAGAATATAATTCAGCCTAAGAAGTATTGTGGCGAAAGGGATATAAATTTGCTTTTCGTTATGCGGCAGTATTGAAAGATTTTTATGGGAATTTTCAATCTCAGTTTTTTGAAAATGACCAAGATGCTTTAATATTTGCTAATTCATTGCCAGATGTTCGAGGAAATGGGTGATCGTCACCATTGTCACCGAAGGGAAGGGTCAATGGGAATGGAAATGGGAAGATTGGAAAATATGGAAAGAATGGAAAAAAGTTGAATTGACGCAAAGTCTTCTCGATATTGAAGATCCGGAACAATCATTGGGACTGGAATCACTGGGTTGAATGTTTTTGTTTCAGGACTTTGTGAAAGTCTGACTGGGGGTGGGTGACACTGAGTCCTTTAGTCACCTGCCACTTGTGGACTTTACCACACCCAGATTTTTAGGGGGTTACTACTCTTGAGTAGCTTGTTTAGGGATTGATTTTCCTCTTTTTTTTGGAATTTTTAAAATAGGTGGGATTCGAATACAGCGAGACTTAGAAGGGGAGAATTATTTTATAGTAGGATTCACATTTGTGAGAAGGTTTAACAGTGATATACTATGAACTGTGTCAGATACTGTGACACCAGGTTCACAGGGGGAGAAGGTATGTTGTAGGGTATGTTGAGGTAGATAACTTGACACCAGGAGTAAAGTGGGGATCAGGTTTAACGGTGATGTACTGTAGACTGAGGCAGATACTGTGACACCAGGTTCACATGGGAATAAGGTTTAATGGTGATGTACGGTATGTTGATGTAGATCATGTGATACCAGGTGCACAATGGGGATAATGTTTAACGGTGATGTATGGTAGACTGAGGCAGATACAGTGACACCAGGTTCACATGGGGATGAGGTTTAATGGTGATATACGGTATGTTGAGGTAGATAATGTGACACCAGGTTCAACGATGATGTCCGGTAGACTGAGACAGTTACTGTGATGTTGGGTTCACAGCAGTGAAAAGGTTTAACAGTAATGTACGATAAACTGTGTCAGATACAGTGACACCAGGTTCACAGTGGGGAGAAGGTTTAACAGTAATGTACGATAAACTGTGTCAGATACAGTGACACCCATTCACAGATGTGTAAATGTTAATCGATGATGTATGGTAGACTGACAATGGTTTCAGAACATTAAAACGGTTTAACAGTCATGTACAATGAACTGTATGAGATACTGCGACACCAGGTTCAGAGTGGGGAGACGTTTTAACGGTAAAGTACAGTAGACGTTGGGATATAATGTGACGCTGAGTTCAGGGCAGTAAGAAGGCTTAATGGTGATGTACTTTAAACTGAGGCGGATACTTTAACACCAGGTTCACAGGAGGAAAAGGCTTAATGTTTATGAACGGTAGACTGAGGCAGAAAATGTGAGATGGATTCCACAGTAGTAAGAAGGTTTAACAGTGATTTACTATAAACTGTGTCAGATACTGTGACATCATGTTCACATTGGGGAGAACGTTTAACAATGATGTACGGTAAATTGAGATGGATACCGTGACATCGGGTGCACAGTGGGGAGGAGGTTTATCAGTATATACGATAGACTGAGATCAATACTGCGACTCCAAGTTCACAGTAGTGAGAAGGTTTAATGGTGATGTACAGTAGACTGAGGCAGATACTGTGACACCAGGTTCATGTTGGGGAGGAGGTTTAACGGTGATATACTGTAAATTGAGATATATACCGTGGCACCAGGTTCACAGTGGGGAGAAGGTTTAACGGTGATGGACGGTAGACTGAGGCAGATTCTATTACACCAGGTTCACAGCGGGGGAGAAGGTTTAACGGTGATATACTGTAAATTGAGATATATACCGTGACACCAGGTTCACAGTGGGGAGAGGGTTTAACGGTGATGGACGGTACACTGAGGCAGATTCTATTACACAAGGTTCACAGGGGGGAGAAAGTTTAATGTTGATGTACGATAGACTGAGGCAGAAACTTTGAGACAGGATTCACATTCGTGAGAAGGTTTAACATTGATGTACGATTAACAGTGTCAGATACTTTGACATCAGGTTCATATTGGGGAGAAGGTTTAACGGTGATGTACAGTAGAGGGAGTCAGATGCTGTGACACCAGGCTCATTGAATTGTTCATTTATCTTAATTACAACATCTAATTTATATGCTCCATTTTTTTGTGGCAACTTCCAAACATTCCATAAACTTCTATTCCAATCAGATTTTGTTCATTTAAATAGGTCACCACTAAAAGCCTAAATCGTTTGGTCTCTTAAGTACGCTGCACAAAATTAAATTCTTTACCTGGGTTTGGTTCCACGGCACTTCAGTCTGCTTCATTATTTTTTCAGCCCCTCATTTTGTGCTTTCTGCTTTGCCCAGCCGATACGCCAAATGGGCATCCAACTCTGTCTTCTCAGCTTCACCCAACATTTCCTCTGTAAACTTGAGAAAACCAAGAAGACTAAAGTTAAAATTTTCACATTGGCATTTTCAAACACAAAAATGACGCTGTGAGTTGCAATTTCACATCAAAATCCCACTTGCTAAACTTTCAAGCAACTGAATCACATCCAACAGCTGGAAAATTGCAAGAGAACTGCTTGGTTAAAGCAAAGACTCCACCCAGTCACCCCATTAAAGGCCTCCAAGTTAACAACAGATAGCAACCTGAAAGTTAAATACAAACATCTGTATCAGGAATATTAACGGGCTTTTAAAAAAAAAAATCACTTCCACTATTGAAAGAAAACTCCTCAGGGAACATCAGGCTCTTGTTGAACAATTCCTGTTGTATTGCTCAAAATGGTTTGAATCTTGATTTCAAGCAGAGTCATTTGGTGAGATTGTTGGTCCCTGCCCACACACTCCCTTAAATACCTGCAAAGACTTGGTTCAGCTCTGCTCCATGCTAAAGCTATCAAGCTTTTCTGAAGAGATAACAGACTTCAGATGCTGGTACATTGAGTCACAAAAACACTAATGCTTCCCTGAACAACACAACAAGAACCTTCCCGAGTGGTAAATATCAACAAGACATAATATCATTTAACTGTTGTGTTTGTGTCGTTGGAGAATTCCCTTTCCATTCAATCAGAATTAGAGTTTTGGGTGCCGTATTTGAGAAAAGATGTGCTGGTCTTGGAGAAGGTCAGAGATGATTTACTGGAATGATATCAGGAATGAAAGGGTTAGTGTATGAGGAACAATTGTCGACTCTTCGACTGAACTAGTTGGAGTACAGAAGGATAAGGGGGACCTCAGAGGCATTTCAAATGCTGGAAGGCTTGGACAGAGTACATATGGCAAAGATGTTTCCCATGGTAGGGGATTCTAGGACAGGAGAGCATAATTTCAGGATAAAAGGGTGTCAATTTAAAACAAATGTGGAAAAATTGATTTTGTCAATGGGTCGTGAAACCCACGTGAGGTCATTGGGTGTATTTAAGGCAGAGATTGACAGGTATTTTATACGTCAAGGAATTAAGGGTAATGGGGAGAGAGCTGGGCAGTGGGGCTGAGTGGAAGAATGGTGGAACAGACTCGAAGGCCTAACTTCTGCTCCTATATCTTGTGATCTATATCCTGCTGGAGACCTAGTGAATCCTCCTCTTGTATTCCATTCTTAGAAAACATTCTGCATCATGGTTTTATGTCACGTGAACCCATTTCCGATTGAATCCCATGTTACAAATAACCCAATGCAAATTCTGCATTGAGAGGACTGCAGCTTCCTCTTTTGAAAAATTGTTATGGAGCAGCTCAAATGAGATTTCTTGCTTCTTTTTTTGAAAGGGTTAAAATAGAATCAAATAAAATAGGAGAGGGAAAAGCAGAAGAATTTATGTACAAGTGGGAATCAAAATTAATGGTTGGTGATAAAGATACACAATTGTTGAAACATTTGATTCATATATGGAATAAAATAAATGATGAAATTGGTGTAAGTGGATGTACATCACCCAGAATGGCTTTGATTCAAAATCCTCGTATCTTCAGGATCATCAATTGCTGGATAGCTGGTTTCGTAAGGGGATTATAAATGTTGAAGATTGTTATGAAAGGGGTCAATTAATGTCATTTGAGCAACTGAGAAATAAATATCGTATAACTCATCGCAATCTTTTTTGCTATTTCCAACTAAGAGCATTTTTTTTTATTTTTTATAATTTTTTATTTTTCACACCATAAATCACATTAACCATGATACACATATTTTGCTTTTCACACATATACAATGTCATTTTCTCCCCCCCCCCTCCCTCCTCCCCTCCCACCCTCCCCACCTACCCCCTCCCGTCCATTTAAGGTATAAAATCTAGGATACATTAAACAAGTCAGACAATGTTGTCATTCAATAAAAATACACCAGAAATTCCACTGAGTCCATTCTTTTCATTTCCTTTTCCTTCCGTTAACTTAGGTAGTGATTGTCCCCGGTAGGTTTTCGCTATTGTGTTTAATATAAGGCTCCCATATTTGTTCGAATATTTCAATATTATTTCTTAAACTATATGTTATTTTTTTCTAATGGAATACATTTATTCATTTCTATATACCATTATTGTATTTTCAAATTATCTTCCAATTTCCAGGTTGACATAATACATTTTTTTGCTACGGCTAGAGCTATCTTAACAAATCTTTTTTGTGCATCCTCCAAATCAATTCCAAATTCTTTGTTTTTTATGTTACTTAGGACAAAGATCTCTGGATTTTTTGGTATATTGTTTTCTTTATTTTATTTAATATCTGATTTAGATCTTCCCAAAATTTTTCTACTTTTTCACATGTCCAGATTGCATGAATTGTTGTTCCCATTTCTTTTTTACATAGAAAACATCTATGAGATACTGTTGGGTCCCATTTATTTAACTTTTGAGGTGTAATGTATAGCCTGTGTTTCCAGTTATATTGTATCATATGTAACCTCGTATTTATTGTATTTCTCATCGTTCCAGAGCATAACTTCTACCATGTTTCCTTCTTTATCTTTATATTTAAATCCTGTTCCCATTTTTGTTTAGTTTTACCATTTGTTTTCTTGCAGTTTAATATACATATTTGTTATAAATCTTTTGATTATCATTGTATCTGTAATCACATATTCAAAGTTACTTCCCTCTGGCAAACTCAAACTGCTTCCTAATTTATCCTTCAAGTAGGATCTCAATTGGTAATATGCCAGTGCTGTATCTTGAGTTATATTGTATTTATCTTTCATTTGTTCAAAGGATAATAATCTATTTCCTGAAAAACAATTTTCTATTCTTTTAATCCCTTTTTTCTCCCATTCTCTAAAGGAAAGGTTATCTATTGTAAAAGGGAGTAACTTGTTTTGCGTCAATATTAGTTTTGGTAATTGATAATTTGTTTTATTTCTTTCTACATGAATCTTCTTCCAAATATTGAGTAGATGATGTAATACTGGAGAACTTCTATGTTGTACCAATTTTTCATCCCATTTATATAATATGTGTTCAGGTGTCTTTTCCCCTATTTTATCTAATTCTAATCTAGTCCAATCTGGCTTTTCCCTTGTTTGATAAAAATCTGATAGGTATCTTAATTGTGCGGCTCTATAATAATTTTTAAAGTTTGGCAGTTGTAAGCCTCCTTGTTTATACCATTCTATTAATTTATCTAGTGCTATCCTCGGTTTCCCCCCTTTCCATAAAAATTTCCTTATTATTTTCTTTAACTCCTTGAAGAATTTCTCTGTCAGTTGTATTGGCAATGCCTGAAATAGGTATAATATCCTTGGAAAAATGTTCATTTTAATACAGTTTATCCTTCCTATTAGTGTTAATGGTAAATCTTTCCAATGCTCTAAATCATCCTGTAATTTTTTCATTATTGGATAATAATTGAGTTTATATAGTTGGCCGAGATTTTTGTTTATTTGTACACCTAGGTATCTTATTGCTTGCATTTGCCACCTAAATGGTGATTCTTTCTTAAATTTTGAGAAATCCGCATCATTCATAGGCATTGCTTCACTTTTATTTACGTTGATCTTGTAACCCGACACTTCTCCATATTCCTTCAATTTCTTATATAATTCTTTTATTGATAGTTCTGGTTCTGTTAAGTACACTATAACATCATCCGCAAATAGACTGATTTTATATTCCTTGTCTTTTATTTTTATCCCTTTTATATTATTTTCTGTTCCTATCAATTCTGCTAGTGGTTCTATAGCTAACGCAAACAATAAAGGTGATAGTGGGCATCCCTGTCGTGTTGACCTGCTTAAGTTAAATTGCTTTGATACATGTCCATTTACTGTCACTTTCGCTAATGGTCCCTTATATAATGCTTTAATCCAATTAATATACTTCTCCGGTAAACTGAATTTTTGCAATACTTTGAACAAATAATTCCATTCTACTCTGTCAAAGGCCTTCTCTGTGTCTAAAGCAACTGCTACTGTTGGTGCTTTATTCCCTTCTACTGCATGAATTAAGTTAATAAATTTACAAATATTGTCTGTTGTGCGTCTTTTTTTGATAAATCCAGTTTGGTCTAGATTTACCATTTTCGGTACATACTCTGCTAATCTATTTGCTAATAATTTAGCTATTATCTTATAATCTGTGTTAAGTAAAGATATTGGTCTATATGACGCTGGTGTGAGTGTATCTTTCCCTTGCTTTAGTATTACTGTAATTATTGCTGTTTTACATGAATCTGGTAAGCTTTGCGTTTTATACTAAGAGCATATTTGAAGGATAAGTTGGGACCAACCATGTTGTACTGAAATAGAAATTCCTTATAAAGTGGAATTGTTAAAAAAAATTATTTGATGATGTCCTCTTTATTACAAGTAGGAACTTTTAAATGAGAAGTTCATAAGTTGAGACAAAAGTGGGAAATGGATCTGAATATTGTAATTGATTGGCAAATATGGGGAGATCCATATCAGGATCTCAATGCAAGACATAAATTAGTTCAGTATAATTGTTTTTACATCAGTCATGTAGCAGATGTCAGCAAGGATTTTATCTGAAAGCTGCACTTGGAGTCAGGTGACTCAGGCTATTGGATTTGAAAACCTCCTCAGGAAGCTGATTTGGCAATAGAAACATAGAAACATAGAAGATAGGAGCAGGAGTAGGTCATTCGACCCTTTGAGCCTGCTCCGCCATTCAACAAGATCATGGCTGATCTTAAAGTTCAATACCCCGTCCCCGCCTTCTCTCCGTAACCTTTAATACACTTATACTGAAGAAATAGATCTAAGTCCCTCTTAAATATATTTAATGAACCTGCCTCTACTGCCCTCTGTGGCAATGAATTCCACAGATTCACCACCCTCTGGGTAAAGAAATTCCTCCTCATCTCGGTCCTAAATGGTTTGCCTATTATCCTCAAACCATGGCCCTGGGTTCTGGATTTTCCGATCCTTGGAAACATCCCATCTGCATCCATTCTGTCCAGTCCTGCCAGAATTTTATATGTCTCTATGAGATCCCCTCTCAATCTTCTAAACTCCAGCGAGTACAATCCCAATTTGCGCAATCTTTCCTCATAAGTCATTCCTGCCATTCCAGGTATCAGCCTGGTGAATCAACTCTGCACTCCCTCCATTGCAAGAATATCCTTCCTTAGATAAGGTGACCAAAACTGCACACAATACTCCAGGTGTGGTCTCACCAAGGCCCTGTACAGCTGCAGTAAGGTATTCTTGTTCCTATACACAAACCCTCTTGAGATGAAGGCCACATAACATTTGCCTTTTTATCCTCCTGCTGTACCTGCATGCTCACCTTCAGAGACTGGTGTACAAGTACCCCTAGGTCTCTCTGCACTTCCCCATCTATTAATCTATTGCCATTCAAATAGTAATCTGCCCTCCGGTTTGTATTACCAAAATGGATAACCTCACATTTATCCACATTGTAGTGCATTTGCCATGTATCTGCCCAGTCCCCCAATTTATCCAAATCACACTGGAGCTTCCTGACTCCCACTTCCGTGCACACAACCCCTCCCAGCTTAGTGTCATCTGCAAATTTGGAGATATTACATCCAATCCCCTCATCCAGATCATTAATGTAAATTGTGAATAGCTGGGGTCCCAGTACAGATCCCTGTGGCACCCCACTGGTCACCGCCTGCCACTCAGAAAATGAGCCATTTATCCCAACTCTCTGTCTTCTACCTGCCAGCCAGTTCTCAATCCACATCAATACTTTGCCCCCAATCCCATGAGCCTTGATTTCGTAAGCCAGTCGTTTATGCGGGACTTTTTCGAAGGCCTTTTGGAAGTCCAGGTACACCACATCCACTGGCTCTCCCCCATCTATTTTACCTGTCACCATCTCAAAGAATTCCAATAGATTTGTCAAGCACAATTTACCTTTTGACTCTGTCCGATCCCTTCTCTGCTAGTCATATGCTCCGCTTTTACATCCTTAATAATGGATTCCATCATTTTGCCCACTACTGATGTAAGGCTCACCGGCCTATAATTCCCTGCTTTTTCTCTACCCCCCTTTTTAAATAGTGGGGTAACATTAGCTACCCTCCAATCCATGGGTACTGATCCTGAGTCTATCGAGTTCTGGAAAATAATTCTTAAAGCATCTGCTATCTGAATGGCCACTTCCTTGAGTACCCTACGATGTAGATTATCTGGTCCTTGGGATTTATCTGCCTTCAATCCCATCAATTTCCCCACAAGACCATGTCCTTAGAGATACTGATTTCTTTCAGTTCCTCCCTTGCATTAGTCTCTATGTTTCCCAACATCCTTGGGAGGTTATTTGTATCCTCTCTTGTGAAAACAGAATGAAAGTAAGAATTTAGTTGGTCTGCCATTTCCTTACACCCCATTATATATTCCCCTGATTCTGACTGCAAGGGACCTACTCTGGATTTCACCAATCTTTTCCTCTTGACATATTTATAAAAGCTTTTGCAGTCGATTTTTATATTTGCCGCAAGCTTACTTTCATAATTTATTTTTGCTCTCTTGATCACGTGATCCAGGGGAGTTGTATTAATTCACTTCAATGCAGCATTTTGGATCTATTGACCAAAGTTCCACACTGCAGCAGTGAGGAAGGAATTCACAACTAGTTTTTCTTCTACAGTTACTTCTTACACCAGTGAAATTGAATAGAATAAAATCAGAATTATCACATCAATGTTTTAGGTGTGGTGAAGATATCGCAACTTTCTTGCATTCAACTTATCTTTATCCTAATGCAAGATCTTTTTGGGGAGAATTACAAAATTTATGGAACAAGTTATAGGAGATGTTTTTCCACAGAATCTGACCTTATTTTTATTAAGAAATATGGAAGGAACAAGGACCAAATTAAATCTATTAATATATCAATTGAAATTTGTTAAATTAACGTTAGCGGTGATGAGGACATGTATTGAACTTACTTGGAAATCCCATATATTTTTAGGGATGCCAAGATGACATGTTGTATTCCTTTGGAAAAAATTACATTTCGCTTGAGAAATATATACTCTATGCTTTTGCAAAATTGGCACCTGAATATTCAAATATCAGGCTTCAATTTGTAATAATGCCCTTTCCATCCCTCTAGACATGTGAGATTCTCCTCTTAGTTAATTTTTTTTAATTTAGATTTGTTAGATTTCTTCGCCACCGTGAAATCTGGGGAAGCGGACGACTAGTGCAGGGCACCAGAAAACAGAAAGACCACACCCCACCAACATCTCAGAAGCTGAGGATTCAATCCACGGGTCAGTGACCAAGGAAGCAGACCAGTGGGGGGTTCTGCAGCTGAAAGACCCACAAAGGTGGCAGGCTGTTGGTGACTTGAGGAGAGGAACCCACGCAGGCTGTGGGCTTCTGGACAAAGCAGTCAAGGAACTCACACCAGGCTGTGGATTGCTAGAGACTGGGTCAAAACTGGCTAAAAGGGTGTCAGGTATCAGACCTGGGATACGAGTGAGTGCTAAATGGTTCCTAATTATGTCAGAGGTTCAAAACTGGAGCATACATCTGTGAGCATTAAAAGAGAATCCACAGACCCTCAGTGACTTGGCCCAAGATTTGGGGTGGTGGGGGGGGGGGGAGCACTCAGTCTTTCTCTGACTGCAAGAGGCATTTCAGGCAATTTCTGCCAGAGGTGAGTCTGTCTGTCTTACAGCAGGAAAAAAGCAATTTTGTGTGATATGACACTTTGTAATTACATGACAGTAAATTGTCTCCTGAAATAGAGAGAGGTTCAAGTTTCAAACTATTACAAACTCCACTCACCAGATTATACCTCTTCCCACTTTTTGTTTTTGCAAGGACACCATTGATTTGATCACAACTCCTCTGCTGCATCTGTCCTGTGACAGATTATGTATTTTACATTGTATCTAGAGATGTTTTTGAAAGAGATGGATTGGAGGAGTCGTTTAGGTCACAAACAAACACATACACTGCACAAAACAGCTCTTATTTAAAATACAAGAGCTTTGTTGAGAGTGAGTCATTCAGGCGCCGAGAGTCTTTACAAAGACAAAACAAGGAGACTGTTTTACTAAAGAATTTCAAAAGCAGGTGTAAATGGATTATTGTTTTAAAGCAACAGATTAATGGACTCAGAAGTTTGAGTCCAGTGCAGTCATCTGGCTGATACCAGTTTGCTATTCTAAGAAGGTCATGTGGTTTTGCAAACAGAGAAGAGAGACCAAATAGGCTTTTTCTAAAAGAGAGAGTGAGAGAGAGAGAGAGAGATGGCAAGCCAGCATCTTGTTTTTAAGACGGGTCGTGAGTTCTCAGTTCAGCCTGTTGAAAAACAGGAAATGGCTGGCTAGAAATGATGTTTCACCTGAAATAAGGGAAACAAAAGGAAATCTCAATGGTGACCTGCAGAAGAGGTTATCATTTGGAAAACCCTTATGGGTCAAGGTTCTTTGGCAAGACACCAAAGTGGTTGATCAGAGGGAATCAGTTTATGTGTGTCCAATGAGCAGGAAATCCCTCTCTGAAACCAACAAGAGCTTTCCTGGAGGGTAAACATTTACTTTTAAGCACCAGAGCTTATCATTCATATTCAAATTCATAAATGTTGAATTCTATGCACAGTATAAGAATTGATAGACACCGGTGAACTTAGAGTTGTGTCAAAGAACTTTATGCACATTAAATACACCTGCACTTCGAATTAGAAGGGGGTAATGGAAGGCTGTTAACAGTGATAAGTTAAAGTTTGATCCTGTTTTTTTTAAAAAGAAAATTAAAAACAATGTTTGTTTAAGTATGAATGGTGTTATTGCTTAAAATCTGCCTGTGATGGAAAGTATTCTTGGACTGAATAGACATCTGGGCCAAATGGCTGTTTAAAGACAATCTGTACATGATTGTACATCCTAAAGTACAATGACTACTTCTATCCACTAAAGATTGTTAAAGAGCAAGAATAGACAATACAATCACATAAAATTCCCATCCATACAGCACATGTATTAATACACAGAACGATCACACCTCCTTATCAGACAGGAAGGGCCTACACTTCCCAAGGAGCCTAAGAAAGTCAAGGCTAATGGCTCTCAAACTGAGATTTTACAGGAGCGCAGTTGAGTCTCGACCATTGGATGGTCTAGTTGCTGTAAAGCATCAGACAGCAATGATGCAGTGTAGTGACGATCACTGGGGTCTCCCTTTTTCTGTAGATGACATTTACTGGGAGTGTTGTTCAAATTGGGCTCAAGGAATAGTACAAAGACCCTTTTGATCTAGTGAACAGCATCTTTAACCACGTCCATCATCAAAATCAGGACTTACATGCTGGGGAATAGCATCTTCCCACAGGCTGTGAGATGGATGAAAAGTGTCCTGTAAGTGTGATCATCCTCCCAAATATTTATATATGTAGCGTCTACTTCGATAGAGCTACTAAAGCAACACACACACACACACACATACCAGGTTAGTCAACACAAAACTGCTTTATTCAGTCTTTACAGGCTTCTTCTATTTACACCGTGTCCCGGGCTCCATGGGTCAAGGTGGGACATCATTTGTGAGTTTGCTGCAGATCCACGGGACCACAGGTTTAAATTAAGCCCTGTGAGTGTCCTGCACCTTCCGGCAGGGGAAATCACAGATCAACATGCCACTCCTTGACACGCAGGACCACGTGCATGCGGTCAATTAAATGGATGAGTTCCCAGCTGTCTGCCTTATGATTTCATGTGCCCGCCAAAGAACCTGGCTCTCTCGGCCCGCTACATAGCTGATACACACCCCACCCCCCACCAGAACCGTCGCCAGAAAGTAAAACACCAGTTGCATGCACCTTAGGTGGACACCCTCATCGTCTCGGCTGGGGGCAATGAAAGGGTGAAGCAGGATCCAAATGGGCAGAGGTTTTGTCTGTCCCAACTAAACAGCTGCGAATGTCCCCCAATGTCCAAAGTATACTCAAAACCATCCTTCTTCACCACGTGGAAAACGCCCTCATACGGTCGTTGTAACAGCACTCCTAGGTCCTGTCTGCGCACAAAAACAAAATCAGTGTCCAGGAGTGGTGGGGTACATTCTGTTAAGGGGATCCAAGCCAGTGGGTAGGAAAAGCTTTGCTGATCGCGATACCATGTCGAAGCTGTGGAAGGAAGTTCAGATGAGAGTTCGCTTTGAAATGAATGTCCCATGAAACTGTAAGGACCGTACCATAAACCATCTCTGTGGACAATGCAGACATATCTTACTTTGGAGCTGTGCGCACTCCCAAAAGAATGCATGGCAACTCATCAACCTAATTGGGACCAGTGAGTTGGGCCTTAAAAGTGGACTTCAGTTGCTGGTGGGTACGTGGGTGAATTGTGTTCCGCGGATTGAATTAATGTGGGTAAACCAAATCTAGCCATCCAGTTGACGATGAATGCTCTGGCCCTTGTCTCAGTGTCACTGGATGGCAACTGGACAGCCTCTGGCCAGCACGTGAAATGTTCTACAACTGTTAGAATGTATCTCATGTTTTGAGATTCTGGCAGGTCTACATGCACGTGTTCCAACTGTCTGCATACTGGCAGGAAATGTTGAAGAGGTGCCTTAGTGTGGCACTGAATTTTGGCAGTCTGGCAGGAGGTACATGTGCAAACACATTGCACGACGCCTTTTCTCAGTCCATACTATACATATTTATTTGACATGCACTTGACAAATGTTCTGATGGACAGATGAGATAAGCTGTGTATCTGGTCAATAAGGTGTTTCCTCCAAGATGCAGGAAACATTGCTCTAATGTAGCCCAAAGACATGTCACAAAGTAAGGTTGGCCACCCAGTTGTGCTGCCCTCTGCAGTATGTCCAGGTTAGTAATGGCCGTACTGTATGCCTGAACATCGGGGTCCATTGCCTGGATACTGGCTAATTCAGGAATATCAATGTCACCCTGAATATGATATATAGTCGGTCTGGACAGCATATTCGTGATGCCATTGTTTTTACCAGATGTTATCCAAGTAGATGTAAGGGAACTCTAAATCTCTGCCCAAAGTGTCTATAACCAGCTGGCAGGTTTGAGCACCATTCTTCAACTCAAGTGGCATCCTAAGACATTCAAAAAGCCCAGAAGGGGTAATAATCACCGTTTTAGGAATGTCTTCCTTATGGATGGGATCTGATGGTATCTCATGGCAAGATCAACCTTGGAGAAAGCACAGAAATTGTGCAGATGGGAGGCAAAATCTTGCATATGAGGGACGTTAAGACAGTGGGTCTTATCCTGAGATATGGTCCGCTGGGCTTCATAAATCATAGCATAGACTAGAGTATAGCTGGAAAGTGATGCTGCAACTGTTTAAGGCATTGGTGAGGCCAGGTTTGGAGAATTGTTTTCAGTTCTGGTCTCCAAATAGAGGAAGGAAATAGATAAGGTGGAGAGGGTGCAGAAAAGATTTACAAAAATGTTACGTGGCTTACAACATCTCGAGTACAGAGAAAGATTAAGGAGACAGTGACTTTATTCATTGGAACGTAGATGGATGAAGGGGGTTACGATAGAGGTATTCAAAATTATGAAAGGAATAGATAGACTAGACGTGAGTAGACTCTTTCCCCTGAGGGCAGGGGAGGTTGGAACAAGAGGGCATGAGTTCAAGGTAAGGGTGCAAAACTGTAGGAGGAATGTTAGAGGATGTTTCTTCACTCAGAGAGTGGTGGCAGAATGGAATGATCTTCCAGAAGAGATCATTGCGGCAGAGTCCTTTCTGTCATTTAAGAGAAGGTTGGATGTGTACATGGATATGAGGGGGTTGGAGGGATATGGCCAGAGTGTTGGAGGGGAAAACTAGTGGAGTTGTTCATGTGAACTGGCACAGACTAGAAGGGCCAATATGACCTGTTTCCGTGCTGTAAACAGTCATATGGTTATATGCGCTGGGCTCCACAGGACAAGGTGGGACCTCATTAAGAGTTTGCTGCCGGCAGGTTTGAATTAAACCCAGTGAGTATCCCAAGCTTTCCGGCAGGAGACACAAAAATTCGAAAAGATGAATTAACTATTTCCATGAACCCTCCACTTTTATGTCTATTTTTCTAAATCTACTCCATAATCTAGAAATCTTTACTTAACCCAACCCACATTTCTTCTCCCATTCAAAGCACTCAGCAATATACCAAGGCAGTAAAATAAAAACTCAATGCTGGAAATACTCAGCGGGTCATCTACTGGAAAAATAATTGGAGTTAAAACCTTCAGGTTGATAACCTTTCACTGGGATTCAAGAAGATGATCAGACAAACCAGATTCTCTTTTTGAGAAAAAGAAGAGGAGAGATAACAAACTGAATAAGTGGGATGAAAAGCCCAAGCAGCAGAATTGGCTGCTGGATGAGTGAAGTCGACTCGTTGATCAACACATCTGTCTGGATGGAGGGATAAAGGATAAACAAGACAAACATGATGCCGTCACTGTGAGGTTCAATACGACAGCTGCAGAGAATCTGAAATGAAGGAATGGTGAAAATACTTGTTTTTGGATCAATGTGACAAAATTTGACCTGACGAAAGAAAACAAAATTGCTTTGCTCTGCCAGAACTCTCTAGATCAAGGGACACAATAAAATAATCCAAAAGCCAACGATATGAAATTGAACAGCCAAGTTATAGAAATTGGTAGCAAGAGATAAAACACAGTTATATAATTCCATGAAAGTGGTGTCACAGGAAGAGAGGAGAGGATATCATCAGGAGTCAGTTCATACAATACCATTTCATTACCAGCAACTTAGAAAAAAACCTAGGTTTTCAACCTGTGAAAAGTGCAGAAGAAGCAAGGCCGACCTTCCAGAAGGAACCTCAGGAGCAGTTAGAGATAGATCCAAATCCTCAATGTGGAACCCAAGAGAAGCTGGAAGAAACGTCTGCATCCTTTGCGCCTCCAGAGACGCAAGATATCGCCAAGATCTTTGGCCTGGGGGTGGGCCAGGAGAGTGAGCGTGGAATCCGACCCAAGCCTGGCTTGACTAAGGAGACCAGGGGGGTGGGTGCCCGAATGTGAGCGCGAGTTCGCGGGAAGGCGAATGACTGTATGCAGTGGCCCATCTGAAGATGCTCCTCTGGTGCTACTGAGCTTCTCAGCATGGATGGATGTTCTCACATGCAGGAAATCCGCAGTAGGGCAGCCAGGTATGAGGTGGAGGAGGACAACTCAGAAATTCGAGAAGAAGAAGAGCAAGAATGACTATTTGCTGCAGTTGGACTTACTGAAGGAAGGCCTTAGGCTTTAAGAACATCTCCATCTCCAATGAAAGCTGTTGTTTAACCACAGACACCTTCCCCAGTCTTTAAGGCCCCTGTAACAGGGATGGAAGTCAACTTCATGTCTACAGAACTGATCCAACCAAATGAAAAGATGATGTCTTCTATGACCTACTATTTTGAAACTTTAAATGATCAATTTGCTGGTATAAAGGAAATAATGGCTGGTATGTGTGAATAAATTACATTTATTCTAGTTGATATTAATAAGAGTTTAACAGCAGTGGACACTGGACAAGATCAATTTAAGAAGATCGAAGACATTTTTATTGACCGTAAGGACCGTGGGGCCCATTATGCGGAGAGAATGGATCATATTGAGGAGTTGTTTACAGGCTAGGATGTCCAGAAGAGAGATTTGTTAAAAAACATTGATTCGTTAGAAAATCAAAGTTGTCGAATTAATATTAAGATAGTTGATCTGCCAGAAGATATTGATGGTTCAGATCCTGTAAAATTATTTCTGGAAATGGATTCCAGAGATGTTGGGAGTCGAGACTTTTTCGATAGGGCTCATAGGGTGTGAAGGAGAAAACCTTTTCTGGGTCAAATGTCAAGAGCAGTTCTTTTAAGATGTTTGTGATATCAGGATAGAGAAATTATATTGCGGCTTGCAGTTCAGAAAGCTCGCCTTGATCAAAGCCCAATGATGGTTCAAGGCAATAGGGTTTTATTTTATGCTGATTTAAGTCAGGAGATTATTAAGTGACAGAAAGAGTTTAATGTGGTCAAAGCAGTGCTGTGGAAGAAAGGGTACAAGTTTACTTTTCGGTGTCCGACGATATTTAAGGTGAATTATGGGCCAGATCAGTCTCAATGTTTTGAGAGTCTTTATGCTGCATTATCTTTTGAAAATTCCTTCCCAGATTTGAAGGAATTGATGGGGAAAATGCCCAAGGTTAAAATTGGGAAGGGAACAGGGAAAAGAATTGGAATCAGAATTGGTGAGTGATGTTGAAGATGAAGCTCAAGCTCAATGTGGGTGTTACCATTGGGATGTTTTAATGTTCGGTTGGGGGGTGGTGATTGACTCTGCTACTTCTAAAGCCATCTGTCACTTGTGGTATTAACTGCAGCTGGTCCACAGAGGGGGGTCCGACTTTTGTAGTTGTAGATTTTTACATTTTTTACAGGGGTTTCTTATTGTTTGAAAGGGGGGGGGGGGGGTTAGGTTTTTTAAAATATGTAATTGCTCTGTGAAGTGCCAATCTCAAGAGGAAATTAAGTTATGGCTCATTTCAATTTTGTGACCTTCAATGTTAAAGGACTTAATAATCCGATGAAAGGGAAGGGAATATTGGCATATATAAAGAAAATGAAGGTTGATGTTGCCTTTTTGCAAGAAACTCATTTGTCTGAGAAAGAACATATGAAATTGATGAGAGATTGGGTAGGACATATTTTTGCATCTTCATTTAATTCGAAAGCTAGAGGTGAGTTACTTCTTTGGTTCATAAGAAGTTACCGTTTCAGTTGGAATCATTCTCTGCCACATTGGGTCGAGAGCTGTTGGTGAATTGTAAAATTTTTGCAGAAGCATGGACTTTGATGAATGTTTATCCACCCAATTAAAATAATGAAGATGTTATTTGTGAAATTTTTTGAATCTGGGTCAAGATAATGTAAATATTTTGGTTGGTGGGGAATTTAATTGTGTGTTGGATAAATTTCCAAAAACTGTACAAAGAACCAAAATGGCTAAATGGATGTTAGACTCAATGAAAGATTTGAATTTGGTGGAAATGTGGAGGAAGTTCATTCTGACAGAAAAAAGACTTTTCTTTTTATTCACCCAGACATTATCCTTTTTTGAGAATCGACTTTTGCTTAACATCAGCACAATTACAGGGTAGATTTATACATGCAGAGTATATGAGTAGGATTTTATTGGATCATTCCTCATTGTTAAGTAGAAGTACACAATCCTTTTTCCAGACATCTAAAATCCGGAAAGCTCCAAACATCAGCAAGTGGGAGAGAGATGGCAGCGTGAGTCAGGCAGGTGAGGAGTGGAGCAAAAATATCAGTGTGACTGGAAGGGAGTGGGGGTGGATACAGCAGCATAATTTGGGTGGGCTTAAATCTGGCTTTCCTAAATCCAAAAAAATCTGAAATTCAGAACACAGTGACCCCCCCTCCCCAAAGGGATCTCGATAAAGTATTGTGCACCTGCACATGTTCTGGTTTGCATAATGTAGAGACCCCTTATCGGTGAAGGTTTAATGGGATGTTTTTGAAGCAACCAAAGTTTCTAAGTTAAATCAAAGACCATATTCAATCTTATTTGCCAATTAATACATATTTAGTACAAAGTAAATTTGTTTTGTGGGATGCTTCAAAAGCTTATTTAAGAGGTCTGATAATCAATTATTCTGCAAGAATTTAGATGCAGCATTTGGCAGAGAGGCAAAATTTGGAGAAGGAAATAACAATTTGAGAGAAGGAATTCCAACGAAATTCGACTGTGGATAAAAAGACTTTTTTGATTCAGTTGAAACTGTTATAATATAATGCAAACATATAAATATGAAAAATTAATACAATGATCTAAATAGAATTACTATGAGTAAGGAGAAAGAGCGCATAAAGTTTTGCTTGGCAATTAAAGACTGAACAGGCATCAAGGACAATAAATGCGATAAGAAATAATATAAGAGTTACTTTTAAACCTCAGGAAATGAATGATGAATTTCACTCATTTTACCAGAATTTATATCCTTTTGATGTAAGTCAGGATGAGGAACGTGTTGAGTGTTTTTTAGGTAGTTTGGAGCTATCGGTTTTGGACGATAAAGATAGGACAGAATTGGAAGTTCCTTTCAGTGATTTAGAAATTGAAGAAGCGATATTGAATATCACCTGGAGAAGATGGGTTTACAGGAGGGTTTTATAAAGAATTTTATGAAGTCTTGTCTCCTGTTTTGATGGATGTTCTTAAACAAGCTACAGAAGAGCAAAAGCATTTCCAGAATACTTTTGTAGACCTAGACTTAGTTATTGCAAAAAAGGAAGAGCCCCATTGAAAGTTGCCTCATATCGACCAATATCGTTATTAAATGTAGTTTATAAGATAGTAGCTAAGGTATTTGCTAATAGACTTGTGAAGTATTTATCACATTTAATCCATGTTGATCAAGCAGGTTTTATTAAGAATAGATTTTCTTCTGAAAATATTGTTAGACTGTTGACGTTGATTCATGTGTCAAGACATTGTTTGAATCAATCAATGAGAGTGGCATTAGATGCGGAAAAAGCCTTTGATCGAGTTGAAAGGTACTTTTTATTTAAAGTACTTGAAGATTTAAGTTTGGACCTTTTTTACCTGGTTGGGTTAAAGACTTGTATAAAAATCCCTTGGTGAGGATGGTGACAAATGGACAAATTTCAGATACGTTTAATTTAACACGCTCCACTAGGCAAGGTTGTCCTTTGTCACCATTGGTGATAGAACCGCTAGCCCAAGCTATAAGACAAAATGATAAAATTAGTGGGATTAAAATAAAGGAAGAGAATATAAGGTTCCTTTGTACCAATATATTTAACAAATCCTCAGTAATCGTTATGACATCTGCAAACCTGTTTGGTACAATATGGAGAAATGTCTGGTTATAAGATTAATCGGGATAAGAGGAAGATATTACCAATTACAGAGGAAGATTATCCTGCTTGTAAACAGATTACACAGCTTAGATGAAAAATGAAAATTAAATATTTAGAGGTAATGGTTGATGTGGATTATCAACATTTGTGTAAGTTGAACTATGTTTCTCTATTGATAAAATTAAAGCTGATTTAATCAAATGGAAAAACCTTCCTTTGACATGAATGGCACATGTGAATTGTATTAAAAAGAATAATTTTCCTTATATTCAATATCTTTTTCAATCAATTCCATGTTCACTTCCAAACATAGTTTTTAAAGAGTTATGCAGCAATCAGAATATTTTTATAGAAAGGTACATTGGCTAGAGTATTATTGCAAAATTTAACATGGCTATATGCATTAAGGACGAAAATGGCCTCATTTTCAGAATTATTCATTAAATTATTAGTTAATTATCAGTTAAAATTTATTAATAGGATGTTCAATGTTAATCAACCTCCACACTGGGCTAAAATGTTATTATCACAGATTTCTCATTTTATTATACATCAGTGTATATTTAGATGGACTCCTCGTCTTTTGCATTATTATAATGTGCCAGTATTATGACATTTATGTGATACTTGGTATAAAAGAAATCAGGAAATAGGAACTGGAGATAAGGTTTCATTACAAATTCCATCATATCAGGATAAATACATATCCTTCTCGATGAATAATCTCAGTATTTAAAGATTTGCCAGATGAAAGGTATTCAAGTGTTAGCAGATTGTTTTGAACATGGGATATTTTTTTCCTATGTTAGGCTTCAGTAAAAAATTGAGGTACTGTTAAATTCTTTGCTTGCATATTTTCAAGTACATGCTCCAGTAGTGAAGAGTTTTGGGTGGGAATCGAACATGCCTAAGTTAACTAAGTTTAAAAAATTAATTGTAAATGGGGCAGAAAGGGATTTATTTCAGAAATGTATTCTTTGTTGCAAGAGAAAATGGCTAAACTGGATTTAGATAAATCAAAGCCTAAATGGGAGAAAGATTTATCCTTAGAATTATCCCAAGAAGGATGGACTACTATGTGTGAAGATAGTGAGACTAAATTTGGTGAACTATAATTTTCAACATCAGTTGTATTAAATGCCGGAAAAGTTAAAAAGATATGGATTTAGTCATTCGGATTTATGTTTTAATTGTGGGACTCAAATTGGTACTTTTTTTTCAATTCTGTCTGGTTGTGTGATAAAGTAAGTCTTTTTGGATAAAAATTAAAGAGTTTAAGGTGGAATTATTGGAGACTACTTTAATGTTAGATCCACTGCTTTTTTTTAAATGGGGTATATTACAACTTTAACAATGGGTTTAAGAATGGATAAATCTCAAATTGAGTTTATTCAGTTAGCATGAGCAGTGGCGAGGGAATGTATTGGGATTACTTGGAAAAATTATGTGGATTTAAATATGAATCATTGGCAAAATGAAAGCTTGTATTTGTTTGGAAAAGATAACAAATTACGTGATTTTTTAAATGTGAAGATTGGTCTAAAATTTACAGTCTTTTGCCTCTCTTCCTTCTTAAAGAGTGGAGTAACATTTACAAATTTCCAGTCCAGACTGAGCAGACAAGGATAGATGGACTTTAAACATGAACATGGTGAGTAATTAGTGAAGCTATTCATTCAGATATACTCCTTACAACGAGGTAATTCCAAAACACCCAAGTTATAGGGTTCCACATGAGAGGCGAGGCCAATAGCCGCAGAGATCAAGACAAAGCTGAATCATACACACCATTACTACCAAGATTTACATTAGTGACATATCAGAGTCAATGCGATACTTTAAGATTAGTTACAGCACAGTAACAGACCCTTTAGGCCCACAAACCTGTGCCTCCCAATTCACCTTCAACACGCTCATACTTTTTGAACAGTGGGAAAAATCTGGACCCCCCTCCCCCACCCCATGGAAAACCTACACACACACACATGGAGAACATAAAAACTCCTCACAGAGAGAGTAGGATTTGAACACCATCCCTATCACTGGCAGCGCAACAGAGTTGCGATTCTGCCATCCACTGTTGAACCATGTTGGACGGGAAGAAACTCAAATCAAGGAAGTCAATTAATGGAGAGCATCAATATTTCATGAGTTGGTACGGATTAGTCCAGATTTTGAGAAAAGTTGGATGGACAGTACTTTGCAACAACATAATAAAAGTCAGTACAAAAGAAGCCACAGCGAGCTTGCATGGGAGCCAGGAAGGGAAAGTAGCCACTTCATTGAAATGGAAGCAAGAGAATAGGCTCAGGAGCCAGAACCCAAGTGAGAGAAATTCTGGTTCATGAGCAAGTCACGAAAACCCAATGATGCCTTCCAAAGTTCATTCCAAAGGCATTCATCTCAATTTATTTCTCCAGTTTGGGTATTTTAGATCATTACCATTCCGCAGTATTCTTCAACATGTGTTGTTAAGAGGTGTAACAATGCAGCTCGCAGTATTTGGCCAGCAGATATAATAAGGGATTCACCCTTCCCCCTCTCCTTCATAGTGTCTATTTAAGACAAACATTTTTCTCTCAATTTGCCCATAATCTGCAAAGAAATGATGATGAGATCACGAGATGAAGCAGTAGAACTTCATTCATCTTTTGATTTGATTGTCTAAACAAGTTTAAAAAAAAAATACAGACCTGTGAGGATCTCGGATGCATTGCTCGGGTGGAGGTGGGGGCTGGTACAATGAGGACATTCAAAAGACTAAGATACATGGATGGAAATATAATAGAGGGTAATGAGTGTGAGGTAGGGAAGGGTTAGATTTGTAATGGCACTGATATACCATCGTTTACAAACAATTAAAGAATACCCTCATTCGTTTCCTCCAGAAGACAATGCAGTCGACCTTCTTTATCCTCCTCAGACACAACATTGCATTCTTCAACTCCCCAAACATCACCCAGCCAAACCCCTTTGACCTTCTCCTTAGCTCAGTGCCACACGGTGATCCTAACCCTCTCTCTCAACTCATCCTGCATCCGAGATCCATCACCCATATACTGACGCTTAACACACCTATGAACGTGGGCTATTCCTCCAGTGCAACGATCCAATGACATCATCAGCGGCAACTGGCACCGTTCCCAAAGCAGGCAGATACATCACCGTGACAGCCACTCCCTCCCACCTCCAGCCTCCGGTCCATGCAAGGAGGCGACTGAATGGAACTGTCCCCAGGGTAACAGTCTGGATGGTTGACAGTTCAGCCAGATCTCGTATGATACTGCAAGACAGGAGATGCAGGCACTGGTCCTCGGGCCCTCGGGCGCACGGGCCCTCGGGCGCACGGGCCCTCGGGCGCACGGGCCCTCGGGCGCACGGGCCCTCGGGCGCACGGGCCCTCGGGCGCACGGGCCCTCGGGCGCACGGGCCCTCGGGCGCACGGGCCCTCGGGCGCACGGGCCCTCGGGCGCACGGGCCCTCGGGCGCACGGGCCCTCGGGCGCACGGGCCCTCGGGCGCACGGGCCCTCGGGCGCACGGGCCCTCGGGCGCACGGGCCCTCGGGCGCACGGGCCCTCGGGCGCACGGGCCCTCGGGCGCACGGGCCCTCGGGCGCACGGGCCCTCGGGCGCACGGGCCCTCGGGCGCACGGGCCCTCGGGCGCACGGGCCCTCGGGCGCACGGGCCCTCGGGCGCACGGGCCCTCGGGCGCACGGGCCCTCGGGCGCACGGGCCCTCGGGCGCACGGGCCCTCGGGCGCACGGGCCCTCGGGCGCACGGGCCCTCGGGCGCACGGGCCCTCGGGCGCACGGGCCCTCGGGCGCACGGGCCCTCGGGCGCACGGGCCCTCGGGCGCACGGGCCCTCGGGCGCACGGGCCCTCGGGCGCACGGGCCCTCGGGCGCACGGGCCCTCGGGCGCACGGGCCCTCGGGCGCCCCGGGCCTCGGGCGCCCCGGTCCTCCGGCGCCCCGGTCCTCCGGCGCCCCGGTCCTCCGGCGCCCCGGTCCTCCGGCGCCCCGGTCCTCCGGCGCCCCGGTCCTCCGGCGCCCCGGTCCTCCGGCGCCCCGGTCCTCCGGCGCCCCGGTCCTCCGGCGCCCCGGTCCTCCGGCGCCCCGGTCCTCCGGCGCCCCGGTCCTCCGGCGCCCCGGTCCTCCGGCGCCCCGGTCCTCCGGCGCCCCGGTCCTCCGGCGCCCCGGTCCTCCGGCGCACCGGTCCTCCGGCGCACCGGTCCTCCGGCGCACCGGTCCTCCGGCGCACCGGTCCTCCGGCGCACCGGTCCTCCGGCGCACCGGTCCACTGGCCCTAATGCAGAACATGGACATTCAAAATACACAGGCTTCAACCTGTTGATGGAAACAGTGTTTCCTTTTCCATTCCTGTCAATCTCAAAACACTATGGATGGTGCCATAAGACCTGGAAAGGATCATCGTAAATGGGCTAAAGTGGTTTACGAACAACATCATGCCAAAGAAACACACGAGTACAGTGTTGTAAATCATTTGGCACATCCACTGCAGATGATGCTGCCACATAGGAGAACATCAAAGTAATCTCATTTTTCCAAGAAAATCAAGATAACTGACCTGTTCATGAGCACTGTGTCTGGACTCAGATTCACAAACTCACCTGGCAAGGTCAGCATACAGTCATAGACTAGCTCTACCACTAAACATCCATGATTTGCCCTAAGAGCTGTAGTCACACAAAAGAGAACCATGGGCAAACGTTCGCTCCATGTCGATGATTTGCCACCTGATGTCAATGGTGCTTTTGATCGTCAAGGAAAATGCTCAAAGAAGCTGTTGGCCCTGAAATGCTTAGCCATAATTCAGGTAGTGCCCAGAGGATCAGTGAGAGCTCGGACCAATGCTGACTCGAACTGAGACCCTCGATCTGTTGTAATAGTGCCCAGAACACCAAATGATGGAATCCAATGATCCACAAAAGTCCCATCAATTGTCTCTGCAGAGATGCCGATGATAGGAATTTCATCCTTCCACCTGGTAGTCCTGTCCTCACACGTGAGCAGAAAAGTACATTGCCGAGATGGCAGAAGTGGACCTTTCAAGCCACAAGGTGCACGTGCTGGAAATGGGAATCCAAAACAACAAAATCCCCTAGCTTGAATTTCATGTGCCTGGAGACTTTAGGGCATTGACCCAGCAAGCAAGTCCTTGCCCATAATCCAACATTCTGTTTTAAATGAACCCAGGTAAGATGTTCCTTAACCAGTTTGATTGATGCTCTTCCACCAGGAATAGATAGATTGTGAAGGGAAAATCTCCTGCCTCATAGCTGCCCACACAAATAGCCTAGTCCTTCCTGTTGGGGGAAAAAAGTCAGACCAACATTTCAGCCAATTCATCCAGGGTCACATCTTGAAGATGGAGACCAGAGTTGATCTGGTTACACCGGATGAAATCGGGATCAGTGCACCGTACATGAGCCATGGCATTGAAATTGATGTCAGTAGTTGTATGTAATGTCGCACCTGGATTGGGTACCAATTCGCTTTCTCTCAGATGTCACGTGTGTCCGATGAAAATTGAAGGGTGAAGTGCAAGTGCTGAATCTCCCTTGGCAAGTAGAGATACAGTATGCATAAGAGGCTGGTGTCTGTACAAATGGTCAAAGGATGACCTTCCAATAAAAAAGCTGAAATATTGGATTGGAAATTGGGATCCATGAGGGAATTACAAAGAAACATTTCCAAATTGTATCTTCTACTTCAAGAGGAATCTCCAAATCCAGACTTGAATAAATCATAAAAAAGATGGGAATTGGATTTGGGAACTGAAATTGACCCTTTTTGCTGGTCTGACATTTGTTGGGACAGTACTTAATGTTTTTGATAGATTAGTTAATAATAACTTATTCATCAATTATATTTAATGGCACATCAATTAATTTATTCCTAATTTTTCAAATTCATGTTTTAGATCTGAATCCCATCTTAAAATTGATTGTGGGGAAATGCAAAATTGTATTTCCTTAGCAAAGGTGATTTATAATATTAGAACTGGGTATGATACCTACTTCAAAATATGGAAACCATATTTAGATATGTGTTTGGATATCTAATGTATTCACTTCTCCACCCCACCACCACTTTTCTTTCATCTTAATGGTTGAACCTTATCATGTTGGTTTAATTCTACTATTTTATTAATATCCTGCCTTTCCTTTTGGGAGGGAATAGTAATCACAGGAGCTTTGCACCTAGATCTGTATTTTTTTCTTTTATACTTTTTTTCCTCTTCTCACTTTTATGTACAGAACAACATTTATTTTTTTATTCTATTTTGATCATTGAACGTATCATTTGGATACGATTCTATTATTATATTGAACTGTATACAAAAGTATAAATATATATTTTTTAAAACAGAAATGTTTCACTGCGAGATAGATAGCTAAGAGTTCTTGCCCAAATGTACTATACTTTGCCTGAACCGGTGACCGCTTGGCTGAAAAAAAACATCAAAGGTTCCAATTGCCCACAGACTAGCTGTTCGAACACTGCTCCCACAGCACTGACAGATGCATCTGTTGTAAGAGACTAAGGCCTTAGGCATTTGATGTACAAGCTTAGTGACATTTGCAAGAAAAGTGTTCACATCATGGAAAGCATACACAAAGTTAAGGTCTTTTTGAAGCAGACATCAGATCCTTTGAGTCGTTCAGCAAGAGGTAATAGAGATGCTGTGGCATTCACCAGGGAACAGCGATAAAAATTCCTCATACCTAAAAACCATCACAATTGGCCAACCTTAATGGGGGGAGGAAATTCTCAAAATTCACGCACTTCCCATTCATCCGGCAAAATACCATGTTGCATAACTCTACGTCCCAAAAATACAAGATCAGCAGCTCTAGAAACACTTTCCTGGGATTTATCACGATGCCACATTCCTCAAGCCTCGGAAACAATGAGATAAGGTGGCTCTTGTGCTTCTCTTCATCCACACTTACAACCAGAATCTCCTCGATCAACACAAGCACCAAAAAAAACCCAAGGCCAGTGAGTTCGTGGTCCATGAACCACTGGAATGTCTGAGCTGCATTCCATAGACCGAATGGTATTCTCAGAAACACGAACATGCCGAACGGGACCATCACTGCTGTCTTCGTGACATCCGAAGACTCAAATGGAATCTAATAGTAACCATGTACTAGATCTATTTTAGCAAATGCATATTTGCCGTGGAGGTTGGCTGAGAAGTCTTGTCAATTTGGAATATTGTATCAGTCAGGCACGGTGGAATTGTTCAGGGGACGATCATCTCTGCAAGGCCGCCAATCCCTAGTATTTTTCAGAACCATATGCAACCGTGAAGCCCAGCAGCTGTCAGATCTGTGGACGACACCAACTCTTGCCAATCCAATCTTGCGATTTTAAGATAATCTGGGGGCATTACGACCTGCGTCTCAGACCCTGCCTTTATATGGTGGCTTATTGCATGTCTGTACACCGTTACGATGGGGTCACGAGGCGAGGAAAACACTTGCGCAAGGCTTAGAAAGGGCAGGAATCAGGTTGAAGGCTTGTCAGGCAGCAGATGGCATTGGAAGGACAACAAATGCAGCTCAGTTGCATTCAAGAGCTGCAGTCCACACAACAACGTTTTTTCAAATACATCACGGAAAAACGTGAGAAGAAATCCACTCCCAAAATGGAATTTTCCACATTTACAACTGAAAAACCACCCAAAAAGATTGTAAGACAGAAATGAAGCACGAGTAACCTGTGGCCATGTTTGAAAAAGAGAATCATTTGTAGCTGAAAGAACACATGACATATTAGAAAGACTATGTTCCTCAGGGATTGGAGGGACCAGCACTGATCCAAAGTGACAGATAATTTTGGAATTTTAAATAGAGATGGCAAACAAATAACCTACTCCAACAATTGCCTCAAATTGTTTCCATTTTTCTCAGTTGCCTTCGATAATCTCTCTCAAATGAGAACAAGATCCCAAGACAAAAGAACAGAACCAGGCCACCAGGCCCATCGAATCTGCTCCGTAAATACACACTGAGCTACTCTACACTCCTTCCAATTTCCAGCCTTTTCCGCATATCCCTTCATGCCCTCACTAACGAGATACTTGTCTATTTCTTGTTTAAATACTCCCAGTGATCTGGTATCCACTGCTGTATGAGGCAATAAGTTCCACAGCTCCATGACACTCTGGCGAAAGAAGTTCTTCCCAATCTCTGTTTTGGATGGATAACCTCTAATTTTCTTGTCCTCGACTCACCCACCAAGGGAAACATCTTACCCGCATCCACCCTAACTAAACCTTTCAAAATACAAAATGTCTCCATGAGCTTTCTTTTTTAATTTCCGATACCCCAATGAATACAATCCAAGAGCTGTCAAACACTCCTCGTACATTATATTTTGTATTCTGGGAATCATCCTGATCATTCTCCTCTGAACCCTCTCCAACAACATCACATCCTTTCTCAGATAGGGGGCCCAAAACTGCACCCAGTACTCAAAAGGAGGTCTCACCAGTGCCCCATAGAGCCTCATTAACATCTCTTTTCCCTTGTACACTATTCATCTTGAAATGAATGCCAACATAGCATTCGCTTTCTTCATTACCAATTTCACCTGGTCATTAACTTTTAGTTTTCCTTGCACAAGGACACCCAGGTCCCTTTGCACATCCAAGGTCTGAATTTTCATCCCATCCAAATAGTATGCTTCCTGTTTATTTCCACTGCCAAAATGTACAACTGTACATTTCTCGGTGTTAAATCTCATCTGCCATCATTTTGCCCAGTTTCCTAATCTGTCAATATCCTTCTGCAACTTTACGGTTTCTACATTTCCGACTCTGTCCCCTATCTTGATGACCTCCGCAAATTTGGCCACAAAACCATTTAAACCACAATTCAAATCATTAATTTCTTTTTCCTTGGAATATATCTATCCTGCATTCCTTTTATTATTGCCACATGCCATTCTAGAATCGATCATGACTGAACCTGAACATGTTTATTGTGATAAACATCTTCTAATAAATGTTCTGGGTTTAATTTTTAAAAATGTTGTTGTGGCTCCTCTTCATCAACTGTTTGGAAGCTGAATTCACAAAATTTTCCAAATATTTTTTCAGCAATAATTCTGTGGTACAGAGGATTACTCATCTTTCCTTGAGGTTAAAAGTTGCATTTTGATTTTCTTGTCTCAACTGAACATTGTACAAGGTGAAGGCTGATTAAAATGGATTCAGTAATGATGGCCTTCAAATGTTGCATTATTGCTGTAGCTACACAGCTTGAATGATAAACTGGTGTTTCTACAGGGAATTAACTCATGGAAATGTTCTAAATACATTCATTGGAGATAGACCTTTGTGAAAAGTTTATTGCCCATCGGCAACAATCCTTGAAAAGAGATGAATCATCACCCAACAGAGCATAATCCAATCTGTCAGCACATGGTCCATACACATCACCCATTATTCCCTCTTGTTCATGTGCCCAACCAAATGCCTCTTAAATCGTGGTGATTTCACCACTATCCTGGCAGCGTGGGCCAGACCCCCACCGCACTGTGCAAAAACCTGCCTCACTTCTCTCCTTTTCCCCTCTCAGTTCAATATAGGCATCGTAGTATTTTTACATCTCCCACAGGGGAGGGGGAAGAAGAAATCTACCTTCTCCAGGACTACAATAATTGGATAAATTTCAACCAGGTCATCACTCAGCTTCCAATGTTCCAGAGAAAACTATCCAAATTTGTCCAACCTCTCCCCAGAACCAATGCTCTATCCCAAGCAACCCCTGATAAACTCTTTTTGTCATGCAGCAACTAGAAATGCAGAAAACACTTGAAATGTGGTCTAACCACGTTTATACTTCATGCCCTGCTCAATGAAGAATACTTTTTTTAAACACCCTACACTTTTGTTGCCACTTTCAAGGAGCTCGCGCTTGCACCCCAAGATCCCTCATTGCAACACGACTACAACTCTTCTCAAAGTGCAAGACACTTGTCCAGATTAAACTCCATCTACCATTTCTCTGCCCACATTTATAAGTCATCTGGTTTGGAAGGGAAAATATGAGGGGAACTGGGTGGATCAACAGGACAGAGAGAAAACCTGGGGGGGTGTGGGCTGGTTACATGAACTTGGACAATTCCATATTCATACCATCGATTCACAAATTCAATAAGAGATGGTTCCTTTGTATTTGACCTCACCCAGACAATGGAGGAGGCAGAAGACAAAGGTCAGTGTGGGAATGGAATGGAACTTAAAACATCTTGTGACCATGAGCCAAGATGGCCATTGTGATCCAAGTGGAGGCGCTCAGCCAATCTGTCATTTACTCTGGATTGGGTTTCTTGCCACAGAGGGCACGGACATGGTTGGAGGAGGTGAATTTGAAACTTACCCTTCATGAGAATCCCTGGATGGTGGTAACTGATGTAGATTGCAGGAGAAAATGCCCGAGGACTGGGAGGAATTAGGAATCTATAATTATTTGAAAGATCTTACTGCAAGATTCATCACCAACGAGTTGGAAAGCCGCTTCACACTATTCTCCCTTTCAGAAAGATTTAGTTAATAAACAAAACAATCTTTCAGCACAGCCAGGGACAAAAGGGCTCTTAATTTAGTCTTACTATCAACAGACTTTGAAGTTACCCACCGTAAATGACTCAAAATTCAATTCTAGATTCTCTTCTGGTGGAAGTATAAGAGCCAGTGGCTTGCTAAATCAGATGAGCCTTATTCTGAGTTTCCATTTTGACTTTCACACCATCAAATGCAAGCCCCAGTTTTTTATCCCCAAGTATTTTCTATCCTTACCCACTTTGCAACCACACCTACCTGAAATTGGAACAAACAACAGCTAATTTTAACATGTATAAATCATATACAAAATAATTTACCCACATTTTCACATCACTGTCGCCACCAAGTGATAACTTGTGCCCGTCAGGAAACTGGACCAGCCACTAAAGGGTGCTATTTACCTTGGTGTCACTGACTCTTTTCCAGTGTTAATTTTAGACATAATGACATATTCAACATGCACAATATTTCTTTTCTTACTGACGAGATCTAGAAAGCATTGTGTAAAAAAGAGAAAAGCTCGTCAACCAGGAGATACAAACTCCTGACTGCAATGTTGCTGTGCACATTTGCTACATTATTGAAGTCTCACAGTACTTACAACAGATATTCAAAGTCAAGCAATAACAGAAATAACAGAATATTACGGCACGGTACAAGCCCTTTGACCCACGATGTGTTGATCTTGATATTTCTAACAAAAAAATAATACCCTGTAGCGGCTACTGCGGTAGATGCTACTAAACAAAGGCAAACACATACAAAGGTAGTCAACTCAAGACTGGTTTATTGCAGACATACACAGACCTTTTATTCCCTGCCTGTCAATGAGAATATTAGTGAACACCTTCCGGTCCACAGGACCAGCAGGTTAAAGCTACGAGCCATTAGTGCCCCATGCCTTTAGGCAGGGGCTTCATCTGATCCACTCACTGCACTTTGGTACCCAGCACTGTTAGCCCGCGACGTGTCAGGTAAGTCTGTGAACTGATGGTGGTGGTTTGTAATACTGCGCTGTGCATCCGCTACAACCCTGTTTTTCATTCACCCATATAAGCCTGTCTAAGAGTCTCTTAAATGCTCCTTACGTGATATTGTAATGGATAAATATATTTGGAGAATTTGGTAATATTTGCGATTTTGGTAAGATTTAGAGTAGGCAAAGGAGGAAAAACCCAACACCCAACCCCAACCAACCAATTTTCCCCTGCAACTGCTGCAACCGTGTCTGCCTGTCCCGCATCGGACTTGTCAGCCACAAACGAGCCTGCAGCTGACGTGGACTTTTTACCCCCTCCATAAATCTTCGTCCGCGAAGCCAAGCCAAAGAAGAAAAAAAAGAAGAGTAGGTTACATACATACACACACATACATTTTAAAACATCTTATTTGAAAGACTGAAGAAATATTGAAGGTCTCTGGAGAATGTTATGCACATTCACAAGTAGGTGTTAATCGAACTGATGTCATAAAATGAATGACCATTGTTTGGAAATGGAGCCAGGATGGCTACAAGTACCTTTCTGCAGGCTGCTTACAGGAAAGTCACTCCTAGGTTTTGTTTATCTGACACTAGGTTAAGCAGAAGAAAGAACTCCTGTTGTTTGGAATAAGAGGAATGGAACTCTATAGTAGCTTGCAGAAATAAGTTACCATCTGGAAAACCCTAACGGGGCAAAGTTCATCAGTGAGACATTGAGGTGACTAATGGTGGTACCTCAGTTGTGGAAATCCTGGAACAACACATCTCTCTAAAAACCCTACAAGAACTATCCTGAGCGGTAAACATTTACCTTTCGAGCACCAAATCCTGTTGAAATTTATACACATTCCATTCTGTGCACAGCGGAATTGCCTGCATCCAGAGAACTTGGAAGAAAGAGAAGTAAGATTGAACTGTGAACCAAATCACTTTTCTTAAATTTAAACACATTACAAATATGTGCACTTAGAATTAAAAAGGGGTTAATTTGGGTTTGTTAAGTATAGAGTTAGGTTAAAGTTTAATTCTATTTTCATGATTAAATTTGATTAAAAATAACTTCTCTTTTAAAAACCACTTGTCTTGCTGCTGGGTTTTGGGATCCTTTGGGCTCTTAACAATATCTGCTTGGATAATGACATTGGGCCTGTTCAAAGTAGGAAATGGCTTCTACCAGCAGGAATTTCTATTTGATAAAAAAATATTGATAGGTGGCTGGCCACATACTTTTCCTAAAAATTAATACCCTCTCCCTCCCTAAACCACATTCAGCCCCGTGACATCTTTCTACGTTGCATTACTGGGACCACCAAAGACCTGACCCATTTCCCATCTCTCCTTGCAATGCCAATAATGGCAGCTGCCATTAAGAACTGACAAATCACATTTTAATTCAGCAAGCAAGATGAAAATCATCCTGACATACTGCTTAAAAAGAAGGGTCAACAAACCTTCCTAATTTTGTCACTTCATTTTTATTTTGCTTCCCATGGGGCATTAGCAAAAACTGTCCTATCGATTGGCTCACCAAATTATGAGTAAAATCATGATCCCTGTTCATGAAAACCCATAATTTTCAATGTTACACAGATAAACTAGGAAGAATTCTGTAATAAAAGTGAAAGAATTTCCCCCTTATCAACGCTGAGATTGTAGCGCACCAGGCAACTGGGCAAGCAAAAAAGGCCAAATCACTGAAACACTTGGACAGTCCAAGATGGCACAGAGTCCCCTTTACCACTGAGCAGGAGCCTGGGCCTTGCACCATGTGCGGGCTGAGATGCCCTTCACTTCCGCGTAGCGGCCAGCCAGCTGGAGAGTGATGCTGGAAATCAGGGGTACGTCACCAGAAGTGGGTGGGCCAGTGAGCACATGTGGGGAATTTAAACCAGAAAAGCCAGTCTTTGTTTTACACTCACCTTGGTTGGATGTCTCTTTATTTGGTAGCGCTGCCGCAGCGGATGCTACAAATGGAAAGCTTCTTACTTGCTGCAACCAAACAGGTCTGCAAGATACACCAACCTAAATAGAAAACATGACCAGAAATCTCAGAGATCATAAATTCAAAAGGATTGGTGAAATCTTTACACTGTATTTTTAACACCAAAGTCCCTATATTTTTAAGGCATTCGACCAAGTAACTGAGAAACATTACATTTTAAACACATGGTACATCAGGATCAGAAGGATTGGAGCATTATTGTTCAAGTAACACAACTTTAAAAAAATAACATCTAACTTTATGAAGAATGTGATACTACAACAGGAAAAACGAATGGAATCAGACACATTCTATGAGCATTGGGAAGCAAAAAATGGATTGGTTTTCCATCCCTTCCTCAGCGACCCAATGACCCCGACAGGTCCTCCCCGACCTGCGACCATAGTGTAGTCCAAAGGATCAATCAGACCCCACAATGGTCGCAAGTCGGCGTTTTGCCCCCGTGCGAGGAGCCCTGAAGTCTTGTAGGAGTTTATAAATAGTTATTATTTTAATTAAAGGAGTTTAGTCCAAAGGTCCCACAAAGGTCGAGTCGGGGGGGAGGGTGGGTCCACGATGGTCGCAAGTCGGGGTATTGCCCCCGAGCGAGGAAACCTGAAGTCTTAGAGCCTATTTTTAAAATCAAATGATTTGACAAACGAGAACAGTCACAGGATTGACTTTGTGACTCAAGGTCCATTAGCTGGGGGCAGCCATCTTAATTTCTGTGCGCATGCGCCAGTCGTCAGTTGCCGCGAGCGCAAAGGGTTCGTTTCGTCGCCCTCAATCGGCACATGCGTATCTGCAACATATGCGCGAACTCACCACGCATGCGCAAACAAGATTTGCCAATCACCTGACCCCGCCCCTTCCCGCTGCAAGTAACCCCGCGGCCTCCAGCCTCGCCCTGTCGGCGGCATCAGGCCTCGCACCGACGCCTCGGCTCCACCCAAACACCCCGCCGGTACCGGCCGCTCCCGGGTGGGGCCCGGTGGGCTGCGGGTCGCCCGCTTACCCTGGACCGCGCGGCTGTGGAAGGTTCCGGCGCCTCCGCCAACTTACTCCCATTCGCTCCCGAGGCGACACGACAGACCCCGAGCAGACGACGCTGCCGCAAATGTCCCGCCTCCTCACAGCAAGAGCCAATCAACCCGCGAACCCGCCCATCAATCCAACCCGACTTCAGCGTCCAATCAAATAGCGGCCTCACCGAATCAACCCGTTGCCTCGCGTAACTGAAGCAACCAATCAGCGAGCGAGCGAGCGAATACACAGGTGAACCCAATGAGCATCAGAAGACAAATCAAGCAGTCGAAGGATCAGAAGACCCTTCGGCCCTTCCACTTTTTACTAATCCAACAACAATCAAATCCTTGGGAAACACAGGATCACTTTGTCTTGGCTCCAGGATTCCTCTGATCTCAAGAAATACATTGTACCCCAACTGCAAGGGAGACTATTTATTCTCAATCTTTCCTTCATATTTATTACCGCTTCCAATTTAATGTCTGCTACTTTTTTCAAAGTATCTACATCTAAGTTCAATGCATATGATCCCTCTACGAGTGGGTACGGCAATAAACTCATCACAAGTCCATGGATCCCAATTTCAAATGCACCTTCAAAAGCGGAGAGAATTCCAAGGATATTACATTTTCATTGAAGACATTTCTTAAAGTCTAAGCAGCTGATCGGTTATTGGGAAATTGTGACACTTGGTGTTCGGCTCCTTTGCATTATCCTCTCTCGATCCGTGCTGCTGTGTCCTCTCATAATGTTGTAAGGTCATCTCCCTTTTTACCAACGACCAAGAGATCCACATTCAAACTTTCCTTCTATCACCTGCTTAAAACACCCCAGAAACAAATCTGACGATTTTTGTGCACTTCTCATGCTTCAGGTAAGGAAACTGTACACGTGACTCCCCATGTAAGATGAGCAAGACCATTCGATGTGAACTTGGAGCATGCGCGCTACTGTGATGGGTGTAAAGGCGGACACACGCCCAAAAAAATCAAAGTCAAAGACTCCTTTATTACACTCGCAGCTCTGCTTCTATTCTCTCCCTGCTGCTATCGACTGGAGTGATGTCACATCCATGCCGGCCTCCAATTGTTCGGTGTTCCCTTCTTTGTTGATTCCTGCCGTGCGCGTTGTCCCCTGGTATGAAAGTTGTTGGTCCCCGTGGACTCTGAACAGTTGCCACATTCGTCGGCCATCTTGTGTACAGGGTGGCATCCCAGTTAGCATGATGCCCCACCTCCCTAGAACCAGCGCTGTTCACTGCTTTCGGTCGCCTATATCTGGGTCGTGGGGGGTGAATTTGCTAATGTCCAGATGTGCTGGTTTGAGGTGGTCAATGGTGAAAGTCTCTTCCTTCGCACCGATATCCAGCACACTCACCATGATGTGTGGAATGAATGATACACACCCGTGAAGTCGAAGTCGAAGACTGGTTCATTGAACTGGCAGCTCTGCTTATATACTCTCCCGCTAGTGATGACAGGTCTTTTGAGACGGCAAAGCCAGCCTCGGGTTGGTGGGTGTTCTCGCCATTGCTCATTGCTTCCCACTGTGCGGGATGTCACCTGGGACGAAGATGATTGGTTGCCGCAGGATCTGTGTAGTCACCGCGTTCGTCATCCATCTTGTGTACTGGCTTTCGTCCTGGTGAGCAGGCCGCCTCAACCATATATTGTGGAAGAATATGGACCCCATATTTAGAAAGGGTGGCTCTAACATTCCCTTTCTCCTTAAGGCCTCAGTTTTTGAAAAGGAACGTTAAAGTAATTGGTTCTCCTGTTGGGGGTCCCTTGTCCTCATTTTTCTTCTTTTTCTTTTAGCAAGGGGATGGAGGGCAGATGGGGTGGTTTAATGGGGGGGGGGAATTTCTTTATTCCTTCTTTTAACTATGACAAGTGTATTTATATTTGATTTGTGTTATTATTAATTGTGTGAATTCTTTGTGGATTTTATTTATAATTAATATTTTTAAAAAATGATCAGAGGTCAATCCACAGGACGTAAAGTGGCCTAGAGCAACACTGGGGACACCCTCCTGCTCCCCACCACCCCAAATATCAATGTGATCCACTATGATCATTGACAAAATCATCGAGGACCCCTTCACCCGGCCAACAGCATCATCCAGCTATTCCCGTCGGGAAAGAGATCCAGGAATTTCAGAGCCAGTACCTCCAGGCCCAGGAACAGCCTCTTCCTCCAGGCAGGGAGAACGTGGAACGATTGATGAGCTGCTCATACAAATACTCCTCCACTCTGCTATTTACTCAACAATATCGAGTAATTTTTCTGGTCGTGCTGCACATGTATCATTTGTCTGTTGTGTGAGGGCTTGGTTGTGTGTTTGCGTATGTTTATCCCAAGAACTCTGTTTTATCAGGTCGTACTTGTGCTATCCAAGGGTAATAAATTTGATCTTGTACTCTGGAGCGGGTGCAGAATAGATTTCCTGGATCGGAGAATGTATCTCATGAAGCAAAGTTGACTGAGTAGGGCTTTTCTCTTCCCCTCCCCCAACCCCGCAAACCTGACTTTATTTACAAATATTTTCCAAAGAGGAAGACCGTTCCGTCTTTTCGCCTCCTCCTGTTGTATCCAGATATTCCCTTCACTACACATTGCTGCATACGTCTCTGTTTACCTTCATTGCCACCACTTTGATACCGTGTGGTTACTGCCCCCCTCTGCTGTTGGAGGAGTTCCCCTTGCTCTCAGCCTCTCAGTGCACGGTTATGGAAGGATTATGATCCATCCCCTTAGTGCCTTCGTGCTGGCTACGCCAAGCCTCCGTGCATCCCTCAGCATGTACCCCTGCAGCCTGGAATGTGCCAGTCGGCAGCGGTCCCTCCCCGACATATCCGCTTGCTGAAAGACTGACAGGACACGTTTACCATAGAACATGAGAGCACAGTACAAGCACTTCAGCCCGCGATGTTGTGCCGACCGATGTATTCATACCAAAATAAAAGTAACTAACCCCTTCCTCCCTCATAACCCTCCATTTTTCTTTCATCCACGTGACTCAGAGCCTCTTAAATACCCCTAAGGTTTCAGCCTTCACCACCACCCCAGTTCTAGGGCTCGTCCCATGTCCATGACCTGGTACACATACACTGCATTCCCTCCCCTTGTCACCCTCCTGCTCCCCCCACCCTGAGCCAGTAGTGAAGGTGGTTTCTGTCCCAACAGGTGTTGCGGAGCTCATCCAGGGAGCAGATCTGGGAGATGAACCTAAACTGCAACGAATTCAGCTTCCCGCAGATCAAAGCACGTCCGTGGGCCAAGGTGAGTGACCGGAGGTGAACCAGAGCTCCAGGGGTGGTTTTGTCCTCTGGGTCCTTCCCTAATACTGTCCCCTGTCACCCACCTGGCCCTTCCCCAAAGCCCTCATCTCCCACCAGGCCTGTCCCCAAACCCCTCCCCCTGCTGAGATCATCCCCAAAATACTGTCAGGCCTGTCAACAAAGCCCCTATTCCCCACTGGGCCCATCCCCAATGCTTCACCCATTGCTTGGACCGTCTCCAGAGCTCCTGTCTCCCACCAGGGCTTTCAACAAGCCCCTGTCCCACAACATGACCAGCCAAAAGTCCCTGTCCCCGTCCCCCACGCCAATTCGCCTGTATCCAGGTCTGTCCTCCCACCAGACCAGTTCCCTCACTGGGACCCTCTCCAATCGATTACCCATCACAACTACCCCACCAAAGTTCTTTAACCTTCCCCTTCCCCCACCCACAGGCCTTGGTATCTGAGCTGCTCCTAGGACCCCTAGACAGTAGAGATGTGGGGAGGGCAGTGGTCCATCTCCTTCCCGTTGACAGTGTCCCATACCTTCACAAAACTAGGGAATCCCCTGACCCTTGGCACACAGATATCTATCCCATCTGAGCCAGTCTTCTCTCTCTCTCTCTCCCCCACCCACCATCCTGGAGAATGTGGCCCAGTTCAGCTAGCTGCTACAGTACACACTGCCCTTCACCTCTTCCCCAGGACTCCTGCTCCCACTTGTCCTTCAACGAGCTGTGTGCCCACAGCCAGGAGCTTCCCCCTCCTAGTTACCCTTGGCCCTGTGGGTGAGTGGGTGGGACATGACAAGGGTTTGTAGGTGGTGGAATTGGGGTAAGAAAGTTTGGGTGAGACCTGGGAAAGAGAACGGTGATCATCCGGCCGGTGTGAGGCATTGAAGACGGAGTCAATGGGCAGTCCCCTGCCGGGTCCATCCCCCAGCATGTCTATCTCCAAAACTGACCCCGCCAGGTCCATCCTCAATATCATCCCCTGCCGGGTCCATCCACAATCCCGTCCCCTGCTGGGTCCAACCCCAAAACCGTCCCCCGCTGAATCTGTCCCCAATACCGTCCCCCGCCGGGTCCATCCCCAATTCTGTGCACGCCGGGTCCATCCAAAATCCCGTCTCCCTCCGAGTCCATCCCCAATCCCACCCCCCGCTGGGTCCATCCCCAATCTTGTCCCCCACTGGGTCCAACCCCAATACCATCCCCCACCTGATCCATCCCAATACCATCCCCCACCGGATCCATTCCCAAACGCATCCCCGCCGGGTCCATCAACATCCCATCTCCTGCTGAGCCAATCCCCAATGCCATTCCCAACTTGGTCTGTCACTAATTCTTTTGCCCGACAGGTCCTCCCACAAACCCACTGGTCTCTCCCCAAAGCCCCTGACCCCCACCAGGTCCATTTCCAAAGCCATTGTCCCCCACCGGCTGGACCCCAAAACTCCTGCCTCCCCACGGGATCTGTCCTGAAGCCCCAGCCCTCATGTGTGTCATGTCTGTCCTCCCACTGGACCGATCCTCTCGATCACCATTCAGAACTACCCCACCCCAATTCCCGAACCTCCCCCTTCCCCCACTGACAGGCCTTGGAACCTGAGCTGCTCCTGGGATCCCCAGATGGTGGAGATGTGGGGAGGGCAGTGGTCCAGTCTCCTTGCCGGTGGCAGTGTCCCAGACCTTCACCGAGCTGGGGAATTCCCTGACCCTTGGCACCGGGACATCTGTCCCATCTGAGCCAGTTCTCTCTCTCCCCCCACCCTGGAGGCTGTGACCCTGTGTAGCTGGCTGCTACAGTACACACTGCCCTTCACCCCTTGCCCCAGGACTCCTGCTCTCACTTGTCCTTCGACAAGCTTTGTGACTACAGGCTGGACCTTCCCCCACCTTGCTACCCTTGGCCCTGTGGGCGAGTGGGTGGGCCATGACGAGGGGGTTGTAGGTGGTGGAATTGGGTAAGAAAATTTGGGTGAGAGCCAGGAGAGACTGGTGATCATCTGGCCAGGGAGAGGCATTAGGGACAGAGTCACTGGGCAGGGGTCAGAGTCTCAGGGAAACAAGGGCACTGGAATTGGAAGCAATCACAGCTCATGGAAAGTAGGAGGAAGAACCCTGGGAATAATTGAGAGTGGCGAGTTTAGTGCCACAGTTAGAAAAACGCTGATAAGGGGCCAGCGAGCCGGGTTCAAATTTGACACTGTCTCTGGGGAGTTGTACATTCTTCCTGTGTCTGCGTGCATTTCCACCAGTTGCTCCTGGTCCTTCCACCATTTAAAACGGGGTTTGTAGGTCATTGGTGTAATTGAGTGGTTGTGGCTCAGAGGCTGAAAGGGCCTGTTCCCGGGCTGCATGTGTCAATCTTAAATCTCCATCTAAAATGATAGTCCTGCCTGTCATGAATTATTTAAGGATTCAACTCAAAAGTGTGGACAAGATAGACAACTCCGAAACCATCCTTTTGGCCCTTCTTTTCTGATGGCCAAGCTGCTTGCAAAGAGTCCATATCCCTCTCATCCTTTTCATTCCACGGACCCATTCAACTCGCATTGCATTGTCAATTTCATGGCCTGTTGGAAGAAGTTATTTCCCTGTCTGGCAGCCTGATTTTGTTCCTCCATATCTCCTTCCTGATGGTAGTGGGTCAAAGATGCTGTGTGCTGGATGTCTGCGGGTCTATTTACAGGCCCCATCCCTGGACAATCAGAGGCCCCTTGTCTCGAAGTCCCATCCATGTGGCCCCTCACTCATCAATCCCTCGTCGGTACACAACTATCCCCTCCTACCTACCTCTACCAGCCCTTAGTAACCTCATGACAGTTCCAGGCACCTGTTATGTCGACCCTTGATGACCTGCGCCAGCTCTAATTTGGACCCTGGCCTCACCTAAACCATTGGAATAACCTGCGCCTTCTACCCTTGAGAGCCTGAGGGAATCTGCACCCTCAGCAGCGTCCTGCTGGTGCACCATCGAATGCCCTCCATCCCCTTCCACGGGTTCCCTGCTGTTATCATGCTCCTGGATGGACCCCACCCTGGAAAAACTACCCATATTTTCACTGATCCCTCTGTACCTCTACATTCCGTCCAGGGGTCAGGGTTGTGCTGTTGGACTGGTGGAGAATAAAACAACAATATCAGGAGACACTGAGCAGTGTAGAGACCCCCAGATCTCCAAGAAGGGGACAGTGCAGAAACCCCCAGCTCCAGGAGACAGGGAGCAGCACAGAGACCCCCCAGTTCTGGGAGACCGGCTGAGTTGTACACAAGTCTGTAAGTGGCTGGACCAGGAAGTATACAAATCTATGTTCCAGGGTAAACTGGAACAAAAGCGAGGAATGCACTTTGGTAAATCAGTCCGCTGTCCTCTTCACAGTCAGATCTGACTACCTGAAGGTGTCAGGGAACTGGCTTGGAGAGGCCGAGGCATGCAACAAAAAAATGGTCAGAGCCGATTGTAAAAGTCCACCAGAAACTGGGTCTGTGGGAATGACATTCCCTCTCAGTAATGGGGAAGAACCTGGTCATCAGGTGCAAGGTGCTCTCGGTACTGCTGCGTGTGATGCAGGCGTGGCCCATCCCACACACCTCTGCCCTGGCTATTACCAGAGCAGTTTCCCTCTTCATGTGGGGGTCCAAAATGGATGGAGTGGGAAGGAGGTCCATGTACATCACCAGACTATGGTGTTATGAGCCCAAAGGATCCCAAAACCCAGCAGCAATAGACATTCACCAGGACGAGTCGTTATTTAAAAATAAGTTGTTTTATTTATCTTTTAAAATGAAAACAGAATCAAACTTTAACTTATCTCTATTAACTTAACTAACCTTAATCCCCTTCTAAGTCTAAGTGCACGTGTATGATGTGTGTGTAAATTTAAGAAAAGTTATTTGGTTCACAGTTCAATCTCACTTCTCATTCTTCTAAGTTCATTGGTTGGAGGCAATTCTGATACTGTGCACAGAATTGAACATGTATAAAGTTCATCAGGCTTTCCCACTTAGGAAAGTTCTGTAGGGTTTGCAGAGAGAGGTTTGTTGTTCCAGGATTTTCACAACTGAGCTACCACCATTAGTTACCTCAATGTGTCGCTGATAAAACTTGGCCCATCAGGGTTCTCCAGATGATAACTTCTTTCTTTCAGGCTAGCACTGTGGTCCTTCCTGTTTCACTTATTCCGAGAGTAACATCAGGCAGCTAGCACTTCCAGCGAGCACCTAGGATTAGGTGGAGGTTAAACATGTGGCTCAAGGGGTGGAGTCAGAGACTGGGTTTCAATTCTTGGACAACTGGGACCTTTTTTGGGGAAGCTGGGACCTATACCATAATGATGGGTGACATCTTAATCTCAGAGGGACCAGACTCCTGGCGGGGGCATTTGCTAGGGCTGTCAGGAGGGGTTTAAACTAGTATGGTTGGGGACAGGGTTTCAAGTTTGGCAGGATGGTAGGGTGAGGGTTAGTAGGATAAGGAAAGAGAAAAGTTTAGATAATTTGAGGGAGGAAAAGCAGGAAGTAGTAAACAGATACTGCAGTGAAAATTGTGAGAATGGTATAGAGGAGGATATGCAGAAGGTAGGATGTTGGAGATCCCTGAGTTGTATTTATTTTAATGTGAGGAGCGTAGTAAGGAAGCTGGATGAGCTAAAGGTGTGGATTGACATGTGGCATTATGATGTGTGGCCATTAGCGAGATATGGTTGAAAGTAGGTTGTGACTGGCAGTTGAATGTTCCAGGATTTCGCTGCTTTAGATGTGACAGAGTTGGTGGATTAAGAGGGGGAGGTGTGGCATTACATGTCAGGGATGATATTACAGCAGTGCTGAGGCAAGATAGACTGGAGGGCTCATCAAGAGAAGCAGTATGGGTAGAGCTGAAAAATAAGAAGGGTGAGGTTATTATTATGGGGATTATTAAAGGCCTCCAAATGGGGAAAGGGAACTAGGAGAGCAAATGTGCAAGGAAATAGGTGGGATATGCAGGTGAAATAGGGTGGTGTTGGTTGGGGATTTCAATTTTCCAAATATTGATTGGGAAATGCAGTCAATAAAAGGGCAGGATGGCTTAGTATTTATGCATTGTGTTCAGGATTGCTTTTTGCAGCAATATGTTGAGATGCTAACTAGAGTGGGAGCAGCGTTTGATCTGTTGTTTGGGAATGCAATGGGGCAGGTGACAGAGGTGAGCGTTAGGGAGAACTTTGGATCCAGTGATCAGGCTTTGCCACTCAGGAAAGTTCCATGGGGTTTGCAGAGAGAGATTTGTTGTTCCAGGATTTTCACAACTGATCTAACACCATTAGTCAGCTCAATGTGTCGCTGATAAAACTTGGCCCATCAGGTTCTCCAGATGATAATATCGTTCTTTCAGGCTAGCACAGTGGTCCTTCCTGTTTCACTTATTCCGAGAGGAACATCAGGCTGCTAGCACTTCCAGCGAGCACCTAGGATTAGGTGGAGGTTAAACATGTGGCTCAAGGGGTGGAGTCAGAGACTGGGTTTCAATTCTTGGACAACTGGGACCTTTTTTGGGGAAGCTGGGACCTATACCATAATGATGGGTGACATCTTAATCTTAGAGGGACCAGTCTCCTGGTGGGAGCATTTGCTAGGGCTGTCAGGAGGAGTTTAAACTAGTATGGTTGGGGACAGGGTTTCAAGTTAGGCAGGACGGTAGGGTGAGGGTTAGTAGGATAAGGAAAGAGACAAGTTTAGATAATTTGAGCGAGGAAAAGCAGGAAGTAGTAAACAGATACTGCAGTGAAAATTGTGAGAATGGTAGATAGGAGGATATGCAGAAGGTAGGATGTAGGAGATCCCTGAGTTGTATTTATTTTAATGCGAGGATTAATGTGGATTGACATGTGGCATTATGATGTGTGGCCATTAGCGAGACATGGTTGAAAGAAGGTTGTGACTGGCAGTTGAATGTTCCACGATTTTGCTGCTTCAGATGTGACAGAGTTGGTGGATTAAGAGGGGGAGGTGTGGCATTACATGTCAGGGAGGATATTACAGCAGTGCTGAGGCAAGATAGACTGGAGGGCTCGTCAAGAGAGGCAGAAAAATAAGAAGGGTGAGGTTATTATTATGGGGGTATATTATAAGCCTCCAAATGGGGAAAGGAAACGAGGAGAGCAAATGTGCAAGGAAATAGGTGGGATATGCAGGTGAAATAGGGTGGTGTTGGTTGGGGATTTCAATTTTCCAAATATTGATTGGGAAATGCAGTCAGTGAAAGGGCAGGATGGCTTAGTATTTATGCATTGTGTTCAGGATTGCTTTTTGCAGCAATATGTTGAGATGCTAACTAGAGTGGGAGCAGCGTTTGATCTGTTGTTTGGGAATGCAATGGGGCAGGTGACAGAGGTGAGCGTTAGGGAGAACTTCGGATCCAGTGATCATTTTGACATACTCTTAAGAACTTGAAGAGGGAAATTAGAAAGGGAAAAAGAAGGGATGAGGTGTCCATAGCTAATAAGGCGAAGGTGAATCCTCAGGGTTTGTTCAGATATGTGAACAGTAAACGGAGGGTTAAACATAGAATAGGTCGACTGGATGATGGGACCGGAAACTATGTCAGGAACCGTATGAGATGGAGAAATATTGAACAATTTGTTCTCGTCTGTATTCACGAGGGAAACGGACATTGGGCAATACAAGATAAGAGAGGCAAAGGGGTTAGTTATGGAAAGGATAAGGATTAGTAAAGTGAGAGGTTTGGAGCTTCTTGGGTCAATTAAGCTGGATAAGTCTCCTGGTGCTGATGGGATTTTTCCCAGGACTTTAAGGGAGGTCAGGGAACAAATAGCGGGGGCACTGACAGCAATTTTTCAAAGATCACTGGAGGAGGGTGTGGTGCCGTGGGATTGGAGGGTTGCAAATATAGTTCTATTGTTCAAAAAAGGCAGTAGGTGGAGTCCAAGTAATTATCGGCCAGTAAGTTTGACTTCCGAGTGGGGAAGATTATGGATGGTATACTTCGAGATAGTATGTACAAATATCTGGATAGGCAGGGATAGATCATGGGCACCCAGCATGGGTTTTTGAAAGAAAAGTCATGTTTGATGAATCTTGTTGAATTTTTTTGAAGAGTTGACAAGAAAAGTGGATGAAGGTCGGGTGGTTGATGAGATCTATTTGAATTTTAGTAAGGCTTTTGATAAGGTGCTGCATGTAAGGTTATTTAGGAAGGTTCAGTCATCAGGGATTAATAGATAGTGGGATGGGTTCAGAAGTGGCTAGGACATAGACAGCAGAGAGTCATGGTGGACAACTATATGACATGTTGGAAGCCTGTGACAAGTGGAGTGCCTCAGGGATCGATGCTGGGTCCCTTGTTGTTTATCATTAATATTAATGATTTAGAGGAGGGTGTGGTTAACTGGGTAAGCAAATATGCAGACGATACGAAAATAGGGGGAGAGGTGGACAGTGAGGTAGATTTTCTTGTTTGGAAAAGATGGCAGATGGAATTTAATGTTGACAAGTGTGAGGTGCTGCATTCTGGAAAAAAAAAAAATAGAACATATGCAGTTAAAGGGAGGGGGTAGAGGAATGAAGAGGAACAGAGGGATCTTGGAGTTATGGTACAGAGTTCACTGAAGGTGGGTTCCCAGGTAGACAGGGTGGTTAAGAAGGCAAATGACATGCTGGCCTTCATAAATCATAGCATAGGCTAGAGTGCAGCTGTTTAAGGCATGAGGGAGGCCATGTTTGGAGAATTGTGTTCCGTTCTGGTCTCCAAATCATAGGAAGAATATAGATAAGGTGGAGAAGGTGCAGAGATTTATAAGAATGTTGCCTGGCTTCTTTCTTCTTTGGCTTGGCTTCGCGGACGAAGATTTATGGAGGGGGTAAAAAGTCCACGTCAGCTGCAGGCTCGTTTGTGGCTGACAAGTCCGATGCGGGACAGGCAGACACGATTGCAGCGGTTGCAAGGGAAAATTGGTTGGTTGGGGTTGGGTGTTGGGTTTTTCCTCCTTTGCCTTTTGTCAGTGAGGTGGGCTCTGCGGTCTTCTTCAAAGGAGGTTGCTGCCCGCCAAACTGTGAGGCGCCAAGATGCACGGTTTGAGGCGTTATCAGCCCACTGGCGGTGGTCAATGTGGCAGGCACCAAGAGATTTCTTTAGGCAGTCCTTGTACCTTTTCTTTGGTGCACCTCTTTCACGGTGGCCAGTGGAGAACTCGCCATATAACACGATCTTGGGAAGGCGATGGTCCTCCATTCTGGAGACGTGACCCATCCAGCGCAGCTGGATCTTCAGCAGCGTGGACTCGATGCTGTCGACCTCTGCCATCTCGAGTACTTCGACGTTAGGGGTGTAAGCGCTCCAATGGATGTTGAGGATGGAGCGGAGACAACGCTGGTGGAAGCGTTCTAGGATCCGTAGGTGGTGCCGGTAGAGGACCCATGATTCGGAGCCGAACAGGAGTGTGGTTATGACAACGGCTCTGTATACGCTTATCTTTGTGAGGCTGTTGTGAGAATGTTGCCTGGCTTACAGCATCTGGATTACAGGGAGAGATTAAGGAGACTGGGACTTTATTCATTGGGACGTAGACGAATGAGGGGACAATATAGCTATTTAAAATTATGAAAGGAATAGATAGACGAGACATAGACAGACACTTTCCCGTGAGGGAAGGGAAGGTTGGAACAAGAGGCCATGAGTTAATGGTAAGGAGGCAAAACTTCTGGAGAAATTTTAGAGGATGCTTCTTCACTCAGAGAGTGGAGGCAGAATGGAATGATCTTCCGAATGAGATAGTTGCGGCAGGGTCCCTTCTGTCATTTAAGAGAAGGTTGGATGTGTACATGGAGGTGAGGGGGTTGGAGGGATATTGGCGGAAATCAGGAGGATTGAGCTAGTGGAGTTGTTCTAGTGAACCGGTGCGGTCTCAAAAGGCTGACATGGCCTGTTTCTGCTCTGTAAATGGTTATATGGTTGCATGGTGCCACAGTTTTCATTTCAATGTCCCATCTCTCGTTACACAACTCTCTGCTCTCCACGTTCATGCTGCACATTTCTTCACTGCTGTTATGGCTGGACTCAGAAAATGTTTTTGATATTTATTCAACTTCAGTTTTGTATCTGCTTCATATCTCTGACCAAGCACAAATATTCTCACATCCTTTTGTATTTTAATCTTCATAATTTGTCCTAATAATAGACTGAAATCCTTCCACTTTTACACAGGTCCAAACCGAAAGGAAAGAAAAGTCTCAATCACCTGATTACATTGAAAACATTTCTCAGAATAATTGGAGATAGTCCATTTAATTTATATGTAGTATAGCAGAATTGATGTGGAGATTTTTATTTTTATATCTGGCATTAATCATATTTGTAACACTCTTGACACAATCCTGACACTATTTCTTCTTGAATTTGTATATTTCAATCTTCACACCACTCTGAACAGCTTCTTTCTGAAATCGTCACATCCAAGCCCGACTCCCATCTTTCTCCTGACCTCTGCTATCCTAGTTTTGGATTTTCTCTCTGGAGAGCATCATACATTTCATTGATAACTTTGGGTGTATTTCCCATCCAACTCTTTGTTCCATTTCACTAATTTTAGGTGGCGTCAATGTTGGTCCCTATCTTTCTCATAAGAACGATCTAAGCGGGAGAAAACAGAAGGTCCCACTTGCCTCTCCATATTTGTGTTTAATTGTTTGAAGAATTTCTTCCATGTAGCGTCTTCAAAATATCTTATACTCTGTCATAACATAAATTTAATATTCTATTGCCTCTGTTCATAGGCAATAACACATTTTGACATACTTTGCTTCCCCTCCTCCATTGTTGTCACATTCGTGTGGGTCCCACAGATTAAGAACCAGATCAAAGCGGAGGTACAAAGCACACATTTATTTCGGGGATGGAAACAGGACAACAGGGTTGATATGTTAGGCAAGCCTCTACACTTCTAATTAGGACGGAGAAACCGACAGAGACGGGGAAATTACATGAACATACACATTCAACATTCAGGATCAAGGTGATAAAAGGTGAGAAGGAATGCAGTGGTCATTGGGTCTCCATTGTCAGAGGTACAGACAAGAGATTCTGTGAGCCAGATAGGTATACCCACATGGCGTGCTGCCTCCCTGGTGCAAGGGTACAGGAATATCTCAAATCGGGTCCAGAGTATTCTGAAAGGAGACTGTGAGCAGCCTGATGTCTTGGTATATGCCTCATTGGGTACCAATGAGATAGATAAAAAGAGGGAGGAGGTACTAAAAAAGGATTACAGCGAGCTGGGACAGAAGCTAAAAAAAAGGACCGCCAGGGTGGTGATCTCTGGATTGCTACCTGTGCCAAGTGCAACTGAGGACAAAAATGGAAGGTTAAGACAAATAAATGTGTGGCTGAGGGGCTGGTGTAAAAGACAGGGTTTTGGCTTCTTGGATCATTGGGATCTCTTTTGGGGAAGTCATGACCTTTACAAGAAGGATGGGTAACACCTAGACCCAAAAGGGGTCAATATATTGGCAGCTAGGTTTGGTACAGCTGTCGGATGCGGTTTAAACTAATTTGGCAGGGGGATGGGAACCTGTATGATAGGGCAAAGGACAGGAAAGATAAAATAGGAAAAGTTAGGTTGGGCAGCGAAAGTAAAAAAATCAGAAAGAGCAGGGAAGGTAAAAAAAGCAAATTTGAAGGCTTTATATCTTAAGCATTCGGAACAAGGTAGATGAATTGGCTGTGGACATTGAGACAAACAAATACAATTTGATTGGGATTCCAGAAACATGGCTGCAAGGTGGGTAAGCCTGGAAACTTAACATCCCGGGGAATATGATATTTAGGAGGGATCGGCAAGAAAGAAAAGGGGGGTGGGGTAGCATTGATGGTGAGAGAAGGGACCGACACGATTGACAGAAAGGATATTAACTCGGAAGATACCGAATCTATATGGGTAGAACTGAGGAATAGCAAGGGGCGGAAAACGTTAGTGGGAGTGGTATATAGGCCTCCAAATAGTAATGTAGAGGTGAGGGAAGGCATAAAAAGAGAAATTAGATAAGGGAACAGCTGTCGGAGACTTTAATTTACATATTGATTGGACAAGCCAAATTTGTTAAAATACTGAGGAGGAGGAGTTCCTTGAATGTTTACGGGACGGTTATCTAGACCAATATGTCGAGGAACCAACTCGGGAGCAGGCCATTTTAGACTGGGTATTACGCAATGAAAAGGGGCTAATCAGCAATCTTGTTGTACGAGGTCCTTTGGGTAGGAGCGATCACAATATGATCGAATTCTCACTCGACATGGAGAGTGAAGAAATTAAAACCGAGACTAAGGTCCTGAACTTAAATAAAGGGAATTATGATGGTATGTGATGGGAGTTGAGTAAGATTGATTGGGTGGTGTTTATGGTGGGGGGGGGGGTTGACGTTGGATAGACAATGGAAAGCATTCACAGATCTAATGGAAGAATTGCAGAAATCGTTTAACCAGTTTGGCATAAAAATAAACCAAAAAAGGTGACTCAACCGTGTATAACAAGGGAAATTATAGACAGCATTAGGTCCAAAGAGAGAGAATATCAATTGGCCAAAGAAGTACCAAATCCGAAGTCTGGGAACAGTTCAAGATGCAGCAAAGGAGGAGAAAGGGATTAATCAAGAGGGTAAAAATAAATTACGAGAGTAAGCTTGCGGCAAACATAAAAACCAACTGCAAAAGCTTTTATAGATATGTCAAGAGGAAAAGATTGGTGAAATCCAGAGTAGGTCCTGTTAGAAATAGAAGTACCTTTAAAGAAATTGCTCGAGACAAATATTGAGAACAAAGAACATTTATTACAACAACAATGCAAAGTTGGGTGCTTCCCCTTACCCTGGGAATACACACACACACTGGGGCTCACCCAACATTTATACAGTAAATTTCAGTATCAGAATACCCTCCCCCTTACATTCTTCTGCCCCCTGGATGGGTTTGGCAGAGCCAATCCTTCCTGCCTACATGCAGTTTCAGTATACTTGGAGGACCATGGGGTATCCTGTCGGTGTCTTCTTATGCCATTATTCCCATTGTACTTATTCACATCATAGCCCTTGTCCCCATTCACACCTTCCCGACTCCCAGGGCTTCAGTCCCTTCATCTGCAGGGTTCGTTAATCTTGTCTAGGGTTTACTAGTTAAATATGCATACTTGAAAAATCTGTTGTATGGCTTACTAATTATAGATGTATAACTTGCTAATACTGTCTACGGTCTTCTAATTATTTATGCAAGCCTTGCTAATTCTATCTGGGGCTTGGCGACCCTTATCTCGTTCAGACTAACTCTACTTCTATTCTCAATTGTCTGTCCTTCTCTCCTTCATTCAGTGAACTTGCTGGTGTAAGAGATTCTTATCTTACTCAGACAGTGTCGGCTTCCTGCCTTCTAATATCCATGTCTCATGTTGTTTGCACTGGCTTCATTCATTTACTTATGTATCAATTTTATTTTCTTCATTTCTTCATGTTCATATTACAATGTCAGTTTTTCTCATCTCTCACAATCCTCACTTTTCTTTTAGATCAGTAATACTGATCTCACACAATGATCAGTGTTACTGATCTCAGTGTTACTGGTCTCTCACAATCCTCCGTTTTCTTTTAGATCAGTATTACTGATGCGGTAAAGTGGAACTTGTCGGTTTTCCCAGCTGGTAAATAAACGGATAGCAGTTTCTATGTCCTCAGAAAGATGTTGGGAATTGTACATCCTTTGGGTGTAAGTGTTCTGACGAAAGGGTTGATGAGTTAAACGATGTGTACCAGTCTGTATGTAGGGAAGCAGTAAGATGGTGAGAGTAATGAGTCCAGCTGTTAAAAGGGTTGCGAGTATCAGATTCCAGTAACCGGTGAAAAGTCCAGTCGATCCTGCAGAGGACCGAGGTGGCAAAGTCTGTCCCTGGGCATGGGAAGTTTTTTGACGTCCTGAAGAAGTGTTCTTAACCGCCTGCCCGTTGTGAGTAGTGTCTTTAAGGAGTCTTTCACAAGTGCTGCGTTCAGCAGCGAAGCTGTAATCGAGAGGCAGGCGGTGTTGTTGAAGTGTGTCTGGTAAACGTTGTTTATCTTCAGCCCGTAACCTCAGGGCCATTGTGTTGTGTTGGATGATAATGCCCAAGGCTGCATGGAGTCTGATTAGATGTTTCAGGTGGCAAGGAGCGTTAGCGATCTGTAGCCGCTGTTGCCGTTTATAACTGGAACTTCCCTTAACGATGCAGTAGTAAGGATTGTAAATGCCGGCGGAACCCAAAGGATGTTTGAGAAAAGACCAGTCTGGGGAGGATTGTGCATTACGATTAGAGATGTGTTTAACAGTCTGAGTAGAATTGAAGTTGTGAGTCGAAGCCTGTCTGTGTACATTAGCAAACGTCTTCTCTCTCTTTCTCTGACAGGTGCATTGGTTACTAACATTCAGTGTGTCTGTGTCATATCGCTCTCTTTGTGCTACAGGTTTAGAACTCATACCTTTAATATCTATGTGGGAAGTTAAGTGACGGTCTCTACAGCTGTTCTGGTCCCCTGGTCCGTATTGGAATCCCTTATTAAAATATATCTTACTATGGCTAAAAACTAAATCTACACCTTGTCTAAACTCTAAAGGAAAAAAATTGTGACCTCTGCTGCCCCTATTCCAGGAGGACTTAATACATTGTGAGTAATTAAGTGATGTCCCAGAAATGGAGAAGCAACAATTAAACAATACAATAAAGAATAAAAACAACATTACGGCACTTTTTCACGGCGTAGTGTAAGTTTCAGGTCAGAAGGATGAGGCACTGCACGCCAGGTGGAGGGTTGAGTTTGAGTGTCTTGATCCTGTGGTTTGGTAGCTGGTTTAATCCGTTGGATGTGGGTCCAGCCTTTTTCTCTTGTTCGCACGGCAGCGTCTGAAATCAAAAGGACACAGTAGGGACTATCCCAGGCAGGTTTCAGTTGGTTATCTTGCCATGCTTTGACATAAACCCAATCACCAGGTTTAATAGAATGGATAGGAAATTCCAGGGGTGGAGTTTGGGCTAATAATCCCTTCTGTTTCAGGTCATGTATAGAAGTAGAAAGACCCTGTAGAAATTTTGAAATGTATTGATCATTAGCCTCAGGGATAGGGGTATCAGTGTGGAATCCCATAAATGGAAGTCCAAACATCATTTCGTATGGTGAGACTGCAAGGTCTTTACGAGGGGCTGTGCGAATTCTAAGCAGGGCTAATGGTAAAGATTTAATCCAGGAGAGGCCAGTCTCTTCATGAAGTCGAGTGAGTTGATTTTTCAAAGTTTGATTCATTCTTTCAACTCGACCTGAAGTTTGGGGGTGCCATGGGGTATGTAGTTGCCAGTCTATTCCCAGTTTCTTGCAGACACCCTGGAGAACCTAAGAGGTAAAATGTGTTCCTCGGTCTGAATCAATGGTTTGAATCAGACCATATCTTGGAATCACAGATTCAATAAGTATTCCGATTACAGTGATAGCTCGATCATTCGGGGTGGGGAAAGCTTCAACCCATCGTGTAAAATGATCTACCATGACTAGAATGTATTTGTAAATACCAATTTTAGGAAGTTCTGTAAAGTCAACTTGTATGCGTTGAAACGGGCGAACTGCTATGTCGCGACCGCCAGGCTGCATAGATTTTTTATTGATTCTCTGACAGATCGGACAGCTGCGAGTAGTAAGTTTAGCAATTGTATATATACCGGAGCAGTATGAAGATCGTTGAAAGGCATCAACAAGCGCCTGAGTTCCCCAATGTGTCTGTTGGTGTAGCTGATCTACCACTTGGCGGGCTAATGCTTTGTTAAGGACTTGACGTCCGTCTGCTGTCCACCACAACCCGTCGGCAGTTTGGCGAAATCCCTGATCTTTCATTGAGACCTCTTCTTCCCGTGAAAAGATGGGTTTTTTTTAAATCTCTAGTGGTGTGGGCAGTAATAGGTGGATGTGAATCTTTTCCGCAAGTTCAGCCTGTTTGGCAGCTGCATCAGCTTGTCTGTTGCCGTTCGCTTCAGGACTGTCACCACTTTGATGTCCTCGGACATGTACTACGGCTATTTCAGTCGGGAGAGTCAGAAAATCTAGGGATTGGACAATTAACTGTTCATGGGCTAACTTCTGTCCTTTACCAGTTATCATTCCCCGTTCTTTCCAGATCTTCCCAAAGGTGTGGACTACACCAAAAGTGTACTTAGAGTCAGTGGAGATAGTGTCTATTTTGTTCTCTAAGCCGTGGAGTGCTCTACATAGGGCGTATAATTCACGGGATTGTGCTGACCAATGACCAGGGAGTCGACCGGCTTCAATCACTAGTCCTTGCTTCCCATCCACTACACTGTACCCATTATAGCGAGTTCCTGCAATGCATCGTGAAGAGCCGTCAATAAACCACCTTTCACCTTCTTTTAAAGGGACATCAGTTAGATCTTCCCTAATTTTGGTTTGTAGATCTATGACTTCTAAGCACTCATGTTCTAATTCATTTGTGGAATTGTCCGAATTTGGAGCAACGAGGAAGGCTGCTGGGTTAAGGGCTTTAGTCGTGAGCAAGGTCAAATCATCCCTATCCATTAGGATCGTTTCATATTTTAAAATTCTAGGGTCCGTGAGCCATCTCCCAGCACGTTGTAAGAGAATATTGCGGACTGTGTGAGGGGTGTGAACTATCATAGGGGCGCCGAAAGTAATTTTCCTTCCTTCCTCAACTAAAACAGCAGTGGCTGCGATGGCTTGTACACATTCTGGCCAGCCACGACAAACGGGGTCTAAAATCTTTGATAGAAAAACCACTGGTTGTCTATAGCCTGCCCTGTCCTGGGTTAGTACTCCGGTGGCTACACCTCCTTTGGCATTAGTATATAAATCAAAAGGCTTATTTAAGTCGGGTAGTGCCAAGACTGGGGCACGCGTAAGGCTATGTTTAACGAAGTCAAAATCTTTAATCTCATCATCTGTCCAGACTAGAGCTTCGGTCTCTATAATCGTGAGTTTATCGTAAAGAAATTTGACAAGGCTAGAATAATTTTCCATCCAGATTCTACAGAATCCCACTAAGCCAAGGAATTTCCTAAGTTCCTTGGCATTTTTGGGAGGGGGAATCTGCAGAATACCACGTATCCTCTCTGGACTTATTTTCCTAGTTCCCTGACTTACCAGATGACCTAAGTATTTAACTTCTGATTGAACAAATTGTAATTTGGATTCGCTCACTCTAAGATCTTTTTTTTCTAAAAAATTTAAAAGTGCAACAGTAAATTCTTTAGCCAATTCATATATTCTTCCAGTAATTAACAAGTCGTCTACGTATTGTATTAGCTGACAATTGTCTCTTCGAGGAGCCTCATCTAGTATCTGTTCCAGGACCTGACCGAATAAATTTGGAGATTCTGTAAAGCCCTGAGGAAGGACAGTCCACCGGTATTGATTTTTACGTCCAGTAAAAGGGTTTTCCCATTCAAAGGCAAACATGTCTCTGCTTTCTGTTGCTAACGGACAGGTCCAGAAAGCATCTTTGAGGTCAATCACACTAAACCATTTACTATGGGGATCGATTTTACTCATGATCGTATAGGGATTAGGTACAACAGGGTGACGGGTGAGAATGATTTTGTTCAACTCCCTTAAGTCCTGTACTAATCGATAGGTACCGTCTGGTTTCTGGACAGGTAAAATCGGGGTATTAAAGGGTGACATACAAGGTTCGAGTATACCATCTTTAAGCAGCTGGTCAATTACGGGCTGCAGACCTTTGCGGCCAGCCATAGGAATTGGGTATTGTTTTCTTCTAATTGTTTGTTGCGAGTCTTTTAAAGTAACTTGGAGGGGAGGAATGTCTAAAACTCCTCTATTGCCTTTTTCTGACCATACTCTTGGATTGATAAGTTCTCGATCTTCCTCGCTTAAAATATAAAATTGAACCCCAATGCCTGATTCTAGTGGTCTGGTACCGATAGCCAATTGGTGCTGTAAGTCTCGTCCTAATAAGCATACTCCAGCCTGGGGAAGTAGTAGAAGATCCTCTACTATTACCTTATTTCCCATTTGGATTCTGACCTCTCTTAATACAGGGACTGTGAAGTCTCTTCCTCCCACCCCCGAAACTATCATTGTCCCTTCTATTTTAACCCCCTTTGGTTGGTGTAAAATACTAGATCGGGCTGCTCCAGAATCAACTAAAAATATCATGTTGTCACTGTGGGGTCCTATGCATAAATTAACTAATGGTTCTCCGTGCAGCCCCACAGTGTGTATTGACTGAGAACCGTGACCCCCCTATTCATAATCTGCTTCCATCGGGGCATAGGATCGTGTGTCCCTGGCTCGCAGTGGGCAATCCTTTTTAAAGTGTCCTTCCTTTTTACAATGGAAACAGACAAATGTTCCCATTTCCCAATCTCTACCTGGGTTTCTAAGGTGCCCCGGGAAGGGTCTTCATCCCCGGAATCCTCCTCTACTCCTCCATCCACTGGGGTCTGCACTTCCCCACCCGTGGCTTCCCTCACCGCATACAGGAGCTGGCACACAGTCCCTATCCTTTTTATGTCGCTCATCTACTACCTCTCTGACTGCTTGGATTAATGTTTTTGCCTTCCCTATTTGCTTATCTTCAGACCTCTGGACAAATGCTTTCTGTGCAATCTGTAGTAGCTGGGTAATTCCTTGCTCATGCCAGTTTTCTGTTTTTTGTAATTTTCTTCTAATGTCTGGGGCTGAGTTGGTAACAAAACCAGTTAGTACCAATTGTTGCCCTGCTGGGGATTCTATGTCGAGACCCCCATATTGCTGTATTGCCGTGCGCAATCTATTCAGAAATGCGGAGGGGGTCTCGTCGGGACCTTGGGGAACCTCAAAGGCTTTCTTGAAATTCTGTCTCTTTGGGACAGATTCCTTGATTCCTCTTATCAAATTAACCCTGTACTCTTCCATCAATACCCGACCGTCATTGGTATTTTTATCCCAATTAGGTCTTGCCAAGGGGAATTTAGTTTCTCCGGGTACCGCATCTAGTCCCCCTTGGTGATCCCTATCGCAGACTTTAATCCCTGCCTGGCGGATCATTCCACGCTCATCCAAAGTAAACAGGGTCCTAAAGATAGATGTTAACTCCTCCCAAGTATATAGATTTGGTCCCAAAAATTGGTCTAACTGTTCGGCACATCCCTGGGGATCTTCTATCAGGGAAGTGAGTTCTTTCTTAAAGTTACGCACTTCAGTACTGGTCAGGGGCACATTTACGAAACCGAGACCCTCTCCTACGGGAACTTCCCGCAGGGGTCGCATCCAGTTGGTTTCTGGCTTATTAGGTCTGGGTTCCTGCCCCCTGGGAGATGGATTGGGGGGCTCTGCCCTTTCTTCCTGAAGAGTCTCACACTGTTCTGAATTAAAGTTTCCTCTCTCTCCTGTCAACGGGGGTGGTAATCGAGTGCTTTGTGAGCGAGTCATCATACCACTCCTGCTCTCTTCTTTCTTCTCTAGTGATGGGGGAGGTGGGGAAGGTGCAGAAGGGTAGGTTATAGGAGGGGGAGGAAAGATAGGAGCCGGCATAGGAGGAACATAAGGTGGAGGGAGGGAATGTAGCACATCCCACCCTTGTGTTTCAGGGACAAAAGGTTCCTCCTCTCTCTTGTCCCTGTACTCTTTTTCTTTCAAAACCAATTGATCACACGATCCCCTAAGCCAGCAGGCTGCATATTCCTTGCTCTCTAGGTTCTCTCTCTGGTTTTGATAGAGCCAGATGTTCAAAGCTTGACACATCCAGTCATCCTCGGATCCGAGTTTTGGCCAGTACACGGAGCTCCCTTTTATCGGGTATTTAACCCAGTCCCTACAACAATACCTGACCATGGTCAGTTTGTCCTTTCCACGGGTCCTTCCCGTGCCCCAGTCAGATAACATCAACCCAAGCGGGCTGTGTGTAGTTATCTGATCCTCACATCCTTTACCAGGACTCTCTTCCTTGCTACCCATATTTCCCATACTGATAGGCAAGTAAAATTCCTCTTACCGGGTTCCAGTAGCAAGGCTCTAGCGCGCTTCCTTAACGTTCTTCCGTCGTTTGTTCTCAATGCCTCTTCTCGGATATCACTCGCTTCTTCCACTGACCAGCCATCCGTCGTCCGTGAGTCCAGCTGAATCAGCCGGGATGCACCTACTCTCGTCGTCGGGCACTCTGTCAGTGGAGGGAGTGTTATCCTGGACGAGCCCCCATTTGTTAGAAATAGAAGTACCTTTAAAGAAATTGCTCGAGACAAATATTGAGAACAAAGAACATTTATTACAACAACAATGCAAAGTTGGGTGCTTCCCCTTACCCTGGGAATACACACATACACTGGGGCTCACCCAACTTTTATACAGTAAATTTCAGTATCAGAATACCCTCCCCCTTACATTCTTCTGCCCCCTGGATGGGTTTGGCAGAGGCAATCCTTCCTACCTACGTGCAGTTTCAGTATACTTGGAGGACCAGGGGGTATCCTGTCGGTGTCTTCTTTTGCCATTATTCCCATTGTCCTTATTCACATCCTAGCCCTTGTCCCCATTCACACCTTCCCGACTCTCAGGGCTACAGTCCCTTCATCTGCAGGGTTCGTTAATCTTGTCTAGGGTTTACTAGTTAAATACGCATACTTGAAAAATCTGTTGTATGGCTTACTAATTATATATGTATAACTTGCTAATACTGTCTAAGGTCTTCTAATTATTTATGCAAGCCTTGCTAATTCTATCTGGGGCTTGGCGACCCTTATCTCGTTCAGACTAACTCTACTTCTATTCTCAATTGTCTGTCCTTCTCTCCTTCATTCAGTGAACTTGCTGGTGTAGGAGATTCTTATCTTACTCAGACAGTGTCAGCTTCCTGCCTTCCAATATCCATGTCTCATGTTGTTTGCACTGGCTTCATTCATTTACTTATGTATCAATTTTATTTTCTTCATTTCTTCATGTTCATATTGCAATGTCAGTTTTTCTAATCTCTCACAGTCCCTTGCGGTCAGAATCAGGGGAATATATAATGGGGAATAAGGAAATGGCAGACCAATTAAATTCTTACTTTAGTTCTGTTTTCACAAGAGAGGATACAAATAACCTCCCAAGGATGTTGGGAAACATAGAGACTAATGTAAGGGAGGAGGTGAATGAAATCAGTATCTCTAAGGACATGGTCTTGGGGAAATTGAAGGGATTGAAGGCTGATAAATCCCAAGGGCCTGATAATCTACATCCTAGTGTACTTAAGGAAGTGGACATTCTGAATTATTTTCCAGAACTCAATAGACTCAGGATCAGTGCCCATGGATTGGAGGGTAGCTAATGTTACCCCACTATTTAAAAAGGGGGGTAGAGAAAAAGCGGGGAATTATAGGCCGGTGAGGCTTACATCAGTAGTGGGCAAAATGATGGAATCCATTATTAAGGATGTAATAGCGGAGCCTATGACTAGCAGAGAAGGGATCGGACAGAGTCAACATGGATTTACAAAAGGAAAATCGTGCTTGACAAATGTATTGGAATTCTTTGAGATGGTAACAGGTAATATAGATGGGGGAGAGCCAGTGGATGTGGTGTACCTGGACTTCCGAAAGGCCTTCGATAAGGTCCCACATAAATGTCTGGCATGCAAAATCAAGGCTCATGGGATTAGGGGCAAGGTATTGATGTGGATTGAGAACTGGCTGGCAGATAGAAGACAGAGAGTTGGGATAAATGGCTCGTTTTCTGAGTGGCAGGCGGTGACCAGTGGGGTGCCACAGGGATCTGTATTGGGACCCCAACTGTTCACAATTTACTTTAATGATCTAGATGAGGGGATTGGATGTAATATCTCCAAATTTGCAGACGACACTAAGCTAGTGTGCACTGAAGAGGGGGTCAGGAAGCTCCAGTGTGATTTGGATAAATTGGGGGACTGGGCAGATACAGGCAAATGCACTACAATGTGGATAAATGTGAGGTTATCCACTTTGGTAATACAAACCAGAGGGCAGATTACTATTTGAATGGCAATAGATTGGGAGATGGGGAAGTGCAGAGAGACCTAGGGGGTTCTTGAGCACCAGTCACTGAAGGTGAGCATGCAGGTACAGCAGGCGGTTAAAAAGGCAAATGGTATGTTGGCCTTCATATCAAGAGGGTTTGAGTATATGAATAAGGATATCTTACTGCAGCTGTACAGAGCCTTGGTGAGACAACACCTGGAGTATTGTGTGCAGTTTTGGTCACCTTATCTGAGGAAGGATGTTCTTGCAATGGAGGGAGTGCAGAGGCGATTCACCAGGCTGATAACTGGAATGGCAGGAATGACTTATGAGGAAAGATTGCGCAAATTGGGATTGAACTCACTGGAGTTGAGAAGATTGAGAGGGGATCTCATAGAGACATATAAAATTCTGGCAGGACTGGACAGAATGGATGCGGAAGGAATGTTTCAAATGGTGGGGGAGTCCAGAACCCGGGGCCATGGTTCGAGGATAATAGGCAAACCATTTATGACTGAGATGAGGAGGAATTTATTTACCAAGAGGGTGGTGAATCTGTGGAATTCATTGCCACAGAGGGCAGTAGAGGCAGGTTCATTGAATATATTTAAGAGGGAATTAGATATATTTCTTCAGTATAAGGGAATTAGGGGTTACGGAGAGAAGGCGGGGACGGGGTACTGCACTTTAAGATCAGCCATGATCTCTTTGGATGGCGGAGCGGGCTCGAAGGGTCGAATGACCCACTCCTGCTCCTATCTTCTATGTATCTATGTAAGCTATATGGGGAAAACACCACTGTCAAGTCTTCTGCCTTAAAGGAGTAATTATATTCAAATGGGTAGTAGATCAAGAGATGGAAACAGTGAAATCAGACAGAGGTGAGTGGCTGCTTAAATTAGAAACATTCGTGTTCATGCTGTAGAGTTTAAGGCTACCCAGGAGGAATATAATGTGTTTTCTTTAAGATTGTTTGCCCTCATCCTGGCGAAGGATGGGGCCAACAGACATGTTGCTGGAAGGGTTCGAGAATTGATATGGTAGGTCACAGGAAGCTCAAGTTTAGATCCACGGAGCACATGTATTTAGCAAAATGGCCACCCAGTCTGTATTTGGTCTTGCTGATATTGAGGTCAGCTGAGTCTACCAAATGTATTAGATTAGGTTGGATTGGATGCATGTGAAACACTGCCTCACCTGGAAGGCCTGATTGTGGCCTTGGATGGAGGTGAGAGGAGATGTAGGGACAAGTTTGGCAATTTCTGCAGTTCCAATGGGGAGTGCATCAGGTGGTGGTGGGTGGAGAGGGAAGTGCCTTCGAGGGAGTCACAGAAAGACGTGCACCTATGAAAAAAGGATATGAGTGGAGCGGGTTAGATGTAGCAGGTTAGAGGATGGTGCTGATGTTGGAAGTGTCCAAGGATAACGTGTCAGATGTGGCAGCTGATGGGTGGTAAGTGAGAAATCTGCGGGATTCTGTCCGTGTTTTGCCAGAAAGGAGATGGGGTAAAGGCAGAAAGATAATTGGAGATATGGTTGCAGGCTTTATCAATGAATGTATGGGGGAATCGGCAATTATTGAAGAAATAAGACATTTTGGGTATCCAGGTATGAAGACCTAAACTTGGGGTTGTTACAGGCCCAGAGGACCCCAAAACCTAGCAGCAATAGAAAATCACCAAGACAAACGGATACTTCAACAAATGTCTTTTTAATTTCCTTGAAACAAAAAAACAGGATGAAACTTTAAACTATCACTATTAATGTAACTGCCTAACATTAACCCTTTCTAATTCTAAGCACAGGTGTATTTAATGTGTATAAAGTTCTTTGACACTCCTACAAGTTCACCGGTATCTATCAATTCTTATACTGTGCACAGAATTCAACATTTATGACTTTTCACCAAGCTCTGGTGCTTAAAAGTAAATGTTTACCCTCCACGAAGGCTCTTGTTGGTTTCAGAGAGGGATTTCTTGCTCATTGGACACACAAAAACTGATTCCCTCTGATCAGCCACTTTGGTGTCTTGCCAAAGAAACTTTCACCATCAGAGTTTTCCAAATGATAACCTCCTCTGCAGGTCACCATTGAGTTCCTTTTGTTTCACTTATTTCAGGTGAAACACCATTTCTAGCCAGCCATTTTCTCTTGTATGTAGAACAAGGTTTTTCAACAGGCTGAACTGAGAACTCACAAACCGTCTTCAAAATGGGGTTTCAACAAGATGCCAGCTTGCCATCTCTCTCTCTTTTAGCAAAAAGCCTATTTGGTGTCTCCTCTCTGCTTGCAAAAGCACATGACCTTCTTAGAACAGTTAACATCTGAGTCCAATAATATGTTGTTTTAAAAACAATATTCCATTTTGCACCTGCTTTTAAAATTATTTAGCTAGACAGTCTTTGCAAAGGCTCTCGGCGGCTCTCGGCGCCTGCATGACTCACTCTCGGCAAAGCTCTTGCATTTTAAGTAAGAGCTGTTTTGCAAAGTGTTTGTATTTGTTTGTGACCTATACAACTCCTACAATCTATCCTTCAAAAACATCTCTATATACAATGTAAAATATATAATCTGTCACAGGACAGATGCAGCAGAGGAGTTGTGATAAAATTAATGGTGTCCTTGCAAAAAAATAAGTGGGAAGAGGTATAATCCAGGTAGCTCTGGTGAGTGGAGTTTATAATAGTTTGAAACTTGAACCTCTCTCTCTATTTCAGGAGACAATTTACTCTCATGTATTTAAAATGTGTCATATCACACAAAATTGTTTTTTTCTTGGTGAAAGACAGACAGATTCGCCATTGGCAGAAATTGGCTGAAATGCCTCTTGCAGCCAGAGAAGGAAGGAAAAGAGAGTCACTCTCCCCCACCCCCACCATCCCGAATCCTGGGTCAAGTCACTGAGGGTCTGTGGATTCTCTTTCAGTGCTCACAGACCAATCCAAGCCATTGGTAATGCGAGCTCCAGTTTTGAACCTCTGACACGATTAGGAATACTTCAGCACCCACTCATATCCCAGGTCTGACACCCTTTTAGCCAGTTTTCAACCAGTCTCTAGGAATCCACGGCCTGGTGTGAGTTCCTTGACTGCTTTATCCGGAAGCCCACAGCCTGCGTGGGTTCCTCTCCTCAAGTCACCAACAGCCTGTCACCTGTGTGGGTCCTTCAGCTGCAGAACCCCTCACTGGTCTGCTTCCATTGTCACTGACCTGTGGATTGAATCCTCTGCTTCAAAGATGTTGATGGGGTTTGGTCTTCTTGTTTTCTGGTGCCCTGCGCTAGTCCTGCGCTTCCTTAGAGTTCGCGGTGCCGAGGAAATTTAACACATCTAAATTAAAATTTTACAACTTAGAGGAGAATCTCCCATGTCTAGAGGGATGGAAAGGGCATTATTACAAATTGAAGCCTAATATTTGAATATTCATGTGCCAAATTTGGAAAAGCATAGAGTATATATTTCTCAAGCTATATGTAATTTTTTCCAAAAGAATACAACTTTGAATGTTTGCATGTCATCTTGGCATCCCTAAAAATATATCTGATTTCCAACTAATGAAATACATTTCCTCATCACCACTAAGGCTAATTTAACAAATATCAATTGATATATTAATAGTTTTAATTTGGGCCTTGTTCATTCAATATTTCCTAATAAAAATAAAGTTTGATTTTGCGGAAAAACATCTCCTGTAGCTTGTTTCAAAAAATTTATAATTCTCCCTAAAAAGATCTTACATTAGGACAAAGATAAGTTGAATGCAAGAAAGTTGCTACATCTTCACCACACTTAAAACATTGATCTGATAATTCTGATTTTATTCTAATCAATTTCTCTAGTGTAAGAAGTAACTGTAGAAGAAAAACTAGTTGTAAATTCCTTCCTCACTGCTGTAGTGTGGAACTCTGGTCAATAATTCCAGACTGCTGAGTTGAAGTGAATTAATACAACTCCCCTGGATCACATGATCCCTATTGCCAAATCAGCTTCCTGCAGTGCTTTTCATATCCAACTGCGTGAGTCACCTGATTCTAGGTGTAGCTTTCAGATAAAATCCTTGCTGACATCTGGTACATGACTGATGTAAAAACAATTATACTGAACTAATTTATATCATACATTACTACAACATTCAAATCCATTTCCCACATTTGTCTAGACTTATGAACTCCTCATTTAAAAATTCCTACTAGCAATAAAGAATACATTATCGAAGTAAACATTTTAACAATTCCTCTTTATAAGGAATTTCTATTTCAGTACAACATGGTTGGTCCTAACTTATCCTTCAAATATTTCCTTAGTTGGAAAGAGCAAAAAAGATTGCAATGAGTTATACGATATTTATTTCTCAGTTGCTCAAATGACATTATTTTACCCCTTTCATCACAATCTTCAACATTTATAATCCCTTTACGAAATCAGCTATTCAGAAATTGATGATCCTTCGAAAAAGAGACGAGGATTTGTATATCCACTTACACCAATTTCATAATTTATTTTATTCCATATATTAATCAAATGTTTCAACAATGGTTTATCTTTATCACCAACCATTAATTTCAATTCCCACTTGGATATAAATTCTTCTGCTTTTCCTCTCTCCTATTTTATTTGATTCAAATTTAACCCATGGCAATTTTTTCCCTTTCAAAAAAAGAAGCAAGAAATCTCATTTGAGCTGTTCGATACTAATTTTCAAAATGAGGAAGATGTAGTCCTGTCAATGTAGAATTTGCATTGAGAGAAACGCAGCTGTCTTTAGTTATCTTATTGAATTGGCTAAAATGGCATAACATGAGAGCAAATATCCTGGAGGAGTGTGGGTCACGTGTAGCATGCGATTCAATCGGAAATGGGTTCACATGACATAAACACATGATGCAGACTGTTTTCTAAGAATGGAAAACAACAGGAAGGTTGTCTAGGTCTCCAGCAGGATATAGATCACAAGATAAAGGAGTAGAAGTACGCCCTTTGAGTCTATTCCACTATTCTTGCACTCAGCCCCACTGCCCAGCTCTCTCCCCATTACCCTTGATTCCTTGACTAATCAAATACCTGTCAATCTCTGCCTGAAATACGCCCAATGACCTCAATTCCACAGATTCACGATCCACTGACAAAATAATTTGTTCCACATTTGTTTTAAATTGACACCCTTTTATCCTGAAATTATGCTCTCCTGTCCTAGAATCCCCTACCATGGGAAACATCTTTGCCATATGTACTCTGTCCAGGCCTTCCATTATTTGAAATGCCTCTGAGGACCCCCTTATCCTTCTGTACTCCAACTAGTACAGTCGAAGAGTCGACAATTGCTCCTCATACACTAACCCTTTCATTCCTGATATAATTCCAGTAAATCATCTCTGACCTTCTCCAACACCAGCACATCTTTTCTCAAATACGGCACCCAAAACTCTAATTCTGATTGAATGGAAAGGGAATTGTCCAACGACACAAACACAACAGTGAAATGATATTATGTCTTGTTGATATTTACCAAAAATTATTGAAGAGTCAAATAATAACTTTCAAAAGATGCCGGGGCCCAATTATGAACAAATATCACAACCTAAAGAATTCGGGTTGTTCTGAAGCTTGGTGCTTTGTTACGAGACCAGAGGATCCCAAAACACAGCAGCAATAGATATTCATCAAGACAAAAGGTTGCTTAAATAAAAGTTGATTTTAATTATCTTTAAACATGAAAACAGAATTACTCTTTAACTTATCACCATTTTACTAACTTACTTTACCTAACTTACCCCCCCCCTTCTAATTCTAAGTGCACGTGTGTGTAATGTATGTGTAAGTTCAGAAAAGTTCCTTGATTCACAGTCCAATCTCACTTCTCATTCCTCCAAGTCCACTGTTTGCAGGCCATTCTTATACTGTGCACAGAATTGAACATATCAAAAGCTCACCAGACTTTGGTGCACAAAAGGTGAATGTTTACCACTCGGGAAGGTTCTTGTTGGTTTTCAGATAGAGGTGTGTTGTTCAGGGAAGCATTAGTGTTTATTTGTGCTCAACGAATCATCATCTGAAAACCGTTATATCATCAGAAAATCTCTGATAGCTTTAGCATCGAGCAGAGCTGAGCCAGGACTTTACAGGTATTCAAGGGAGTGTGTGGGCAGGGTTTGTTCTGGACCAACAATCTCACCAAATGACTTTGCTTGAAATCAAGATTCAAACCATTTTGAGGAATACAACAGGAATTGTTCAACAAGAGCCTGGTGTTCCCAGAGGAGTTTTCTTTCAATAGTGGAAATTATTTTTTTTAAAAAGCCCGTTAATCTTCCTGATGCAGATTATTGTATTTAACTTTCAGGTTGCTATCTGTTGAAACTGCAAGTCACAGCGTCATTTTTGTTTTTGAAAATGCAGATGTGAAAACTTTGGTCTCCTTGGTTTGCTTAAGTTTACAGAGGAGACGTTGGGTCAAGCTGAGAAGACAGAGGCTGGATGCCCATTTGGGGAATTGGCTGAGCAAAGCAGAAAGCACAAAACATGGGACTGAAAAAATAATGAAGGAGACTGAAGTGCCGTTGAACCAAACCCAGGTAAAGAATTTAATTTTGTGCAGCGTACTTTAGTAACCAAACAATTTGGGCTTTTAGTGGTGACCTATTTAAATTAACAAAATCTGACTAGAATTGAAGTTTATGGAATGTTTGGAAGTTACCACAAAAAAATGGAGCATATAAATTAGATATAGTAATTAAGATAAATGAACAATACAATGAGCCTGGTGTCACAATATCTGCCTCCCTCTACCATACATCACCATTAAACCTTCTCCCCAATATAGTTACAGCCAATCGCTGTAACTATATACACTATATACATTCGTGATAGATCTGTACCATCACAATGTCAAAGTATATGCCAGAATTTATTGTACATCACTGTTAAACCTTCTCACTCCAGTGAATCCGGTGTCAGCATTATCTGTCTAAGTTAACCGTACATCACCTTCAACATTCTTCCCACTCTGAACCTGGGGTCACAGTATCTAACAGATTTTATCGTACAACACTGATAAACCTTATTACCCCTGTGAACCTGGGGTCACAGTATATTCCACAGTGGTAGCGTTGGCCGCGGCCGGTCCCCAGTCGGTCGTGGTGGCCACATCAGCAGCGGCGTCGGCAGCGGCAGACGGGGAGCGGGCAGCAGTAGCATCGGCCCCGGGGGTGTCTGTGGCGACAGCAGCAGCAGCGGTTGCCACAGTCGGGACCGTGGCTGGGTCGAGTGTTCCGCACGGGGGCGAGAGGCGGGCCAACACCATGGTTGCGAGGGTGGGCTGCCCCTTCCGGGTTTGGCATTTCCGTGACGTTAGGTGTTGCCGTGCAGGGAACCCTCGCTCTCATTGGACGAGAGCTCTGGGGAAGAAGAGTTTGAATGGGATAGTGGTGGTTGGGCTTCACACGAGGCACTGTGTTTGCTGGCGGCCATTTTAGACCTACAGACTGCAGCAAAGTGGCCCTTTTTAAGGCACTTCTGGGACCTGGCTTTTCTTGTTGGGGACTGGGACCTGCTGTGCTTGTCCCTCCCGCAGAAATAACATTTTGGGTTCGCAGGGGGCAGTGTAGCAGCAGCCGATAGGCCATCAGTATCTCGGGGGGTGGTAGGTAGAAGGGCACTCTACCGACATCAGAACGTGTGGTCCAGTCCCTAGAGAGCTCATTGGGCGTTAAGGCTGCATCCTCCATTGTGATCGAAATCCAGACCATGTCCTCTAGTTTTTCTACCCCTTGTTCGAGCAAGCACAGCCTCACTTCGTTCGATCGGAGCCCGGCCACATAGGCATCCCGGACAAGGTCGCTAGTGATCTCGGCAGCAGTTTTGTCCACACAGTTACAGTCCTTGCCCAATCCCTTTAATACTTGTAAATATGCCCTGCTGGACTCGCTGGGCTGTTGCTTCCTCGACGCAAGCATGAGCCGGGCATGAACTCTGTTCACCGGTTGATCATACAGTTCTTTCAGTACCTTTATGGCTGTGGTGTAAGTGGTCTCATCCTGGATGTTCTCGTAGACTCTCAAGGACACCATAGACAGCAACGATGTTAGACGCTGGTTATCCTCCTCCACCCGAATGAATCTCAGGAAGTTTTCAAAGTTCATTAGCCAGAACTTAAAGGCTTTGAAGGCTGTAGCTGACTGTGGGTCGATGTCAAGTTCTTCTTGCCGAGTCAAACGCTCTATCCTGTTCAAAAAAAAATATTTTTTCTTTTTGCTAATAAAATTGTAGAGCTCGTCAAAAGAATCAAAGACTTGTTGATACAAACCAAGGCTTTTATTAGCAAAAGACAGGAGCTCTTCACAGGTGGCCGACCAGTCCAGAATGATCCGACCTGGCTAGGGATAGAACCCTTTAAGGCCCAGACAGTAGGCGTGGCTAAGCTCTCAGCCAATCGCTGTAAATACAGTCTAGATACTGTAACTATATACACTATATACATTGGTGATAGATCTGTACCATCACAATGTCAAAGTATATGCCAAAATTTATTGTACATCACTGTTAAACCTTCTCACTACAGTGAATCCAGCGTAAGCATATCTGTCAAAGTTAACCGTACATCATCTTCAATATTCTTCCCACTCTGAACCTGGGGTCACAGTATCTAACAGAGTTTATTGTACAACACTGATAAACCTTATTCCCCCTGTGAACCTGGGGTTACAGTATCTTCTACAGTTAAGCGTACATCACTGATAAACCTTCTCCACATTGTGAATTCAGTGTCACAGTATCTGCCTCCGTTTTCCGTACATCACCATTAAACCTCTCCCCAATGTGAACCTGGTGTCACTTTATCTGTCACATTTTATTTTACATCACCGTTAAACCTTCTTCTTACAGTGAAACTTCTGTCACTTTATCTGCCACATTTTATTTTTTTTTATCAACGTTAAACCTTATTCCCATAGTAAACCTGCTTTCACAGTATCTGCCACAGTTTATTGAACATAACTTTTATACCTTCTCACTACTGAAAACCCGGAGTAACAGTATCTGACTCAGTCTACCGTACATCATCGTTAAACCTTATACCCACTGTGCACCTGGCGTCACAGTATCTGACAGAGTTTATAGTACATCACTGTTAAACTTCTCACAAATGTGAATCCTGTCTCACAGTTTCTGCCTCAGTCTACTGTACATCACCTTAAAACATTATCCCCACTGTGAACCTGCTGTCACAGTATCTTCCATGGTTTATCGTACATTAGTGATCAACCTCTCCCCATTGTGAACCATGTGTCGAAGTTTCTGCCACAGCCTTCCATACATCACTGTTAAACCTGATTCCCACTGTGAATCTGGTGTCTCGTTAACTGACACAGTTTATTGTACATCACAGTTAAACCTTCTTACTTCTGTAAACTCGGTGTCACAGTATCTGCCAAAGTCTACCTTACATCACCATAAAACCTCCTCCCCGCTGTGAACCTGCTGTCACTGTATCTGCCTCAGTCTACAGTACATCACCATTAAACCTTATCCCCACTGTGCACCTGGTGTCACATTATCTATCTCAACATACCATACATCATCGTTAAACCTTATTCCCATGTGAACCTGGTGTCACAATATCTACCTCAGTCTACCGTACATGACTGTTAAACTTCTGTATCTGACACAGTTTATCGGACATTACTATTCAACATTCTCACTGCTGTGAACCCATTGTCACAGTATCTGTCTCAGTCTACCGTACATCATCGTTAAACCCTCTACAACTCTGAACCTGGTGTCACTGTATCTGCCTCAGTCTACAGTACATCACCATTAAAACTTATCCCCACTGTGCATCTGGTGTCACATTATCTCCCTCAACATACTGTACATCACCGTTAAATCTGATCCCTCTGTGACCCTGGTGTCACAGTATCTGACACAGTTCATAGTATATCACTGTTAAACCTTCTCACAAATGTGAATCCTACTATAAAATAATGCTCCCCTTCTAAGTCTCGCTGTATTCGAATCCCCACCTATTTTAAAAGTTCCAAAAAAAAAGAGAAAAATCAATCCCAAAACAATCTACTCAAAAGTAGTAGCCCCCTAAAAATCTGGGGGTGGTAAAGTCCACAAGTGGCAGGTGACTAAAGGACTCAGTGTCACCCACCCCCAGTCAGACTTTCACAAAGTCCTGAAACAAAAACATTCAACCCAGTGATTCCAGTCCCAATGATTGTTCCGGATCTTCAATATTGCGAAGACTTTGCTTCAATTCAACTTTTTTCCCATTCTTTCCATATTTTCCAATCTTCCCATTTCCATTCCCATTGACCCTTCCCTTCGGTGACAATGGTGATGATCGCCCATTTCCTCGTACATCTGGCAATGAATTAGCAAATATTAAAGCATCATGGTCATTTTCAAAAAACTGAGATTAAAAATTCCCATAAAAATCTTTCAATACTGCTGCATAATGAAAAGCAAATTTATATCCCTTTCGCCACAATACTTCTTAAGCCGAATTAAATTCTCAGCATCTTCTGATAATTTCTTGACTCAGATCTGCATTTAAAAAAAAACCTATTATTTTGAACCATCAGTGGAGCCTGATTTTGCCGTGTTTTCTGCACCACCAATTGGAGGATCACCTCTCTGTCTTGATATTTAAAACAGCGAATCAAAACTGCTCGTGGTAATTGGCCTGGAAACGGTTTCTTCCTTAACGCTCTGTTTGCTCGATCTAATTCCAGTCCATCTGGAATGAATTACCTGCCCTACACTTTTGGGATCCATTTCTTCAAAACCTTCACCGGATCCAAACCTTCCATATCTTCCGGAAGACCTACTATCATAACATTATTTCTACGACTTTGGTTTTCTAATGAGCCCAACTTCTTCAATAATTCCTTCTTCTGAATCCCCCAATCTACAAAAGGATCTTCCACTATTTTCATTTTTTCTCTATTACTCTCCACTTGACTCTTGCATTCAAGAAAGCCTCCTCAATCTTTTTAAAATGATTTTGCACAGTATCCACTGATCGTGTCCATCTCGTAACATCACTCTTAACTACATTAATATCTTGCTTCAGAAAAGTTCTTTCTTCACACACAGTGTTCATCTGAGTTTTCATTTCCAAAAATCCTTGAGTCATCTGATGAGTCATCTGCATTGATATATTTGCCATATCTTCCATGAGCTAAGCAATCTCTTCAAGAATTGGAAACACAGAATCCAGTCCAGGATCCATCACCTCCCTTTGAGGCCGACCGTCTTTTGCCTCAGTCCCCAGTTCTTCAAATTCAAATGAAGTTGAGCTCTCTTCTTCCTCCAAAGCAGTAGGTTCTCTTCCAGTGCAGCTGCAGGTCTGGACACCCGACAACAGCATGCCTACCTCGTCAGCTGGCCATCACTCGGGCTCCCCCATAGCCCACACCTTCTCCAAAGGTTCGTGGACCCTCGACACATGGCGCATGCCTGGTCGGGCCACCCACCGCACACGTGTATCTTCCGACGCTACACTGCGCACCCCCGGACCACCAGGCAATGCTGCAGGCACGCAGTTGGCCCGTCCTCGCCCCCGAGTTAACGAGCGTATGAGTTGAAACCAGCCAAACTCATCGCTGAGCCTGCACCATCTTGCGATTGCACAAGATGGCGCTGCTGTAATACTAAGCCGGGCAGGAGTCTTCTGAGGCTTGGGGACTCCAGTCAACGACTCCATTGCTTCAACTTGAACTAGGCCTCGATTCTTCAACACTTTTGTAAGGTAATTTCTTCTGTAACTGAGTTTTCACTTTTTTTAAAATTTGCAGCTATTTCGATCCTCGACTATTCCAAAGTCTATAAACAGTATTTTTAATCAATTTTACAACTTTTAAAATTGAGCATTTAATAGTCTAACTGGGGAAGGGTGGAACCACATGTCTACCCTCTACGCCATCTTGTCACAGTATCTGACACAATTTATAGTAAATCACTGTTAAACCTTCACAGTCCTCTGTTTCTGCCTCAGTCTACCTTTAATCAACATTAAATATTCTCCCCCTGTTAACTTGGTGTTAAAGTATCAGCCTAAGTTTACCACACATCACCATTAAACCTTATCCCCATTGTGAGACCAGTTTTACTGTATCTGGCACAGTTTATCGTACATCACTATTATACCTTCTCACTACTGTGAACTTGGTGTTACAGAGTCTGCCAAAGTCTACCGTACATCACCAGTAAACCTTCTTCCCAATGTGAGCCTGGTGTTATTGTATCTGCCACAACTTATTGTACATCACCGTTAAACATTCTCCACCATGTGAACCTGGTGTAACTGTGTCACAGTATATTCCACAGTTTATTGTATATCACTGATATACCTTCTCCTTATTGTGAATGCAGTGTCACCGTATCAGCGTCAGTCTTCCGTACATCACCATAAACTTCTCGCCAATGTGAACTTGATGTCACAGTATCTGCCAAACTCTACCGTATATCACTGTTAAATATTCTCCCCAATGTGAACCTCGTGTCACAATATCTGACATAGTTTATTATACATTACTGTTAAACCTGCCGGATAAGCTCCAGATAGCGAAAGAGGAGTTCTCGCATCTGCAGGAACTGGGGCCTCGCCGCTCCACCTGGTCCAGAGCCTCCTGTGGCTGGCGCCCCTGTAGAGATTAGCGATGGCTTAATGACACGACAGTACCTGACCCTTACCCCATCCCTCTCATTCAGGATTTTACGGCCAATCTGCATGGCGCGAGGTTATTCTCCAGGGTCGATCTGGTGCGCGTGTGTCATCAAATCCCATTGTAGCCTGAGGACATCCCCAAAATGGCCATCATCACCCCCTTCGGCTTGTTTGAATTTCTACGCATGCCTTTCGAGCTCAAGAACATCACCCAGACTTTCCAGCACCTCATGAATACGGTGCGCAGGGATTTGAATATCATGTTCATTTATCTGGATGACATTCTTGTTGCCAGCAGAGACTGGGCACAAATCAAGTCTCACCTGCACACCCACTTCTCCCGACTGGCCGAATCTGGCCTAACAATCAACCTGGCCAAATGCCAGTTCCGGAAAGAGTCCATGAAGTTTCTGGCCCACATCATCATGGCCGAAGGAGCTACACCAGCTGCTATGAAGGTCACTGCAATCAGAGATTTTCCATGCCCGGACAACCACAAGGGGCTACAAGAGTTCGCAGGTATGGTCAACTTCTACAACCGATTCATTCCAGGAGCTGCACACATCATGCAGACACACTTCGCCAAGGACAAGATACTCGCCTGGACTCCAGAGGCCAACAGGGCGTTCAAAGCCACGAAGGTTGCCCTCGTGAAGGCTACCCTGCTCCTCCACCCACGCACCGACCTTCCTATGGTGCTCTCCATCAATGCCTCTGCCACTACCATTGGTGCTGTCTTGGAGCAGCAGGTTAATGGACAGTGGAACCACTGGAATTCTTTAGCCAACTTCTTCATCCGCTAGACTGCAAGTATAGTGCTTTCAACCGTGAGTGGCTGGGCATGTACCTTGCTGTGCCTCATTTTTGCTATTTCTTGGAGGGGAGGCCTTTCACAATTTATACCGACCACAAGCCCCTCACTCAAGCTGTCACTATAGCTAGAGATCCCTGGTTGGCCCACTTACACCGTCACCTGTCCTTTGTATCGGAGTTCACCACCCACATTCAGCACAAGGCAGGGAAAGACAATGTGGTTACTGAAGCGCTCTCCCAACCGGCCATTTGCTCGCTGATACCCAGACTAGACTACGACCAGCTTGTCCCGGATCAGAAGTCCGACGAGGAGATGCAGGCCTTCAGGACTACCATCATGGGCCTGCGGTTCCAGATCCTCCCGAAGCCTCTCAGTGATGAGCACCATGTGACCAGTGGTTCCCCAGCAGTGGCGCAGGCAAGTTTTCACCATATCCACGACCTTTTCCAACCTTCCATCAGGTCCAAGGTTCATATGGTGGCAGAACACTTTGTCTGGCATGGGCTTCGAAAGCAGATTGTGGACTGGGGCAGAACCTGCACCCATTGCCAGCTTTCCAAGGTACACAAGCACACCAGAATGCCCGTGCTCGATTTTGAACACGTCCGAGACTTTTCAGCCACATACATGTGGACATTGCCAGCCCCTTACCCGTTTCCCGAAGTAACTGTTATCCTTTCACATTGGTAGACTGCACCACTCGTTGACCTGAGGTGATCCCGATGCCAGATGTCTCCACGGACTCCTGTTCCCAAGCAGGTTGGGTTACCTGGTTCGGCATCCCGGCCCACCTCACTCTGGGCACAGCTCACCAACAGACTGGGAATTGAGCTGCATCACACAATGGCCTATCACCCACTTGCCAATGGACTGGTCGAACGATTGCATCGCCACCTTAAGTCGGCACTTATGGCCTGCCTCACCGGCCCCAACTCGGTGGATGAGCTGCCTTGGGTACTCCTGGGAATCCGCTCGACACCCAAAGAAGACCTGCAAATGTCATCTGCTGATCTGGTCTACGGTAAACCACTAGCCCTGCCTGGTGAGTTTCTCAATGCACCTCACAACCTGCAACAGTCACCGCACGGTTTACTTCTCTGCCTGCGGGCCCAGTTGGACTCCTTCACACCCCCACCACCGCCCAGACATAGCACACAGGCCTCTTACATCCCCAGTGAGCTGTATTCCACAGAGTATGTTTTTTATCAGATGAGGCCCTTCCACAGCACTCCCTCAAAGACTATATGAAGGGCTGTACAGAGTCATCCAGCATTCGGGATCCACCTTCACACCAGACATCAGTGGTAAGAGGGAACTGTTTACTGTGGACAGATTAAAGAAAGCACACCTCGATCCCAACGAGGCAGTGGTTGCGGCTCAAACCAAGAAGCGAGGCTGCCCGGCAAAAAAGGCCATTGACGCCGGTTCTGGGGGGGTGTGTGGCGGCAAGCCATGAGGCAGGCGATCTAGCCCCTCATGTCACGCACGTGGCGGGGCAGCCAGCCAAAATGGCGCTGTCGGGGGTTTCTCGCCGACCTCGGCACCAGACTCAGAAGCCCGCAGCCTGCGGCCCACGTGACCCCCCAGTGACATCAGGGCCCCCGGTGTGCTTCTCAGCCAGGTCCGGGCTCGGAGCATAAGACCTGAATAAAGGAGTTTTTGCTCACTAAACTCAACCCGTCTGTTTGTGAGGTCATTCAGTAACAGAGTAGCCGCCGCTACAGTCGTATCTTAGTTTCTTTTCCTTTCTTTTCTTTTTTATATGTTATCAACATATATTTGTAAACACTGTAACGTTGTGATTTGATATTAATTGTTATAATATTTGATTTAAAGGAGGCTGGTCCAAAAAAGGCATAAAAAAGATTTTAATATGGGGACAGGAATAAAAGAAAAACAGAGGGTACTGGTGTGAGGAAGGGAAGGGTAATATTGTTGTGGGGTAGGTTCAGATGGGTCAGCTGAAGGGACTCGACTGATCCATCCATGATTTGTCCAGCATCTTGCTGTCATGTAGTGGTGAACCAGGGTGTTGCCTGATGGGGACACGGTGCTCTGAGCTCTGCACAGATAGATTGTGCTTTTCTCAAAAACACACTTCCTCAGGTAAAGCAGAGGAAGTGGAAAGGCCCTAGTGTGAAGGGGTAGGGAGGGGGGTAATGGGGGAAGAATTGGGACCCTCCAAAATCATTATGATCAGGCCTCGGAGACCACATCTCTATCACTCGTATTTCTCTTCCCAGGAGAAGGAGTGATCTCAGAGACAAGACACAAGTCCAGAAGAACCTCGCATCCCAGCTGAACAGAGGATGGACAACATCATGATGGCCTGAATCTCTCCCCTTCTTCTCCCTCTGGCCCTGCCAACCCCATTCCCTGCATTTTCTATGTCCCTTTACCCACACCCCCTTTCTCCCCTGCACCTCCTCCATCCCAACCCCCTCCTGCTTACATTCCCCTTCCCTCAGCCCTCCTCCCTTCACCTCCCCTTCCCCCCCTTTCCCCTTCCTACCCTAACCGGGGGAAGGAGTGGTAGGGGAAGGGGGGTAGGAGAAAGAGGGTAATGGAAGCGGGGTGAGTAAGGGGTAGGCTTGGGGGTGTGGGTATGGGATAGGGGTAAGGGGTATGGTTTGGGGAAGGAGAGAGGTGTAGAGGATAGGGGTAGGGTTTAGGCTTGGGTTGGGTGAGAGTAAGGGTTAGGGCCGGGATTGAGGTAACATCATGGTTAGGGTTAGGAGACATGGGCTAGGATTAGGTCTAGGTTTAGGGTTAGGAGAGTTCGGGGAAGTGGGTTTGTATTAGGTTTAGGGGAAGGGGTTAGGAGTAGGAGATAGAGGTGCGGTGAGTGTTTGGGTTAGAGGAAGGTGGGCAGAATTAGGGTTGGGGTTAGGGGACGTCGTAGGGGTAGAGATAGAGTTAGGGGACGGGGTAGGGGTAGAGTTAGGGGATGTGGAGTAGTGATAGGGGGTATCGGTAGTGTTAAGGTTAGGGTTTGTTAGGGGTTAGAGTTAGGAGTAGGGGAATGGGAAGGGGGAGGGGAACCGGGAGGCGAGCGGGGGAAGGAAAGGGGAAGGGGAATGGGGAAGGGAATGTAATAGAAGATTTAAACCGTGTTTTTTTTTTTTACCTTTGCAACCTTTGCTTCTGCAAGGCTGAGAACCTGCTTGTTTTTTACAATCAGCAGACGTAAGCTAAATTCCACCAAGGGGCCAGAGATGCAGTTATCTGACAAAAGGACATCTGTGTACCAAGAACATTTAATCTTCCTGCTTGTTTTCGTCACAGACTGTCAGAGGCCTAGCCTTGATGCAAAATAACCATTGTATTCAAAGTGATAAGCTGAAAATTACGTTATTTCTTAGAAGCCTAACATGCTAGCTTGCTTGCTTATCTTTCTTACTGCGCTGGGAATACATGCTTGGGTAAGCAGTTTTTGGGTAATATAAGCCATGGTCCCGCTGCTGAAGTTTGAGACTCTCCGAGTGGTGGCAACATCTTTCAGCAAGAAGAACTTCTAGAGTCCAGCTAACGTCCTGGTCGAGGGAGGTGGAGAAGCTGCAACCAGCTTGGGGGTGTGGGTATGGGATAGGGGTAAGGGGTATGGTTTGGGGAAGGAGAGAGGTGTAGAGGATAGAAGCTTTTGAATTTGTAATAAACATTTGTTTAAACTGAACTGCTCTCGGTGTGGATGTCTATTTTCTTATGGTAGCTCGAACACTGTGACCAATCTCAAACGAACAAAGTGAGAGGTACAAGTTTACCCAGGACAGGGAACAGGGTGGAGGAAAGGGGAGGTGAATGGAGAAAGGTATCTCTACCCCCTCCCTTCCCCACCCCTTCCCCTACATTATCCCTGCTTCTCCTCTCCTCCTTCTAGCAGAAGTCGGGCCTCATTCCGGCCAGAACCTCCCTGTAGTTTCAGAGCCTCGGTTTCAGGAAGTGCCTTCGACGCTCGCTGCTGGACAGACATCTTGTCTCTTGATTCATTCTGTACCATTATTATTAAATTTAAAAATGGTTGGGTTTTTTTAAGCTTGAACTCAAAAGGCTGGTCCAGATAGACAACACAGAAACAGGACCTTCGGCCCCTCTCTTTTGCTGGCTGAGCTGTTGTAATCAGTCCATATTCCTCTCCCCCTTTTCATTCTTTGCTCCCAGACAGCTCATGTTGCCTTGTCAATCTCAAGGCCTGTGGGAAGAAGCTAACTGGCTGTCCTGCTTCTATTCCTCCATATCTCCTTCCTGATGGCAGGGGGACAAAGAGGCTCTGTGCTCGAAACCTATTTACAAATGCCATCCCTGCAAATAATCAGGGGTCCCTTACCTTGAGGTTCCACCAATGTTGCCTCTCCCTCAGCACTCTCTCGTCAGAACACTCCTGCACCCTACTTCCCCTCCTCTCCCAAGTCTCAGTATCCCGCTGACAATTCCAGTCAGCTGCCATGTCTATACCCTGCCCCACCTAAACCGATGGATCAATCAACACCTTCCCCCCTCAAGAGTTCGAGGAATCCACTCTCTCGCAATGTCTTGCTAATGAATGTCCTGCATTCTCCTTCACCCTTGGTTTCCACCTGTTATCAGGCACCTGGATGGACCCCACCCTGTTGAAACTACCCATGTTCTCACTGATCTCTCTGCACCTCTGCTCTCCATCCAAGGGTCTTGGTTGTCTTGTGGGGCTGGTGGAGAACAAAGCACCAACTCAAGGAGATGGGGAGCAGTACAGAGACCCCAGCTCCAGGAGACAGGGAGAACCACAGAGATGCCCAACTCTGTCAATCGGATCATCAGTTGCAAGGTGCAAGGAACTCTCAGTCCTGCTGCACGTGGGGCAGGTGTGGCCCGTCTCCACACCTCCACCCTGGCAATTCCCAAAACAGATTTCCTATTCATGTGGGGGTCCAAAATGGATAGAGTCTGGAGAAGGACCATGTATGTTCAATCAATGGGGACAAGGGTGTAACCAGCATGGCCATCATTGTGTGTGGCTGTCCATGGAACCAAAGTGCAAGGGCACCAAATGCCGCTATGTGCTGAGGTTCTACCTGGCTCAGATGTTGCGAAAGATTGGCCTGGCCCTGGTGCTGCACAATGTTCCAGTCAGCAAGACTTTGCCCCTTTACCTTCCTGGGAACGGTTTCATAGACAAACACATTTGACCACAAAGCCATCAGGCAGTGGTCAGCAGAGAATGTCTGACACAGAGACTCTAGGACTAGATGGGATACTGCGGGGTGGTCCACGGAGCTGAGCATCCAGAGACAGACATCCAGAACTGCTGGAAAACAAGAAACTCGGTGAAAGATGCCCTTCAGTTTGCCTGAAACGCACATGGGAGTAGCAAACACTAGAAAATATCTGTCTAAAGCAAAGGGAGGAAGATTTAGGGGAGATATCAGGGGTATTTTCTTTTACCCAGAGTTGTGGGTGCCAGGAATGCCTTGCCAGGAGTGAAGGCCAAAACATTTGGGGCATTTAAGGGGCTCTTAGTCACATTGAGGGGCTGAGACCAAGGAATATATTCTCCAACAGCAGAGGGTGGCAGTAACCACAAGATATCAAGTTGGTGGCAATGAAGCTAAACAGAGACCACCTAAGGCGACTGTGCACCCGGCTGCAGGAATTTGGACTTACTATAAACCTTACTTATTGCCAGTTCAGGCTGGAAACGTTTGACTTCCTGGGGCATCAAATCAACAGGCACGGAACTAAGCCCCTGCTTGAAAATGTAGAGGCTGTTCAGTGCTTACCCAAACACACCATAAATTCACCAGTACAATTAATTTTTATAACCAATTCATACCAGTAGTGGCCCACATCATGCGGAGAAAGGTAAAGACATTACCTGGGACAATGAGGATTTGGAGGTGTTCCAGAGGGCCAAGGACGCACTGGCCAACACCATCCTTCTGGTACACGCCAGGCCAGATGCACCCACCACTCTCACAGTAGATGCTTCCAGCACAGCAGTAGGGGGCGCAATGGAGCAATTCATTGAAGGGCAATGGCAGCCCCTGGCCTTCTTGAGCAGACACCTCTGGCCACCTGAACTCAACTACAGCACCTTTGGCTGAGTGCAATCGGTGTTGTATCTGGCAGACTGAGGCAGGTAATCTGACCACAGCTTCACAGTGGGGAGAATGTTTCACGGAGATGTACGAAAAACTGTCACAAACATTGTGACACTGGGTTAACGGCAGGGAGAAGGTTTAACACTAATGTACGATAAACTGTCGGGAGAAGGTTTAATGATAATGAGATAGATACTGAGACAATGGGTTTACAGCAGTGAAAAGGTTTAACTGTGATGTACGATAAACTATGGCAGAAGCAGTGACAAATGGTTCACATTGGGGAGAACATTTCACTTAATGTACGATAGACATGGCAGATATTGTGACAACAAGTTCACAGTAGTGAGAAGGTTTAACAGAGATGTACGGTGGACTGTGATGAATACTGTGAAACCGGGTGCACATTAGTGAGATGGTTTAATAGTGAGGTTCAATGAACTGTGGCAGGTACTGTGACACCGGGTTCACAGTGTGGAGGAGGTGTAAAGGTGACACGTGATACATTGGTGCAGATACAGAGACACAGATTTAACAGTGGGGAGAAATTTTAATGGTGATTTTCGGGAGACTGAGGCAGATACTATTTCACCGGGTTCACAGTGGGGAGAAGGTTTAACGCTGATGTATGGTTGACTGAGATAGCTACTGTGAAACTGGGTAAACAGTGGGGAGAGGAATTATTGGTGATATATGGTAAACTGAGGTAGACATTGTGACACCGGGTTCACAGTCGGAAGAAGGTTTATCAGTGATGTAAGATAAACTGGGGCAGATACTGTGACACCAGGTTCACAGTGGGAAAGAGGTTTAACGGTGATACACAATTCAATGTTGCAGATACAGTGATACCGGTTTCACAGTAGGTAGATGGTTTAACATTAATGTACGGTAGAATTAGGTAGTTTCTGTGACAGTGGGTTCACATTAGGGAGAAGGTTTAACAGTGATGTATGATATAATGTGGCAAATACTGTGACAATGGATTCACAGTTGAGAGATAAATCAACGGTGATGTACGATAGACTGAGACAGATAATTTGACACCAGGTTCACAGTGGGAAGGAGGGTAAACAGTGATACACGATTCATTGTTGCAGATACAGTGATACCTGTTTCACAGTAGTGAGAATGTTTAGTACTCATGTCCAATAAACTGTGTAAGATACTATGACACAGTGTTCACAGTGGGGAGAAGGTTTAACTGTGATGTACAATAAACGCTGGCATAAACTTTGACAAATTGTTCACAATGGGGGATAAGGTTCAACGCTGATGTATGGTAAATTGAGATAGATACTGTGTCACCAGGTGCACAGTGGGGATAAGTTTTAAAAGTGATGTATGGTAGACTGAGGCAGAAGCTATGATACAGTGTTCACAATGGAGAGAAGGTTTAACTGTAATGTATGATAAATGCTCGCAGAAACTTTAACAAATGGTTTACATTGGGGATAAAGTTTAACGGTGATGTACAGTAGACTGAGGCAAATACTGTGACACTGTATTCACAGTGGGAAGAAGATTTAACGATGATATACGGTGAATTGAGGTAGATACCATGGCTCTAGGTGCACAGCGCGGAGAAGGTTTAATGGTGATGTACGATAAACTGTGGTAGGTACAGTAAAATCGGCCTCACAGTGGGGAAAAGGTTTACTGGTGATGTACGAGAAACTGAGGCAGATGCTACGACACTGACGGGATTGACGGTGGGGAGAACGTTTAACAGTTCTGTATGATAAACTGTGGCAGAGAAAGTGACACTGTTTTCACTGTTGGGAGAATGTTTAATGGTGATGTACGATAGACGTACGCAGATACTCTGACACCAGCTTCACAGTGGGGAGAATGTTTATCGGTGATGTACGGTGGACTGAGATAGATACTGAGACAATGGGTTCACGGGAGTGAAAATGTTTAACATTAATGTACGATAAATTGTGTCAGATACTGTGACACTAGATTCACAGTGGGTAGAAGTTTTAACGTTGATAAACAGTAGACTTAAGTAGGTACTGTAACACCAGGTTCACAGCGGGAAGAAGGTTTAACCTAATGCACAATTAACTGTGTCAGATACTGTGACACCAGGTTCACATTGGGGAGAATGTTTAACAGTAATGTACGATAAACTGTGTCAGATACTGTGACACCAGGTTCACAGTAGGGAGAATGTTTAACATGATGTACAATAAACTGTGTCAGATACTGTGACACCAGGTTCACATTGGGGAGAATGTTTAATAGTAATGTACGATAAATTGTGTCAGATACTGTGACACCAGGTTCACAGTAGGGAGAATGTTTAACATGATGTACAATAAACTGTGTCAGATACTGTGACACCAGGTTCACAGTGGGGTGAAGGTTTAACAGTAATGTACGATAAACTGTGTCAGATACTGTGACACCAGGTTCACAGAGGGGAGAATGTTTAACAGTAATGTACGACAAACTGTGTAAGATACTGTGACACGAGGTTCACAGTAGGGAGAATGTTTAACATGATGTACAATAAACTGTAGCAGATACTGTGACGCCAGGTTCACATTGGGAAGAATGTTCAACAGTAATGTTCGATAAACTGTGTCACATGGAGGAGTCACGTGATGGAGTAGTGGCCAGTCGGGGAACTCCAGCCCTTTCTGGAAAAGTTTTAAAAAAACACAGAAAACACAAAGGCACAAACACAAAAATTAAAATAAAGTGAAAGTAAAGGTGGGAAGAAAATGGCAGCGAAGAAAGAAAAGTCGAAAGCAACGGGAAGAAGAGAAGAAGAAAAGACATCAGAAGAAGAAGGTGAAGGCCTTACCTGTCCGAGGAAGCCCGCTGTGGAGAGAGAAGCCCGCTCCCTCAGGTCAGTCAAAGTCCCAAAGTCCCGAGCTCGGGACTACAAAAATGGCTCGCGGAGCCAAGCAAAAGTGCACAACTGCGCTGGCGCGACTCCTCGCACATGCGCGATGCGCAAGACAAAAAAAAACACTGACGGGAGGGGGGATCAGCTGAGGAGTCGATCTCCACAGCTGAGAATGACAGCCACAGCACAACATCAAGAAGAGAACATAGAAAACAACGAGAACAAGAAAGAAGAGAGTAAAAATAAATCGAGGAAACAACAGATGAGCAACCCAGAGGAAGAAGAAGTAGAAGAACACAGAGAAATGGAAGAAGAAGGGAAGGGCAAGACAATGGATATATTTTTTTAAAGAATATATGGAATCAGTAAAAGAATGGCAATTACAAGAATTTAATGAAATAAAAAGAAGAATTAAAAGTACAGAAGAAAAAATGAATAGATTAGAGATGATCATGTCAGATATAGGAAAAAGATACAAATTCATCAAACTGTGGGGTCAGAGTTTGCCTTCCACCTGTCTTGAAAGGTCCTGTTTTCTGTTTTTCGTTTGGCCATTTTTCATAAAGGGTTTATTACACGTGAGTTTGGCGACAGGTCGCAGATCCTAATGAAAGTAAAGAGAGGAGGTGGGGACGATTAGCAGGCTGACGGGTCAGTGCCAATGCATTTGCAAAGCATTCTGGGATTTGTAGTATTAGCTGTGCATGCGCTATACTGGCACGGCGGCCAACGGGCCAGCTCTAATACATATTTGATATGATCTTGCGGGCCAAATATAATTATATCATGGGCCACATTTGGCCCGCGGGCCTGAGTTTAACATGTGTTATCTAAGGCGTCTATGCACTCAACTGCAGCAATTTGGACACTATAAACCTTACTTAGTGCCAGTTCAGGTTGGAAACGTTCGACTTCCTGGGGTATCAAATCAACAGGCACGGAACTAAACCCCTGCTTGAAAAGGTAGAGGCTGTTCAATGCTTCCCCAAACCCCCCATAATGAAGGGGCTGCAGGAATTCACCGGTACAATTAGTTTTTATAACCAATCCATACTGGTAGTGGCCCACATCATGCGGAGAAAGGTAAAGACATTACCTGGGACAATGAGGATTTGGAGGTGTTCCAGAGGGCCAAGGACACACTGGCCAACACAATCCTTGTGGTACACGCCAGGCCAGAGACACCCACCACTCTCACAGTAGATGTATCCAGCACAGCAGTAGGGGGCACACTGGAGCAATTCATTGAAGGGGAATGGCAGCCCCTGGCCTTCTTGAGCAGTAACCTCTGGTCACCCAAACTCAACTACAGCACCTTTGGCTGAGAGCAATTGGTGCTGTACCTGGCAGACTGAGTCAGGTAACCTGACCCCAGTTTCACAGTGGGGAGAATGTTTCACGGAGATGTACGATAAATTTTCACAAACACTGTGACATTGGGTTAACAGCAGTGAGAAGGTTTAAAAGTAATGTACGATAAACTGTGTCAGATAATGTGACACCAGGTTCACAGTGAGGAGAAAGTTTAATGGTCATGTACAGTAGACTGAGGCAGATACTGTGACACTGTGTTCACAGTGGGGAGGAGGTTTAAAGGTGATGTATGGTAAATTGAGGAAGATACCATAACACCAAGTGTACAGTTGGGATAAGGTTTAACAGTGTTGTACGGAAGACGGAGTCAGATACTGTGACACTAGGTTCACAGGGGGTGAAGCTTTAATGATCATGTACGGTCGACTGAGACAGACACTGTTACACTGGGTGCACAGAGTGAGAAAATCTAACAGTAATGTATGATAAACTGTGTCAGATACTCTGATACCAGGTTAACAATGAGGATAAGGTTTAACAGTGATATACAGTTGATTGAGGCAGATGGTGTGACCCCAGGTTGACAGTGGGGATAATTTTTAATGGTGATGTACAGTGGACTTTGGCAGATACTGTGAGACTGAGTTAACAGGAGTGAGAAGGTTGAACAGATATTTAAGATAAGCTGTGGCAGATATTGTGACACCAGGTTCACTGTAGGAAGAAGGTTTAACGGTGATGTAGGATAAACTATGGCAGAAACAGTGACAAATGGTTCACATTGGGGAGAATATTTAATGTGATGTACGGAAGACTTTGGCAGATATTGTGACACCGAGTTCACAGTAGTGAGAAGGTTTAACGGTGATGTAAGGTAGACTGAGGCAGATACTGTAACACTGGATTCAAAGCAGTGAGAAGGTTTAACGGTAATGTATGATAAACTCAGTCAGATACTGTGACACCAGGTTCATAGGGGGAGAAGCTTTAATGATCATGTATGGTTGACTGAGACAGAGAAAATCGAACAGTAATGTACGATAAACTGTGTCAGATACTTTGATACCAGGTTAACAGTGAGGATAAGGTTTACCAGTGATGTACAGTACATTGAGGCAGATACTGTGATCCCAGGTTCACAGTGGGGAGAATATTTAAGGGTGCTGTACGGTAGACTTTGGCAGAAACTGTGAGACCGAGTTCACAGGAGTGAGAAGGTTGAACAGAGATTTACGATAAGCTCTGGCATATACTGAGACACTATGTTCACCGTTGGAAGAAGATTTAATGGTGATGTAAAAAAAAGCTGTGGCAGATAAAATGACACAAGTTTCACAGTTGGGAAAGGTTTAATGGTGATGTACTAAAGACAGAGGAAGATACTGTGACCCAGGTTCATAGTGGGGAGAAGGTAATATGGTGATGTCTGGTAGACTGAGACAGATACTGTGACACCAGGTTTACAGTGGGGATAATGTTTAACAGTAATATACGATAAATTGTGTCATGTACATTGACACCAGGTTCACATTGGGGAGAATGTTTATGGTAAGTTTGGTAGAAATTGGAAGATACTGTGACACCGAGCTCAGAGTATTAAGAAGGTATAACAGTGATGTACAATAAACTGTGGCAGAGACTAGAAGACCAGGTTCACAGTGAATAGAAGGTTTAATTCAGATGTGTGGTGGATTGAGACAGATACTGTGGCACTGGGTTCACAGTCGGGAGAAGGATTAACAGTGATGTACAATAAACTGTGGCAGATACTGTGACAACAGGTTCACAGTGTGGAGAACGTTTAATGGTGATGTACGGTAGACTGGGACAGAAACTGTGACACTGGATTCAAAGCAGTGAGAAGGTTTAACGGTAATGTATGATAAACTCAATCAGATACTGTGACACCAGGTTCATAGGGGGAGAAGCTTTAATGATCATGTAGGTTGACTGAGACAGACACTGTTACACTGGGTGCACAGCAGTGAGAAAATCTAACAGTAATGTACGATAAACTGTGTCAGATATTTTGATACCAGGTTAACAGTGAGGATAAGGTTTACCAATGATGTACAGTATATTGAGGCAGATACTGTGATCCCAGGTTCAAAGTGGGGAGAATATTTAAGGGTGCTGTACGGTAGACTTTGGCAGAAACTGTGAGACCGAGTTCACAGGAGTGAGAAGGTTGAACAGAGATTTACGATAAGCTCTGGCATATACTGTGACACTATGTTCACATTGGAAGAAGATTTAATGGTGATGTAAAAAAAAACTGTGGCAGATAAAGTGACACAAGTTTCACAGTTGGGAAAGGTTTAATGGTGATGTACGAAAGACAGAGGAAGATACTGTGACCCAGGTTCATAGTGGGGAGAAGGTAATATGGTGATGTATGGTAGACTGAGACAGATACTGTGACACCAGGTTTACAGTGGGGATAATGTTTAACAGTAATGTACGATAAATTGTGTCATGTACATTGACACCAGGTTCACATTGGGGAGAATGTTTATGGTAAGTTTGGTAGAAATTGGAAGATACTGTGACACCGAGCTCAGAGTATTAAGAAGGTATAACAGTGATGTACAATAAACTGTGGCAGAGACTAGAAGACCAGGTTCACAGTGAATAGAAGGTTTAACTCAGATGTGTGGTGGATTGAGACAGATACTGTGGCACTGGGTTCACAGTCGGGAGAAGGATTAACAGTGATGTACAATAAACTGTGGCAGATACTGTGACAACAGGTTCACAGTGTGGAACGTTTAATGGTGATGTACGGTAGACTGGGACAGAAACTGTGACACTGGGTTCAGAGCAGTGAGAAGGTTAAACAGTGATGGGCATAAAACTTTAGCATACACTGTGACACCAGGATCACAGTGGGGACTAAGTTTAAAAGTGATATACGGGAGACTGAGGCAGATACAGTTACATTGGGTTCACAGTGGGGAGAGGGTTTAATAGTGACGTCCAAAAAACTCTGGCATATACTGTGACATCAGTTTCACAGTGTGGAGAAGGTTTAATGGTGATACATGGGAGACTGAGACTGATTCTGAAACACTGGGTTCACAATGGGGAGAAGGTTTAAAAGTGATGTATGTTAAACTGGGGCAGATACAGCGACACCGGGTTCACAGTAGGGAGAAGGTTTGCATTAATGTACGGTAGACTTAGGCAGATCCTGTGACAGTGGGTTCACATTAGGGAGAAGGTTTAATGGTGATTTTCGGTAGATTGAGACTGATACTATGACACAGGGTTCACAGTAGTGAGAAGGTTTAACAGTGATGTTCGGTAAATGTTGGCAGAAACCATGAAAATGAGTTCACAGAAGTGAGAAGGTTTAATAGTGATGTACGATAAACTGTGGCAGATACTGTGACACCAGATTCACAGTTGGGAGAAGGTTTAATGGTGATGTACAGCAGACTGAGCAAGACACAGTTACACCGGGACCTCAGTGGGGAGGTTTATCAGTGATGTATGATAAACTTTGGCAGAACCTCTGAAAACAGGTTTCCAGTGGAGATAAGGTTTAACGGTGATTTAACTGTGGCAGATACTGAGACACCAGGTTCAAAGAGGTGAGAATGTTTAACTGTGATGGATGGTTGACTGAGGCAGGTACTCAGACCCCGGGCTTACAGTAGTGAGAAGGTTTAACGGGTGATGTATGGCAGACTGAGGCAGATACTGTTATACCGGGTTCACAGTGGGGAGAAGGTTTAACGGTGATATACAGAAGAAAGAGGAAGATACCGTGAGACCGGGTTCACAGCAGTATTAAAAAGGTTTAATAGTGATGTACAATAAACTACAGCAGATGTTGTGGCATCAGGTTAACAGTGGGGAAAAGGTTTAACGGTGATGTATGATATAATGTGGCAAATACTGTGACACTGGATTCACAGTTGAGAGATAGATTAACGGTAATGTAGAGTAGACTGAGGCAGATACTGTGACTCCGGGTTAACAGTGGGAAGGAGGTTTAATCGTGACACGCGATACATTGTTGCAGATACAGTGACACAGTGAGGAGAAATTTTAATGGTGATTTTTGGGAGACTGAAGCAGATTTGTGAAACTGGATACACAGTGGCGAGAAGGTTTAATAGTGATGTACGGTAGAATGAGGCAGATACTGTGAAACTGGGTAAACAGTGGGGATAGGATTTAGCGGTGATATATGGTAGACTAAGGTAGATATTGTGAACTGTGTTCACAATCGGGAGAAGGTTTATCAGTGATGTAACATAAACTGGGGCAGATTCTGTGACATCAGTTTCACAGTGGCGAGAAGGTTTAACGGTGATGTACAACGAACTCTGGCACAAACTGCCACACAGGTTCACAGTGGGGAGAAGGTTTAATGTTGATACACATGAGACTGAAACACATACTGAGACACTGGGTTCACAGTAGGGAGAAAGTTTAACGCTGATGTCCGGTGGACTTAGAGAGAAACTGTGACACTGGTTCAGAGCAACGAAAAGGTTTAACAGTGATGTACGATAAACGGTGGCAGAAACTCTGACAACAGGTTTCCAGTGCAGATAAGGTTTAAGAGTGATGTAAAATAAACTGTGGCAGATACTGAGACACCAGGTTCACAGAAGTGAGAATGTTTAACGGTGATGTATGGCAGACTGAGGAAGATACTGTTACACTGGGTTCACAGTGGGGAGAAGGTTTAAAAGTGATGTATGATTGACTGAGGTAGATACTGTGACACCAGGTATATAGAGTGGAGAAGGTTTAATAGTTGTGTAAGGAAAACTGCAGCAGATTCAGTGACACCTGGTTCATTGAGGGTAGAATTTTATTTTTGATGTGACGGTAGACCACAGTGGGGAGAAAACAGTGATGAACTGTGTCAGATACTGTGACACCAGGTTCACAGTGGGGAGAAGGTTTAACGGTGATGTACAGTAGACTGAGCAGATACTGTGACTCCGGGTTTACAATGGGAAGAATTTTTAAAAATGATGCCCATTACACTATTGCAGATACATTGACGGTGGGTTCACAGTAGGGAGGAGATTTAAGGGTGATGTATGGGAGACTGAGGTAGATACTGTGACACCAGGTTTACAGTGGGGAGAATGTTTAGCGGTGATGGACGGTAGACTGAAGCAAATACTATTACACCAGGTTCACAGGGGGAAGAAAGTTTAACATTGATGGACTATAGACAGAAGCAGAAACTATGAGACAGGATTCACATTCGTGAGAAGGTTAAACAGTGATGTTCAATTAATTGTGTCAGATACTTTGACATCAGGTTCATATTGGGGAGAACGTTTAATGGTGATGTACGGTAGAGGTAGGCAGATACTGTGACACCAGGCTCATTGTATTGTTCATTTATCTTAATTACAACATCTAATTTATACGCTCCATTTTTTGTGGCACCTTCCAAACATTCCATAAACTTTAATTCTAATCAGATTTTGTTCATTTAAATAGGTCACCACTAAAAGCACAAATCGTTTGGTCTCTTAAGTACACTGCACAAAATTAAATTCTTTACCTGGGTTTGGTTCAACGGCACTTCAGTCTGCTTCATTATTTTTTCAGACCCTCGTTTTGAGCTTTCTGCTATGCCCAGCCGATTCGCCAAAAGGGCATCCAACTCTGTCTTCTCAGCTTGACCCAACGTCTACTCTGTAAACTTAAGCAAACCAAGGAGACCAAAGTTAATATTTTCACATTTGCATTTTCAAACACAAAAATGACGTTGTGAGTTGCAGTTTCACATCAAAATCCCACTTGCTAAACTTGCCGCAACTGAATCGCATCCAACAGCTGGAAAATTGCAAGAAAACTGCTTGGTTAAAGCAAAGATTCCATTAAAGGCCTCCAAGTTAACAACAGATAGCAACCTGAAAGTTAAATACAAAGATCTGTATCAGGAAGATTAACGGGCTTTTAAAAAAAATCATTTCCACTCTTGAAAGAAAACTCCTCAGGGAACACCAGGCTCTTGTTGAACAATTCCTGTTGTATTCCTCAAAATGGTTTGAATCTTGATTTCAAGCAGAGTCATTTGGTGAGATTGTTGGTCTAGAACAAACCCTGCCCACACACTCCCTTAAATAGCTGCAAAGTCCTGGTTCAGCTTTGCTCCATGCTAAAGCTATCAGAGCTTTTCTGAAGAGATAGCGGACTTCAGATGCTGGTACTTTGAGTCACAAAAACACTAGTGCTTCCCTGAACAACACACCTCTCTCTGAAAACCAACAAAAACCTTTCCGAATGGTATTATTCACCTTTTGAGCACCAAAATCTGGTGAACTTGAAAAGTCGCGCATGCGCACTGAAATTAAGATGGCTGCCCCCAGCCGAAGGACCCTGAGAAACTGAGTCACAAAGTCAATCCGCACATTTTGGGTCTTACGTGTCCTGTGTCTCTGTTCTCGTTTGTCAAATCATTTGATTTTAAAAATAGGCTCTAAGACTTCAGGGCTCCTCGAACGGGGGCAAAACTCCAACTTGCGTCCATTGTGGGGTCTGAATGATCCTTTGGACTCCACTACGGTCGCAGGTCGGGGAGGACCTGTCGGGGTCATTGGTTCGCTGAGGAAGGAATGGAAAACCAATCCATTTTTTGCTTCTCAATGCTCATAGAATGTGTCTGATTCCATCCGTTGTTCCTGTTGTAGCATCACATTCTTCATAAAGTTAGATGTTATTTTTTAAAGTTGTGTCACTTGAACAAAAATGCTCCAATCCTTCTGATCCTGACGTACCATGTGTTTAAAATGTAATGTTTCTCAGTTACGTCCGAATGCCTTGAAAAATATAGGGACTTTAGTGTTAACAATACAGAGGAAATATTTCACCAATCCTTTTGAATTTATGATCTCTGGGATGGAGCGGAGATAACGCTGGTGGAAGCGTTCTAGGAGCCGTATTTGATGCCGGTAGAGGACCCATGATTTGGAGCCGAACAGGAATGTGGGTATGACAACGGCTCTGTATACGCTAATCTTTGTGAGGTTTGCCAGTTGTTTGTTTTTCCAGACTCTTCTGTGTAGTCATCCAAAGGTGCTATTTGTCTTGGCGAGTCTGTTGTCTATCTCGTTGTCGATCCTTGCATCCGATGAAATGGTGCAGCTGAGATAGGGAAACTGGGTGACCGTTTTGAGTTTTGTGTGCCCGATGGTGATGTGGGGGGGGGGGGGCTGGTAGTCATGGTGGGGCTGGTAGTCATGGTGGGGAGGTGGCTGATGGTGGACACGTATTAATACACAAAACAATCACACCTCATTATTGGTCAGAAGCGCCTACACTTCGCAAGGAGGCTGAGGCGGTCAAGGACAACGGCTCTCATCCTGAGATTTTACACAGGCGCAATTGAGTTTCCTGTCTGGCTGCATCATTGGATGGTCTAGTAGCTGTAAAGCATCAGACAGGAATGATACAAAGAGTTGTGAGGATCACTTTGGTCTCCCTTTCTTCTGTAGATGACATTTACTGGGAGTGTTTTTCAAATAGGACTCAAGGAATTGTAAAGAAACCATTTCCATCCAGTGCACAGCATCTTTAACCACGTCCATCAGCAAAATCAGGACTGACAGGCTGGGGAATAGCTTCTTCCCACAGGCTGTGAGATGGCTGTGAAAAGTATCCTGTAAGTGGGATAATCACCCCAAATATTTAAATATGTAGTGGCTACTTCGATAGAGCTATTAAAGCCACACACAGACACCAGGTTAGTCAACACAGGACTGCTTTATTCAGACTTTACAGGCTTCTTTCATTTACTGCATGTCCCGGGCTTCATGGGAGAAGGTGGGACATCATTCTGAGTTTCCTGCCAATCCACGGGACCACAGGTTTAAATTAAGCCCTGTGAGTGTCCCACGCCTTCCCGCAGCAGAATCCACAGATCAGCGTGCCATTCCTCGGCACGCAGCACCACGCGAGGGTGGTCAATTAAATGGATGAGTACCCAGCTCTCTGTCTTATGATTTTGCGCACCCGGCAAAGAACCGTGCCCACTCGGCCCACTAGACAGCTGCTACACCAACACCCGCCACCCCGAACTGTCACCAGAAACTAAAGCAGCAGCTGCATGCAGCTTAGGTGGTCCCCCTCACCGTCTGGGTTGGGGGTACTGAATGGGTGAAGCGGGATCCACATGGGCAGGCTTGAGTCTGTCCACACTAAACAGCTGTGAATGTCCCCCAATGTCCAAAGTATACATACCTCATCCTTCTTCACCACGCGGAAATGGCCCTCATACGGTCGTTGTAACGGGACTCCTGGGACCTGTCTGTGCACAAAAAATCAGCATCCAGGTGTGGTGGGGGAACATTCTCTTTAGGGGATCCATGTCATTAGGTAGGAAAAGGTTTGCTGATCACGACACCATGTCAAAGCTGCTGAAGGACATTCAGATCAGAGTTGGTGTGAAATGAATGTCCCATGAAACTGTAAGGACAGTACCATACACCATCTCTGCGGACAATGCAGACATATCTTCCTTTGAAGCCATGCGCACTCCCAATAGAACCCATGGCAACTCATTGACCTAATTGAGGAGCGCCTTCAGTTGCCAGTGGAAATGTTCCACAAGGCCGTTGGATTGAAGTAATGTGGGCCGGAAAACAAATCTAGCCATCCAATTGATGATGAATGTTCTGGCCCTTGTCTCAGTGTCACTGGATGGAAACAAGATGGCCTCTGGCCAGCGCGTGAAACATTCTGCGACTGTTAGAATGTATCTCATGTTTTGAGATACTGGCAATGGTTCGAGCAGGTCCACATGCACGTGTTCCAACCGCCTGCATACCACTGGGAAAGATTGAAGAGGTGCCTTAGTGTGCCACAAAATTTTAGCAGTCTTGCAGGAGGTACATGTGCAGACCCATTGTGCGACGCCTGTTTGCAGACCATGCCATACATATTTATTTGACATGAGCTTGACAGATGTTCTGATGGACGGATGAGACAAGCTGTGTATCTGGTCAAAAAGGTGTTGCCTCCAAGATGGCAGAATCACTGATTGAGTGTAGCCCAAAGACATGTCACAAAGTAAGGTTGGCCACCCAGTTGTGGTGCCAACTGCAGTATGTCCAGGTTAGTAATGGCCGTACTGTATGCCTGAACATCGGGGTCCATTGCCTGGACACTGGCTAATTCAGAAATATCAATGTCACCCTGAATATGATATATAGTCGGTCTGGACAGCATATTCGTGATGCCATTGTTTTTACCAGATGTTATCCAAGTAGATGTAAGGGAACTCTAAATCTCTGTCCAAAGTGTCTATAACCCGCTGGCAGGTTTGAACATCATTCTTCAACCCAAGTGGCATCCTAAGATATTCAAAAAGCGCAGAAGGGGTAATAATCACCATTTTAGGAATGTCATCCTTATGGACTGGGATCTTATGGTGTCTCATGACAAGATCAACCTTGGAGAAAGCACAGAAATTGTGCGGTTGGGCAGCAAAATCTTGAATATGAGGGAGAGGGTATCTGTCGGATGTAGTTAATGAGCCCACGGCACACATATCAAACTCAGGCCCGTGGGCCAAATTTGGCCCTTGATATAATTATATTTGGCTCGCAAGATCATATCAAATATGTATTAGAGCTGGCCCGCTGGTCGCCACGCCAATATAGCGCATGCACAGCTAATACTACAAATCCCAGAATGCTTTGCAAATGCGTTGGCGCCGGCCCATCAGCCCGTTAATCGCCCCCACCTCCTCTGTTTACTTTCATTAGGATCTGCGATCTGTCACCTAACTCACATGTAATAAACCTCTTATGAAAAATGGCCAAAAGAAAGACAGAAAACAGGACCTTTCAAGACAGGTGGGAGGCAAACTATATGTTCATCATTTTAAAAGACAAACCTGTTTGTCTTGTGTGTGGAACCAACGTGTCTGTAGTTAAAGAATATAACATACGGCGACACTATGAAACAAAACACCAGGACATGTATAAGGATCTGAATGAGAAGCAAAAGCTCCAGAAGGTGGAGGAGATGAAAAGAAGTCTGGTTTTACAGCAAACTTTATTTTATATTTTATTTCCCATTTGTTAATGCTTCTTCTGGAAAGAGTTTAACCAAAAATATTATTAAACATTTATTTTAATAAGAAAAAGTTTAACATTACATATGTTGAAAGAAGAGAAAACATGCAGATGTTGTTGAAAATTTTCAATAAATATTTAGTTTGGCCCACGACTTATTAAAAGTTTTTAATTTTGGCCCTCTGCGAATTTGAGTTTGACACCCCTGGCCTACGGTAATCGCCACAGAGTCTTCATCCACCTGTTTTCTTGGGTGCCATGTGTAACTGTGATGCCCAAGGTCTGTTGGAATGCTGAATGATACCTAATTCCTCCATTGCACTAAACTCTGCCCTTGCCTGAGCAGTTTATCAGGTGGAAGACAAAGAGCCCTGGTGTAATTCAGCTGGCTTGAAGTGTCTATGTAATGGGACACATCCTGGGCTGTTTAGGAGGTATTGAAATTAGGTGAGAAAATACAAGTAAATTCATTGAGAAGAGCACCATAGGCATCTTTGTGCAGGGTTTGCACCCCTAGATGGGCAACTCTCCATTTGCTACATACCAGTGGGTATGTTTGAAAACTGGTAGCATGAACCAATTTCCTCCACGTCTACTGGCAAGTCATGGGACCTTAAAAAATCTGCACCCATAATGGGCTGGGCAATGGAAGCCAATACACAATTCCAATGGAATGTCACATCTCCTATCCCAATCATGACCCGTCATGTGCCAAAGCAGGGAATTGTCGTCCCATTTGCTGTTTGAAGAGCCGGGTGTTGTTATTTATTGTGGTTTTTATTTCAAAATAGGTTGGCGGGAGCAAACCGACCTCAGCACTTGTGTCTACAAGAAACTTGTGCCTACAAGAAACTTGTGCTTACCAGCATCATCTTGTAGATACAATAGGCCCATACTTGTCCCAGCTGCCGAGGCAATTAATGGTAGCCGGCTTTTTTGTTTCCTGCCTTTTTGCTGTAATAGGTAAATGGTGGGACACATTTATGGGCATTTTTACCCCAATGGCCATGGTAAAAACACCACTCTCATCCTTCTTTGACTGAACTGCAGATATAGGAGGCTCATGGGACACGGGAGATGGATCTGCTGCAAAAACAGTCTGGACGTGAGCAGACTCTTGCATTGGAGTATGATGGAGCCTGTCAGCCTCCTGTGCTATGTCATGGGGATGGTGGAAATCCATGTGAATGATTGGTATTGCAACATGACCTGGGAGTTTGGTCAGGAATAGAGTCTCAAAAAGTAAACAATTAGAATGACCATCTGTTAATGCGAACATCTCATTCATTAAATCGGATGGATTCCTGTCACCCAGACCCTCCATATTTAAAAGCCGCAAGCCGCACTCATGTCTTGTCAATTCCAGCATATCGAGGAAAAATTGGCAGAACCTGGTGTACTGGTTTTCTGCCAGGGTATTGGCAACAAATTCTCTTACTTGAGATGCTGTAGCAGCATCCAATGCACCTACTATATGCCAGAATTTCAAGTCCTCTGCCATTATGCCACAAGGCAAATCTAGGTTTCAGCCTGATTAAGCAATATCCGAGGTTGATTGGTCCAGAAAGGAGGCAAGTGAAGTCCTAACATCAATTGGGAAACACAGTCAGTGAGAGGTCAGCATGGCTTAGAGTTCAATGTGTTCAGGACTGCTTTTTGCAGCAGTATGTGGAGATGCCAAATGTGGTTAGGGAATGAGCATGTGGTGGAGTGAGCGTTAGGGAGAACTTCAGATCCAGTGATCATGGGTTCATTAGATTGAGCTTAATTATGGAAGTGGATAGGTTGGGTCTGAAGTTGAAGGTCTTCGAGTGGGGGAAGGCCAGATTTGAGGAAATTAAAAGGGATTTGCAGAGAGTTGTGTGGGCTGATCTTTTAGCTGGAAATGATGAAGAGGAAAATTGGAGGGTATTTAAAAGGTGAGATTTTGAGAGTACAGAATCTTTATGTTCCAGATCGGCCAAAAGGCAAGACTAAAAGTTCAAGGGAGCTGTGGTTTTCAAGAAAAATTAGGAACGGTTCAGGATAAAAGGGAGGCCCATGCTAAATATAAGAAACAAAAGATTGATGAGATGTATGATCCTTACTTAGATTGCAGAAAGAACCTCAAGAGGGAAATTAGAAAGGCAAAAAGAAGGTATGAGGTGTCCATAGCAAATAAGGTGAATGTGAATCCTTGGGGTTTTTACATATACGTGAACAGTAAAAGGAGGGTTAAAGATAGGGTAGGTCCACTGGAAAATGGGAACGGTGGACGATGTGTATGTGAGGAGCTGCATGAGATGGGGGAGATATTGAACAATTTTTTGCTCTTCTGTATTCACAAGGGAAAGAGACACTGGATTATGTGAGATAAATGAGGTGAATAGCTTAGTTATGGAAAGAATAGGGATTAGTAAAGAGAGGGTTTTGGAGCTTCCAGGGTCAATGGAGGTGGATAAGTCTCCTGGTCCTGATTGGATTTTTCCCAGGACGTTAAGGGAGGTCAGGGAGAAAATAGCGGGGGCTCAGACAGTGATTTTTCAAAGATCACTGGAGAAGGGTGTGGTGATGCAGGATTGAAGGGTTGCAAATGTAGTTCCACTGTTTAAAAAAAGCACAAGGTGCAGGCCAAGTAATTATTGGCCAGTAAGTTTGACTTTGGTGGTGGCGAAAGATATGGAGGGTATTCTTAGAGATAGTATATACAAATATCTGGATAGACAGGGATTGATCAGTGGCACCCAGCATGGGTTTGTGAACGGAAAATCATTTTAACGAATCTTGTTGAATTTTTTGAAGAGGTGACAAGAAAAGTGGATGAAGGTAGGGCAGTTGACGAGATCTATTTGAATTTTAGTAAGGCTTTTGATAAGGTTCCACATGTAATGTTAGTTAGCAAGGTTCAGTCACTAGGGATTAATAGATAGTGAGATGGGTTCAGAGGTGGCTGGGACATAGACAGCAGAGAGTCATGGTGGACAACTGTCTGTCAGGATGGAAGCTTATGACGAGTGGTGTGCCTCAGGGATTGGTGCTGGGTCCCCTGTTGTTTATCATTTATATTCATGATTTGGATGAGGGTGTGGTTAACTGGGTAAGCAAATATGCAGACTATATGAAAATAGGGGGAGTGGTGGATGGTGAGGAAGGTTTTCTTGGATTACAGGATTTGGTTTGTTTGGAAAAGATGGCAGATGGAATTTAATGTTGACAAGTCTGAGGTGCTGCATTCCAGAAAAAATAATCTTAATAGGACCTATGCAGTTAAGGGGAGGGGGTCGAGAAATGAAGAGGAACAGAGGGATCTTGGAGTTATGGTACAGAGTTCACTGAAGGTGGATTCCCATGTAGACAGGGTATTTAAGAAGGGGTATGGCATGCTGGCCTTCATAAATCATAGCATAGACTAACGTTTAAGGCATTGGTGAGGCCAGGTTTGGAGAATTGTGTTCAGCTCTGGTTTCCAAATTATAGGAATGATATAGATAAGGTGGAGAGGGTGCAGAGAAGATTTACAAAAATGTTGCCTGACTTACAACATCTAGAATACAAAGAAAGATTAAGGAGACTGCGACTTTATTCATTTGAACGTCGATGGTTGAAGGGAGTTATGATCGAAGTATTTAAAATTATGAAGGGAATAGATTGACTAGACATGAGTAGACTCTTTCCCCTGAGGGCGGGGGAGGTTGGAACAAGAAGGTATGAGTTAAGGGTAAGGGGGCAAAACTTTAGGAGAAATGTTATAGGATGCTTCTGTGGTGGTGGCAGAATGGAGTGATCTTCCAGAAGAGATAGTTGCGGCAGGGTCCTTTCTGTCATTTAAGAGAAGGTTGGATGTGTACATGGATATGAGGGGGTTGGAGGGATATGGCCAGAGTATTGGAGGGGAAAACTAGTGGAGTTGTTCATGTGAACTGGCACAGACTCAAAGGGCCGATATGGCCTGTTTCCATGCTGTAAACTGTCATATGGTTATATGTGCCAGGCTCCACGGGACAAGGTGGGACATCATTAAGAGTTTGCTGCCAGCAGGTTTAAATTAAGCCCCGTGAGTATCCCGTGCTTTCCGGCAGGAGACTCCACAGATCAACGTGCCATTCCTCGGCCCGCTGCACCATGCGCGTTCCATTAAATGGGTGAGAACACAGCTATCTGTCTTATGGTTTAACGCGCCAACTGAAGAACTCTTATCCTGCCTCATCACACTGACCAGCATCCAGTCCAGAGCCTGTCAACACCCTCGTATCCCTCAACTTGTCCAAACTCTTCAATGCTAACATGGAGCTCACATTTCCTCATGCAGCTGGCAGCTTGTTCCACTCTCCCACCACCTTGTGTGGAGAAGATCCCCCTCATGTTTCCACTAAACTTTTCCCCTTTCATCCTTAGCCCATGTATTAAGGATTTCTCCAAGAGGCGGAGTCTCAAGAAAACAACCTCTATCCTCAAGGACCCTCGCCACCCAGGCCAGGCCTTCTTCACACTGCTATCACCAGGGAAACAGGTCCAGGAGCCTGAAGACGAACATCCAGTGGTACAAACACAGCTTCTCCCCCTCTGCCATCAGATTTTTGAATGGACAAGGAACCACAGTCACTCCCTCACTATGCTTCATTTAGCACAAATGGATTTCTTTTTTTAAAATGTTATTTACAACAATATTTGCACCTGTATTGTTGCCACAAAATGACAAATTTTGTGACATGTTCATAACAATAAATTTTTAATTCTGAACACTGCACGTACATCGGAAAACAATCATAGTTAAAAAAACAATTTTAAAAGATGATTTAACTATTTCCATGCACCCTCCCCTTTTACGTTTATTTTTCTAAACGCACTCCATGATCGAAACATCTCCACTTAACCCAACCCATATTTCTTCTCCCATTCAAAGCACTCAGTAATACACCAAGGCAGTAAAATAAAAACTCAATGCTGGAAATACTAAGCAGGTCATCTTCTGCAAAAATAATCGGAGTTGAAACATTCAGGTCGATAACCTTTCAATGGGATTCAGAAATATGATCAAAAAAACCTGATTCTCTTTGCTGAGAAAAAGAAGAGGGGAAATAACAAAGTGAATATGTGGGATGAAAAGCCCGAGCAGCAGAAATGACAGTGGTGCTGGATGAGTGGAGTCCACTCATTGATCAACATCCTCTGGATGGAGGGGTAAAGGATAAACAAGACAAACATGATGTCGTCACTGTGAGGTACAATACGACAGCTGCAGAGAATCTGAAATGAAGGAATGGTGAAAATACTTGTTTTTGGATCAATGTGACAAAATTTAAGCTGACAAAAGAAAACAAAATTGCTTTGCTCTGCCAGAATCTCTAGATGAAGGGGCACAATAAAATACTCCAGAAGCCAACCTTATGAAATTGAACAGAGAAGTTATACAAATTGGCAGCAAGAGATAAAACACAGTTACATAATTCCATGAAAGTGGTGTCACAGGACAACAGGGTTCTAAAGACAGCTTATGTCATCTTGGCCTTCATTAATTAACATATTAAAAATAGGAGTTGGGAAGTTATGGTGAGGTTGGATAAGATGTTGGTCAGGCCAAATTTGGAGTATTGTGTGCAGTTCTGGTCACCTAGCTACAGGAAGGGTATTAGTAAGATTGAAAAAGTGCAGAGAAGATTTACTAAGACGCTGCCAGGTCTTCAGGAGTTGAGCTACAGGGAAAGGTTGAACAGGTTGGGACTTTATTCCTTGGAGTGTTGAAAAATCAGTAACAGATTGCTTAAAGTGGAATATGAATGGGAAATAAGGCTGAGAAAGACTGCAGTGGACTCAATTGTGAAGGAAATATTTTGCTTGAGAAAAATTGTCATTGGCCCATTTCCTCTGGAGATATGAAACCACGCACAGAACAAATCAATCAGGTACAATTAAAACAGAGGTTTTCAAACTTTTTCTTTCCAATCACATTCCACCTTAAGTAATCCCTTACTAACAGAGAACTTCTGGCATAGGGATTAAGTGGAATATGATCCAGGGGGTGGGGGTGGGGGTGTGGAGGAGGAGTTTGAAAATCACTGCTCCAGATGAAAAGGTTTCTCCATCTCCTTTTTAAGCAGACATCCTTTTATTCTGAGGTTGTGCCCACTCGTCCTAAACCCTCCCACTACTGGCAAAATCCTCTCAATCCAGCTCTTTCACTATTCATCAGCTTTCAATGAGGTCCTGCCTCATCCTTCTAAACTCGAGCAAGTCCAGGCCCAGAGCCATCAAATGCTCCTCTAACATTATTCCTCTCATCCCCAGGATCATTCTTGTAAACCACCTCTGGGCCATCACATCTTCTCTTAGAAATGGGACCTAAAATTGCTCACAACACTTACTAGATCAGGACAACCAGAAGGTGGTCACGTAAGGGAAGACAGCTGCAGGGCTGCCTAGAGTCTGTGGATTGGATGGTGTTCAAGGAGTCAGCTGAGGGGATGTTGTGGGGGGGGGGTGGGGTCTTGGAAAGATGGCATTGGAAAAAGATGTGAGAAGACACCTCTCCCTGACTGAACTGTTCAATACTCGAACTGTAGTGACTTTTTTGACTTTATCAATGTTTTAAACAGTAATTTACTACTGTAGGATTCTGGAAATTAAGAAAGGAAAAAAGCAGGGTTGGGCACGACCAGTTGGCCCAATAATCACAGAGACAAAGAATAAGGGGAACGATAGCCTTCATTACACACAAGACTGCAGGCCTGGGTCCAAGCAAGGAAGTGAAGGGAAGGAAGAGGTGCCTCAAACTTTATGGCCTGGGTCACAGGGAAGGAGTCCAGGGAGGAGTCTCAGAGAGGATTTCATCAAGAGGGTGTGCCAACCCATGCCTGTACTGGTAAGTACATACAATACCATTTCATTACCAGCAACTTAGAAAAAACCTCGGTTTTCAACCTGTGAAAAGTACAGAAGAAGCAAGCCTGACCTTCCAGAAGGAACCTCAGGAACAGTTAGAGATAGATCCGAATCCTCAACGTGGAACTTGGGAGAAGCTGGAAGAAACTTCCGCATCCTCAGAGGCAAGATGGCGCCGAGATCTTTGGCCTGGTGGCGGGCCAGGTGCAGCGCGCGTATGGAATCCGACATGAGCCAGCTTGACAAAGGAGAGTGGGGTGTTGGTGCCCGAATGCCAGCGGGAGTTAGCGGGAAGGGAACTGCCTGTATGCAGCGGTGCATCTGGAGATGCTCCCCTGTGTTCTACTGAGCTTCTCAGCATGGGTGGAAGTTATCGCATTCAGGAAATTCTGGATCAGATCCGCAGTTGGGCTGCCAGGTATGAGGTGGCAGAGAAGAGGTGGAGGAGGACAACTTAGAAGTTCGAGAAGAAGAATAGCAAGAATGACTACTTGCTGCAGTTGGACTCACTGAAGGGACGCCTAAGGATTTAAGAACATCTCCTTCTCCAATGAAAACTGTCATTTCACCACAGATGCCTTCCCCAGACTTCAAGGCCCCTGCAACAGGGATGGAAGTCAACCTCATGTCTACAGAACTGATCCAACCAAACGAAAAGATGATGTCTTCTATGACCTAAGGTTTTGAAACTTTAAATGATCAATTTGCTGGTATGAAGAGAAAAATGGCTAGTATGTGTGAAGAAATTACATCTATTCAAGTTGATATTAATAAGAGTTCAACAGCAGTGGACACTGGACAAGATCAATTTAAGAGGATAGATAATGTTTTTATTTCTCCATTATGTGGAGATAATAGATCAAATTGAGGATTTGTTTACACGCTGGTATGTCCAGAAGAGACATTTGTTGGAAAATCAAAGTTGTCGTAATAATATTAAGATAGTTGGTCTGCCAGAAGATCCTGAAAAATTATTTTTGGAAATGGATTCCAGAGATGTTTGGAGTCGTGATTTTTAGATCGGCCTCATAGGTCGAAAAGGAGAAGACCTTTTCCGGGTCAAATGCTAAGAGCGGTTCTTTTAAGATGTTTGTGATATCAGGATAGAGAAATGATATTGTGGCTTGCAGTTCAGAAAGCTCGCCTTGATCAAAGCCCTACGATGGTTTAAGGCAATAGGGTTTTATTTTATGCTGATTTAAGTTGAGAGATTATTAATTGACGGAAAGAGTTTAATCTGGTCAAAGCAGTGCTGTGGAAGAAAGGATATAAGTTTACTTTTCGGTATCCGAAGGTATTTAAGGTTATTTACAGGCCAGATCAGTCTCAATGTTTTGAGAGTCCTTATGATGCATTAGTGTTTGCGAATTCCTTCCCAGATTTGAAGGAATCGATGGGGAAAATGTCCTGGGATAAGATTGGGAAGGGAATGGGGAATCAGAATTGGTGAGTGATGTTGAAGATGAAGCTCAAGCTCAATGTGGTTGTTATCACTAGGATGACTGATGGGTTTTAAATTTCGGTTGGGGGGTGGTGGTTGACTCTACTACTTCTAAAGTCATCTGCCACTTGTGGTATGAACTACACCTGGTCCACAGAGGGGGGTCCGGTTCTTGTAGGTTTTTACATTTTTTCAGGGTTTTCTTATTGTTTGAAAGGGGGGGGTTTGGGTTTATTTAAATATGTAATTGCTGTGTGAAGTGTCAATCTCAAGAGGAAATCAAGTTATGGCTCATTTAAATTTTTTGACCTTTAATGTTAGAGGACTTAATAATCCACTTAAAAGGAAGAGAGTATTGGCATATATAAAGAAAATGAAGGTTGATGTTGCTTTTTTGCAAGAAACTCGTTTGTCTGAGAAAGAAATTGAAAAGAGATTGGGTAGGACATGTTTTTGCATCTTCATTTAATTCAAAAGCTAGAGGTGAGTTGCAACTTTGGTTCATACGAAGATAACGTTTCAGTTGGAATCATTCTCTGCCACATTGGGTAGAGAGCTGTTGGTGAATTGTAAAATTTTTGCTGAAGCATGGACTTTGATGAATGTTTATCGACCCAATGAAGATGATGAAGATGTTATTTCTGTAACTTTTTTGAATCTGGGTCAAGCTAATGAAAATATTTTGGTTGGTGGGGATTTTAATTGAGAGTTGGATAAATTTCCAAAAACTGTACAAAGAACCAAAATAGCTAAATGGATGTTAGACTCAATGAAAGATTTGAATTTGGTGGAAATCTGGAGGAAGTTAATACTGACAGAAAAATACTTTTCTTTTTATTCACCCAGACATGATTCTTTTTCGAGAATTGACTTTTGCTTAATGTCAGTACAATTACAGGGTAGATTTATACTAGATTTAAGAGTAGGATTTTGTCTGATCATTCTTCATTGTTAAGTAGAAGTACACAATCATTTATCCGGACATCTAAAATCCGGAAAGCTCCAAACACCAGCAAGTGGGGAGAGAGATGCAGCGCGAATCAGGCGGGTGAGGGGTGGGGGGAAAATGGCAGCGCGTCTAGAAGGGAGTGGGGGTGGATACAGGAGCACAAATTTGGTGGGCTTAAATCTGTCTTTGCGAAATCCAGAAAAATCTGAAATTCGGAACACAGTGACCCCCGCCCCCCCTCGAGGGTTCTGGATAAAGGATTGTGCTCCTGCACATGTTCTGGTTTGCATAATGTAGAGACCTTTATCGGTGAAGATTTCATAGGATGTTATTGAAGCAACCAAAGTTTCTAAGTTAAATCAAAGACCATATTCAGTCTTATGTGCAAATTAATACATATTCAGTACAAAGTAAATTTGTTTTGTGGGATGCTTTAAAAGCTTATTTAAGATGTCTGATAATCAATTATTCTACAAGAATTTAGATGCAGCATTTGCCAGAGAGGCAAAATTTGGAGAAGGAAATAACAATGTTAGAAAGGGAATTCCAATGAAATTCGACTGTGGATAAAAACTTATTTGATTCAGTTGAAACTGTTATAATATAATGCAAACATATAAATATGAAAAATTAATACAATGATCCAAATAGCGTTATTATGAGTACGGAGAAAGAGTGCATAAGGTTTTCGCTCGGCAATTAAAGACTGAACTGGCATCAAGGACAATAAATGCGATAAAAAATAATACAAGAATCACTTTTAAACCTCAGGAAATGAATGATGAATTTCACTCATTTTACCAGAATTTATATCCTTTTGATGTAAGTCAGGATGAGGAACGTGTTGAGTCTTTTTTAGGTAGTTTGGACGTATCAGTTTTGGACGATAAAGATAGGACAGAATTGGAAATTCCTTTCAATGAGTTAGAAATTGAAGAAGCGATATTGAATATCACCTGGAGAAGATGGGTTTACAGGAGGGTTTTATAAAGAATTTTATGAAGTCTTGTCTCCTGTTTTGACGGATGTTCTTAAACAAGCTACAGAAGAGCAAAAGCATTTCCAGAATCCTTTTCTAGAGCTAGACTTAGTTATTGCACAAAAGGAAGAGCCCCATTGAACGTTGTCTCATATCAACCAATATCGTTATTAAATGTAGATTATAAGATAGTAGCTAATAGACTTGCAAAGTATTTATCACGTTTAATACATGTTGATCAAGCAGGTTTCATTAAGAATAGATTTTCTTCTGAAAATATTGTTAGACTGTTGACGTTGATTAATGTGTCAAGACATTGTTTGAATCAATCAATGATTGTGGCATTAGATGCAGAAAAAGCCTTTGATCGAGTTGAAAGGTACTTTTTATTTAAAGTACTTGAAGATTTAAGTTTGGACCTTTTTTACCTGGTTGAGTTAAAGCCTGGTATAAAAATCCCTTGGCGAGGATGGTGACAAATGGACAAATTTCAGATACGTTTAATTTAACATGCTCCACAAGGCAAGGTTGTCTTTTGTCACCATTGGTGATAGAACCGCTAGCCCAAGCTATAAGACAAAATGATAAAATAAAGTGGGATTAAAATAAATGAAGAGAATATAAGGTTCCTTTGTACCAGTATATTTAACAAATCCTCAGAATCATTACGACATCTGCAAACCTGTTTGGTACAATATGGAGAAATGTCTGTTTATAAGGTTAATCGGGATAAGAGGAACATGTTACCAATTACGAGGAATATTATCCTACTTGTAAACAGATTACACAGCCTAAATGGACTAAGAAAATTAAATATTTAGGGGTAATGGTTGATGTGGATTATCAACATTTGTGTAAGTTTAAATATGTTTCTCTATTGATAAAATTAAAGCTGATTTAATTAAATGGAAAGATCTTCCTTTGACATGAATGGTAGATGTGAATTGTGTTGAAGTGAATATTTTTCATTGTATTCAATATATTTTTCAATCAATTCCATGTTCGCTTCCAAAGATACTCTTTAAAGAGTTATGCAGGCATCAGAATATTTTTATAGAAAGGTACTTTGGCAAGAGTATTGTTGCAAAAATTGACATGGAAATATGCATTAGGGACTACGATGGCCTCATTTTCAGAATTATTTGTTAAATTTACATGATAATTATTTTTTTTATGTGAAGACATGGTCTAAAATTTACAGTCTTTTGCCTCTATTCCCTCTTAAGGAGTGGAGTAACATTTGCAATTTTCCAGTCCAGACTGGGCAGACAAGGATAGATGGACTTTAAACATGAACATGGTGAGTAATTAGCGAAGCTATTCATTCAGATATACTCCTCACAACTAGGTAATTCCAAATCATCCAAGTTATAGGGTTCCATATGAGAGACGAGGCCAATAGCCGCAGAGATCAAGACAAAGCAGAATCATACACACCATTGCTACCAAGATTTACATTAGTGTCATATCAGAGTCAATGCGATACTTTAAGATGAGTTACAGCACAGTAACAGACCCTTTAGGCCCACAAACCTGTGCCTCCCAATTCACCTTCAACCCCCCATACTTTTTGAACAGTGGGAAAAATCTGGACCCCCTCCCCCACCCCAGAGGAAACCTACACACACAGGGAGAACATAAAAACTCCTCACAGAGAGAGCAGGATTTGAACCCCATCCCTATCACTGGCAGCGCAACAGATTTGCAATTGTGCCATCCACTGACGAACCATGTTGGACAGGAAGAAACTCAAATCAAGAAAGTCAATAAATGGAGAGCATCAATATTTCATGAGTTGGTACGGATTAGTCCAGATTTTGAGAAAAGATGGATGGACAGTACTTTGCAACAACATAATGACAGTCAGTACAAAAGAAGCCACAGCGAGCTTGCATGGGAGCCAGGAAGGGAAAGTAGTCACTTCATTGAAATGGAAGCAAGAGAATGGTCTCAGGAGCCAGAACCCAAGTGAGAGAAATTCTGGTTCATGAGCAAGTCACGAAAACCCAATGCTGCCTTCCAAAGTTCATTCCAAAGGCATTCATTTAAATTTATTTCTCCAGTTTGGGTATTTTAGATCATTAATATTCCCCAGTATTCTTCAACATCTGATGATGAGGTGTTACATGTGTTGCTATGAGGTGTAACAATGCAGCTCGCAGTATTTGCACAGCAGATATAATAAGGGATCCACCCTTCCCCCTCTCCTTCATAGTGTCTATTTAAGACAAACATAATCTGCAAAGAAATGATGATGAGATCACGAGATGAAGCAGTAGAACTTCATTCATCTTTTGATTTGATCGTCTAAACAAGCTTTAAAAAAATTACAGAGCAGTGAGGGTCTGGGATGCATTGCTGGGGTGGAGGTGGGGGCTGGCACAATGAGGACATTCAAAAGACTAAGATACATGGATGGAAATATAATAGAGAGTAATGAGTGTGAGGTAGGGAAGGGTTAGATTTGTAACGGCACTGATATACCATCGTTTACAAACAATTAAAGAATATCCTCACTCATTTCCTCCAGAAGACAATGCAGTCGACCTTCTTTATCCTCCTCAAACACAACATTGCATTCTTCAACTCTCTAAACATCACCCAGCCAAACCCCTTTGACCTTCTCCTTAGCTCAGTGCCACATGGTGATCCTGATGCTCTCCCTCTCCCCCACTCCTGCATCCGAAATCCATCACCCATATACTGATGCTTAACGCACCTGCGCATGTGGGCTATTCCTCCAGTGCAACGATCCAATTACATCATCAGCGGCAACTGGCACCATTCCCAAAGCAGGCAGATGCATCACCGTGACAGACCCCTCCCCCCACTCCCACCTCCAGCCTCCGATCCATGCAAGGAGGCGAATGAATATAACTGTCCCAAGTGTAACGGTCTGGAGGGTTGACAGTTCAGCCTGATCTCGTATGATTCTGTAAGTCAGGGTATGCAGGTGCACGACTGGTCCTTTCGCTCTGGCCCTGATGCAGAATGTGAACATTCGAAATACACTGGCTTCAACCTGTTGATGGAAACAGTGTTACCTTTTCCATTCCTGTCAAACAAAAAACACTATGGATGGTGCCATAAGACCTGGAAAGAACCATCGTAAATTGGCTAAAGTGGTTTACAAACAACATCATGTCAAAGAAACACACGAGAACACTGTTGTGAATCATTTGGCACATCCACTGCAGATGATGCTGCCACATAGGAGAACCTCAGAGTTATCTCATTTTCTCGAAGACGGTCAAGATAACTGACCTGTTCATGGAGCACTGTGTCTGGTCTAAGATTCACAAACTCACCTGGCAAGGTTAACATACAGTCATAGAATAGCTCTACCACTAAAAATCCATGATCTGCCCTAAGAGCTGTAGTCACGCAAAGGAGAACCATGGGAAAACATTCGCTACATGTCGATGTATTGCCACCTGCTGTCAATGGTGCTTTCGATCATCAATGAAAATGCTCAAAGAAGCTGTTGGCCTTGAAATGCTTCGCCATAATTCAGGTAGTGCCCAGAGGATCAATGAGAGCTCGGACCAATGCTGACTCGAACTGAGACCCTCGATCTGTTGTAATAGTGCCCAGAACACCAAAAGATTTAATCCAATGATCCACAAAAGTCCAAGCAATTGTCTCTACAGAGATGCCGATGATAGGAATTTCATCCTGCCACCTGGTAGTCCTGTCCTCACCCGTGAGCAGAGGCGTACATAGCCGAGATGGCGGAAGTGGACCTTGGAAGCCACAAGGTGCACGTGCTGGAAATAGGAATCCAAAACAACAAAATCCCCCAGCTTGAATTTCATGTGCCTGGAGACTTTAGGGCGTTGACCCAGCAAGCAAGTCCTTGCACATAATCCAACATTCTGTTTAACACGAAGCCAGGTAAGATGTTCCTTAACCAGTTTGATTGATGCTCTTCTACCAAGAAGAGATAGATTGTGAAGAGAAAATCTCCTGCCTCATAGCCACCCACACATACAGCCTAGTCCTTCCTGTTGGGGAAAAAAAAATCAGACCAACTTTTCAGCCGATTCATCCAAGGTCACATCTTGAAGATGGAAACAAGAGTTGATCTGGTTACACCGGATGAAATCGGGATCAGTGCACCATGCATGAGCATTGAAATTGATGTCAGTAGTTGTATGTAATGTCGCACCTGGATTGGGCACCAACCACAGCATTCGCTTTCTCTCAGATGTCATGTGTGTCCGATGAAAATTGAAGGATGAAGTCCAAGTGCCGAATCTCCCTTCGCAAGTAGAGATACAGTATGCATAAGAGGCTGGTGGTCTGTACAAATGGTCAAAGGATGACCTTCCAGTAAAAAAGCTGAAATATTGGATTGGAAATTGGGATTCATGAGGGAATTACAAAGAAACCTTTCCAAATTGTATCTTCAACTTCAAGAGGAATCTCCAAACCCAGACTTGAATAAATCAAAAGAAAGATGGGAATTGGATTTGGGAACTGAAATTAACCCTTTTTTCTGGTCTGACATTTGTTGGGACATAATTCATGTTTTTGATACATTTGTTAATTATAACTTATTCATCAATTATATTTAATGCCACATAAATTAATTTATTCCTAGTTTTTCAAATTCATGTTTTAGATCTGAATCCCATCTTAAAATTGATTGTGGGGAAATGCAAAATTGTATTCCCTTAGCAAATGTGACTTATAATATTAGAATTGGGTATGATACATACATCAAAATATGGAAACCATATTTAGATATGGGTTTGGATATCTAATGTATTCAATTCTCCACCCCACCACCACTTTTCTTTAATCTTAATGGTTGAACCTTATCATGTTGGTTTAATTCTACAATTTTATTAATTTTCTGTCTTTCCTTTTGGGAGGGAATAGATATCACAGGAGCTTTGCACCTAGATCTGTATTATTTTTCTTTTATACTTTTTTCTCTTCTCACTTTTATGTACAGTACAACATTTATTTTTTTATTCCATTTTCATAATTGAAAGTATCGTTTGGATACGATTCTATTATTATATTGAACTGTATACAAAACTATAAATATATTTTTTTAAAAACTGAAATGTTTCACTGCGCGATAGATAGCTAAGAGTTCTTGCCCAAGTGTACTATATTTTCCTGAGCTGGTGACCACTTGGCTGGAACAAAAAATGCCAAAGTTTCCAATTGTCCACAGACTCGTTGTTCAAACACTGGTCCCACAGCACTGACAGATGCATCTGTGGTAAGAGAGCAAGGCCTTGGGCATTTGATGTACAACCTTAGTGGCATTTGTAAGAACAGTGTTCACATCATGGAAAGCATACACAGCATCGTCTTTCAAAGTTAAGGTCTTTTTGAAACAGACATAAGATCCTTTGAGTCATTCAGCAAGAGGTAATAGAGATGCTGTGGCATTCACCAGGGAACAGCAATAATAATTCCTCATACCTAAAAACCATCACAACTGGCCAACCTTAACGGAGGGAGGAAATTCTCAAAATTCACGTACTTCCCATTCATCAGGCAAAATACCATGTTGCATAACTCTAGGCCTCAAAAATACAAGATCAGAAGCACCAGAAACAATTTCCTGGCATTGATCACGATGCCGCATTCCTCAAGCCTTGGAAACGATGAGATAAGGTGGCTCTTGTGCTCCTCTTCATCCACACTTACAACCAGAATCTAATTGATGAACACAAGCACCAAACAAACCCAAGGCCAGTGAGTTCGTGGTCCATGAACCACTGGAATGTCTCAGCTGCATTCCATAGACTCAAACATGCCGAATGGGAACATCACTGCTGTCTTTGTGACATCCGGAGATTCAAATGGAATCTAATAGTAAGTACATTCTAGATCTATTTTAGCAAATGCATATTTGCCGTGGAGGTTTGCTGAGAAGTCTTGTAAATTTGGAATATTGTATCAGTAAGGCACGGTGGAATTGTTCACGGTACCATCATCTCTGCAAGGCCGCCAATCCCTAGTTTTTTTCAGAACCATATGCAACCGTGAAGCCCAGCAGCTGTCAGATCTGTGGAATACGCCAAACTCTTGCCAATCCAAGCTTGCGATTTTAAGATAATCTGGGGGTATTACGAGCCTGCGTCTCAGACCCTGCCTTTATATGGTGGCTTATTGCATGTCTGTACACCGTTACGATGGGGTCACGAGGCGAGGAAAACACTTGAGCAAGGCTTGGAAAGGGCAGGAACTTTAAGAACAAATGCAGCTCATTTGCATTCAAGAGCTGCAGTCCACACAGCGTTTTTTCAAATACATCACGGAAAAATGTGCCAAGAAATCCACTCCCAAAATGGAATTTGCCACATTTACAACTGAAAAACCACCCAAAAAATTGCAAGACAGAAATGAAGCACGAGTAACCTGTGGCCATGTTTGAAAAAGAGAATAATTTGTAGCTGAAAGAACACATGACATATTAGAAAGACTATGTTCCTCAGGGATTGGAGGGATCGGCACCGATCCAAAGTGACAGATAATTTTGGAGTTTTACATAGAGATGGCAAACAAATAACCTACTCCAACAATTGCCTCGAATGTTTCCATTTTTCTCAGTTGCCTTCGATAATTTCTCTCAAATGAGAACAAGATCCCAAGACAAAAGAACAGAACCAGGCCACCAGGCCCATTGATCCTGCTCTGTAAATACACACTGATCTACTCTACACTCCTTCAAATTTCCAGCCTTTTCCCCATATCCCTTCATGCCCTCACTAACGAGATACTTGTCTATTTCTTGTTTAAATACTCCCAGTGATCTGGCATCCACTGCTGTATGAGGCAGTAAGTTCCACAGCTCCATGACACTCTGGTGAAAGAAGTTCTTCCCAATCCCTGTTTTATATGGATAACCTCTAATTTTCTTGTCCTCGATTTACCCACCAAGGGAAACATGTTACCCGCATCCACCCTATCTAAACCTTTCAAAATACAAAATGTCTCCATGAGCTTTCTTCTTTAATTTACGATACTCCAATGAATACAACCCAAGAGCTGTCAAACACTCCTTGTACATTATATTTTGCATTCTGGGAATCATCCTCGTCATTCTCCTCTGCACCCTCTCCAAAAACATCACATCCTTTCTCAGATAGGGGGCCCAAAACTGCACCCAGTACTCGAAATGAGGTCTCACCTGTGCCCCATAGAGCCTCATCAACATCTCTTTTCCCTTGTACACTATTCATCTTGAAATGAATGCCAACATAGCATTCGCTTTCTTCATTACCAATTTCACCTGGTCATTAACTTTTAGGTTTCCTTGCACAAGGACACCCAGGTCCCTTTGCACATCCAAGGTCTGAATTTTCATCCCATCCAAATAGTATGCTTCCTGTTTATTTCCACTGCCAAAATGTACAACTGTACATTTCTCGGTGTTAAATCTCATCTGCCATCATTTTGCCCAGTTTCCTAATCTGTTTATATCCTTCTGCAACTTTACGGTTTCTACACTTCCTACTCTGTCCCCTATCTTGGTGACCTCCGCAAATTTGGCCACAAAATCATTTAAACCACAATCCAAATCATTAATTTCTTTTTCCTTGGAATATATCTACCCTGCATTCCTTTTATTACTGCCACATGCCAATCCAGAATCGATCATTACTGAACCTGAACATGTTTATAGTGATAAACAACTTCTAATAAATGTTCTGGGTTTAATTTTTAAAAATCTTGTTGTGGTTCCTCTTTGGAAGTGGAATTCACAAAATTTTCCAAATATCTTTTCAGCAATAATTCTGTGGTACAGAGGATTACTCATGTTTCCTCGAGGTTAAAAGTTGCATTTTGATTTTGTTGTCTCAACAGAACATTGTACAAGGTGAAGGCTGATTAAAATGGATTCAGTAATGATGGCCTTCAAATTTTGGAAGATTGAGAGGGGATCTCATAGAGACATATAAAATTCTAGCAGGACAGGACAGAATGGATGCAGATGAGATGTTTCCAAGGATGGGAAAATCCAGAACCCGGGGCCATGGTTTGAGGATAATAGGCAAACCATTTAGGACCGAGATGAGGAGGAATTTCTTTACCCAGAAGGTGGTGAATCTGTGGAATTCATTGCCACAGAGGGCAGTAGAGGCAGGTTCATTAAATATATTTAAGAGGGAATTAGATATATTTCTTCAGTATAAGGGTATTAAAGGTTACGGAGAGAAGGCGGGAACGGGGTACTGAACTTTAAGATCAGCCATGATCAAATGGCGGAGCAGGCTCGAAGGGTAGAATGACCTACTCCTGCTCCTATCTTCCATGTTTCTATGATAAACTGCTGTTTCTACAGGGAATTAACTCATGGAAATGTTCTAAATACATTCATTGGAGATAGACCTCTGTGAAAAGTTTACTGCCCATCGGCAACAATCCTTGAAAAGAGATGAATTATCACTCAACAGCGCAGCCCAGGAATAGGCCACTTGGTAAACAATGTCTGTGGTGACCATGATGCTCATTTAAATTAATCCAATCTGTCAGCACATGGTCCATACACATCACCCATTCCTTCTTGTTCATGTGCCCAACCAAATGCCTCTTAAATCATGGTGATTTCACCACTATCCTGGCATTGTGGGCCATACCCCCACCGCACTGTGCAAAAACCTGCCTCACTTTTCTCCTTTGCCCCCTCTCATGTTCAATATAGGCATCGTAGTATTTTTACATCTCCCACGGGGGCGGGGGAAGAAGAAATCTACCTTCTCCAGGACTACAATAATTGGATAAATTTTAACCAGGCCATCACTCAGCTTCCAATGCTCCAGAGAAAACTATCCAAATTTGACAAATCACTCCTCAGAGCCAATGCTCTATCCCAAGCAACCCATTGATAAACTCCTTTTGTCATGCAGCAACTAGAATTGCAGAAAACACTCAAAATGTGGCCTAACCACATTTATACTTCATGCCCTGCTCAATGAAGAATAATTTCTTTAACGCTCTACACTTGTGTTGCCACTTTCAAGGAGCTCGCGCTTGCACCCCAAGATCCCTCATTGCAAAACTACTACAAGTCCTCTCAAAGTGCAAGGCACTTGTCCCGATTAAACTCCATCTGCCATTTCTCTGCCCACATTTATAAGTCATTTGGTTTGGAAGGGAAAATACGAGGGGAGCTGGGTGAATTAACAGGAAAGGGAGAAAAATATGGGGGGGTGTGGGCAGGTTACATGAACTTAGAAAATTCCATATTCATACCATCGATTCACAAATGCAATAAGAGATGGTTCCTCTGGATTTGACCTCACCCAGACAATGGAGGAGGCAGAAGACAAAGGTCAGAGTGGGAATGGAATGGAACTTAAAACAGCTTGCGACCATTAGCCAAGATGGCCATTGTGATCCAAGTGGAGGCACTCAGCCAATCTGTCATTTACTCTGGATTGGGTTTCCTGCCACAGAGTGTAAGGACATGGTTGGAGGAGGTGATTGTGAAACATTACCCTGCATGAGAATCCCTGGATGGTGGTAACTGATGTAGATTGCAGGAGAAAATGCCCGAGGACTGGGAGGAATTAGGAATCTGTAATTATTTGAAAGATCTTACTGTAAGATTCATTACCAATGAGTAGGAAAGCAGCTTCACTCTATTCTCCCTCTCCCTCTCAGTAAGATTTAGTTGATAAACAAAACAATCTTTCAGCAGCCAGGGGCAAAAGGGCTCTTAATTTAGTCTTGCAATCAACAGACTTTGAAGATACCCACCATAAAAGACTCAAAATTCAATTCTAGATTCACTTCTGGTGGAAGTATGAGAGCCAGTGGCTTGATTAATCAGATTAGCCTTATTCTGAGTTTCCATTTTGACTTTCACACCATCAAATGAAAGCCCCAGTTTTTGATCCCTAAGTATTTTCTATCCTTACCCACTTTGCAACCACACCTACCTGAAATTGGAACAAAAAACAGCTAATTTTAACATGTATAAATCATATACAAAATAATTTACCCACATTTTCACATCACCGTAGCCACTGAGGGATAACTTGTGCCCATCAGGAAACTTCACCAGCCACTAAAGGGTGATATTTACCTTGGTGTTAATGACTCTGTTCCAGTGTTACTTTCAGACATAATGACATCTTCAACATGCACAATATTTCTTTTCTTACTGACCAGACCTATAAAGCATTGTGTAAAAATGTGAAAAGCTCAAGTCAACCAGGAGATACAAACTTCTGATTGCAATGTTGTTGTGCAAATTTGCTACATTACTGAAGTCTCACAGTGATTACTGTCATGATAATGAATATGTATGAGATGTACCGGAAGTCACGTGGTATGAGAGGGAGATAAGAGCACAAGCAGGAGAACAAAGGAAACTGGAAGATAAAGACACTGAGAAGTTTACCTGATAAAACTTGTGTTTGATGTTTTATTAACTTCACATTTCAGGCCACAAATGTGACATTGGCGACGAGGATGGGATCCGAACCCACGCGTGCACAGCATTATACTCAGACAATGTTCCACAATTCATTTCAGAGACATTTGCGGAATACATGAGGACCACAGGTACCTACCATCATAAAGTAACTCCGAAATGGCCGCAAGCCAACGGAGAAGTAGAGAGACAAAATCAGTCCATTGAAAAACGATTGAGGATTGCACACGCAGAAGGACAAAATTGGCGAGAAGCATTGCTATCTTATGTGGCTGTCTATCGAGCAACGACTCACGCAACCACTGGAAAAAGTCCTGCAGAAGCATTTTTTGGGAGAAAAGTCCGCACAAAAATGCCAGAAATAAAGGAAATCTGAGACGACCAGGAGATGAGGGACCACGGTGCTGAAAAGAAAGGTGCAGCAAAGCTGTACACAGATTCAAAACGTGGAGCCAAGTACTCAGACGTCATGCCAGGAGATAATGTTCTAGTGAGGCATGAAACTGGTGGTAAACTAGACCCACCTTATTACCATCAACCCGATACTGTCGAAACCAGAAGTGGCAGTATGGTGACAGTCAAGTCTCCGACTGGAGTTCTGTATAAGAGAAATGTATCAGGTGTAAAAAAGTACCAGTCCAGATACATCGAGTGAAGAGGTTGAAAGGCCAATACGAGATGCTGAAACTGAGAGACCTGATGATGTTCCAGAGGCAGTTACCAGCACTCCTGATGAAGTGACTAGAGCGCCAGAAACACCCGAAGCCGTGGCGAGCAGTATTTCCGACGCTGAGAGTGAACAACCGAGAAGCGACGACAATATCGCAGCCAGGCCGAAACGAAACCGGAAAGTGCCCAAACTATACGAAGACTTTGTGCCATAGTTTTAATTAGAACTTTGGGACAGTATTTTAATCTTAAATCATAAAGTGCATGTATGAGTACTGTAGGAAGTAAATTTTATGTAGTTGAGTTATAGTATTACCATTAGTTACGATGTTTGTATGTTTCCGAGGGATATTGGTAATTGAAGGTAAAGTTTATTTCTGATTAAAGGAGGGATGTCATGATAATGAATATGTATGAGATGTACCGGAAGTCACATGGTACGAGAGGGAGATAAGAACACAAGCAGTAGAACAAAGGAAATTGGAAGATAAACACACTGAGAAGTTTACCTGATAAAACTTGTGTTTGATGTTTTATTAACTTCACATTTCGGGCCACAAATGTGATACTTACAACAGATATTCAAAATCAAGCAATAACAGAAATAACAGAATATTACAGCACGGTACAAGCCCTTTGGCCCACGATGTTGTGTTGATCTTGATATTTCTAACAAAAAAATAATACCCTGTAGGACCTACTGCGATAGATGCTACTAAATAAAGGCAAACACATACAAAGGTTGTCAACTCCAGACTGGTTTATTACAGACATACACAGACCTTTTATTCCCTGCCTGTCAATGAGAATATTAGTGAACACCTTCCGGTCCACAGGACCAGCAGGTTAAAGCTAGGAGCCATTAGTGCCCCGTGCCTTTAGGCAGGGGCTTCATCTGATCCACTCACTGTACTTTGGTGCCCAGCACTGTTAGCCCGCGACGTGTCAGGTAAGTCTGTGAACCGATGGTGGTAGTTCGTAATATCGCGCTGTGCTTCCGCTACAACCCTGTTTTTCTTTCACTTATGTATGCCTGTCTAAGAGTCTCTTAAATGCTCCTTACGTGATATTGTAATGGATAAATATATTTGAAGAATTTGGTAATATTTGGGATTTTGGTAAGATTTAGAGTAGGTTACATACATACACACACATACATTTTAAAACATCTTATTTGAAAGACTGAAGAAATATTGAAGATCTCTGGAGAATGTTATGCACATTCACAAGTAGGTGTTAATTGAACTGATGTCATAAAATGAATGACCATTGTTTGGAAATGGAGCCAGGATGGCTACAAGTGCCTTTCTGCAGGGTGCTTCCAGGAAAGTCACTTCTCGGTTTTGTTTATCTAACACTAGGTTAAGCAGAAGAAAGAATTCCTGTTGTTTGGAATAAGAGGAATGGAACTCTGTAGTAGCTTGCAGAAAGACGTTACCATCTGGAAAACCCTAATGGGGCAAGGTTCATCAGTGAGACACTGAGGTGACTAATGGTGGTACCTCAGTTGTGGAAATCCTGGAACAACAAATCTCTCTCTAAAAACCCTACAAGACCTATCCTGAGCTGTAAACATTTACCTTTTGAGCACCAAATCCTGGTGAAATTTATACACATTCCATTCTGTGCACAGCAGAATTGCCTGCATCCAGAGAACTTGGAAGAAGGAGAAGTGAGATTGAACTATGAACCAAATAACTTTTCTTAAATTTAAACACATTACAAACATGTGCACTTAGAATTAAAAGGGGGTTAATTGGGGTTTGTTAAGTACAGAGTTAAGTTAAAGTTTGATTCTATTTTCAAGATTAAATTTGATTAAAAATAACTTCTGTTTTAAAAACCACTTGTCCTGGTGAATGTCTCTTGCTGCTGGGTTTTGGGATCCTTTGGGCTCTTAACAATATCTGTTTGGATAATGAGATTGGGCCTGTTCAAAGTAGGAAATGGCTTCTACCAGCAGGAATTTCTATTTGATAAAAAAAATATTGATAGGTGGCTGGCCACATACTTTTCCTAAAAATTAATACCCTCTCCCTCCCTAAACCACATTCAGCCCCGTGACATCTTTCTACGTTGCATTACTGGGATCACCAAGGACCTGACCCATTTCCCATCTCTCCTTGCAATGCCAATATGGCAGCTGCCATAAGAACTGACAAATCACATTTTAATTCAGCAAGTAACATGAAGGTTATCCTGACATGCTGCTTAAAAGGAAGGGTCAACAAACCTTCCTAATTTTCTCACTTCATTTTTATTTTGATTCCCATGGGGCATTAGCAAAAACTGTCTTATCATAATTTGGCTCACCAAATTATGAGTAAAATCGTGATCCCTGTTCATGAAAACCCATTACTTTCAATGTTACACAGATATATTAGGAAGAATTCTGTAATAAAAGTGAATAAAACATTGAAAGAATTTTCCACTTATCAATGCTGAGATTGTAGCGTACCAGGTGACCGGGCAAGCATAAAAGGCCAAATCACTGCAACACTTGGACAGTCCAAGATGGCACAGAGTCCCCTTTACCACTGAGAAGGAGCCTGGGCCTAGCACCATGTGCGGGCAGAGATGCCCTTGACTTCCGCGTAGCGGCCGGCCAGTTGGAGAGTGATGCCACAATGCAATGATGTCACTTCTGGAATTCAGGGGCACGTCACCAGAAGTGGGTGGGCCAGTGAGCACACGTGGGGAATTTAAAGCAGTAAAGCCAGTCTTTGTTTTACACTCACCTTGTGGGGACATCTCTTTATTTGGTTGCGCTGCTGCAGCAGATGCTACAAATCAATAACTTCTTACTTGCTGCAACCAAACAGGTCTGCAAGATACACCAACCAAAATAGAAAATATGACCAGAAATCCCAGAGATCATAAATTCAAAAGGATTGGTGAAATCTTGACTCTGTATTGTTAACACCAAAGTCCCTATATTTTTAAGGCATTTGGACAAGTAACTGAGAAACATTGCATTTTAAACACATGGTACGTCAACTTTAAAAAAAAAACATCTAACTTTATGAAGAATGTGATGCTACAACAGGAAAAACGGATGGAATCAGACACATTATATGAGCATTGGGAAGCAAAGAAAAATGGATTGGTTTTCCATCCCTTCCGAAGCGACCCAATGACACCGACAGGTCCTCCCCGACCTGCGACCGTAGTAGAGTCCAAAGGTCCCACAATGGTCGCTTCGGGGTGGGGGTCCACAATGGTCGCAAGTCGGTGTTTTGACCCCGTGCGAAGAGCCCTGAAGCCTTAGAGCCTATTTTTTAAATCAAATGATTTGACAAACGAGAACAGAGACACAGGGCACAAAAGACCCAAAATGTCCGGATTGACTTTGTAACTCAGGATCCATTGGATGGGGGCAGCCATCTTAATTTCTGTGCGCATGCGCCAGTCATCAGTTGGCGCTTGCGCAAATGTTTCGCTTCGCTCAATTAGCACATACGTATCTGCAACATATGCGCGAACTCACCACACATGCGCCAACCAGACTTGCCAATCTCCTGCCCCCGCCAACTCCCGCTGCAAGTTACCCCACGTCCTCCAACCTCGCCATGTCGGCGTCATCAGGCCTCGCACCGACGCCTCGGCTCCACCCAAACAACCCGCCGGTACCGGCCGCTCCCGGGTGGGTCCCACCGGGCTGCTGGTCGCCCGTTTTCCCTGGACCACGCGGCTGAGGATCACGGCGCCGCCGCCAATTTCTTCCCGTTGGGTCAGCGGGGACGCGACGGACCCTGAGCAGACGATGCCGCCGCAAACGTCCCGCCTCCTCACAGCACGAGCCAATCAGCCCGCGAATCCGCCTATCAATCCAACCCGACTTCAGCGTCCAATCAAATAGCGGCCTCACCGAATCAGCCCATTGACTCGCGCAACTGAAGCAACCAATCAGCGAGCGATCGAACACACAGCGCACCCACTCAGCATCGCAAGGCAGAAGACAGGCAGTCGAAGGAGCAGGAGACCCTTCGGCCCTTCCATTTCCAACTACCCCAACAACTCAATCAAATCCTTAGATTTCATAGGATCACTTTGTCTTGGCTCCAGGATTCCTCTGATCTCAAGAAATACATTGTACCCCAACTACAAGGGAGACTATTTATTCTCAATCTTTCCTCAAAATTTATTACCGCTTCCAATTTAATGTCTGTTAATTTTTTCAAAGTATCTGCATCTAAGTTAAATGCATATGATCCCTCTACGAATGTGTCCGCCAATAAACTCATCACAAGTCCATGGATCCCAATTTCAAATGAACCTTCAATAGGGTAGAGAATTCCAAGGATATTTCATTTTCATTTCAGACATTTCTTAAAGTCTAAGCAGCCGATCGGTTATTGGGAAATTGTGACACTTGGTGTTCGGCTCCTTTGCATTATCGTCTTTCGATCCGTGCTGCTGTGTCCTCTCATAATGTTGTAAGATCATCTCCCTTTTTTCCAATGACAAAGAGATCCATATTCAAACTTTCCTCCTATCACCCGGTTAAAACATCCCAGAAACAAATTTGACAATATGTGTGCACTTCTCATTCTTCATATGAGGAAACTAGACATGTGACTCCCGATGTGAAATTGGAGTGTTTGCGCTACTGTGAAGGGTGGAAAGGAGGACACACACTCAAGCAATCAAAGTTAAAGATGCTTCATTACACTGGCAGCTCTACTTCTATTCTCTCCCCGCTGCTGTCGACAGGAGTGATGTCACATCCGCGCCGGCGCCCGATTGGTCAGTATTCCTGTCCTTGTTGAATCCTTCCGTGCGGGTTGTCCCCTGGGATGAAAGTTGTTGGTCCCCGTGGACTCTGTGCGGTCACCACGTTCGTCAGCCATCTTGTGTATAGGGTGGATTCCCAGTTAGCATGATCCCCCACCTCCCCAGAACCAGTGATTGGAGCACTGTTCGCTGCTTTCAGTCGCCTATATCTGTGTCGTGGGGGCTGAGTAGAGGCCAGTTTGCTAATGTCCAGATGGAGGGGGCATGAGGTGGTTTATGGGGGGATTTCTTTATTCTTTATTTTATATATACCACATATATTTGTATTTCATTTGTATTATTATTAATTGTGTTAATTTTTTGTGTATATAATTTATAAATAATATATTTTTTAAATGATCAGAGGTCAATCCACGGGACCTGAAGAGGCCTAGAGCAACTGGGGACACCCTCCTGCCCCCCACCACCCCAAATATCAATGTGATCCACTACGATCATTTACAGAATCATCGAGGACCCCTTCACCCGGCCAACAGCATCATCCAGCTATTCCTGTCGGGAAAGAGATCCAGGATTTTTTCAAAGTACACACTCAGTGTACTTATACAAATACTCCTCGACTCTGCTATTTATTCAACAATATGGAGTTATTTTTCTGGACGTGCTGCACATGTATCATTTGTCTGTTAGTGTGAGGGCTTGGTTGTGTGTTTACATGTGTTTACCCCAATAACGCTGTTTCATCAGGTCGTACTTGTGTTATCCAATAGTTATAAATTTGACCTTGTACTTTGGAGCAGGTGCAGAAGAGATTTCCTGGATCGGAGAATGTATCTCATGAAGCAAAGTTGACTGAGTAGGGCTTTTTTCTTCCCTAACCCCCCCACCCCACAAAATTGACATTATTCAGAAATTATTTCCAAAGAGGAAGACCGTTGCAAGTCCTTTCTCCTCCTCTAGTTGAATCCAGATATTCCCTTCACTGCACATTGCTGTAATCGTCTCTGTTTATCTTCATTGCCACCATTTTTATACCGTGTGGTTACTGCCCCCGTCTGCTGTTGGAGGAGTTCCCCTTGGTCTCAGCCTCTCAGTGCCCAGTAATGGGAGGGTTATGATCCATCCCTATAGTGCCTTCGTGTTGGCAGCGCCAAGTCTCCATCCATTCCTCATCATGTACTCCTGCAGCCTGGAATGTGCCAGTCGGCAGTGTTCCCCCTCCAACATCTCCGCTTGCTGAAAGACTGACAGGTTTTAACATAGAACACGAGAGCACAGTACAAGCAGTTCAGCCCTCGATGTTGTGCCGACTGATGTATTCCTACCAAAATAAAAATAACTAACCCCTTCCTCCTTCATAACCCTCCATTCTTCTTTTATCCATGTGACTCAGAGCCTCTTAAATGCCCCTAAGAGGCTGAAGCCTTCACCACCACCCCAGTTCTTGGGGTCGTCCCATGTCCCTGACCTGGTACGCATACATTGCATCCCCTCCCCTTGCCACCCTCCTGCTCCCTTCACCTTGAGCCAGTTGTGAAGGTGGTTTCTGTTCCAATAGGTGTTGGGGACCTCAACCAGGGAGCAGATCCGAGAGATGAACCCCAAGTGCACCGAATTCAAGTTCCCACAGATCAAAGTACGTCCGTGGGCCAAGGTGAGTGACCCAATGGTGAACTGGAGCTCCAGGGATGGTCTCCTTCCTCTGGCTCCATCCCCAATACTGTCCCCTGTCACCCACCAGGCCCATCCCCAAAGCCCCCATCTCCCACCAGGCCCGTCCCCAAACCCATCCCCCTGCTGAGATCGTCCCCAAAGCCTCTGTCCCACACTGGGCCCATCCCCAATGCTTCACCCATTGCTTGGACTGTTCCCAGAGCTCCTGACTCCCACCAGGGCCTTCACCCAGCCCCTGTCCCCCAACATGCCAAGCCCAAAGTCCCCATCCCATCCCCCCTCACCTATTTGCCTGTACCCAAAAGCCCATCCCCATCAGGTCTGTCCACCCACCAGACCCGTTCCCTCACTGGAACCCTCTCCAATCAATCACCCATCACAACTTCCCCACCCCAGTTCTTGAACCTTCTGCCACCCACAGGCCTTGGAATATGAGCTGTTCCTGGGACCCCCAGACAATGGAGATGTGGGGAGAGCAGTGTGGTCCAGTCTCCTTGCCGGTGGCAGCATCCCAGACCTTCACTGAGCTGGGGAATTCCCTGACCCCTGGCACCGGGACATCTGTCCCATCTGAGCCAGTCCTCTCTCTCCCCCCCCCCCACAACACTGGAGGCTGTGCCCCTGTAGCTGACTGCTACAGTACACACTACCCTTCACCATTTTCCCCAGGACTCCTGCTCTCACTTGTCCTTCGACAAGCTGTGTGACTACAGCCTGGACCTGCCCCCACCTCATTACCCTTGGCCCTGTGGGTGAGTGGGTGGGACATGACAGGGGGGACGTAGGTGGTGGAAATGGGGTATGAAAGTTTGGGTGAGAGCCGGGAAAGAGAGCGATGATCATCTGGCCAGGGAGAAGCATTGGGGACAGTGTCACTGGGCAGGGGTCAGAGCCTCAGGGAAACAAGGGCACTGGAATTTGAAGCAATCACAGCTAATGGAAAGTAGGAGGAAGAACCCTGGGAACCATTGAGAGTGGCGAGGTTAGCGTCGCGGTTAGAACAACGCTGTTAAGGGGCCAGTGAGCTGGGTTCAAATTTGACACTGTCAGTGGGGTTTGTAGGTCATTGGTGTAATTGAGTGGTTGTGGCTCATAGGCTGAAAGGGCCTGTTCCCGGGCTGCATGTGTCAATCTAAAATCTCCATCTAAAATGATAGTCCAGCCTGTCATGAATTTTTTAAAGATTCAACTCAAATGACTGGTCCAAATAGACAACTCTGAAACAGTCCTTTCGCTCCTTCTTTTCTGCTGGCCAAGCTGCTTGCAAACAAACCATATCCCTCTCAACCTTTTCATTCGACGGACCCATTCAACTGACATTACATTGTCAACCTGTGGGCCTGTGGGAATAAGTTATTTCCCTGCCTGGCAACCTGATTATGTTCCTCCATACTGGTGAAGTTTTGGAAGTCTGGTTGGCGCATGCGCTGTGGATTTGCGACTTGAAGTTGGGTTCGCGCATGTGCGGCTGATACGCACGTGCCGACTGAGGGCCACTCAGCAAAGTCTTTGTGGAAGCGCCAACTAACAAGTCGCGCATGCGCACTGAAATTAAGATGGCTGCCCCCAGCCGATGGACCCTGAGAAACTGAGTCACAAAATCAATCTGCATATTTTGGGTCGTACATTTTGTCTCTGTTCTCTGTTCTCGTTTGATTTTAAAAATAGTCTCTAAGACTTCAGGGCTCATCGCACAGGGGCAAATCTCCGACTTGCGTCCATTGTGGGACCTTTCGGGTTTCATTACGGTCGCAAGTCGGGAAGGACCTGTCAGGGGTCATTGGGTCGCTTAGGAAGGGATGGAAAACAAATCTGAAGGAGTTTAGAGATAGTTATTATTTTAATTGCAGGAGTTTAGAAACAGTTATTATTTTAATGTTAGGAGTTCTGAAACAGTTATAGAAGGTAGAAAGAAAAAGCAAGAAAAAAGCTAAAATGTTCTTTGTGTAAAATGGCGCATGAAAAACAGCAGAACAGAGTAAACAAGATAACAGAGGAATTTAAGAAATATGCACGTACACACACAAAGAGCTTGTTTAATAGGGGGTGGGGAAAGGAGGTGTGAGTATGGGATAGGAGAAAGTCGGACTCAGTCAAGAGTCAGGCGAATAGGGAAAAGTGCCAAACCAATCCAAGAAGGATAAATGTAAGAAAAATGTAAGGGGAGGTGAATTGAAAAATGTATAAAAACAAAGAAGCTTCCCGCCCTCGGTGTACTTTCCCGAGGTAGGGGGAGAGTACCCCACCTTGCAATGTTGTAAATGTAACTAAATGTTCTTTGTTCTCAACTTTTGTCTCGAGCAGATTTTGTGAACGTGAAGCCACTTCTCACAAATCCATTTTTCTTTGCTTCCCAATGCTAATAGAATGTGTCTGATTCTATCAGTTTTTCCTGTTGTTGTATCACATTCTTCATCAAGTTAGATGTTATTTTTTAAAATTGTGTCACCTGAACAATAATGCTCCAATCCTTCTGATCCTGACGTACCATGTGTTTAAAATGCAATGTTTCTCAGTTACTTGTCCGAATGCCTTAAAAATATAGGGACTTTGGTGTTAACAATACAGAGTAAACATTTCACCAATCTTTTGAATTTATGATCTCTGGTATTTCCAGTCATGTTTTCTATTTAGGTTGGTGTATCTTGCAGACCTGTTTGGTTGCAGCAAGTAAGAAGTTATCGCCTTGTAGCATCCGCTGTGGCAGCGCTACCACATACTGTTTTAAATTCCCCATGTGTGCTCGCTGGCCCACCCACTTCTGGTGACGTACTCCCCGACTTCCAGCTTTACGTCATTGTGTTGTGGAGTCACTCTCCAGCTGGCTGCCGCTACACAGAAGTGTAGGGCTCCTCAGCCTATACATGGTGCTAGGAGTGGGCTCCTTCTCGGCAGTGAAGGGGAGTTTGTGCCATCTTGGACTATCCAAGTGTTGCAGCGATTTGGCCTCTTGGCGCACCATAATCTCAATGTTTATAAGGGGGAAATTCTTTCAATGTTTCATTCATTTTTATTACAGAATTCTTCCTAGATTATCTGTGTAACATTGAATGTTATGGGTTTTCATGAACAGGGATCATGATTTTACTCATAATTTGGTGAGCAAATGGATGGGACATTTTTTGCTCATGCCCCATGGGAATTGAAATAAAAATGAAGTGACAAAATTTGGAAGGTTTGTTGACCCTTCTTTTTAAGCAGGATGTCAGGATGATTTTCATCTTGCTTGCTGAATTAAAATGTGATTTGTCAGTTCTTAATGGCAGCTGCCATATTGGCATTGCAAGGAGAGATGGGAAATGGGTCAGGTCCTTGGTGGTCCCAGTAATGCAATGCAGAAAGATGTCATGGGGCAGAATGTGGTTTAGGGAGGGAGAAGGTATTAATTTTTAGGAAACGTATGTGGCCAGCCACCTATCAATATTTTTTGTCAAATAGAAACTGCTGCTGGTAGAAGCCATTTCCTACTTTGACAGGCCCAATGTCTATATCCAAGCACATATTGTTAAGAGCCCATAGGATCCCAAAACCCAGCAGCAAGAGACATTCACCAAGACAAGTGGTTTTTAAAACAGAAGTTATTTTTAATCAAATTTAAACATGAAATTAGAATGAAACTTTAAATTAACTCTATACTTAACTAATCCAAATGAACCCCCTTCTAATTCTAAGCACACATGTTTGTAATGTGTTTAAATTTAAGAAAAGTTATTTGGTTCACAGTTCAATCTCACTTCTCCTTCTTCCAAGTTCTCTGGATGCAGGCAATTCTTCTGCTGTTCACAGAATTGAACGTTTCTAAATTTCACCAGGTTTTGGTTCTCGAAAGGTAAATGCTTCCCACTCAGGAAGGTTCTTGTAGGGTTTGGAGAGAGTTATTTGTTATTCCAGGATTTCCACAACTGAGGTACCTTCATTAGTCACCTCAATGTCTGGCTGATGAAACTTGCCCCGTCAGGATTTTCTAGATGGTAACTTCTTTCTGCAAGCTACTACAGAGTTCCATTCCTCTTATTCCAAACAACAGGAGTTCTGTCTTCTGCTCAAGCTTTTGTTAGATAAACAAAACCCAGTGTGACTTTCCTCTAAGTACCCTGCAGAAAAGTACTAGTAGCCATCCTGGCTCCATTTCCAAACAATGGTCATTCATTTTATGACATCAGTTTGATTAACACCTACTTGTGAATGTGAATAACATCCTCCAGAGATCTTCAATATTTCTTCAGTCTTTCAAATAAAATGTTTCATAATTTATGTGTGTATATGTATGTAACCTACTCTAAATCTTACCAAAATCCCAAATAATACCAAATTCTCCAAATATATTTATCCATTACAATATCATGTAAGGTGCATTTAAGAGACTCTAAGACAGGCATACATGGGTGAAAGAAAAACAGGGTTGTAGCGGACGCCCCTCCACCATCAGTTCACAGACTTACCTGACACGTCGTGGGCTAACAGTGTACCTTTGTATGTGTTTGCCTTTATTTAGTAGCATCAACCACAGTAGCTCCTACAGGGTATTATTTTTTTTGTTAGAAATATCAAGATCAACACAACATCGTGGGCCAAAGGGCTTGTACCGTGCTGTAATATTCTGTTATTTCTGTTATTGCTTGACTTTGAATATCTGTTGTAAGCTCTGTGAGACTTCAATAATGTAGCAAATTTGCACAGCAACATTGCAGTCAGGAGTTTGTATCTCCTGGTTGACTTGAGCTTTTCTCTTTTTTACACAATGCTTTATAGTTCTGGTCAGTAAGGAAAGGAATATTGTGCATGTTGAATATGTTATTATATCTGCAAGTAACACTGGAAAAGAGTCATTAACACCAAGGTAAATAGCACACTGTAGTGGCTGGTGCAATTTTCTGATGGGCACAAGTTATCACTCAGTGGCTACAGTGATGTGAAAATGTGGGTAAATTATTTTGTATATGATTTATACATGGAAAAATTAGCTGTTGTTTGTTCCAATTTCAGGTAGATGAGGTTGCAAAGAGGGTAAGGATAGAAAATAGTTGGGGAACAAAACTGGGGCTTGCATTTGATGGTGTGAAAGTCAAAATGGAAACTCAGAATAAGGCTAATCTGATTAGGCAAGACACTGGCTCTTATACTTCCACCAGAAGTGAATCTAGAATTGAATTTTGAGTCATTTACGGTGGGTAACTTCAAAGTCTGTTGATTGTAAGACTAAATTAAGAGCCCTTTTGCCCCTGGCTGTGCTGAAAGATTGTTTTGTTTATCAACTAAATCTTTCTGAGAGGGAGAATAGACTGAAGCTACTTTCCTACTCGTTGGTGATGATCTTTCAACTAATAACAACTCCTAATTCCACCCCGTCCTTGGGCATTTTCTCCTGCAATCTACATCAGTTACCACCATCGAGGGATTCTCATGCAGGGTAAAGTTTCACAATTACCTCCTCCAACCATGTCCGTGCCCTCTGTGGCAGGAAACACAATGCAGAGTAAATGGCAGATTGACTGAGCACCTCCACTTTGATCACAATGGCCATCTTGGCTCATGGTCACAAGCTATTTTAAGTTCCATTCCATTCCCACAATGACCTTTGTCTTCTGCCTCCACCATTGTCAGGGTGAGGTCAAATCCAGAGGAACCATCTCTTATTGCATTTGTGACTCAATGGTATGAATATGGAATTATCCAAAATCATGTAACCTGCCCACCACCTCCCCCCTCCCCAGGTTTCACTCTCTCTCCTGCTGATTCACCCAGTCCCCCTCGTATTCTCCCTTCCAAACCAGATGACTGATAAATGTGGGCAGAGAAATGGCAGATGAAGTTTAATCTGGACAAGTGTCTTGCTCTTTGAGAGGACTTGTAGTAGTGTTGCAAAGAGGGATATCGGGGTGCATGTGTGAGCTCCTTGAAAGTGGCAACACAAGTGTAGGGTGTTAAAGAAAGTACTCTTCATTGAGCAGGGCATGAAGTATAAATGTGATTAGGCCACATTGTGAGTGTTTCCTGCAATTCTAGTTACTGCATGACAAAAGGAATTTATCTGGGGGTTGCTTGGGATAGCGCATTGGGTCTGAGGAGAGATTGAACAAATTTGGATAGTTTTCTCTGGAACATTGGAGGCTGAGAGATTACCTGGTTGAAATTTATCCAATTATTGTAGTCCTGGAGAAGATAGATTTCTTCTTTGCCCCGCCCCCGTGGGAGATGTAAAAATACTACGATGCCTATATTGAACATGAGAGGGGAAAAGGAGACAAGTGAGGCAGGTTTTTACACAGTGCGGTAGGGGTGTGGCCCACATGGCCAGGATAGTGGTGAAATCACCGCGATTTAAGAGGCATTTGGTTGGGCACATGAACAAGAGGGAATGGGTGATGTGTATGGACAATGTGCTGACACATGGGATTAATTTAAATGAACATCATGGTCACCACAGACATTGTTCACCAAATGGCCTATTCCTGGGCTGCTCTGTTGGGTGACGATTCATCTCTTTTCAAGGATCGTTGCCGATGGGCAGTAAACTTTTCACAGAGGTCTATCTCCAATGAATGTATTTAGAACATTTCCATGAGTTAATTCCCTGTAGAAACAGCAGTTTATCATTCAAGCTGTGTAGCCACAGCAATAATGCAAAATTTGAAGGCCATCATTACTGAATCCATTTTAATCAGCCTTCACCTTGTACAATGTTCAGTTGAAACAAGAAAATCAAAATGCAACTTTTAACCTCTAGGAAAGATGAGTAATCCTCTGTACCACAGAATTATTGCTGAAAAAATATTTGGAAAATTTTGTGAATTCAGCTTCCAAAGAGTTGATGAAGAGGAATCACACATTAATTTAAAAAATTAAATCCAGAACATTTATTTGAAGATGTTTATCACAAAGAACATGTTCAGGTTCAGTAATGATTGATTCTAGAATGGTATGTGGCAGTAATAAAAGGAATGCAGGATAGATATATTCCAAGGAAAAAGAAATTAATGATTTGGATTGTGGTTTAAATGATTTTGTGGCCAAATTTGCGGAGGTCACCAAGATAGGGGACAGAGTAGGAAATGTAGAAACCGTAAAGTTGCAGAAGGATATAAACTGATTAGGAAACTGGGCAAAATGATGGCAGATGAGATTTAACATCGAGAAATGTACAGTTGTACATTTTGGCAGTGGAAATAAACAGGAAGCATACTATTTGGATGGGAAGAAAATTCAGACCTTGGATGTGCATTGGGACCTGGGTGTCCTTGTGCAAGGAAACCTAAAAGTTAATGACCAGGTGAAATTGATAATGAAAAAGCAAATGCTATGTTGGCATTCATTTCAAGAGGAATGGTGTACAAGTGTAAAGAGGTGTTGATGAGGATCTATGGGGCACAGGTGAGACCTCATTTCGAGTAGTGTGTGCAGTTTTGGGCCCCCTATGTGAGAAAGGATGTGATGTTGTTGAAGAGGGTGCAGAGGAGAATGACTAGGATGATTCCCAAAATGCAAAGGATAACGTACAAGGAATGTTTGACAGCTCTTGGGTTGTATTCATTGGAGTACAGGAAATTAAAGAAGTTATCTCATGAAGGCATTTCGTATATTGAAAGGTTTAGATAGGGTGGATGCGGGTAAGATGGTTCCCTTGGTGGGTGAATTGAGGACATGAAAATTAGAGGTTATCCTATAAAACAGAGATTAGGAAGAACTTGTTTCGCCATAGGGTCGTGGATCTGTGGAACCGCTGCCACATACAGTAGTGCAAGCCAGATCACTGAGTATTAAATCAAGAAATAGTTTTGTGTCAGTTTACGGAGCAGATTCGATGGGCCTGGTGGCCTGGTTCTGTTCCTTTGTCTGTGATCTTGTTCTCATTTGGGAGAGATTATCGAAGGCAACTGAGAAAAATGGAACAATTCTAGGCAGTTGTTAGAATAGGTTATTAGTTTGGCATCTCTATGTAAAACTCCAAAACTATCTGTCACTTTGGTGCGGTGCCTGTCCCTCCAAGTCCTGAGGAACATAGATTTGCTAATATGTCATGTGTTCTTTCAGCTACAAATGATTCTCTTATTCAAATATGCCCAGAGGTCACTCGCATTTCATTTTAACTTCACATCGTTTTGGGTGGGTTTTCAGTTGTAAATGTGGCCAATTCCACTTTGGGAGAGGATTTCTTTTCACATTTTTCAGTGATGTATTTGACAAAATGCCGTTGTGTGGACTGCAGCTCTTGAATGCAAGTGGGCTACATTTATTGTCCTTCCAATGCCATCTGCTGCCTGACAAGCCTTCAACCTGGCTCCTGCCCTTTCCAAGCCTTCCTCAAGTCTTTTCCTCGCCTCGTGTTCCCATCATAATGGTATGCATACATGCAATAAGCCACCATATAAAGGCAGGGTCTATGAGACGCAGGCTTGTAATACCCCGGATTATCTTAAAATCTCAAAATTGGAATGGCAAGAATTGTGCCTAGCCCACAGATCTGATAGCTGCTGGGCTTCACGATTGTATGTGGTTCTGAAAAAAACTAGAGATTGGCGGCCTTGCAGAGATGATCGTCCCCTGAACAATTCCACCATGCCTGACTGATACAATATTCCAAATTTACAAGACTTCTCAGCAAACCTCCACGGCAAATCTGCATTTGCCAAAATAAATCTAGAACGTGCTTACTATTAGATTCCATTTGAGTCTTTGGATGTCACAAATACAGCAGTGATGCTCTCGTTTGGCATGTTTGTGTTTTTGAGAAAACCATTCGGTCTATGGAATGCAGCTCAGACATTCCAGTGGTTCATGGACCACGAACTCACTGGCCTTGGGTTTGTTTGGTGCTTGTGTTCATCGAGGAGATTCTGGTTGTAAGTGTGGATGAAGAGGAGCACAAGAGCCACCTTATCTCATTGTTACGGAGGCTTGAGGAATGTGGCCTCGTGATCAATCCCAGGAAAGTGTTTCTGGTTCTGCTGCTCTTGTATTTTTGGGACCTAGATTTATACAACATGGTATTTTGCCTGATGAATGGAAAGTGCATAAAATTTGAGAATTTCCTCCCTCCGTTATGTTTGGCCAGTTGTGATGGTTTTTAGGTATGAGGAATTTTTATTGCTGTTTCCTGGTGAATGCCACAGCATCTCTATTACCACTTGCTGAATGACTCAAAGGATCTGATGTCTGCTTCAAAAAGACATTATCTTTGGGAGACCATCCTGTTTATGCTTTCCATGATGTGAACACTGTTCTGACAAATGTCACTAAGGTTGTACATCAAATGCTCAAAATCTTGCTCTCTTACCACAGATGCATGTGCTGTGGGAGCAGTGTTCTAACAACGAGTCTGTGGGCAATTGGAACCTCCGGTGTTTTTTTTCAGCCAAGCGGTCACCGGCTCAGGCAAAGTATAGTACATTTGGGCAAGAACTCTTAGCTATCTATCGCGCAGTGAAACATTTCAGTTTTTTTTTTAATTTATAGTTTTGTATACAGTACAATATAATACAAGAATCGTATCCAAATGATACATTGGTCAAAATAGAATAACAAATAAATGGTTGTACTGTCTGTAAAAGTGAGAAGAGAAGAAAAGTATAATGAAAAAAAAAACAGATCTAGGTTCAAAGCTCCTGTGATAACTATTCCCTCCCAAAATGAAAGGCAGGATATTAAAAAAATATTAGAATTCAACCAACATGAGAAGGTTCAACCATTAAGATTAATGAAAAGTGGTGGTGGGGTGGAGAAGTGAATACATTAGATATCCAAACCCATATCTAAATATGGTTTCCATATTTTGAATAATGTATCATACCCAGTTAATATTATATGTCACCTTTGCTAAGGGAATACAATTTTGCATTTCCCCACGATCAATTTTAAGATGGGATTCAGATTTCCATGGAATTGCTATACATCTCCTGGCCACTGCTAATGCAACTTATAAAATTTTTTTGAGAAGTTGAATAAGGCTTCCAAATCATATTCATTTCCCAAAAGTAAAAGCTCAGGTGTTGATGGTAAACATTATTATAATTTGTTCCAAAAACTTGCCCACATCTTTCCAAAATGATGTCACCTTGAGACATGACCAGAGAGAATGTATCAACGTACGAATTTCTGTGCCACATCTAAGACATAAATTTGAAAAAAATTGCAATAAATTAATTGATATAGCATTAAATATAATTGATGAATAAATTTGTAATTAACTAATCTATCAAAAACATTAATTACTGTCTCAACAAATGTCAGACCAGCAAAAAGGGTCAATTTCAGTTCCCAAATGCAATTCCCATCTTTCTTTTGATTTATTCAAGTCTGGGTTTGGAGATTCCTCTTGAAATAGTAGATACAATTTTGAAATAAATTTATTTGAATCCAAATGTCCAATTCAATATTTCAGCTTTTTATTGGAAGGTCATTCTTACACAATTTGTACAGACCACCAGCCTCTTCTGCATACTGAAAGTAGAAGCACACATCTCTATTTGCGCAGAGAGATTTGGCACTTGGAGTTCATCCTACAATTTTCATCGGACACACAGCATATCTGAGGAAAAGCGAATGCTGTGGCTGGTGCCCTATCCAGGCGCGACATTACATCCAACAATTGCCATCGATTTCACTGCCATGGCTCATGCACGGCACACTGATGCCAATTTCATCAGGTGAAACCAGATCAACTCTGGTCTCGATCTTTAAGATGTGACCCTGGATGAATTGGGTGAAAAGTTGGCTTGTGATTTTTTTTCCCCCAACCGGAAGGACTCTGCCGTTTGTGTGGCAGTTATGAGGCAGGAGATTTTCTCTTCACAATCTATCTCTTCCTGGTAGAAGAGCATCAATCAAACTGGTTAAGGAAGATTTGACCTGGTTTCATGTTAAACAGAATGTTGGATTATGGGCAAGGACTCGCTTGCTGGGTCAACACCCTAAAGTCTCCAGGCACATGAAATTCAAGCTGGGGGATTTTGTTGTTTTGGATTCCCATTTCCAGCACGTGCACCTTGTGCTTGGAAGGTCCACTTCCGCCATCTCGACAATGTACTTATCTGCTCACAGGTTAGGACTGGACGACCAGGTGGAAGGATGAAATTCCTAACATCGGCTCTCTGTAGAGACAATTGCTTGGACTTTTGTGGATCATTGGATTCCATCTTTAGATGTTCTGGGCAAACTATTACAACAGATCGAGGGTCTCAGTTCGAGTCAGCATTGGTCCGAGCTCTCACTGATCCTCTGGGCACGACCTGAATTATCGCTGAGCATTTCAGGGCCAACAGCTTCTTTGAGCATTTTCATTGACGATTGAAAGCAGTTGGCGATGCATCTACATGGGGCAAACATTTGCCCATGGTTCTCCTTCGCATGCCTACTGCTGTTAGGGCAGATCATGGATGTTTAGTGGTAGAGCTAGTCTATGGCTGTATGCTGACCTTGCCAGGTGAGTTTGTGAATCTGAGTCCAGACACAGTGCTCCATGAACAGGTCAGTTATCTTGATTGTCTTCGAGAAAATGATGTGGCAGAGAATGATTCCAACTGAAACGGTAACTTCTTATGAACCAAAGTACAACACCTCGAGCTTTCGAATTAAATGGAGATGCAAAAACATGTCCCACCCAATCTCTTTTCAATTTCATATGTTCTTTCTCAGCCATATGAGTTTGTTGCAAAAAAGCAAGATGAACCTTCATTTTCTTTAATATTTCCTTCCTTTCAATCGGATTATTGTCCTTTAACATTAAAGATCACAAAATTGAAATGAGCCGAAACTTAATTTGCTCCTGAGATTGACACTTAACACAGCAATTACAATTATATATATATATAAAAAAACCAAACCCCTCTTTTCAAAGAAGAAAATCCTGTAAAAAAAACCTACGAGTATAAGAGTCGGATCCTCCTCTGTGGACCAGGTGCAGCTAATACCACAAGTGGAAGATGACTTTAGAAGTAGTCGAGTCAACCACCACCCCCCAACCGAACATTAAAACCCATCAGTCATCCCAGTGATAACACCCACAATGAGCTTGAGCTTCATCTTCAACATCACTCACCAATTCTGATTCCAACTTCTTTTCCCCATACCCATCCCAATCTTATCCTCGGACATTTTCCCCATTGATTCCTTCAAATCTGGGAAGGAATTCACAAAAGTTAATGCACCATAAGGACTCTCAAAACATTGAGACTGATCTGGCCCATAAAGTAAAGTAAACTTATACCCTTTCATCAAACAGAACTGCTTTGGCCAGATTAATCTCTTTCCGTCACTTAATAATCTCCTGACTTAAATCAGCATAAAATAAAACCATATTGCCTTGAACCATCGTAGGGCTTTGATCAAGGTGAGCTTTCTGAACCGCAAGCCGCAAAATCATTTCTCTATCCTGATATCGCAAACATCTTAAAAGAACTGCTCTTGGCATTTGACCCGGAAAAGATTTTCTCCTTAACGCCCTCTGAACCCGATCTAAAAAAACTCAACTCCCAACATCTCTGGAATCCATTTCCAAAAATAATTTTACAGGATCTGAATCTTCAATATCTTCCAGCAGACCAACTATCTTAATATTATTACGAGAACTTTGATTTTCCAACTAATCAATGTTTTGTAACAAATCTCTCTTCTGGACATCCCAGCCTGTAAATAAATCCTCAATATCATCCATTCTCTCTGCATAATGGTCCATACGGACAGTCAATAAAAACTTCTTCTATCCTCTTAAATTGATCTTGTCCAGTCTCCACTGCTGTTAAACTCTTATTAATATCAACTTCAATAGATGTAATTTCTTCACACATACCAGCCATTTATTTCCTTCATACCAGCAAATTGATCATTTAAAGTTTCAAAACCTTAGTTCACAGTAGACATCATATTTTCATTTTGATGGATCAGTTCTGTAGAGGGGCCTTGACGTCTGGGGAAGGTATCTGGTGAAACAACAGCTTTCATTGGAGAAGGAGATGTTCTTCAAGCCTTAGGCCTCCCTTCATTGAGTCCAACTGCAGCAAGTAGTAATTCTTGTTCTTCTTCTTCTTGAACCTCTAAGTTGTCCTCCTCCACCTCTTCTCTTCCACATCATACCTGGCAGCCGGACTGTAGATCGGATCCAGAATTTCCTGCAAGTGAGAACATCTCCAGATGCTCCGCTGCATACAGGCAGTCCCCTTCCCGGTATCTAGAGCTCACATTCGGACATTCACCCACCACTCTCCTTAGTCAAGCCCGGCTCATGTTGAATTCCTTACTTGCGCTCCTCCTGGCCCGGCCAAAAATCTTGGCCCCATCTTTCATCTCCGGATGTGCAGAGGTTGCAGACATTTCTTCCAGATGCTCCCGACTTCCACGTTGAGGATTCATGTCTAACTTGTCCCGAGGTTCCTTCTGGAAGGTCGTCCTTGCTTCTTCTGCACTTTTCACAGGTTGACAACCTAGGTTTTTTCTAAGTTGCTTGTAATGAAATGGTATTGTATGTACTGACCAGTACAGGCACGGGCTGGCACCCCCCCACCCCGCCTCCTGATGACATCCTCTCCTGGACTCCTCCCTGAACTCCTCCCTGGACTCCTCCCCTGTGATCCAGGCCTTCACTTCCCTCACTTGGACCCGGGCCTGAAGTCTTGTGTGTAATAAAGCGTATCGTTCCCTTCAGTCTTTATCTCTGTGATAATTGGGGCAACTGATCGTGCCCAACACTGTTTTTTTTCCTTTCTTCATTTCCAGAATTCTACAGTAGAAAATTATTGTTCAAAATATTGATAAAGAAAAACAAGACATTACAGTTCGAGTATTGAACAGTTCAGTCAGCGAGAGGTGTCTTTGAACTTCTTTTTCCTACGCCATCTTGCCACACCACTCTCCCCCCCCCCCTCAGCTGACTCCTTGAACACCATCCAATCCATGGAATCTAGGCAGACCTGCAGCTGTCTTCCCTCCCGTGACCACCTTCTGGTTGTCCTGATCTCGTAAGGGATGTGAGCAATTTTACGCCCCATTTCTAAGAGAGGATGTGATGGCCCAGAGGTGGTTTACAAGAATGATCCTGGGGATGAGAGGAATAATGTTTGAGGAGCATTTGATGGTTCTGGGCCTGGACTCGCCCGAGTTTATTAGGATGAGGCAGGACCTCATTGAAATCTGATGAATAGTGAAAGGGCTGGATAGTGAGGATTTTGCCAGTAGTGGGAGAGTTTAGGATCAGTGGGCACAACCTCAGAATAAAAGGATGTCTGCTTAAAACGGAGATGGAGAAACTGTTTCATCTAGAGCAGTGATTTTCAAACTCCTCCTCCACACCCCCACCCCCTGTATCATATTCCACTTAATCCCTTTGCCAGAAGTGCTCTGTTTGTAAGTAATTACTTAATGAGCTCTGTGATTGGGGAAAAAATTTTGAAAACCACTGTTTTAATCGTATGACATTGACTTGTTCTGTGCGTGGTTTCATAACTCCAGAGGAAATGGGCCAATGACAATTTATCTCAAGCAAAATATTTCCTTCACAATTGGGTCCACTGCAGTCTTTCTCAGCCTTTTTTCCCATTCATATTCCACTTTAAGCAATCTCTTACTCATTTTTCAACACTCCAAGGAATAAAGTCCCAACCTGTTCAACCTTTCCCTGTAGCTCAACTCCTGAAGATCTGGCAGCTTCCTAGTCAATCTTTTCTGCACTCTTTCAATCTTACTAATACCCTTACTGTAGCTAGGTGACCAGAACTGCACACAATACTCCAAAGTGGGCCTCACCATCATCTTATCCAACCTCATCATAACTTCCCAACTCTTATTTTCAATATGTTAATTAATGAAGGCCAAGATGACAAAAGCTGTCTTTAGAACCCTGTCGTCCTGTGACACCACTTTCATGGAATTATGTAACAGTGTTTTATCTCTTGCTGCCGATTTGCGTAACTTGGCTGTTCAATTTCATAATGTTGGCTTCTGGACTATTTTATTGTGCCCCTTGATCTAGAGAGTTCTGGCAGAGCAAAACAATTTTGTTTTGTTTTGTCAGGTCAAATTTTGTCACATTGATCCAAAAACAAGTATTTTCACCATTCCTTCATTTCAGATTCTCTGCAGCTGTCGTATTGTACCTCACAGTGACGGCATCGTGTTTGTCTTGTTTATCCTTTACCCCTCCATCCAGACAGATGTGTTGATCAATGAGTGGACTCCACTCATCCAGCACCACTCCCATTTTTGCTGCTCGGGCTTTTCATCCCATGTAATCAATTTGTTATTTCCCTCTCTTCTTTTTCTCAGCAAAGAGAATCAGGTTTATTTGATCATCTTTCTGAATCCCAGTGAAAGTTTATCGACCAAAAGGTTTTAACTCCGATTATTTTTCAAGTAGATAACCTGCTGAGTATTTCCAGCATTGAGTTTTTATTTTACTGCCTTGGTGTATTACTGAGTGCTTTGAATGGGAGAAGAAATGTGGTTTGTGTTAAGTAAAGATGTCTAGATTATGGGGTGGATTTAGAAAAATAGATGTAAAAGTAGAGGGTTCATGGAAATAGTTAATACATCTTTTCTATTTTTGGAGTCTCCTGCCGGAAAGCGTGGGATACTCACGGGTTTAATTCAAACCCGCTGGCAGCGAAATCTTAATGATGTCCCACCTTGTCCTGTGGAGCCCAGCACATATAACCATATGACAGTTTACAGCACTGAAACAGGTCATATTGGCCCTTCGAGTCTGTGCCAGTTCACATGAACAACTCCACTAGTTTTCCCCTCCAACACTCTGGCCATATCCCTCCAACCCCCTCATATCCATGTACACATCCAACCATCTCTTAAATGAAAGGACCCTGCCGCAATTATCTCTTCTGGAAGATCATTCCATTCTGCCACCACTCTCTGAGTGAAGAAGCATCCTCTAACATTCCTCCTAAAGTTTTGCACCCTTACCTTGAACTCATGCCCTCTTGTTCCAACCTCCCCTGCCCTCAGGGGAAAGAGTCTACTCACGTCCAGTCTATCTATTCCTTTCATAATTTGAATACCTCTATCATAACCCCCTTCATCCGTCTATGTTTGAATGAATAAAGTCGCTGTCTCCTTAATCTTTCTCTGTACTCTAGATGTTGTAAGCCACGTAACATTTTTGTAAATCTTTTCTGCACCCTCTCCATGTTATCTATTTCATTCCTATATTTGGAGACCAGAACTGAAAACAATTCTCCAAACCTGGCCTCACCAATGCGTTAAACAGTTGCTGCATCAGTTCCAGCTATACTCTGGTCTATGATATGATTTCTGAATGCCAGCAGATCATATCTCAGGATAAGATATTGGACCAATGTTTCCTGCATCTTGGAAGAAACACCTTATTGACCAGAGACACAGCTTATCTCATCCATCCATCAGAACATCTGTCAAGCTCATGTCAAATAAATATGTATAGCATGGACTGAGAAAAGGTGTCGAGCAATGGGTTTGCACATGTACCTCCGGCCAGACTGCCAAGATTCAGTGCCACACTAAGGTAGCTCTTCAACATTTCCCGACGGTATGCAGGCAGTTGGAACACGTGTATGTGGACCTGCTTGGACCATTGCCAGAATCTCAAAACATGAGATATATTCTAACAGTTGTAGAACATTTCACACGCTGGCCAGAGGCCGTCCCGTTGCCATCCAGTGACACTGAGACAAGGGCCAGAGCATTCGTCGTCAACTGGATTTGGTTTTCCCACATTAATTCAGTCCGCAGAACACAATTCACCCTCATTCCCACTGGCAACTGAAGTCCACTTTTAAGGCCCGACTCACTGGTCCCAGTTAGGTTGATGAGATGCCATGCATTCTTTTGGGAGTGCACACAGCTCCAAAGTAAGATATGTCTGCATTTTCCGCAGAGATGCTTTATGGTCTGGTCCTTACAGTTTCATGGGACATTGATTTCACAACCAATTCTGATCTGAACATTCTTCAGCAGCTTCGACATGGTATCGTGATCAGCAAAGCTTTTCCTACCCATTGGCTTGGATCCCCTTAACAGAATGTGCCCCACCACTCCTGGACGCTGATTTTGTTTTTGTGCGCAGACAGGACCCAGGAATGCTGTTACAACGACCGTATGAGGACCTTTTCTGCGTGGTGAAGAAGGATGGGTTTGAGTATACTTTGGACATTGGGGGACATTCGCAGCTGTTTAGTTTGGACAGACACAAGCCTGCCCATGTGGATCCCGCTTCACCCATTCAGTGCCTCCAGCCCAGACCATGAGGGTGTCCACCTAAGGTGCATGCAGCTGGTGTTTTACTTTCTGGTGACGGTTCTGGGGGGTTCTGGACCGAGTGGGCAAGTTTCTTTGGCGGGCACATGAAATCATAAGGCAGACAGCTGGGAACTCATCCATTTAATTGACCACATGCACGTGGTGCTGCGTGCCAAGGAACACCACGTTGGTCTGTGATTTCTCCTGCCGGAAGGTGCGGGACACTCACAGGGCCCGTGGATCTGCAGCAAACACATAATGATGTCCCATCTTGACCCATGGAGCACAGGACACGCTGTAAATAGAAGAAGCCTGTAAAGACTGAATAAAGCAGTCTTGTGTTGATTAAACTGGTATGTGTGTGTGTGTGTGTGTGTGTGTGTGTGTGTGTGTGTGTGTGTGTGTGTGTGTGTGTGTGTGTGTGTTGCTTTAATAGCTCTGTCGAAGTAGCCGCTACATATATAAATATTTGGAGGATTATTGCACTTATAGGATACTTTTCATCCATCTCACAGCCTGTGGGAAGAAGCTATTCCCCAGCCTGTAAGTCCTGATTTTGATGATGGACGTGGTGAAAGATGCTGTTCACTAGATCAAAATGGTCTCTGCACTATTCCTTGAGCCCAATTTGAATAACACTCCTAGTGAATGTCATCTACAGAAAAAGGGAGACCCCAGTGATCCTCACTACTCTGCATCATTCCTGTCTGATGCTTTACAGCAACTAGACCATCCAATGATGCAGCCAGACAGTAGACTCAACTGCGCTCCTGTAAAATCTCAGGATGAGAGCCATTGGCCTTGACCTCCTCAGCCTCCTTGGGAAGTGTAGGCCCTTCCTGACTAATAAGGAGATGTGATTGTTTTGTGTATTAATACGTGTGCTGTATGGATGGGAATTTTATGTGATTGTATTGTCTATTCTTGCTATTCAACCATTTTTAGTGGATAGAAAAAGCGCAAATCTAAATAGGTCATATGCATTAAATGTAGGCTCTTGAGATGTGCAGAACAACAAAGGGATTTAGGAGTTGTGGTAAATAGTATCCTCAAGGCTGATACTCAGGTAGATGGTGTGGTGAAGAAGGCATTTGGAATGTTGGCCTTCATAAATCGGAGTATTGAATTCAAGAGTAGGGAGGTTATGATGAAATTGTACAAGGCATTGGTGAGGCCAAATTTGGAGTACTGTGTACAGTTTTGGTTACCAAATTATAGGAAAGATATAAACAAAATAGAGAGAGTGCAGAGAAGGTTCACGAGAATGTTGACAGGATTTCAGGGTCTGAGTTACAGGGAAAGGTTGTGCAGACTGGAGCTTTTTTCTCTGGAGCGAAGAAGATTGAGGGGGGACTTGATACTGGTGTTTAAGATTTTAAAAGGGACAGACAGAGTAAATGTAGATAGGCTTTTTCAATGAAGAGTCGGGGAGATTCAAACTAGAGGGCATGGTTTAAGATTGAAGGGGGGAAATTATAAGGCGAACATGTGGGGAAATTTCTTTCTGCAAAGGGTGGTAGGGATGTGGAATGAGCTTCCGGCAGATGTGGTTGAGGTGGGATCATTGGTTACATTTAAGTATAGACTGGATAATTACATGGAGAGGAGAGGACTGGAGGGGTATGGACCGGGTGCTGGTCAGTGGGACTAGGAGGGTGGGGATTTGTTACGGCATGGACTAATAGGACCAAACTGGCCTGTTCTGTGCTGTAAGTGGTTATATGGTTACATAGTTACTTATTACACCAGAGAAACTGAATAGAATATAATCAGAATTATCAGATCAATGTTTTAGGTGTGGTCAATATGTAGCAACTTTCTTGCATTCAACGTATCTTTGTCCTAATGCAAGATCTTATTGGGGAGAATTAGAAATTTTTTGGAACAAGTTACAGGAGTTGTTTTTCCGCAAAATACAACTTTATTTTTATTAGGAAATATTGAAGGAACAAGGCCCAAGTTAAAACTATTAATATATCAATTGAAATTTTTAAAATTACATTAGGGGTAATGAGGAAATGTATTGCACTGACTTGGAAATCAGATATATTTTTAGGGATGCCATGATGACATGCATACATTCAAAGTTGTATTCTTTTGGAAAAAATTACATATAGCTTGAGAAATATATACTCTATGCTTTTGCAAATTTGGCACCTGAATATTCAAATATTAGGCTTCAATTTGTAATAATGACCTTTCCATCCCTCCAGACATGCGAGATTCTCCTCTAAGTTGTAAAATTAAAATTTAGATGTGTTAAATTTGCTCGCCACCGCGAACTCTAGGGAAGCGCAGGACTAGCGCAGGGCACCAGAAAACAAGAAGACCAAACCCCATCAACATCTTAGAAGCAGAGGATTCAATCCACAGGTCAGTGACAATGGAAGCAGACCAATGAGGGGTTCTGCAGCTGAAGGACCCACACAGGTGACAGGCTGTTGGTGACTTGAGGAGAGGAACCCACGCAGGCTGTGGGCTTCTGGATGAAGCAGTCAAGGAACTCACACCAGCCCGTGGATTCCTAGAAACTGGTTCAAGACTGGCTAAAAGGGTGTCAGACCTGGGATATGAGTGGGTGCTGAAGGGTTCCTAATCGTGTCAGAGGTTCAAAACTGGAGCTCCCATTACCAATGGCTTGGATTGGTCTGTGAGCATTGAAAGAGAATCCACAGACCCTCAGTGACTTGGCCCAGGATATGGGATGGTGGGGGGGGGGGGGGGGGGGAAAGAGCACGACTCTCTTTTGCTTCCTTCTCTGACTGCAAGAGGCATTTCAGGCAAGTTCTGCCAATGGCGAATCTGTCTGCCTCACAGAAGGAAAAAAGCTATTTTGTGTGATACGACATTTTTTAATTACATGACAGTAAATTGTCTCCTGAAATAGAGAGGTTCAAGTTTCTAACTATTACAAACTCCACTCACCAGAGCTACCTGGATTATACCTCTTCCCACTTATTTTTTTGAAAGGACACGATTGATTTTATCACAACTCCTCTGCTGCATCTGTCCTGTGACAGATTATCTATATTTTATATTGTATGTAGATATGTTTTTGAAGGATAGATTGTAGGAGTCGTGTAGGTCACAAACAAATACAAACACTTTGCAAAACAGCTCTTACTTAAAATGCAAGAGCTTTGCTGAGAGTGAGTCATGCTGGCGCCGAGAGCCTTTGCAAAACAAAACAAGGAGACTGTTTTGCTAAATAATTTCAAAAGCAGGTGCAAAATGGAATATTGTTTTTAAAGCAACATATGATTGGACTTAGAAGTTTCCTGTTCTCAGAAGGTCATGTGCTTTTGAAAGCAGAGAGGAGACACCAAATAGACTTTTTTTCTAAAAGAAAGAGAGAGAGATGGCAAGCTGGCATCTTGTTGAAACCCCTTTTGAAGACGGATTGTGAGTTCTCAGTTCAGCCTGTTGAAAAACCTTGTTGTCCATACAAGAGGAAATAGCTGGCGAAAAATGGTTTTTCACCTGAAATAAGGGAAACAAAACGAACTCGATGGTGACCTGCAGAAGAGGTTATCATTTGGAAAACCCTGATGGGGCTCGTTTCTTTGGCAAGACGAGCAAAGTGACTGATCAGAGGGAATCAGTTTTTGTGTGTCCAATGAGCAAGAAATCCCTCTCTGAAACCAACAAGAACCTTCCTGGAGGGTAACCATTTACTTTTAAGCACCAAATCTTGGTGAAAAGTCATAAATGTTGAATTCTTTGCACAGCATAAGAATTGATAGATACCGGTGAACTTGTAGGAGTGTCATAGAACTAGATACATTTTAAATACACCTGCGTTTAGAATTAGGAGGGGTTAATGTTAGGCAGTTACATTAATAGTGATAAGTTAAAGGTTGATTGTTTTTTTGTTTAAAGAAAATTAAAAATTATGTTTGCTTAAGTATCCATTTGTCTTGGTGATTTTCTATTGCTGCTAGGTTTTGGGGTCCTCTGGATATGTAACAGTCCCAAGATGAGGTCTTCTACTTCAGGAATGTCTTATTTCTTCAATAAATGCAGATTCCCCCATACTCTCATTGAAAAAGCCTGCACCCATATCTCCAATTCTCTTTCTGCCCTTACCCCACCTCCTCTCCGGCACAACAAGGACAGAATCCCACAGGTTTCTCACTTACCACCCATCATCTGCCACATCTGACACGTTATCCTTGGACACTTCCAACTTCAGCACCATCCTCTAACCTGCTCCACTCATATCCTCTTTTCACAGATGCACATCTTTCTGTGACTCCATCGATGGCACTTCCATCTCCTCCCACCACCACCTGACGCACTCCACATGGGAACTGCAGAAAATGCCAAACTTGTCCCTACATTTCCTCTCACCTCCATCCAAGGGCACAATGAGACCTTCCAGGTGAGGCAGAGTTTCACATGCACCCCATCCAAACTAATCTAATACATTTGGTAGACTCAGTTGACCTTGATATCAGCAAGACCAAATGCAGACTGGGTGGCCATTTTGCTAAACACCTGCACTCTGTAGATCTAAACTTTAGCTTCCTGTGACCTACCATATCAATTCTCAAATCTTTCCAGCAACATGTTTGAAAAGGATGGATTATATGAATCGTGTAGGTCACAAACAAACACAAACACTTCACAAATCAGCACTTATTTAAATTGCAAGAGCTTTGCCAAGAGCGAGTCATTCCGATGCCAAGATCCTTTGCAAAGACAAAACAAGGAAACTGCTTTGCTATCATTTCAAAAGCAGGTGTAAATGGATTATTGTTTTTAAAACAACAGATGAATGGACTCAGAAGTTTGGGTCTGGTACAGTAATCTGGCCGGTTCCAGTTTGGTGTTCTAAGAAGGTCATGTGGTTTGCAAGCAGAGAGGAGAAGCCAAATCGGCTTTTTCTAAAAGAGAGTGAGTGAGAAAGAGAGAGAGAGAGAGAGAGATGGCAAGCTGGCATTGTGCTGAAACCCCATTTTGAAGAAGGGTTTTGAGTTCTATGTTCAGCCTGTTGAAAAACCTTGTTGTCCATACAAGAGGAAATGGCCGGCTAGAAATGGTGTTTCACCTGAAATAAGGGAAACAAAAGGAATTCAATGGTGACCTGCAGAAGAGGTTATCATTTGGAAAACCCTGATGGGTCAAGTTTTTTTGGCAAGACCCCAAAGTGACTGATCAGAGGGAATCAGTTTTGGTGTGTCCAATGAGCAAGAAATCCCTCTGGTAAACATTTACTTTTAAGCACCAGAGCTTGGTGAAAATTCATAAATGTTGAATTCTGTACACAGTATAAGAATTGATAGACACCGGTAAACTCGCAGGAGTGTCAAAGAACTTTATACACATTAAAAACACCTGCACTTAGAATTAGAAGGTGTTAATGTTAGGCTGTTACATTAATAGTGATAAGTTAAAGTTTGATCCAGTTTTTTTGTTTCAAGGAAATTATAAAGACGTTTGTTGAAGTATCCATTTGTCTTGGTGATTTTCTATTGCTGCAAGGTTTTGGGGTCCTCTGGGCCTGTAACAATCGCAAGTTGAGGTCCTCATACCAGGATACCCAAAATGTCTTATTTCTTCAAAAATGCCGATTCTCCCATACTGTCATTGATAAAGCCTGTACCCATATCTCCAATGATCTTTCTGCCTTTACCCCACCTCCTCTCTGGCAGAACACGGAGAGAATCCCTCAGGTTTCTCACTTACCACCCATCATCTGCCACATCTGACACGTTATACTTGGACACTTCCAACTTCAGTACCATCCTCTAACCTGCTCCACTCATATCTTCTTTTCACAGGTGCACATCTTTCTGTGACTCCCTCGATGGCACTTCCCTCTCCACCCACCACCACCTGATGCACTCCACATGGGAACTGCAGAAATTGCCAAACATGTCGCTACATCTCCTCTCACCTCCATCTAAGGGCACAATCAGACCTTCCAGGTGAGGCAGAGTTTCACATGCACCCCATCCAAACTAATCTAATATATTTTGTAGACTCAGTTGACCTTGATATCAGCAAGATCAATACAGACTGGGTGGCCATTTTGCTAAATACCTGCACTCTGTAGATCTAAACTTTAGCTTCCTGTGACCTACTATATCAATTCTCGAACCTTTCCAGCAACATGTTTGAAAGAGATGGATTATAGGAATCGTGTAGGTCACAAACAATCACAAACACTTCACAAATCAGAACTTATTTAAATTGCAAGAGCTTTGCCGAGAGTGAGTCATTCAGGTGCCAAGAGCCTTTGCAAAGAGAAAACAAGGAGACTGCTTTGCTATCATTTCAAAAGCAGGTGTAAATGGATTATTGCTTTTAAAACAACAGATGAATGGACTCAGAACTTTGGGTCTGGTGCAGTAATCTGGCCTGTTCCAGTTTGGTGTTCTAAAAAGGTCATGTGGTTTTGCAAGCAGAGAGGAGAGGCCAAATTGTCTTTTTCTAAAAGAGAATGAGTGAGTGAGAGAGAGAGAGAGAGAGAGAGAGATGGCAAGCTGGCATTTTGTTGAAACCCCATTTTGAAGAGGGGTTTTGAGTTCTCTGTTCAGCCTGTTGAAAAACATTGTTGTCCATACAAGAGGAAATGGCTGGCTAGAAATGGTGTTTCACCTGAAATAAGGGAAACAAAAGGAACTCAATGGTGACCTGCAGAAGAGGTTATCATTTGGAAAACCCTGATGGGTCAAGTTTCTTTGGCAAGAGCCCAAAGTGACTGATCAGAGGGAATCAGTTTTTGTGTGTCCAATGAGCAAGAAATCCCTCTCTGAAACCAACAAGAGCCTTCATGGAGGGTAACCATTTACTTTTAAGCACCAGAAAATTGGTGCTGATACAATGACCATTGAAAATTCATAAATGTTGAATTCTGTGCACAGTACAAGAACCCAACCCCAACCAACCAATTTTCCCCTGCAGCCGCTGCAACCGTGTCTGCCTGTCCCGCATCGGACTTGTCAGCCACAAACGAGCCTGCAGCTGACGTGGACTTTTACCCCCTCCATAAATCTTCGTCCGCGAAGCCAAGCCAAAGAAAGAAAAAGAAGACAAGAATTGATAGATACCGGTGAACTTGCAGGAGTGTCAAATAACTTTATGCACATTAAATACACCTGAATTAGAATTAGAAGGGGGTAATGGAAGGCCGTTAGGTTAATAGTATAAGTTAAAGTTTGATCCTTTTTTTTTGTTGAAAAAAAATTAAAAACGATGTTTGTTTAAGAATGAATGGTGTTATTGTTCAGAATCTGCCTGTGATCGAACGTATTCTTGGACTGAATTGACATCTGGGCCAAATGGCAATTGAAGGACAATCTGTACATGATCGTACATCCTAAAGTCCAATGACAACTATCCACTAAAGATTGTTAAACAGCAAGAATAGACAATTCAATCACATAAAATTCCCATCCATACAGCACACGTATTAATACACAAATCAATCTCACCTCCTTATTGGTCAGGAAGGGCCTACACTTCCCAAGGAGGTTAAGGAGGTCAAGGCCAACGACTTTCATCCTGAGATTTTACAGGAGCGCAGTTGAGTCTCCTGTCTGGCTGTACCATTGGATGGTCCAATAGCTGTAAAGCATCAGACAGGAATGATGCAGAGAGGTGAGGATCACTGGGGTCTCCCTTTTTCTGTAGATGACATTTTCTGGGAGTGTTGTTCAAATCGGGCTCAAGGAATAGTACAAAGACCATTTTGATCTAGTGAACAGCATCTTTAACCACGTCCATCATCAACATCAGGACTTACAGGCTGGGGAATAGCTTCTTCCCACAGGCTGTGAGATGGATGTAAAGTATCCTGTAAGTGCGATAATCCTCCCAAATATTTATATATGTAGCGGCTACTTTGATAGAGCTACTAAAGCAACACACACACACACACACACATACCAGGGTAGTCAACACAAGACAGCTTTATTCAGTCTTTACAGGCTTCTTCTATTTACAGCATGTCCCGGGCTCCATAGGTCAAGGTGGGATATCATTTATGAGTTTGCTGCAGATCCACGGGACCACAGGTTTAAATAAAGCCCTGTTAGTGTCCCACACCTTCCGGCAGGAGAATTCACAGATCAACGTGCTGTTCCTCGGCACGCAGCACCACGTGCATGCAGTCAATTAAATGGATGAGTTCCCAGCTGTCTGCCTTATGATTTCATGCACACACCAAAGAACCTTGCCCACTCGACCCGCGACACAGCTGCTACAACCCCCAGAACCGTCGCCAGAAAGTAAAACACCAGCTGCATGCACCTTAAGTCGACACCCTCATCGTCTGGGCTGGGGGCACTGAATGGGTGAAGCGGGATCCACATGGGCAGGCTTGTGTCTGTCCCAACTAAACAGCTGCGAATATCCCCCAATGTCCAAAGTATACTCAAACCCATCCTTCTTCACCACGTGGAAAAGGCCCTCATACGGTCGTTGTAACAGCACTCCTGGGTCCTGTCTGCGCACAAATATAAAATCAGCATCCAGGAGTGGTGGGGTACATTCTGTTAAGGGGATCCAAGCCAATGGGTAGGAAAAGCTTTGCTGATTGCGATACCATGTGGAAGCTGTGGAAGGATGTTCAGATCAGAGTTGGTTGTGAAATGAATGTCCCATGAAACTGTAAGGACCATACCGTAAACCATCTCTGCGGACAATGCAGATATATCTTACTTTGGAGCTGTGCGCACTCCCAAAAGAATGCATGGCAACTCATCAACCTAATTGAGACCAGTGAGTCGGGCCTTAAAAGTGGACTTCATTTGCCGGTGGGAGCGTGGGGGAATTGTTTTCCGTGGACTGAATTAATGTGGGAAAAAACAAATCTAGCCATCCAGTTGATTAATGCTCTGGCCCTTGTCTCAGTGTCACTGGATGGCAATGGGACGGCCTCTGGCCAGCACGTGAAATATTCTACAACTGTTAGAATGTATCTCATGTTTTGAGATTCTGGCAAAGGTCCAAGCAGGTCTACATGCACGTGTTCCAACTGCCTGCATACCGTCGGGAAATGTTGAAGAGGTACCTTAGTGTGGCACTGAATTTTGGCAGTCTGGCAGGAGGTTCATGTGCAAACCCATTGCACAATGCCTTTTCTCAGTCCATGCTATTCATATTTATTTGACATGAGCTTGACAGATGTTCTGATGGACGGATGAGATAAGCTGTGTATCTGTTCAATAAGGTGTTTCCTCCAAGATGCAGGAAACATTGGTCTAATGGAGCCCAAAGACATGTCACAAAGTAAGGTTGGCCACCCAGTTGTGCTGCCCTCTGCTGTATGTCCAGGTTAGTAATGGCCGTACTGTATGCCTGAACATCGGGGTCCATTGCCTGGACACTGGCTAATTCAGGAATATCAATGTCACCCTGAATATGATATATAGTCGGTCTGGACAGCATATTCGTGACGCCATTGTTTTTACCAGATGTTATCCAAGTAGATGTAAGGGAACTCTAAATCTCTGCCCAAAGTGTCTATAACCCGCTGGCAGGTTTGAACACCATTCTTCATCTCAAGTGGCATCCTAAGATTTTCAAAAAGTCCAGAAGGGGTAATAATCACCGTGTTAGGAATGTCTTCCTTATGGATGGGATCTGATGGTATCTCATGACAAGATCAACCTTGGAGAAAGCACAAAAGTGTGCAGATGGGAGGCAAAATCTTGCATATGAGGGACATTAAGACAGTGGGTCTTAACCTGAGATATGGTCTGCTGGGATTCAGAAATCATATCATAGACCAGAGTATAGCTGGAAAGTGATGCTGCAAATGTTTAAGGCATTGGTGAGGCCAGGTATGGAGAATTGTTTTCAGTTCTGGTCTCCAAATATCGGAAGGAAATGGATAAGGTGGAGAGGGTGCAGGAAAGAATTACAAAAATGTTACATGGCTTACAACATCTCGAGTACAGAGAAAGATTAAGGAGACAGCGACTTTATTCATTGGAACGTAGACGGATGAAGGGGGTTATGATAGAGGTATTCAAAATTATGAAAGGAATAGATAGACTAGACGTGAGTAGACTCTTTCCCCTGAGGGCAGGGGAGGTTGGAACAAGAGGGCATGAGTTCAAGGTAAGAGGCAAACTTTAGGAGGAATGTTAGAAGATGCTTCTTCACTCAGAGAGTGGTGGCAGAATGGAATGATCTTCCAGAAGAGATCATTGCGGCAGGGTCCTTGTTGTCATTTAAGAGAAGGTTGGATGTGTACATGGATATGAGGAGGTTGGAGGGATATGGCCAGAGTTTTGGAAGTGAAAACTAGTGGAGTTGTTCATGTGAACTGACACAGACTCGAAGGGCCAATATGACCCGTTTCCATGCTGTAAACGGTCATATGGTTATATGTGCTGGGCTCCACAGGACAAGATGGGACATCATTAAGAGTTTGCTGCCGGCAGGTTTGAATTAAGCCCGATGAGTCTCCTGCGCTTTCCGGCAGGAGACTCCAAAATTCAAAAAGATGAATTAACTATTTCCATGACCCTCCATTTTTACGTCTATTTTTCTAAATCCACTCCATATTCTAGACATCTTTACATAACCCAAACCACATTTCTTCTCCCATTCAAAGCACTCAGTAATACACTAAGGCAGTAAAATAAAAATTCAATGCTGGAAATACTCAGCGGGTCATCTACTGGAAAAATAATCGGCTTTAAAACCTCCAGGTCCATAACCTTTCACTGGGATTCAGAAAGATGATCAAATAAACCTGATTCTTTTTGCTGAGAAAAAGAAGAGGGGAAATAACAAATTTAATATGTGGGATGAAAAGCCCGAGCAGCAGAAATGGCAGTGATGCTGGATGAGTGGATTCGACTCGTTGATCAGCACATCTATCTGGATGGAGGGGTAATGGATAAACAAGACAAATGCGATGCCGTCACTGTGAGGTACAATACGGCAGCTGCAGAGAATCTGAAATGAAGGAATGGGGAAAATACTTGTTTTTGGATCAATGTGACAAAATTTGAGCTGACAAAAGAAAACAAAATTGCTTTGCTCTGCCAGAACTCTCTAGATCAAGGGGCACAATAAAATAGTCCAGAAGCCAACATTATGAAATTGAACAGCTAAGTTATAGAAATCGGCAGCAAAAGATAAAACACAGTTACATAATTCCATGAAAGTGGTGTCACAGGAAGACAGGGTTCTAAAGACAGCTTTTGTCATCTTGGCCTTCATTAATTAACATATTGAAAATAGGAGTTGGGAAGTTATGGTGAGGTTGGATAAGATGATGGTGAGGGAAAAATTAGAGTATTGTGTGCAGTTCTGGTCACCTAGCTACAGGATGGGTATTAGTAAGATTGAAAGAGTGCAGAGAAGATTTACTAGGAAGCTGCCAGATCTTCAGGAGTTGAGCTACAGGGAAAGGTTGAACAGGTTGGGACTTTATTCCTTGGAGTGTCGAAAAATGAGTAAGAGTTTGCTTAAAGTGGCATATGAATGAGAAAAAAGGCTGAGAAAGACTGCAGTGGACCCAATTGTGAAGGAAATATTTTGCCTGAGAAAAATTGTCACTGGCCCATTTCCTCTGGAGATATGAAACCACGCACAGTACAAGTCAATGACGTACAATTAAAACAGTGGTTTTCAAACTTTTTCTTTCCAATCACATTCCACCTTAAGTAATCCCTTACTAACAGAGCACTTCTGGCACAGGGATTAAGTGCAATATGATCCAGGGGGTGGGAGTGGGGGTGTGGAGGAGGAGTTTGAAAATCACTGCTCCAGACGGAAAGGTTTTTCCATCTCATTTTTAAGCAGACATCCTTTTATTCTGAGGTTGTGGCCACTGGTCCTAAACTCTCCCAGTACTGGCAAAATCCTCTCTATCCAGCCCTTCCACTATTCATCAGATTTCAATGAGGTCCTGCCTCATCCTTCTAAACTCGTGCGAGTATAAGCCCAGAACCATCAAATGCTCCTCAAACATTATTCCTCCCAGGATCATTCTTGTAAACCACCTCTGGACCATCACATCCTCTCTTAGAAATGGGGCCTAAAATTGCTCACAACACTTACGAGATCAGGACAACGAGAAGGTGGTCATGGGAGGGAACACAGCTGCAGGACTACCTAGAGTCTGTAGAGTCTGTGGATTGGATGGTGTTCAAGGAGTCAGCTGAGGGGAGGGGGGAGCGTGGGAAGATGGCTTCGGAAAATGACGTGAGAAGACATCTCTCCCTGATTGAACTGTTCAATACTCGAACTGTAGTGAATTTTTTGACTTTATCAATGTTTTGAACATTAATTTACTACTGTAGAATTTTGGAAATGAAGAAAGAAAAAAGGCAGTGTTGGGCATGACCAGTTGCCCCAATAATCACAAAGACGAAGACTGAGGGGAACGATAGGCTTTATTATACACAAGACTGCAGGCCCGCGCCCAAGCTAGGTAAGTGAAGGGATGGAAGAAGTGGCTCGACCTTTATGGCCTGGGTCACAGGGGAGGAGTCCAGGGAGGTGTCTCGGAGAGGATGTCATCAGGAGGGTGGGCCAGCCCATGCCTGTACTGGTCAGTTCATACAATACCATTTCATTACCAGCAACTTAGAAAAAACCTAGGTTTTCAACCTGTGAAAAGTGCAGAAGAAGCAAGGCCGACCTTCCAGAAGGAACCTCAGGAACAGTTAGAGATAGATCCGAATCCTCAACGTGGAACTCAAGAGAAGCTGGAAGAAACGTCTGCATCCTCTGCGCCTCCAGAGACGCAAGATGTCGCCAAGTTCTTTGGCCTGGCGGCGGGCCAGGAGGAGCACGAGCGTGGAATCCAACCCAAGCCTGTCTTGACTAAGGAGAGCGGGGGTGGGTGCCCGAATGTGAGCGCAAGTTAGCGGGAAGGCGACTGACTGTATGCAGTGGCCCATCTGAAGATGCTTCCCTGCGTGCTACTAAGCTTCTCAGCATGGATGGATGCTCTCACATGCAGGAAATCCGCAGTAGGGCTGCCAGGTATGAGGTGAAGGTGGACAACTCAGACGTTCGAGAAGAAGAAGAGCAAGAATGACTAATTGCTGCAGTTGGACTCACTGAAGGAAGGCCTTAGGCTTTAAGAACATCTCCTTCTCCAATGAAAGCTGTTGTTTCACCACAGATACCTTCCCCAGTCTTCAAAGCCCCTGTAACAGGGATGGAAGTCAACCTCATGTCTACAGAACTGATCCAACCAAATGAAAAGATGATGTCTTCTATGACCTAAAATTTTGAAACTTTAAATGATCAATTTGATGGTATGAAGGAAATAATGGCTGGTATGTGTGAAGAAATTACATTTATTCAAGTTGATATTAATAAGAGTTTAACTGCAGTGGACACTGGACAAGATCAATTTAAGAAGATAGAAGAAGTTTCTATTGACGGTAAGGACCGTGTGGACCATTATGCGGGGAGAATGGATCATAATGAGGATTTATTTACAGGCTGGGATGTCCAGAAGAGAGATTTGTTAAAAAACATTGATTCGTTGGAAAACCAAAGTTGTTGTAATAATATTAAGATAGTGATCTGCCGGAAGATATTGATGGTTCAGATCCTGTAAAATTTTTTCTGTAAATGGATTCCAGAGATGTTGGTAGTCGAGTCTTTTTAGATAGGGCTCATAGGGTGTGAAGGAGAAAACTTTTTCTGGGTCAAATGTCAAGAGCAGTTCTTTTAAGATGTTTGTGATATCAGGATAGAGAAATTATATTGAGGCTTGCAGTTCAGAATGCTCGCCTTGATCAAAGCCCTACGATGTATCAAGGCAATAGGGTTTTATTTTATGCTGATTTAAGTCAGGAGATTATTAAGTGATGGAAAGAGTTTAATCTGGTCAAAGCAGTGCTGTGAAAGAAAGTAAATAATGTTACTTTTCGGTATCCGATGATATTTAAGGTGGTTTATGGACGAGATCAGTCTCAATTTTTGAGAGTCCTTATGGTGCATTATCTTCTGCAAATTCCTTACCAGATTTGAAGGAATCGATGGGTAAAATGTCCAAGGATAAGATTGGGAATGGGAATGGGAAAAAGAAGTTGGAATCAGAATTGGTGAGTGATGTTGAAGATGAAGCTCAAGCTCAATGTGGGTGTTATCACTGGGTTGACTGATGGGTTTTAATGTTTGGTTGGGGGGTGGTGATTGATTCTGCTACTTCTAAAGTCATCTGCCACTTGTGGTATTAACTGCAGCTGGTCCACAGAGGGGGGTCCGACTCTTGCACTTGTAGATTTTTACATATTTTACAGAGGTTTCTGATTGTTTGAAAGGGGGGTTTGGCTTTTTTAAAATATGTAATTGCTCTGTGATGTGTCAATCTCAAGAGGAAATTAAGTTATGGTTCATTTAAATTTTGTGACCTTCAATGTTAAAGGACTTAATAATCTGATGAAAAGGAAGAGAATATTGGCATATATAAAGAAAATGAAGGTTGATGTTGCCTTTTTGCAAGAAACTCGTTTGTCTGAGAAAGAACATATGAAATTGAAGAGAGATTGGGTCGGACATGTTTTTGCATCTTCATTTAATTCGAAAGCTCTAGGTGAGTTGCTACTTTGGTTCATAAGAAGTTACCGTTTCAGTTGGAATCTTTCTCTGCCACATTGGGTAGAGAGCTGTTGGTGAATTGTAAATTTGTTGCTGAAGCATGGACTTTGATGAATGTTTATCCACCCAATGAAAATGATGAAGACGTTATTTCTGAAACTTTTTTGAATCTGGGTCAAGCTAATGTAAATATTTTGGTTGGTGGGGATTTTAATTGTGTGTTGATAAATTTCCAAAAACTGTACCTAGAACCAAAATAGCTAAATGGATGTCAGACTCAATGAAAGATTTGAATTTGGTGGAAATGTGGAGGAAGTATATTCTGACAGAAAAATACTTTTCTCTTTATTCACCCAGACATGATCCTTTTTTAAGAATCGACTTTTGCTTAACACCAGCACAATTACAAGGTAGATTTGTACATGTAGAGTATAAGAGTAGGATTTGTCTCATCATTCCTCATTGTTAAGTAGAAGTACACACTCCCTTTTCCAGGCATATAAAATCCAGAAAGCTCCAAACATCAGCAAGTGGGGAGAGAGATAGCAGCGCGAGTCAGGCGGGCGAGGGGTGGGGGAAAAATGGCAGTGTGACTGGAAGGGAGTGGGGGTGGATACAGCAGCATAATTAGGGTAGGCTTAAATGTAGCTTTCCAAAATCCGAAAAATCTGAAATTTGGAACACAGTGACCCCCCCCCCCAAGGGTTCTGGATAAAGGATTGTGCATCAGCACATGTTCTGGTTTGCATAATGTAGAGACCCCTTATCGCTGAAGATTTAATGGGATGTTATTGAAGCAACCAAAGTTTCTAAGTTTTATCAAAGACCATATTCAGTTTTATTTGCCAATTAATACATATTCAGTACAAAGTAAATTTGTTTTGTGGGATGCTTCAAAAGCTTATTTAAGAGGTCTGATAATCAATTATTCTGCAAGAATTAAGACACAGAATTTGGCAGAGAGGCAAAATTTGGAGAAGGAAATAACAATGTTAGAAAAGGAATTCCAACGAAATTCGACCGTGGATAAAAAGACTTGATTCAGTTGAAACTGTTATAATATAATGCAAACATATAAATATGAAAAATTAATACAATGATCCAAATAGTGTTACTATGAGTAAGGAGAAAGAGCGCATAAGGTTTTTGCTCGGCAATTAAGGACTGAACAGGCATCAAGGACAATAAATGCGATAAGAAATAATTCAGGAATCACTTTTAAACCTCAGGAAATGAATGATGAATTTCACTCATTTTACCAGAATTTATATTCTTTTGAAGTAAGTCAGGATGAGGAACGTGTTGAGTCTTTTTTAGGTAGTTTGGACTTATTGGTTTTGGACGATAAAGATAGGACAGAATTGGAAGTTCCTTTCAGTGATTTAGAAATTGAAGAAGCTATATTGAATATCACCTGGAGAAGATGGGTTTACAGGAGGGTTTTTCAAGAATTTTATGAAGTCTTGTCTCCTGTTTTGATGGATGTTCTTAAACAAGCTACAGAAGAGCAAAAGCATTTCCAGAATCCTTTTCTAGAGCTAGAATTAGTTATTGCAAAAAAGGAAGAGCCCCATTGAAAGTTGCCTCATTTCGACCAATATCTTTATAAGATGTAGTGTATAAGATAGTAGCTAAGGTATTGGCTAATAGACTTGCAAAGTATTTATCACATTTAATACATGTTGATCAAGCAGGTTTTTTGAAGAATAGATTTTCTTCTGAAAATATTGTTCGACTGTGACGCTGATTAACGAATCAAGACATTGTTTGAATCAATCAATGATAGTGGCATTAGATGCAGAAAAAGCCTTTGATCGAGTTGAAAGGTACTTTCTATTTAAAGTACCTGAAAGATTTAAGTTTGGGCCTTTTTTACCTGGTTGGGTTAAAGCCTTTTATAAAAATCCCTTGGCGAGGATGGTGATGAATGGACAAATTTCAGATACGTTTAATTTAACATGTTCCACTAGGCAAGGTTGTCTTTTGTCACCATTGGTGATAGAACTGCTAGCCCAAGCTATCAGACAAAATTATAAAATTAGTGGGATAAAATAAATGAAAAGAATATAAGATTCATTTGTTTGCAGATGACGTACTAATATATTTAACAAATCCTAAGTAATCATTATGACATCTGCAAACCTGTTCGGTTCAATATGGAGAAATGTTTGGTTAAAAGATTAATTGGGATAAGAGGAACATATTACCAATTACAAAGGAAGATTATCCTGCTTGTAAACAGATTACACAGCTTAGATGGACGAAGAAAATTAAATATTTAGAGGTAATGTTTGATGCGGATTATCAACATTTGTGTAAGTTGAACTATGTTTCTCTATTGATAAAATTAAAGCTGATTTAATTAAATGGAAAAATCTTCCTTTGACATGAATGGCACATGTGAATTGTATTGAAGTGAATATTTTTCCTTGTATTCAATATTTTTTTCAATCAATTCCATGCTTGCTTCCAAAGATATTTTTCAAAGAGTAATGCAGCCATCAGAATATTTTTATAGAAAAGTACATTGGATAGAGTATTGTTGCAAAAATTGACATGGAAATATGCATTAGCATCTACAATGGCCTCATTTTCTGAATTATTCATTAAATTATTAGTTAATTATCAGTTAAAATTTATGAATATGATGTTCAAAATTAATCAACCTCCTCGCCTGGCTAAAGTGGAATTAGCACAGATTTCTCATTCTATTGTACATCAATGTATATTTACATGGACTCCTAATCTTTTGCATTATTATAATTTGCCAGAATTATGACATTTATGTGATATTTGGTATAAAAGAAATCTGGCAATGGGAACTGGAGATAAGGTTTCATTTCAAATTCAATTTCAAGTTCATATCATTCTCGATTAATAATCTCAGTATTTAAAGATTTGCCAAATGAAAGGTATTCAAGTGTTAGCAGATTGTTTTAAAATGGGATAACTCTTTATTTTTGGGGAAAAAAATTGAGGTACCGTTAAATTCTTTGCTTGCATATTTTCAAGTACGTGCTCCAGTACTGAAGAATTTTGGGTGGGAATTGAAGATACCTAAGTTAACTAAATTTAAAAATGTAATTGTAAATGGGGCAGAAAGGGATTTATTTCAGAAATGCATTCTTTGTTGCAAGAGAAAATGGCCAAACTGAATTTAAATGGGAGAAAGATTTATCCTTAGAATTATCCCAAGAAGAGTGGACTTCACTATGTGTGAAGATAGTGTGACTAAATTTGGTGAACTATAATTTTCTACATCAGTTGTATTAAACACCAGAAAAGTTAAAAAGATATGGATTTACTCATTTGGATTTATGTTTCCTGAGATTTTACAGGATCGCAGTTGATTCTCCTGTCTGGCTGCGTCATTGGATGGTCCAGTAGCTGTAAAGCATCAGACAGGAATGATGCAGAGTTGTGAGGATCACTGGGGTCTCACTTTCTTCTGCAGATGACATTTATCCTATTTGTTGTTCAAATAGGGCTCACGGAATTGTAAAAAGACCATTTCCAGCCAGTGCACAGAATCTTTAACCACGTCCATCATCAAAATCAGGACTGCCAGGCTGGGGAATAGCTTCTTCCCACAGGCTGTGAGATGGATGAAAAGTATCCTGTAAATGGCATAGTTACCCTAAATATTTATAAATGTAGCGGCTACTTCGATAGAGCAATGAAAACAATACACACACACACACACACACACACACACACACACACACACACACACACACACACACACACACACACACACACACACACACACACACACACACACACACACACACACACACACACACACACACACACACACCAGGTTAATCAACACAAGACTGCTTTATTCAGACTTTGCAGGCTTCTTTTATTTACCGTCTTGTCCTGGGTTCCATGGGAGAAGGTGGGACATTATTATGAGTTTGCTACTGATCCACGGAACCACAGGTTTAAATTAAGCCCTGTGAGTGTCCCGCACCTTCTGTCAGGAGAATCCACAGATCAATGTGTCGTTCCTTGACACACAGCATCACGTGCGTGTGGTCCATTAAATGGACAGCTGTCTGTCTTACGCTTTCATGCACCCGCCAAAGAACTGTGCCCATTCAGCCCACTACACAGCTGCTACCCCACCCCCTCCAGAACCGTCGCCAGAAAGTAAAACAGCAGCTGCATGCACCTTAGGTGGACACCCTCATTGTCTGTGCTGGGGGCATTGAAAGGGTGAAGCGGGATCCACATGGGCAGGCTTGCATCTGTCCACACTAACAGCTGTGAATGCCCCCCAATGTCCAAAGTAAACACAAGCCTATCCTTCTTCACCACGCGGAAAGGGCCCTCATATGGTCATTGTAACGGCGCTCCTGGGACCTGTCTGTGCACAAAAACATAATCAGTGTCCAGGGGTTTTGGGGGCACATTCTGTTTAGGGGAACCATGCCAGTGGGTAGGAAAAGATTTGCTGATCACAACACCATGTCGAAGCTGCTGAAGGACGTTCAGATCAGAGTTGGTGTGAAATGAATGTCCTATGCAACTCTAAGGACCGTACCATAAACCATCTCTGCGGACAATGCAGACATCTTCCTTTGGAGCCGTGCACATTCCCAATAGAACCCATGGAAATTCATCGACTAAATTGAGACCGGTGAGTAGGGCCTTTAGTTGCCGGTGGAAACGTTCCACAAGGCCGTTGGACTGTGGGTGAATTGTGGTGCGTGGTCTGATGCAATGTGGGTGGGGAAACCAAATCTAGCCATCCAATTAATGATGAATGCTATGGCCCTTGTCTCAGTGTCACTAGATGGAAACGAGATGGCCTCTGGCCAGCGTGTGAAATGTTCTACGACCGTTAGAATGTATCTCATGTTTTGAGATTTTGGCAATGGTCCGAGCAGATCCACATGCACATGTTCCAACTGCGTGCGTACCACTGGGAAAAGTTGAAGAGGTGCCTTAGTGTGCCGTTGAATTTTGGCAGTCTGGCATGAGGTACACGTGCAGACCAATTGCACAACGCCTCATATACTGGTTTTCCGCCAGGGGATTAGCAACAAATTCTCTTCTACGACATGCTTTAGCAGCATCCAATGCAGCAACTATGTACCAGAATTTCATGTCCTCTGCCATTATGCCACAAGGCAAAACTAGGTTTCAGCCTTGGTTGATTGGTCTGGAAAGGAGGCAAGTGAAGTCCTAACATCAATTGGGAAACACAGTCAGTGAGAGGTCAGGATAGCTTAGAGTTTAGACGTGTTCAGGACTGCTTTTTGCAGCAGTATGTGGAGATGCCCACAAGACGGGGGGGCAGTGTTCGATCTGTGGTTAGGGAATGAAATGGGGCAGGTGGCGGAGGTGAGCAATGGGAAGAACTTCAGATCTCGTGATCATGAGTTAATTAGATTTAGCTTAATTATGGAAAGGGATAGGTCGGGTCTGAAGTCGAAGGTCTTCGAGTGGGGGAAGGCCAGATTTGAAGAAATTAGAAGAGATTTGCAGAGAGTTGTGTGGGCTGACCTTTTAGCCGGAAATGATGAAGAGGAAAATTGGAGGGTATTTAAAGGTGAGATTTTGAGAGTACAGGATCATTATGTTCCAGATTGGCTGAAATGCAAGACTAGAAGTTCAAGGGAGCTGTGGATTTCTAGAAAAATTAGGAACGATTCAGGATAAGAGGGAGGCCCACGCTCAACATAAGAAACAAAAGATTGATGAGATATATGATCCTTACTTATATTGCAGAAAGAACCTCAAGAGGGAAATTAGAAAGGCAAAAAGAAGGTATGAAGTATCCATAGCTCATAAGGTGAAAGTGAGTCCTTCGGGTTTTTACAGATACGTGAACAGTACAAGGAGGGTTAAGGATAGAGTAGGTACTGGAAAATGGGAACGGTGGACTATGTGTAAGTGAGAAGCTTTATGAGATGAGGGAGATATTGAACAATTTTTTTTCTTTTCTGTATTCACAAGCGAAAGGGACACTGGACCATGTGAGATAAATGAGGTGAATGGCTTAGTTATGGAAAGGATAGGGATTAGTAAAGAGAGGGATTTGGAGCTTCTAGGGTCAATAGAGTTGGATGTCTCCTGGTCCTGATGGGATTTTCCACAGGACATTAAGGGAGGTCAGGGAGCAAATAGCCGGGGCTCTGACAGTGATGTTTCAAACATCACTGGAGAAGGGTGTGGTGTCGCGGGATTGGAGGGTTGCAAATGTTGTTCCACTGTTTAAAAAAAGCACAAGGTGCAGGCCAAGTAATTATCGGCCAGTAAGTTTTACTTTGGTGATGGCAAAAGTTATGGAGGATGTTCTTAGAGATAGTATGTACAAATATCTCGATAGGCAGGGAATGATCAGGGGCACCCAGAATGGGTTCGTGAAAAGAAAATAATTTTAATGAATCTTGTTGAATGTTTTGAAGACGTGACAAGGAAAGTGACTGAAGGTAGGGCGGCTGACGATATCTATTTGAATTTTGTAAGGCTTTTGGTAAGGTTCCGTATGTAAAGTTAGTTAGGAAGGTTCAGTCACTAGGGATTAATAGATAGTGAGGTGGGTTCAGAGGTGGCTGTAAAACAGAGAGCAGAGAGTCATGGTGGACAACTGTCTGTCAGGATAGAAGCCTGTGATAAGTGGTTTGCCTCAGGGATTGGTGCTGGGTCCCCTGATGTTTATCATTTATTTTCATGATTTGGATGAGGGGGTGGTTAATTGGGTAATCAAATATGCAGACGATACCAAAATAGGGGGAGTGGTGGATAGTGAGGAAGGTTTTCTTGGATTACAGGATTTGGTTTGTTTGGAAAAGTGGACTGAAAGATGGCAGATGGAATTTAATGTTGACAAGTGTGAGGTGCTGCATTCCGGAAAAAATAATCTTAATAAGACCTATGCAGTTCAGGGATGGGCATCGAGGAATGCAGAGGAACAGAGGGATCTTAAGTTATGGTACAGATTTCTTGAAGGTGGTTTCCCATGTAGACAGGGTAGTTAAGAAGGCTTGTGACATGTTGGCGTTCATAAATCATAGCATAGACTAGAGTAGAGTTGTTTAAGGCACTGGTGAGGCCATGTGGAGAGAAGATTTACAAAAATGTTGCCTGACTTACAGAGGAAGATGAAGGAGACAGCAACTATATTCATTGGAACGTAGACGGTTGAAGGGGGTTATGATAGAGGTATTTAAAATTATGAAGGGAATAGATAGACAAGAAATGAGTAGACTCTTTCCACTGAGGGCAGGAGAGGCTGGAACAAGAGGGCATGAGTTAAGGGTAAGGGGGAAAAACTTCAGGAGAAATGTTAGAGGATGCTTCTTCATTCAGAGAGTGGTGGCAGAATGGAATGATCCAGAAGAGATAGTTGCGGCAGGGTCCTTTCTGTCAATGAAAAGAATGTTGGATGTGTCCATGGATATGAGGGGGTTGGAGGATATGGGCAGAATGTGGGAAGGGGCTGGGAAATGGTTAGGGAGTGGAGTGGTTCATGTGAAACGGCATGGACTCAAAAGGCTGATATGGCCTGTTTCCGTGCTGTAAATTGTCATATGGTTACATGTGCCGGGCTCCACGAGACAAGGTGGGACATAATGAAGTGTTTCCTGCCGGCAGGTTTAAATTAAGTCCCGTGAGTATCCCACACTTTCCGGCAGGAGTCTCCACAGATCAACAAGCCATTCCTTGGCACGCTGCACCATGCGCCGTCCATTAAGTGGGTGAGAATACAGCTGTCTGTCTTATGTTTTCGTGCACCCACTGAACAACTCTTATTCTGCCTTGTCTCACTGACAAGCATCCAGTCCAGAGACCTCCATCCCCCTCGTATCCCTGAACTTTTCAATGCTAACATTGAGCTCATATTTCCTCATGCAGCTGGCAGCTTGTTCCACTCTCCCACCACCTTGTGTGGAGAAGCTCCCCCTCATGTTTCAACTAAACTTTTCCTCTTTCATCCTTGGCCCATGTATTAAGGACTTTTCCAAGAGGCAGAGTCTGAAGAAAACAACCTCTATCCTCAAGGACCCTCACCACCTAGGCCAGGATTTCTTCACACTGCAATCACCAGGGCAACAGGTCAAGGAGCCTGAAGACAAACACCCAATGGTACAAACACAGCTTCTCCCCCTCTGCCATCAGATTTCTGAATGGACAAGGAACCACAGTCACTCTCTCACTTACTCTTCATTTTGCACAAATAGATTTTTTTTTAAAAAATGTAATTTAGAGCAATATTTGCACCTATATTGTTGCCACAAAATGACAAATATTGTGACATGTTCATCACAATAAATTTTTAATTCTGAACATTGCGCTTACATCAGAAAACAATCATAGCTCAAAAAACAATTTCAAATAATGAATTAACTATTTCCATGCACCCTTCCCTCTTATATCTATTTTTCTAAATCTACTCCATAATCAAGACATCTCCACTTAACCCAACCTACATTTCTTCTACCATTCAAAGCACTCAGTAATACACCAAGGCAGTAAAATAAAAATTTAATTCTGGAAAAATAATCGGCTTTAACACCTTCAGGTTGATAACCTTTCACTGGGATTCAAAAAGATGATCAAACAAACCTGATTCTGTTTGCTGAGAAAAAGAAGAGGAGAGATAACAAACTGAATAATTGGGATGAAAAGCCCGAGCAGCAGAATTGGCAGTCGTGCTGGATGAGTGGAGTTGACTCTTTGATCAACACATCTGTCTGGATGGAGGGGTAAAGGATAAACAAGACAAACATAATGCCGTCACTGTGAGGTTCAATACGACAGCTGCAGAGAATCTGAAATGAAGGAATGGTGAAAATACTTGTTTTTGGATCAATGTGACAAAATTTGACCTGACAAAAGAAAACAAAATTGCTTTGCTCTGCCAGAACTCTCTAGATCAAGGGACACAATAAAATAGTCCAAAAGCCAACGATATGAAATTGAACAGCCAAGTTATAGAAATTGGTAGCAAGAGATAAAACACAGTTACATAATTTCATGAAAGTGGTGTCACAGGAAGACAGGGTTCTAAAGACAGCTTTCGTGGCCTTCATTAATTAACATGTTAAAAATAGGAGTTGGGAAGTTTATGGTGAGGTTGTATATGATGTTGGTGAGGCCAAATTTGGAGTATTGTGTGCAGTTCTGGTCACCTAGCTATAGGAAGGGTATTAGTAAGATTGAAAGAGTGCAGAGAAGATTTACTCGGACGCTGCCAGGTCTTCCTGAGTTGAGCTCCAGGGAAAGGTTGAACAGGTTGGGACTTTATTCCTTGGAGTGTCGATAAATAAGTAAGAGATTGCTTAAAGTGGCATATGAATGGGAAGAAAGGCTGAGAAAGACTCCAGTGGACCCATTTGTGAAGGAAATATTTTGCCTGAGAAAAAATGTCATTGGCCCATTTCCTCTGGAGTTATGAAACCACGCACAGAACAAGTCAATGTCGTACGATTAAAACAGTGGTTTTCAAACTTTTTTTCCCCAATCACATAGCTCATTAAGTAATTCTTTACTAACAGAGCACTTCTGGCAAAGGGATTAAGTGGAATATGAGCCGGGGGGTGGGTGGAGGAGGAGTTTGAAAATCACTGCTCTAGATGAAAAGGTTTCTCCATCTCCGTTTTAAGCAGACATCCTTTTATTCTGAGGTTGTTCCCACTGGTCCTAAACTCTCCCACTACTGGCAAAATCCTCTCTATCCAGCCCTTTCACTATTCATCAGATTTCAATGAGGTCCTGCCTCACTCGGGCGAGTCCAGGCCCAGAACCATCAAATGCTCCTCAAACATTATTCCTCTCATCCCCAGGGTCATTCTTGTAAACCACCTCTGGGCCATCACATCCTCTCTTAGAAATGGGGCCTAAAATTGCTCACAGCCCTTACAAGATCAGGACAACCAGAAGGTGGTCACAGGAGGGAAGACAGCTGCAGGACTGCCTCGAGTCCTTGGATTGGATGGTGTTGAAGGAGTCAGCTGAGTGGGTGGTGTGGCAAGATGGCGTAGGAAGAAGATGTGAAAAGACACCTCTCCCTGACTGAACTGTTCAATACTCGAACCGTAATGTCTATTTTGACTTTATCAATGTTGTGAACAATAATTTTCTACTATAGGATTCTGGAAATGAAGAAGGAAAAAAAACAGTGTTGGGCACGACCAGTTGCCCCAATTATCACAGAGACAAAGATTGAGGGGAACGATAGGCTTTATTACACACAAGACTGCAGGCCTGGGTCAAAGTGAGGGAAGTGAAGGCCTGGGTCACAGAGGAAGAGTCCAGGGAGGAGTTTACAAGAGGATGTCATCAGAAGGGGGCGCCAGCCCGTGCCTGTACTGGTCAGTACATACAATCCCATTTCATTACAAGCAACTTAGAAAAAACCTAGGTTGTCAACCTGTGAAAAGTGCAGAAGAAGCAAGGCCGACCTTCCAGAAGGAACCTCAGGACAAGTTAGACATGGATCTGAAGCCTCAACGTGCAAGTCGGGAGCAGCTGGAAGAAATGTCTGCAACCTCTGCACATCCGGAGATGAAAGATGGTGTCAAGATCTTTGGCCGGGCCAGGAGGAGCGCAAGTAAGGAATTCGACAAGAGCCGGGCTTGACTAAGGAGAGTGGGGGGTGAGTGCCCGAATGCGAGCTCTAGATACTGGGAAGGACACTGCCTCTATGCAGCGGAGCATCTGGAGATGTTCTCACTTGCAGGAAATTCTGGATCCGATCTACAGTCCGGCTGCCAGGTATGAGGTGGAAGGGAAGAGGTGGAGGAGGACAACTCAGAAGTTCAAGAAGAAGAAGAGCAAGAATTACTACTTGCTGCAGTTGGACTCAATGAAGGGAGGCCTAAGGCTTTAAGAACATCTCCTTCTCCAATGAAAGCTGTTGTTTCACCATAGACACCTTCCACAGACTTCAAGGCCCATGTAACAGGGATGGAAGTCAACCTCATGTCTACAGAACTGATCCATCAAAATGAAAAGATGATGTCTTCTGTGAACTAAGGTTTTGAAACTTTAAATGATCAATTTGCTGGTATGAAGGAAACAATGGCTGGTATGTGTGAAGAAATTACATCTATTGAAGTTGATATTAATAAGTGTTTGATAGCAGTGGACACTGGATAAGATCAATTTAAGAGGATAGAAGAAGTTTTTATTGACTGTAAGGACCGTTTGGACCATTATGCGGAGAGAATGGATCTGTTTACAGGCTGGGATGTCCAGAAGAGAGATTTGTTACAAAACATTGATTCGTTGGAAAATCAAAGTTGTCGTAATAATATTAAGATAGTTGGTCTGCTGGAAGATATTGAAGGTTCAGATCCTGTAAAATTATTTTTGGAAATGGATTCCAGAGATGTTGGGAGTTGAGTTTTTTTAGATCGGGCTCAGAGGGCGTTAAGGACAAAATCTTTTCCGGGTCAAATGCCAAGAGCGGTTCTTTTAAGATGTTTGCGATATCAGGATAGAGAAATGATTTTGCGGCTTGTGGTTCAGAACGCTCGCCTTGATCAAAGCCCTACGATGTATCAAGGAAATAGGGTTTTATTTTATGCTGATTTAAGTCAGGAGATTATTAAGTGATGGAAAGAGTTTAATCTAGACAAAGTAGTGCTGTGGAAGAAAGGGTATAAGTTTACTTTCGGTATCCATCGGTATTTAAGGTGATTATGGGCCAGATCAGTCTCAATGTTTTGAGAGTCCTTATGGTGCATTATCTTTTGCAAATTCCTTCCCAGATTTGAAGGAATTGATGGGGAAAATGCCCAAGGTTAAAATTGGGAACGGAACAGGGAAACAAATTGGAATCAGAATTGGTGAGTGATGTTGAAGATGAAGCTCAAGCTCAATGTGGGTGTTATCACTGGGATGACTGATGGGTTTTAATGTTCGGTTGGGGGGTGGTGGTCGTCTCTGCTACTTCTAAAGTCATCTGCCACTTGTGGAATTAACTGCACCTGGTTCACAGAGGGGGGGTCTGACTCTTGAACTCTTATGTTTTTATAGTGTTTTCTTATTGTTTCAAAGGTGGGGGGGGGTTGGGATTTTTAAAATATATAGTTGTAATTGCTGTGTGAAGTGTCAATCTCAGGAGGAAATTAAGTTATGGCTCATTTAAATTTTGTGATCTTTAATGTTAAACGACTTAATAATCCGATTGAAAGGAAGGAAATATTAAAGAAAATGAAGGTTGATCTTGCTTTTTTGCAACAAACTCATTTGTCTGAGAAAGAACATATGAAATTGAAAAGAGATTGGGTCGGACATGTTTTTCATCTCCATTTAATTCGAAAGCTCGAGGCTTTGCATTATCCTCCCTCGATCCATGCTGCTGTGTCCTCTCATAATGTTGTAAGGCCATCTTCCATTTTTTCCAATGAGAAAGAGATCCATATTCAAACTTTCCTTCTATCACCCGGTTAAAACATCCCAGAAACAAATCTGATAATATTTGTGCACTTCTCATTCTTCAGGTAAGGAAACTGGACACATGACTCCCGATGTAAGATGAGCAAGACCATTCGATGTGAAATTGGAGTGTGCGTGCTACTGTGAAGGGTGGAAAAAACGACACACACTCAAGAAATCAAAGTTAAAGACTCCTTTATTACACTGGCAGCTCTACTTCTATTCTCTCCCCGCTGCTGTCGACTGGAGTTATGTCATATCAGCGCCGGCCTCCAATTAGTCAGTATTCCTGTCCTTGTTGATTACTGTTGTGCGGGTTGTCCCCTGGGTCGAAAGTTGTTGGTCCCTGTTGACTCTGCGTGGTCATCAGGTTCGTCAGTCATCTTGTGTACGGGGGGATCCCAGTTAGCATGATCCCCCACCTCCCCAGAACCAGTGATTGGAGCACTGTTCGCAGCTTTCAGTCGCCTATATCTGCATCGTGGGGGCTGAGTGGAGACCAATTTGCTAAGGTCCAGATGTGCTGGCTTGAGGTGGTCGATGGTGAAAGTCTCTTCCTTCGCACCAAGATGCAGCAGACTTACTGTAAAGTGTGGAATGAACGATGCACACCCAAGCAGTCAAAGTCGAAGACTGGTTTGTTGAACTGGCAGCTCTGCTTATATACTCTCCCGCTGTTGAGGACAGGTCTTACGAGATGACAGCACCAGGCCTTGGAGTAGTGGGTGTTCCCACCAATGCTCATTGCTTCCCGCCGTGCAGGATATCACCTGGGACGAAGGTTGTTGGTTCTCGCTGGATCTGCTCAGTCACTGCGTTCGTCAGCCATCTTGTGTACTGGTTTGCATCCTGGTTTGTGGGCCGCAACAACCATATATTGTGGAAGAATATGGAGCCCATATTTACAAAGGGTGGGTGTGAATATTTAAATGAAACTCTGACATTCCCTTTCTCCTTAAGGCCTCAGTTTATGAAAAGGAACATTAAAGTAATCGGCACTCCTGTTTGGGGGGGGGGTCCCTTGTCCTCATTTTTCTTCTTTTTTCTTTTAGCACGGGGATAGAGGGGGGATGGGGTGGTTTATGGGGGGGGGGGATTTCTTTATTCTTTCTTTTAACTATGACACATGTATTTATATTTGATTTGTATTATTATTAATTGTGTGAATTCTTTGTGGATTTATAATTTTTTTTTAAATGATCATTCCACGGGACCTAAAGTGGCCTAGAGCAACACTGGGGACACCCTCCTGCCCCCCACCACCCCAAATATCAATGTGATCCACTACGATCATTGACAAAATCATCAAGGACCCCTTCACCGGCCAACAGCATCATCCAGCTATTCCCGTCGGGAAAGAGATCCAGGACCTTCTGAGTCGGTACCACTCGGCCCAGGAACAGCCTCTTCCTCGAGGCAGGGAGAACGTGGAACGATTGATGAGCTGCTCATACAAATACTCCTCGACTCTGCTATTTATTCAACAATATTGAGTTATTTTTCTGGATGTATTCCACATGTATCATTTGTCTGTTGTGTGAGGGCTTGGTTGTGTGTTTGCGTGTGTTTACCCCAAGAACGCTGTTTCAGCATGTCGTTCTTGTGCTATCCAAGAGTAATAAATTTGACCTTGTACTTTGGAGTGGGTGCAGAAGAGATTTCCTGCATCAGAGAAAGTATCTCATGAAGTAAAGTTGACTGAGCAGGGCTTTTATCATCCCACTACCACCGCCCCCCCGCCCCCACCACTCAGCAAAATTGACTTTATTCACAAATTATTTCTAAAGAGGAAGGCTGTTCCAAGTCTTTTCTCCTCCTCCTGTTGTATCCAGATATTCAATTCACTGCACATTGCTGCATACGTCTCTGTTTACCTTCATTGCCACCACTTTGATACCCTGTGGTTACTGCCCCACTCTGCTGTTGGAGGAGTTCCCCTTGGTCTCAGCCTCTCAATGCCCGGTAATGAGAGGGTTATGATCCATCCCCATAGTGCCTTCGTTTTTGGCTGTGCCAAGCCTCCATCCATTCCTCAGCATGTACTCCTGCAGCCTGGAATGTGCCAGTCGGCAGCGTTCCACCCCCAACATCTCCACTTGCTGAAAGACCGACAGGTTTAACATAGAACACGAGAGCACAGTACAAGCACTTTGGCCCTCGATGTTGTGCCGACCGATGTATTCCAACCAAAATAAAAATAACTAACCCCTTCCTCCCTCATCCATGTGACTCAGAGACTCTTAAATGCCCCGAAGATTTCAGCCTTCACCACCACCCCAGTTCTTGGGCTTGTCCTATGTCCCTGACCTGGTAGGCATACACTGTATCCCCTCCCCTTGTCACCCTCCTGCTGCCCCCACCCCGAGCCAGAGGTGAAGGTGGTTTCTCAGCCAGGGAGCAGATCTGGGAGATGAACCTCAATTGCATCGAATTCAGGTTCCCGCAGATCAAAGCAGGTCCGAGGGCCAAGGTGAGTGACCCGATGGTGAACCGGAGCTCCAGGGGTAGTCTCCGTCCTCTGGGTCCATCCACAATACTGTCCTCTGTCACCCACCAGGCCCATCCCCAAATCCTCCATCTCCCACCAGGCCCATCCCCAAACCCCTCCCCCTGCTGAGATCGTCCCCAAACCCCACCCCCTGCTGAGATCGTCCCCAAAACCCTGTTCACCACTGGGCCTGTCAATAATGTCTCTCTCCCCCACGGGTCCCATCCCAAAAGCCTCTGTCCCACACTGGGTCTGTCCCCAATGCTCCGCCCATTGCTTGGACTGTCCCCAGAGCTCCTGTCTCCCACCAGGGCCTTAAGCCGCTGTCCCTCAACATGTCCAGCCCATCCCCGCACCCCCACCCCAATGGGCCTGCAACCAAAGGCCCATCCCCCATCAGGTCTGTTCTCCCACCAGACCCGTTCCCTCACTGGGACCCTCTCCAATCGATCACCCATCACAACTACCCCACCCCAGTTCTTGAACCTCCCCCTTCCCCACCGACAGGCCTTGGAATCTGAGCTGCTCCTGGGACACCCAGACAGTGGAGATGTGGGGAGGGCAGTGGTCCATCTCCTTCCTGGTGGCAGCATTCCATACCTTCACCAAGTTGAGGAATCCCCTGACCCTTGGCACTGGGTCAATTGACCCATCTGAGCCAGTCCTTTCTCTCCCCCCACCCTGGAGAATGAGGCTCAGTTCAGTTGGCTGCTACAGTACACAATGCCCTTCACCTCTTGTCCCAGGACTCCTGCTCCCACTTGTCCTTCAATGAGCTGTGTGACCACAGCCAGGAGCTGCCCCCCCCTCATTACCCTTGGCCCTGTGGGTGAGTGGGTGGGACATGACGAGGGGGTTGTAGGTCATGGAATTGGGGTAAGGAAGTATGGGTGAAACCTGGGAAAGAGAGCGGTGATCAGCCGGCTGTGATCATCCGGTAAAGATTGTGTCAGGCATTGAAGACGGAGTCAATGGGCAGACACCTGCCGGGTCCATCCCCCACTGGGTCCATCTCCAAAACTCTCCTCCACCAGGTCGATCCTCAATATTATCCCTCGCCGGGACCATCCCCAATCATGTCTGCACTGGGTCCAACCCCAATACCGTCTTCTGCCAGATCTGTCCCAAATACCGTTCCCTGACGGGTCCATCCCCAATCCTGTCCCCGCTGGGTCCATCCAAAATCCTGTCACCCGACAAGTCCGTCCCCAATCCATTCCCCCGCTGCATCCATCCCTAATCTCTTCCCCCACTGGGTCTAACCCCAATACCATCCACCGCCGGATCAGTCCCCAATACCATCCCCCATTGGATCCGTTCCCAATCGCATCACCACCGGGTCCATACAAAATCCAATCTCCCTCCGAGTCCGTCCACAATACCATTCCCAACTTGGTCTGTCACTAATTCTTTTGTCCAACAGGTCCTCCCACAAATGCTATTCCCCACTTGTCTCTCCCCAAAGCCCCTGACCCACGCCAGGTCCATTCAAGGTCCAGGGGCCCCCCAGCTTGGTGACATACCCTCTTTTTTTTAACTTTATTTAAGATTTTATAACATGAATAAAATAGAAAGTTACAGTAAAAGATTAAACATAAGATAATAAAAATTACAATACTACGTCAGCAGTCTAAATAAACTAAACCCCCCCCCCCAAATTAGTACACACATTAAGGACCTAGCTTAAAGTTAGTCTAACCCTCCCCCCACAAAATAAAGAGTGAAAGAGTGAAGAGTTAATAAAATGCACAATAATTATATAAAAAAACCCTTACACAAAAAAAGATAAAACATAACAAATAAAGATACTAACATCAAAAAAAAGAAAAAATAACTTAAAAAAAATTATCAATACTAAAATACCATACTTAAAAACATATTTAAATCAAACTTAAATGCGTATATTTAACAAATGGAGTCCACTTCAACCTATCAAAAGACATCCTATCCTGAACTGAAAAAGATATCCTTTCCATAGTCAAACAGAACTTCATCTCCAAATACCACCTATCTAAAGTTAATATATTTCTATCTTTCCAAGTAAGAGCTATACATTTCTTGGCCACAGCTAAAGCTAAATAGATAAAAGAAATCTGATAATCTTGTAGGCCCAAATCAATTAATGATTGCATATTCCCTAATAAAAATATACCAGGATCTAATACAAGACAAATATTATATAAACTATTAAATATAGATTGAATACCCTTCCAAAACTGTTGCAATCGATCACAAAACCAAACAGTATGCAAAAATGTATTAGTCGTCTGGTCACAACGAAAACAGCAATCCGACTTACTAAGACCAAACTTTTTGAGTTTTTCCGGTGTTAAATATAACTGATGTATAAAATTGTAATTAATCATCGCTAATCTAGCATTAACCAATTTCCTAATACTATTCTGACAAATTTCCATCCAAGCTTCTTCAGCTATTATAAAACCTAAATCTTTTTCCTATTTCAACTTATCCTTTTCCCAATCTTTTTTACTATCAATTTCTTGTAAAATACAATACAAATCAGATATATATCCCTTTTGTGGTATTGAAAGTACATATTCCTCAAAATTAGAATCAGGCAATAAAATCATATGTCGACCACATATCTGTTTTACTAAAGATCTTAATTGATAATACACAAATACAGAGTTTCCACTAATACCGAATTTGCTTTGTAATTCATCAAAAGAACAAAAACATCCCTCAGAAAAACAATCGGATAAATTTTTTATTCCCTTCCTCTCCCATTGTTTGAAAGTAATATTGGAGACTGTAAAAGGAACAAGTTGATTGTTATATAATGGCAATCGTCCAGACCATTTATTTTTGAGCCCCAATTTATTAAGTTTACTTGTCCATAAATTTAATAAATGCTTCAATATTGGGACGTCATAAGTTCGTAATAAATCTTTATTAGATCGAAACAAAAACTCATGAGAAAATTTTTCTGAATTAACCGCTGTTTCTATCTTTGCCCAACTGGGTGGATCATCCTTATTCATTAATGCACTAAGAAATTTAAATTGAGCTACTTCATAATAATGTTGAAAATTCGGTAATCTTAAACCTCAAAATTGAAAATCCCACATCAGCTTTCTCATTGCTACCCTCGGAAATTTTCCCTTCCATAAAAAGTCTCTAATAGCCTTATATAGATCCTTAAAAAAATTTTTATTTAAAAAATAAGGAATTGATTGAAACAAATATTGTATTCAGGGAAAAATATTCATTTTTATAGTATTAATCCTCCCTAATAGACCCAAAGGCAAATCCTTCCACCTAGTCAAATCTAATTTAATCCTTTTTATTAAAGGAAGATAATTAATTGAATATAAATCTTGAAATTCCATATTAACATTAATTCCTAAATATTTAATTTGTGTAGTGCCCTTCAAATTTGTAATACTTTTATGCATTGAATAATCATTTTTACAAATTGTTAAAATTTCACTTTTAGCCCAGTTTACCTTATAACCAGATAATTGACCATAAATTTCTAAACATTCTTGAATTGCTGGTAAAGAAATATCCGGATCCACCAAATATAATAAAACATCATCAGCAAATAGATTAATCTTATATTCCTCATTCAAAACTCTCATGCCTTTAACATTTTCATTTTGACGTATTAATTGTGCCAAAGGCTCAATAACTATAGCAAATAAAGCAGGTGACAATGGGCATCCTTGTCTAGTAGACCTTGTTAAATTAAAAGATTCTGAAATCTGCCCATTGACAGCAATTCTGGCCTTCGGACTACTATATAAAGCCTTTATCAATCCAATAAATGAAGAACCAAAACAAAATTTCTCAAGTACTTGAAACAAAAACTTCCATTCCACTCTATCAAAAACCTTTTCTGCATCCAGTGAAACCACTATTGGATAATTCATCTGAGATTTAGATTTATTTATCAAAGTTATTAAACGCAAAATATTATCTGATGCATATCTATTTTTTATAAATCCCGTTTGATCACTATGTATTATTTTAGGCAAATATTGAGCTAATCGATTAGCCATAGCTTTTGCTACAATTTTATAATCTACATTTAACAACAATATTGGTCTATAAGAAGAAACCTGTAAAGGAACTTTATCTTTTTTTGGTATAACTGTAATTATTGCATTGGAACAAGACTCGGGTAATTGAAAAGTGTCATAAATTTGTTGTAAAACATCCTTATATATAGGAAATATATCAGCATAAAAAGTGTTATCAAACTCTATAGGAAACCCATCTTCACCAGTGCCTTTCCATTTGGCATATCTCTTATCGCCGTTTCTATTGCCTTTTCTGTAAAGGATTTATCTAACTCCTGTCTATCTTCTTGATTCAGTTGTGGCAATTTAATATTTTTCAAAAAAGAATCTATAGCATCCTCAGTTACATCTTTATATTCCGAAGTATATAATTTTTTATAAAAATTACAAAATTCCTCATTAATTTCCTTTTGACTAAAAGTAATACCTGATTTTGTTCTAATTACTGGTATAATTCTATATAATTGTTCCTTTTTTAACTGCCATGACAGAACTATATGAGCTTTCTCACCCCATTCATAAAATTTATGTTTAGTTCGGTTCATTAAACATTCAAACCGATAAGTTTGTAATTCATTATATTTAAATTTTAAATTAGTTAACTGATTCTTTTGCGTTTCAGTAGCATTTTTTTTGAAATTCTTTTTCAGTAACAGTTATCTTTTTCTCTAAATCTTCAATCTCTTTAATTCTCTCTTTCTTTACTTTAGAAGCATAACTAATAATTTGACCTCGTAAAAAAGCTTTCATTGCATCCCATAAAACAAATTGACTAGAAACAGAATTAGTATTATTACTAATAAAAACCTCAATTTGTTGTTTTAAATAACTAATAACTTCCATTTTTTGCAGTAACATAGTATTGAATCTCCATCTTGGAGCTCTCTGAACATCCTGTCAACTCTGATATTTTAATAATAATGATGAATGGTCCGAAACCAGTCTTGCCTTATAATCCACAGATGTAACCCTATCCTGCAAATGTGCTGAAATTAAAAAATAATCAATTCTAGAAAAAGAATTATGTCGTGACGAATAAAAAGAAAAATCTTTCTCTGTAGGATTAAATCTTCGCCAAATATCAACTAAATTCAAATCTGACATCATATTAGTTACTTGAACTGCCATCTTCGATTTCTTAATTACTCTTGGATACTTGTCCAATAAAGGCTCCAATACCACATTCAAATCTCCCCCATTCATCACATTAGAATTTGATTGTCCAAGTAATAAAGACATATCGACAACAAAAGCTGTATCCTCAACATTCGGTGCTTAAACATCAAGCAAAGTCCAAGTTTCATTAAAAATTGTACAGTTCAATTTTAATAATCTTCCACCATTTTTCTGTTCATTTTGTAAATGAAATGGTAAATTCTTGTGCACCAAAATTGCCACTCCTTTTGCTTTTGAATTAAATGAAGAATAAATAACTTGTCCAACCCATTCACGTTTGAGTTTCAAATGTTCCTTATCTGTCAAATAAGTTTCCTGTAAAAAAGCCACATCAACTTTTTTTTTAAGTAAGCAAGTACTTTCTTACGCTTAATGGGATTATTTAAACCCTGGACATTAAAAGAAGCAAACATCAATTTAGACATTCCTTACAACAACTCAACACAAGAAAAAAAAGAAAAAAAAAAGATAAGAAACCCCCAAAAGAAAAAAAACCCTTCCTCTTATTCCCTCTTAAAACTACAATCAAAAACAAATAATAAAAAAGAAAAAAAACATTTTATTTTAAAAAAAGTAATAAAAAAAAACTTCACTCCTTAACCCAAAAATTAAGAAAAAAAAACAGGCAGGAGGTTACTACTACCCCCTCCTGTTTAAACTGCACAATGCGGTAACTCTCACAAAACACTGGGTGTGAGATAACTCACCAGTAGCTGACAACTTCTGGAAAATAGTGCCCACCCAGTTCCCTCTCCCAACTCCCATTTCATATTAAACTATCATTAATGACTAAGATCTTCCAAAAAAAATTTTTAAAAAGATGTATTTTTTTTAATCAATTTTGTCACTTCGACCACCATTGTTTCCATTTCTTCTTGGAATCTGATTCCCATCTTGTATCTCCACTCTCTTTGGAGACCGAGGAGGACTACGTCGTTCTTGAAATTGCGTGATCAGTAAAGATTGAGCAAAGTCCATAGCTTCTTTAGGATTATCAAAACACTTTGGCTGATATCCATCCTGAAAAATCTTCAATACTGCGGGGTACCTAAAAGTTGCCTTGTATCCTTTTTTCCACAACAACTCTTTCACAGAATTAAATTCACGTTGTTGAAACATAATTTCTTGACTCAAATCCGGATTAAAAAAAACACGATTATTCTGGACCATCAAAGGAGATCTATTTTGCTGAGCGTTTCTAATAGCCACACGTAAAATTGTCTCTCTATCACAATAATTTAAACAACGGACCAGAACAGGTCTCGGATTCTGTCCTGAAAAAGGTTTCCTTCTTAAAGCTCTGTGAGCACGTTCCAATATTAAACCTTCAGGGAACTTATCTTGCCCTAACACTCGTGGAATCCATTTGGTAAAGAATTTTCTTAGATCTGGCCCTTCTATATCTTCTGGCAAACCAACAATTTTTACATTGTTCCGTCTAGATTGGTTCTCCAAATAATCAACTTTTTTTGCTAGATTTTTATTCTGAATCTGCAATGTTTCAATTGTTTTGTTTACATCTTGCAGTTGGTCTTGTACATCAACTAAACCTTGATCACACATATCAAGTCTTTCAGTGGTTTCAAGTTTAAATGCTCCATAGTTGAGTATTGACATTCACCAATTCATTAAGCTTAGAATAGACCTGGGACATAGAGCTACCGAGCTGTTTCATTGAAGAATACATCTTAAATTCAAGATTCTTAACAATCATGTCAGCAAAAGTAGATTCAGACATGGTAGGATCCTGCTGTTTCTGAGAAACCAAAGGGTCTTCTGTCCCTTCCCTTGGTTCAGCAGCCTTTCTTGCAGTATGGCTCCGTGTAGAAACTCCTGCCACAGCCCCCTCAGCAATATCAGGAGGCTGATAATCAGGGTTATCCTTATCCTTAAGCCATATGTCATCAAAAGCCTCCATTATATCCATACCTGGGGAAAATGTCATGACTGGTGGTGCATTTCGCAGCGCCACCGCTATATCAATCGGAGGTCGGCTCTTTAACTCTCCAGCTGGCGGCGCCCCAGATGATTCAGCTGTCAAAGTCTTGGTGACAGCGCTCACAGCGGGCGTTGTCTGAAATACACGCACCCGGCCAGCCCTTTGTTCTAAAGGCTGCCGAGTGCCATCTTTAGAGAGCCCTACCGGTACAGAGCGGAGCTCCAGTGCCGAATCCTGCACTTCTTCTCCTGGATCCTTTCCACGCTGAGTCCTGGCTTCTTGTAAACAGGTAGGCTCAGATAATTTTGGGAAATGTAATTTTTTAACAATCTGTTGGTGTTTTCTTTTACTTTTATTTAACAAATGTACCATTAAATATTATTTCAACATCTCTTACTATTTTAAATCATTTTAAAGAATTTTAACAGGCACTTAGAAACAAAACAATAAATCAGAGTCAGGAGAAGACTGGAAGGCACGTCTGTTCCTTACGCCATCTTGCCACGCCCCACGGTTGGCAGGATATTTGTACTTACCAGCGTCGTCTTGAAGATACAATAGGCCAGTCGGTACTTGTACCAGCTGCCGAGGCCCCAACTGGCAGCCGTTTTTCTTAATTTCCTGCCTTCTTTCTCTAATAGATAAATGGCGGGACACATCTATGTGCTTTTTTCCCCATTGGCAATGGTAGAAACACCATTCTCACCGCCTGTCAGTGCATTCATCCTTCTTTAACTGAACTGCAGATATAGGAGGCTTGTAGGACACGGTAGATGGATCTACTGATCAAAGAGGCTGTTTGTGAGCAGACACATGCGTTGGAGAATGATCGAGCCTGTCAGCCTCCCACGCTACATCATGGGGATGGCAGAAATCCATGTTAACGATTGGTATTGCGACACGACCTGGGAGTTTGGACAGGAATAGAATCTCAAAAAGTAAACAATGAGAATGGCCATCTGCTAATACGAGCATCTCATTCATTAGATCAGATGGATCCCTGTCACTCAGGCCCTCCATATTTAAATGCTCATGTCTAGTCAATTCCAGGAGAAATAGGCAGAACCTGGTTTAACTGCAGCCGTGGTGGCAGCAGGTGCAGTCGTTGTGTCCATGATCACTGGAGATTCAAGCTTCGGCTGAATCTTGCATTCGGGGCTCACCATTTCTGGCAGCAACTTCAATACAGCTACTAAAGTCATATACATACCCACGTTAGTCAACACAAGACTGCTTTATTCAAACTTTACAGACTTCTTTTATATACCGCATTACTTGTCAGGGAAGATATTACAGCGGTGCTCAGGCAAGAGACTGGAAGGCTCATCGAGGGAGGCTGTGTGGGCAAAACTAAAAAATAAGAGGGATGTTGTACTATTATAGGGGTACATTATAGTCTGGCAAATGGGAAGGGAGAACTAGAAGAGCAAATGTGCAAGAAATTAGCTGACATCTGCAGTAGGAATAGGGTGGTGTTGGTTGGGGATTTCAATTTTCCTAACATCGATTGGGAAACACAGTCAGTGAGAGGGCAGGATGGCTTAGAGTTTGTACAATGTGTTCAGGACTGCTTTTTGCAGCAGTATGTGGAGATGCCCACTACAGGGGGGGCAATGTTCGATCTGTGGTTGGGGAATGAAATGGGATGGTTAACTGAGTTAGCAAATATGCAGATGTTATGAAAATAGGGGGAGTGGTGGATGGTGAGGAAGGTTTTCTTAGATTACAGGATTTGGTTTGTTTGGAAAAGTGGACTGAAAGATGGCAGAAGGAATTTAATGTCGACAAGTGTGAGTTGCTGCATTCCAGAAAAATATAACCAAAATAAGACCTATGCAGTTAAGGGGAGGGCATCGAGGAATGCAGAGGAACAGAGGGATCTTGGAGTTACGGTACAGAATTCCTTGAAGGTGGATTGCCAGGTAGCATAAAGTACAGCTGGAAAATGATGCTGCGACTGTTGAAGGCATTGGTGAGGCCAGGTTTGGAGTATTGTGTTCAGTTCTGGACTCATTTGTCAAAGGAAGGATATAGATAGATGGAGAGAGTGCAGAGAAGATTTACAAAAATGTTTCTTGGCTTACAACAGCTAGAATCCAGAGAAAGATAAAGGAGGGCTCATCGAGGGAGGCAGTGTGGGTAAAATGAAAAAATAAGAAGGATGAGGGTACTATTATTGGGGTATATTATAGGCTGCCAAATGAGACATGGTGAGACATTATTAAGAGTTTGCTATCGATCCATGGAACAAGCAGGTTTAAATTAAGCCCTGTGAATGTCCTGTACCTACCCGTAGAAGACACCATAGATCAACGTGCCGTTCCTCGGCATGCAGCACCGTGCACGTGTGGTCCATTAAATGGGTGAGTGCCCAGTGGTCTGTTTTATGGTATTGCGCGACGTCGGAGAACCGCGTCACCGACGGTTCACAACGTGGGCTGTGTGCCCTCTTGGCCCTCTACATATATTTATTTAGTTTATTCATTTGATCATTACGTGCTGCATATTGTGTGCTTTTGTGCAGGCACCATGGTAGTTTTGTCGGGTTGTAGATGTACGACCCAGTGCATCACTCCATGGATTCACAGAATATAACAGCACCGATACAGGCCCTTCAGCTTTTCTAGTCTGTGCCAAACTCTTATTCTGCCATGTCCCACTGACCAGCAACCAGTCCATCACCCTCCATCTCCCTCGTATCCCTGAACTTGTCCAAACACTTCATTGCTAACATTGAGCTCACATTTCCTCATGCAGCTGGCAGCTTGTTCCACTTTCCCACCACCTTGTGTGGAGAAGCTCCCCCTCATGTTTCCACTAAACTTTTCCCCTTTCATCCTTCGCCCATGTATTAAGGATTTCTCCAAGAGGCAGAGTCTCAAGAAAACAACCTCTATCCTCAAGGACCCTCACCACCCAGACCAGGCGTACTTCACACTGTGATCACCAGGGAAACAGGTCCAGGAGCATGAAGACGAACACCCAATGGTACAAACACAGCTTCTCCCCCTCTGCCATCAGATTTTTGAATGGACAAGGAACCACAGTCACTCCCTCACTTACTCTTCATTTTGCACAAATGGATTTCTTTTTTTAAAATGTAATTTAGATCAATATTTGCATCTGTATTGTTGCCACAAAACGACAAATTTTCTGACATGTTCATCACAATAAATTTTTAATTCTGAACACTGCGCGTACATCAGAAAACAATCATAGCTCAAAAAACAATTTCAAAAGATGAATTAACTATTTCCATGCACCCTCCCCTTTTATGTCTATTTTTCTAAATCCACTCCATGATCGAGACTTCTCCACTTAAACCCAACCCACATTTCTTCTCCCATTCAAAGTACTCAGTAATACACCAAGAAAGTAAAATAAAATCTCAATGCTGGAAATACTCAGCAGGTCATCTACTGGAAAAATAATCGGAGTTAAAACCTTCAGGTCGATAACCTTTCACTGGGATTCAGAAAGATGATCAAACAAACCTGATTCTCTTTGCTGAGAAAAAGAAGAAGGGAAATAACAAACTGAATATGTGGGATGAAAAGCCCAAGCAGCAGAATTGGCAGTCGTGCTGGATGAGTGGAGTCGACTCGTTGATCAACACATCTGTCTGGATGGAGGGGTAAAGGATAAACAAGACAAACACGATGCCGTCACTGTGAGGTACAATACGACAGCTGCAGAGAATCTGAAATGAAGGAATGGTGAAAATACTTGTTTTTGGATCAATGTGACAAAATTTGACCTGACAAAAGAAAACAAAATTGTTTTGCTCTGCCAGAACTGTCTAGATCAGGGGTGTCAAACTCATATTCACAGAAGGCCAAAATTAAAAACTTGGACTAAGTCGAGGGCCGAACTAAATATTTATTGAAAATTTTCAACAACATCTGTATCTTTTCTCTTCTTTCAACATATGTAATGCTGTGTCCATTTTGGCCTGCATCAGGACTCAGCATTTCCTGCTCACTCCTCAGGCTCTAGGCCTCTATTCACCCTCGACCCACCATCCCTCTACCTAACCAGTCATTTACCCAACCTCAACTCACCCCTCACTCCACTCGCTTGCCTCTACCTACCCCATCCTTTACACGCCCCTCTACTGCTTCTCCCCTCAACCTGTTCCTCCCTCTACCCGTCTCTCACCCTCTAATCACCCCTCCCCTACTCGCCCTGCCCCTTCCCTTTTACCTCTTCCCTATCCACCCCTCCTTCTACTCATCCCTCCCTCTAACTGCCCCTCGCACCACCATAACTTCCCCTGCCCATTACTCCTCACCTACACCCTCTGCCTACCCCTGCTTACCCACCCACTCAGGCCCAGTGCGGTGCTGATCAGCCTTTGCGGACAGCCACCATCTCTCTCTTCATGTGCAGGGCCGAACCAGCCGTCCCTGGGGTCCGCGCGGGTGCAAGCGCTGAAGGCCGTGGCGACCGGGAGAAGTGCGCTTGTGCTGTGGAAGTGTTGTCCGGTGCCAGTCGCGCGGGGCTCGCGCTTCCCAGGGGCCATACGCAGCCTGCCATGCCCTTCGCGCCGACAGGAAATCACAGGCACTCGCCAATCCGCCGCACCGCTCGACAGGTGGGAGAAGTGACTGGTTGTGCGCGGAGCGTTCCAACCGGCTTGCCGGCTGATGACATCGACAGACTTCTCGTGTTACAATTTCTCGTGTTACAATGGGGAAGGATGTGCAATGAAGGTGGAGGATGGTGGGGGTGACATTACCAAAAAACAGCATCGGTGGGCCACCTCTAATACATTTTTGAAATGATCTTGCGGGCCAAATATAATTATATCGCGGGCCACATTTGGCCCGCTTGCCAGAGTTTGACATGTGTGCTCGAGATCAAGGGCACAATAAAATAGTCCAGAAGCCAACATTATGAAATTGAACAGAGAAGTTATACCAATCGGCAGCAAGAGATAAAACACAGTTACATGATTCCATGAAAGTGGTGTCACAAGAAGACAGGGTTCTAAAGACAGCTTTTGTCATCTTGGCCTTCATTAATTAACATATTGAAAATAAGAGTTGGAAAGTTATGGTGAGATGGCATAAGATGTTGGTGAGGCCACATTTGGAATATTGTGCGCAGTTCTGATCGCCTAGCTAAAGGAAGGGTATTAGTAAGATTGAAAGAGTGCAGAGAAGATTTACTAGGAAGCTGCCAGATCTTCAGGAGTTGAGCTACAGGGAAAGGTTGAACAGGTTGGGACTTTATTCCTTGGAGTGTAGAAAAATTGAGTAAGAGATTGCTTAAAGTGGCATATGAATGGGAAAAAAGGCTGAGAAAGACTGCGAAGACCCAATTAATAAGGAAAAATTTTCCTTGAGAAAAGTTGTCATTGGCCCATTTCCTCGGGAGTTATGAAACCACGCACAGAACAAGTCAATGAGGTACAATTAAAACAGTGGTTTGCAAACTTTCTTTCCACTCACCTCCCACTTTAAGTAATCCCTTACTAACAGAGCACTTCTGGCATAAGGATTAAGTAGAATATGGTCCGGGGGGTGGGGGTGGGGGTGGGGGTGGGGTGGAGAAGGAGTTTGAAAATCACTGCTCTAGATGAAAAGGTTTCTCCATCTCAGTTTTAAACAGACATCCTTTTATTCTGAGGTTGTGCCCACTGATCCTAAACTCTCCCACGAATGGCAACATCCTCTCTATCCAGCCCTTTCACTATTCATCAGATTTCAATGAGGTCCTGTCTCATTGTTCTAAACTCGGGCGAGTCCAGGCCCAGAACCATCAAATGCTCCTCAAACATTATTCCTCTCATCACCAGGATCATTCTTGTAAACCACCTCTGGGCCATCACATCCTCTCTTAGAAATGGGGCCTAAAATTGCTCACAACACTTATTAGATCAGGACAACCAGAAGGTGGTCACGGGAGGGGAAGCCAGCTGCAGGGCTGCCTCGAGACCCTGGTTTGGATCGTGTTCAAGAACTCACCTGAGGAACTGAATGACTGCACCAGGACCATAGCGAACTTTATCAAAACAGCTGTGGACAAGGGTGTCCCCACCAAATTGTTCAGGGAGTTTTCTCAACCAGAAATCCTGGATGAACAACAATATCCAGAAATTGCTGAGAGCCAAATCACAGTTTGGAGATACAGATACACAAGGAGCCAATACGAACCATGGAAAGCCATCTCGCAGGTAGTGGAGATTCAGCATGAGAATGGAAACAACAAAGGATACCCGTCAGCTGTGACAGGGGCCTAAATGACATAAAGTGCTACAAAAACAAATCTGGTGCAGTGGGAGACGGCAAAGCCTCACTCCACATGAACTCAATGCCTTCAACACCTGATTTGACCACTAGTACAGGGAAGAACCATCGCAAATCCCCCTTCCCCCACTACATCTCTTGATGATCCGCTGCTATCAGTAACCAAAGATGACAATATGGGCTGCCTTCAGGAGAGTGAATCAAAGGAAAGGATCAAGCCTGGATGGAGAACCCAGCAGAGGACTGATAACCTGTGTTGACCAACTGGCCATGGATATCTTCAACATCTCACTCTGACAGGGTGTGGCACCCACCTGTTTCAAATAGGCATCAAACATACCAGTTCCAAAGAGTGGGGTAACCTACCTAAATGATGATTAACGAGTGACACTCACATCCAGTGATGAGGTGGATTGAGGGGATGGTGTTGAAGTACATCAACTCCTGTCCAAGGGGCGACATGGATCGATTCCAATTTACCAGACCTATGGCAGATGCCATCTTCACTGGCTCTGCCAAAACCCTGAAACACCCAGACGACAAAGGTGAATCCATCAGAATGCTCTTTATTGACTAGAGTCTGGCATTCCAAACCATCCTCCCATCAAAGCTGATGAGCAAATTCCAAAGTCCTGGGACTCCATAACATACTGTGCAATTGGATCCAGAATTTCTTCATCTCCAGGCCCAAATTAGTGTGGATTGTCAAGAACAACTCTTCCAAAATCTCCATCAGCTCCCAAACACCAGAGGGTTGCATATTTCACCCCTGCTCGACTCGCTTTACATCTATAGCTGCATGGCTTGGTATGACGACACCATCTACAAATTCACTGATGATAGCACAGTCATGAGCTGCATGAGGAGGGCAACGAGTCAGCATTCAGGAGGGAGATTGAAAGCAGGGTTCAATCATGGACCAACAACAACCTCGCACTCAATGCCACCAAAACCAAGGAGATGATTGTCGACTGTAGGAAGAAAAAAAGATGGACACTGCCTGAATTGCAATGGTTTTGGTTTTGATACACACACACACACACACACACTCACACATATTTGTGCAAAGTAGAGTTAGAGTGAAGTAAAAAGTGTTGTTATTAATCTTTACCAATGAAAATTATTGTTTGAAGATGCCATTGGATTATCATGGACCAATTTTTGCGAATATTAATCTTTAAAGTTACAATAGTTTATATATATTATCAAGTTATTTTGTGGGTTGGATTCAGGGTCACACACACAATGCTTTGAGACGCCAGAAGGCAAGCCATGTACGGAGATGAAACGTCTGCTCATTCAGCATCTGAAACCGAAAGAGGAAAACCTTCATGATGGTCCTTGAGATACTGGAGTGTTTGCTTTATTAAAAACGGAAGAATTTGTGTTGTCAGGAAAGACAGCTGATCAAATCGAGAGACCATCTGTTGATTATCTGTGTTCTTAAAATTGAAACTAAGTCAATAGAGTGCTGAGAGATGGCAGCTGTTCCAATAAGCGAGTTCTTGATTCAAGTACCTGCACAGACAGGCTGGAGTCCATTGGCTCATGATTCATACTTTTGAAGAGGCTGAATGGACTTCAAAGGCAGAAATGACGGCACGTGACATGGGATGAGCCATTATGGAGAAACATTACAAACGAGAAGCAGAAGTTGTTGTCCATGATGTGGGGAAGAGAGGATTGAAGATACAGTTGTCAGAGAAGGTACAGTTACATCGTCTTCTCCTTTGACCAGGAGTAACAAGTGGATTTTGAAGGAGGAAGAACATTTCTAACCGTCTCTTTGAGATCAAGAGAGCAGCCTCGTTGTGACCATAGAAATGGCCACTTTTGATGAATAAAGCCAAAGTAATCTTGCATTTGCAACATAACCATTTTTAAATGGTGACTTAGTTCAGCCCTTAACTGGGTTGATGAAATCTTGGTGGAAGAAAATAGCCACTCCACTGTCTCTTTGAAAAGAGAACAGATTCATCATGTGGAACAGATTCTGAAACCTCCCTGCAAGAGAGGAAAATAAACTCTCGCAGAGTAAGTTTCAGAGCAATGTTTTTTCATCCAAGAAATTCAGACGAGTTTGAAAGAGGACCGATGACAAGGTTTCAAAATCCTTCTGTTGCATTTGAGCAACAATTAAAAGAAATCTACAGGGTGTCAAATGACTCAAATCCAGATACAACCCTTCACGAATTGAGCTCTTCCAGCTCTGTTGGGTTCAACCAGCGAAAGATGAGGGGGTAAAGCCTTAGGGTTAGAGAGAGTCAGCAGGTCAAACAGGCATAGAGCAAAGAGAAAGAGACATCAAACACATTGTGGGTTTGTCCCTTCATCAAGGAAAGATGAGGAAGAGAAGGTCAGAAATGGGACCATTAAATTGTGGGGGTGGAGGGCAGGAGGAAGCCAACGCACACAGAGAGGGGACGGGCACTCCCCGGCCCTTCTCCCCCGGCCCTTCTCCCCCGGCCCTTCTCCCCCGGCCCTTCCCCCCCGGCCCTTCCCCCCCGGCCCTTCCCCCCCGGCCCTTCTCCCCCGGCCCTTCTCCCCCGGCCCTTCTCCCCCGGCCCTTCTCCCCCGGCCCTTCCCCCCCGGCCCTTCCCCCCCGGCCCTTCCCCCCCGGCCCTTCCCCCCCGGCCCTTCCCCCCCGGCCCTTCTCCCCCGGCCCTTCTCCCCCGGCCCTTCTCCCCCGGCCCTTCTCCCCCGGCCCTTCTCCCCCGGCCCTTCTCCCCCGGCCCTTCTCCCCCGGCCCTTCTCCCCCGGCCCTTCTCCCCCGGCCCTTCTCCCCCGGCCCTTCTCCCCCGGCCCTTCACCCCCGGCCCTTCTCCCCCGGCCCTTCTCCCCCGGCCCTTCTCCCCCGGCCCTTCTCCCCCGGCCCTTCTCCCCCGGCCCTTCTCCCCCGGCCCTTCTCCCCCGGCCCTTCTCCCCCGGCCCTTCTCCCCCGGCCCTTCTCCCCCGGCCCTTCTCCCCCGGCCCTTCTCCCCCGGCCCTTCTCCCCCGGCCCTTCTCCCCCGGCCCTTCTCCCCCGGCCCTTCTCCCCCGGCCCTTCTCCCCCGGCCCTTCTCCCCCGGCCCTTCTCCCCCGGCCCTTCTCCCCCGGCCCTTCTCCCCCGGCCCTTCTCCCCCGGCCCTTCTCCCCCGGCCCTTCTCCCCCGGCCCTTCTCCCCCGGCCCTTCTCCCCCGGCCCTTCTCCCCCGGCCCTTCTCCCCCGGCCCTTCTCCCCCGGCCCTTCTCCCCCGGCCCTTCTCCCCCGGCCCTTCTTCCCCTCCCCTCCCCTCACCCTGCTTGCCCAGCCTCCCCTCTCCCTCCAACTCCCCCTACACCCTCCCCCTTACCCCTGCCTGGCCCCGCCCCCTCCCCTCCTCAACTTTCCCCGCCCCCTCCGGGCTCCCGCCCCTCCCATCCCCCTTCTTCTCCCTCATCCCCCTCCCCTCCCCCTGCACCGACGCCTCGGCTCCACCCAAACACCCCGCCGGTACCGGCCACTCCCGGGTGGGTCCCGGTGGGCTGCGGGTCGCCCGCTTTCCCTGGACCGCGCGGCTGTGGAAGGTTCCGGCGCCTCCGCCAACTTCTTCCCCTTAGGCCCGCGGCGACGGACCCCGAGCAGACGACGCCGCCGCCAACGTCCCGCCTCTTCACAGCAAGAGCCAATCAGCCCGCGAACCCGCCCATCAATCCAACCCGACTTCAGCATCCAATCCAATAGCGACCTCACTGTATCAACCCATTGGCTCGCGCAACTGAAGCAACCAATCAGCGTGCGAGCGAGCGAACACACAGGTGAACCCAATCAGCATCGCAAGACAGAAAACAAAGGCAGTGGAAGAAACAGGAGACCTTTCGGCCCTTCCACTTACAACTACCCCACAACTCAATCAAATCCTTGGTAAACACAGGATCACTTTGTCTTGGCTCCAGGATTCCTCTGATCTTAAGAAATACATTGTACCCCAACTGCAAGGGAGACTATTTATTATCAAACTTTCCTTTATATTTATTATCGCTTCCAATTTAATGGAGGACACAAGTGGTTGTGTCAGTCAGCTGGACCGCCTCGGGGCACCTCATGGAGCAGGCAATCATGGTAAGAAGGTAACTCATCCCGTGGGAGGCCAGTAGTGACCCTACAATGTCATTGTAGATGTGGCTGAACCTATGTGGTGCTGGCTCGAATGTCTGGCATGGTGCCTTCACGTATGTCTGCATTTTGGTCATCTGGCAGAGTGTGCAGGCCTTGGCCCACTGACAACCTGTTTCTGGAGGCTCAGCAAGTCCAACCTATTGACCACCATTTTGACAGTACTGATGGCCGGGTGCGTCAGGTTGTGCACCTCATCATAAAACTGCCATCTCCATGCTGTCGGCACGATGAGGTGGGGTTTGCCATTGGAATGTGGTCTACTTACCAGGGTCGATGTTAACATCCTCCAGCCTGAGCCTGGACACTGCTGTCCTGCTGTCCCCTGCCGAGGGCTAAGTAGTCTATTCACTGGGACAGGGCCTTGATAGACTTGATTGCGGGGATGGGGCAGTGCATCACCCATGATATGTTGAATGTCTGTAGTGAACTCAGACTTATAGGAGAGGAGTCACTGCTGCTTGGCCGACCACAGGTCCAACACTTTATGGAAGGCAAAAGTTAATGGCTTCTGGTCCATGAAGACACTGAATTGTCTACCTTCCAAAAATACCTTAAGTGCCTGACTGCCAGGTACAGCACCAATTGCTCTCAGTCAAAGACGCTGTATTTGAGTTCAGGTGGCCAGAGGTGTCTGCTAAAGAAGGACAGGGGCTGCCATTCCCCTTTGATGAATTGCTCCAGTGCACCCGCAACTGCTGTGCTGGAAGCATCTACTGAGAGAGTGGTGGGTGTCTCTGGCCTGGTGTGTACCACAAGGGTTGTGTTGGCCAGTGCATCCTTGGCCTTCTGGAACGCCTCCAAATCCTCATTGTCCCAGGTAATGTCTTTACCTTTCTCCGCACGATGTGGGCCACGGGGGGCGTGGCAAGATGGCGTAAGGATCAGACGTGCCTTCCAGTTCTCTCCTGACTCTATCTTAATGTTTTGTCTAGAAATGCCCGTTAAAATTCTTTAAAAGTTTAGATAACTTCAGTGTTGTTAATTTAATTTCTGATAGTACAATTGGTGAAAAAGAGCAAAAAAAATGACAACAGATCATCAGAAAACTACATTTTCCAAAAGTTCAAGTTTTGGAGCCTACCTGTAGAAAAGACACTGGGACTCAGCGTGAAATGGATCCCAGGAGAGAGGTACAGTGTTCGGATGCAGAGCTCTAGGTTACATCGGTAGAGCCCCCTAAAGAGGGCGCCAAACAGCCTTTAGAACAAAGAGTTACTCAGGTTTGCACATGCGCAGTAGCATCTGACGGCATTGTTATGAATGAACCGCTTGTAGTATCATCAGCTGAAGTATTACTAGCTGAAACACCGGCTGGTGAAAGGCATCTGTCAACTGTAGCGGTGGCGCTGCAAACTGCACCTTTTGAGATAAAAGAACCTATACAACTTGATGTACTGGGAGAAATTAATACATTATGGACTGGGGAAAACCCCGGCTAGCGTCCTCCAGTCATTGCTGGAGAGGCTGTGGCTGGGGTTTCCACACGCAGCTATACTACAAGGAAGGCAACCAGAATGAAGGAAGCAACAGAAGACCCTTTGGTTATGCAGAAGAAGCAGGAATCTGTTGAGCCAAAATCTCTTCCAATTGAAAAGATTCTTGTGAATCTTGAATCTAAATAATCTTATACAATGCAGGGATTATCCAAGATTATGACTGAACTTGGTACTAGGTTTAATACTCTGTGGTGAAAATACATTCTCAACAGGTGGCTGAGTTTGGAGCTTTTAAGCTTGAAGTGAGAGATAAATTTAATTCGTGTGAAGAAGATATAGACGAAATACGAGATCATGTTTCAGATGTGACCAAAATGGTCAAAGACTTACAAACTCAAAATAAAAATTTGGTGAAAAAGATTGATTGTTTGGAAAACCAATCCAGACGGAACAATATAAAGATTATTGGTTTGCCGGAAGGAATGGAGGGACCAGACCAAAGAAAATTTTTTACTGAATGGATTCCGCAGGTGCTGGGTCAAGAACATTTCCCGGAAGGTATAATACTGGAACGTGCTCACAGAGCCTTGCGTAGAAGACCTATTTCAGGTCAAAGTCCAAGACCTGTTTTGGTTCGTTGCTTGAATTATTACGACAGAGAAATAATTTTACGAGTGGCTATTAGAAATGCACAACAGAGAAAATCACCCTTGATGATTCAAAATAATCGAGTTTTCTTCTATGCGGATTTGAGTCAAGAAGTTATGTTCCAACGACGGGAATTCAACCCTGCTAAAGAGTTGTTGTGGAAGAAAGGTTATAAGGCAACCTTTAGATATCCAGCTGTTTTGAAGGTTTTTCAAGATGGTTGCCAACCAAAGTTCTTTGATTCTCCAAAGGAAGCTATAGCATTTGCTCAAGAGCTGCCAATGGCTCGGTTTCAACAGAGACGTAGTCGCCGCGATCTCTAAGGAGACAAGAGATGGAAGAAAAGAGCCGTGCTCCAAGAAGGAATGGTTGTAATGGTGACTCGGCAGTTGGAGCTGATTAAAAGAAGAGTTGTTCTTTTTTTTTAATGTTTTTTTTTAAAAAAAGGAATATTAAATAATGATGATGTTAGTTTAAGATGAAGTGAGAATTGGGGGAGAGAACTGGATGGGCACTGTTTCCTGAAATTCATCTGCTACGTGTGAGTTATCTCACACCCATTTTTTTTGGGAGTTACCGCATTGCACGGTTTAGACGGCAGGGGGTATTTTTAACCTCCTACCTGTTTTTTTTTTCCTTTTTTTTGTGTTATTAGATGAAAGAGTTAAGGGTTTTCTTTTGTGTTTATAAAAAAAAGCATAAGAAAATATTTGATTGTTTAAAAAACTAAAAATTCATGTGGTTTTTTTTGTAAAGTTTATTCAGTAGATAAGGAATATTTGAAATTTAAATGTGAATGGGATGGATACGTTTTTTTAAATATTTTTTCTTTAACTTTAAGGTGAAAGGAGTGGTAATTCTGGTGTATATTATTTTGCTATTTTAGTTATAGAACGAAGGGAATAATGGTGAAAGTTATAAATTGAATTGTACAATTCTTAATGAGGCTTGAATTTTGTTTGTGGTTTATGCTCCATTTGTTGAAGATATAGATTTCGTTGTAGATGTGTTTTTATTATTTGGATATCTGAATTTTAACGTAATGATTGGGGATATTTAAATGTGGTATTGGAGCTTTTATTGGATAATTATTCAAGGTTAAAATGGAAAAATGGTGGAAGAGTACCAAATTTGAATTGTACAATGTTTAATGAGTTTGGAATTTTGTTTTAAGATGGCAGTTTATGTGACTAATATGATGATAGATGTGAAGTTAGTTGATATTTGGTGAAGGTTTATCTCCATCGAGAAAGTTTTTTTTTCATCTTTTTTTTTCTCATGCTACAATTTTTTTTAAAGAATTGATTATTGTTTAAGAATTTTTGATAGACAATGTTACTAATTTTACTAATTTTTTATATTAAGTTTGAGTTAATTATAGGTTTCATCTTAACTCTGTTAAATATATGCATTTAAGTTTGATTTAAATATGTTTTTTAAGTCTGATATCTTAGTATTAATTACTTTTCTTTTTGTTAGTATTTTAATCGGTTATGTTTTTGTTTTTTTTTGTAAGTGGGTTTTTTTCTCACATATATTATTAACTTTATTAATTCTTCACTCTTTATTTTGGGGGGGAAGTGGGGGTTGGACTAATTTGAGTTGGGTTATTAATGTGTAATAATTATTGGGGAGGGTATACTTTATTTAGATTACTGATACTGTATTGTAATTTTATTATTTTGTTCATAATTTTTTTTAATGTAATTCTATATGTTATTCATGTTATAAAATCTTAAATAAAGTTTAAAAACAAAAAAATGATGTGGGCCACTACCGGTATGAATCGGTGATAAAAATTAATCGTACCAGTGAATTCTTGCAGCCCCTTCATTATGTGGGGTTTGAGGAAGCACTTAACAAACTCTACCTATTCAAGGAGGGTTTAGTTCCGTGCCTGTTGATTTGAGCCCCAAGGAAGTCGAACGTTTCCAACCTGAACTAGCACTTAGCAAGGTTTATATAGTAATTCCAAATTCCTGCAGCCAGGCGCACAGTCACATTAGACGGTCTCTGTTTAGCTTCATTGCCACCACTTTGACATCTTGTGGTTACTGCCACCCTCTGCTGTTGGAGAATATCCTCCTTGGTCTCAGCCCCTCAATGTAACTAAGAACCCCTAAAATGCCCCTAATGTTTTGGCCTTCATCACTACTCCTGGCAAGGCATTCTTGACACCCACAACTCTGGGTAAAAGAAAATACCCCTGATATCTCCCCTAAATCTTCCTCCCTTTGCTTTGGACAGATGTCTTCTAGTGTTTGCTACTCCCATCTGGGTTTCAGGCAAACTGAAGGGCATCTTTCACCGAGTTTCTGGTTTTCCAGCAGTTCTGGATGTCTATCTCTGTATGCTCTGCTCCGTGGACCACCCCGCAGTATCCCATCAAGTCCTAGAGTCTCTGTGTCAGACATTCTCTGCTGACCACTGCCTGATGGCTTTGTGGTCAAATGTGTTTGTCTATGAAACCGTTCCCAGGAAGGTAAAGGGGCAAAGTCCTGCTGACTGGAACATTGTGCAGCACCAGGGCCAGGCCAATCTTTCGCAACACCTGAGCCAGATAGAACCTCAGCACATAGCAGCATTTGGTGCCCTTGCACTTTGGTTGCAAGCACAGCCACACACAATCATGGCCATGCTGGTTACACCCTTGTCCCCATTGATTGATGATGTACATGGTCCTTCTCCAGACTCTATCCATTTTGGACCCCCACATGAATAGGAAATTTGTTTTGGGAATTGACAGGGTGGTGGTGTGGGGATGGGCCAAACCTGGCCCACGTGCAGCAGGACCGAAAGTTCCTTGCACATTGCACCTTATAATCAGTTTTTACCCCAATGACAGAGATGGGCATCTCTGTGGTTCTCCCTGTCTCCTGGACCTGGGGGTCTTTGTACTGCTCCCCATCTCCTTAAGTTGGTGCTTTGTTCTCCACCACCCTCACAAGAAATCCAAGACCCCTGGATGGAGGGCAGAGGCACAGAGAGATCAGTGAGAACACGGGTAGTTTCAACAGGGTGGGGTCCATCCAGGCGCCTGATAACAGGAGGAACCAAGTGGGAAGGAGGATGCAGGGCATTCGATAGCAGGACATTGCGAGAGAGTGGATTCCTCGAACTCTTGAGGGGAGAAGGTGCTGGTCGATCCATCGGTTTAGGTGGGGCAGGGTATAGACATGGCAGCTGACTGGAATTGTCAGCGGGTTACTGAGACCTGGGAAAGGAGGGGAAGGAGGGTGCAGTAGTGTTCTGAGAGTGCTGAGGGAGAGGCAACATGGGTGCCACCTCAAGGCAACGGTCCCCTGATTGTTTGCAGGGATGGGCTCTGTTAATAGACTCATAGATATCCAGCTCAGAGCATCTTTGTCCCCCTGCCATCAGGAAGCAGATATGGAGGAATAAAAGCAGAGCAGCCAGGGAGGGAAATAGCTTCTTCCCACAGGCCATGCGATTGACAAGGCAACATGGGCTGGATGGCAGCTAAGAATGAAAAGGGTGAGAGGAATATGGACTGATTACAACAGCTCAGCTAGCAGGAGAGAGGGGCTGAAGGGCCTGTTTCTGTTTTGTCTATCTGGACCAGCCTTTTGAGTTCAAGCTTTAAAAAACCCAATCATTTATAAATTTAATATCAACGGTACAGAATGAATCAAGAGACAAGATGTCTGTCCAGCAGCAAGCGTCGAAGGCACTTCCTGAAACGGAGGCTCTGAAACCACAGGGAGGTTCTGGACGGAAAGAGGCCCAGCTTCTTCTGGAAGGAGGAGAGGAGAGGCACGGGAAATGCGGGGGAAGGGAAGGGGAGGGGAGGGGCTAGGGATGCCGTCCACCATTCACCTCCCCTTTCCTCTACCCCGTTCCCCTCCCCTTACCACTGCCCGTTCCCCTCCCACATCCCCTCCCCCTTCCCTTCCCCAGTTCCCGTCCCCCGCTCGCCTCCCCCATTCCCCTCCCCCTTCCCTTCCTCCTACTCCTAACCCTAACCCCTAACAAAATCCTAAAACTAACCTTAACACTACCGATACCCCCTACCACCACTCCACGTCCCCTAACTCTACCCCCACCCCGTCCACTAACCCTAACTTTATCCCTACGCCTATGCCGCCCCCTAACCCCAACCCTAATGCTACCCACAATCCCCTAACCCCAAACCTCACTCCTCCTCTACACCCCTGCTCCTACCCCCTTCCCCTATACCTAACACAAGCCCACTTCCCCGAACTATAAACCTAACCATAAACCAAGATATAGCCCTACCCCATGTCTCCTAACACTAACCCTAATGCTACCTCTACAATGCTCCTAACCCTAACCCTAACTCTACCCAACTTCCCCAACCCAAAACTAAACCCTACCCCTATCCCTTACAACCTACCCCCTTCCCCTAACCCTACCTCCTACCCCTTCCCCATACCCGCACCCCCTACAACTACCCCTTCCCCTAACCCTACCTCCTACCCCTTCCCCATACCCACACCCCCAACAACTACCCCCTACCCTATCCCTTACAACCTACCCACTTACCCTAACCCTACCACCGACCCCTTCTCCATCCCCGCAACCCCTACCACTACCCCCTACCCTACCCCTTACCACAACCCCTACCCTTACCCCCTTCCACTACCCCCTTTCTCCTACCCCCTTCCCCTCCCCCTCCTTTCCCTAGGTTAGGGGTCGGAAGGGGAAAGGGAAGGGGGAGGGGAAGGGGAGGAGGAGAAGGGGAGGGGAAGGGGGAGGGTTAGGGGAGGGGGAGGGGAAGGGGAGGGGGTAAGGGGAAGGGAAGGGGAAAGGGGAAGGGGGAGGTGAAGGGTGGAGGGCTGGGGTTAGGGCATAGGTGTGAGGGCAGGAGAAGGGGAAGGTGAGTGGGAGGGGGTTGAGATGGAGGAGGGGTAGAGGAGAAGAGGGGAAGTGGGTGAAGGGACATGAAAGAGGCAGGGAATGGGGTTGGCAGGGCCAGAGGGAGAAGAATGGGAGGGGTTCAGGCCATCATGATGTTGTCCGTCCTCTGTTCAGCTGGGATGCGAGGTTCTTCTGGACTCGTGTCTTGTCTCTGAGATCGCTCCTTCTGGGAAGAGAAATACGAGTGATAGAGATGCTGTCTCCGAGGCCTGATCATAATGATTTTGGAGGGTCCCTACTCTTCCCCCATCACCCCCCTCCCTACCCCTACACACTAGGGCCTTTCCACTTCCTCTGCTTTACCTGAGGAAGTGTGTTTTTGAGAAAAGCACAATCTATCTGTCCAGAGCTCAGAGCACCGTGTCCCCATCAGGCAACACCCTGGTTCACCACTACATGGCAACAAGATGCTGGACAAATCATGGATGGATCAGTTGAGTCCCTTCAGCTGACCCATCTGAACCTACCCCACAGCAATATTATCCTTCCCTCCCTCACACCAGTACCCTCTGTTTTTCTTTTATTCCTGTCCCCATATTAAAATCTTTTTTATGACTTTTTTGGATCAAATATAATAACAATTAATATCAAATCACAATGTTACAGTGTTTACAAATATATGTTGATAACATATAAAAAAGCAAAGAAAGGAAAAGAAACTAAGATACGACTAGCGGCGGCTACTCTGTTACTGAATGACCTCACAATCAGACGGGTTGAGTTTAGTGAGCAAAAACTCCTTTATTCAGGTCTGCCTGGCTGGTCTTATGCTCCCAGCCCGGAAATGACTGAGAAGCACACCGGGGGCCCTGATGTCACTGGGGTGTCACGGAGGTTGCGGGCTTCTGAGTCTGGTTCCGAGGTCGGGGAGAAACCCCAGACAGTGCCATTTTGGCTGGCTGCCCTGCCACGTGCGTGACATGAGGGGCTGGATCGTCTGCCTCATGGCTTGCCGCCACACACCCCCCCCAGAACCGGCGCCAATGGCCTTTTTTGCCGGGCGGCCTCGCTTCTCGGGTTGTGCCGCGACTACTGGCTCGTTGGGGTCGAGGTGTGCTGTCTTTAATCTGTCGACAGTAAACAATTCCCTCTTACCACTGATGTCTGGTGTGAAGGTGAATCCCGAATGCTGGATGATTCTGTACGGCCCTTCATATGGTCTTTGAAGGAGTGCTGTGGAAGGGCCTCATCTGATAAAAAACATACTCTGTGGAATACAGCTCACTGGGGATGTAAGAGGCCTGTGTGCTATGTCTGGGCGGTGGTGGGGGTGTGAAGGAGTCCAACTGAGCCCGGAGGCAGAGAAGTGCGGTGACTGTTGCAGGTTGTGAGGTGCATTGATAAACTCACCAGGTAGGGCTAGTGGTTTACCGTAGACCAGATCAGCAGATGACATCTGCAGGTCTTCTTTGGGTGTCGAGCGGATTCCCAGGAGTACCCAAGGCAGCTCATCCACCGAGTTGGGGCCGGTGAGGCAGGCCATAAGTGCTGACTTAAGATGGCGATGCAATCGTTCGACCAGTCCATTGGCAAGTGGGTGATTGGCCGTTGTGTGATGCAGCTCAATTCCCAATCTGTTGGTGAGCTGTGCAGAGGTGAACTGCGTGCCACATTCGCTGGTGAGGTGGGCCGCGATGCCGAACCAGGTAACCCAACCGGTCAAAAGTGCTTGGGAGCAGGAGTCTGTGGAGGCATCTGGCATCGGGATCACCTCAGGCTAACGAGTGGTGCAATCTACCACTGTGAAAGGGGAACAGTTACTTCGGGAAACGGGTAAGGGGCTGGCAATGTCCACATGTATGTGGCTGAAACGTCTCGGACGTGTTCAAAATCGTGCACGGGCATTCTGGTGTGCCTGTGTACCTTGGAAAGCTGGCAATGGGTGCAGGTTCTGGCCCAGTTCACAATCTGCTTTCGAAGCTCATGCCAGACGAAGTGTTCTGCCACCATATGAACCTTGGACCTGATGGAAGGGTGGAAAAGGTCGTGGATATGGTGAAGACTTGCCTACACCACTGCTGGGGAACCACTGGTCGCAGGGTGCTCATCACTGAGAGGATTCGGGAGGATCTGGACCCGCAGGCCCATGATGGTAGTCCTGAAGGCCTGCATCTCCTCGTCGGACTTCTGATCCGGGACAAGCTGGTCGTAGTCTAGTCTGGGCATCAGCGAGCAAATGGCCGGTTGGGAGAGTGCTTCAGTAACCACATTGTCTTTCCCTGCCTTGTGCTGAATGTGGGTGGTGAACTCCGATACAAAGGACAGGTGACGGTGTAAGTGGGCCGACCAGGGATCTCTAGCTATAGTGAGAGCTTGAGTGAGGGGTTTGTGGTTGGTATAAATTGTGAAAGGCCTCCCTTCCAAGAAATAGCGAAAATGAGGCACACAAAGGTACATGCCCAGCAACTCATGGTTGAAAGCACTATACTTGCGGTCTGGCGGATGAAGAAGTTGGCTAAAGAATTCCAGTGGTTTCCACTGTCCATTAACCTGCTGCTCCAAGACGGCACCAATGGCAATGGCAGAGGCTTCAATGGAGAGCACCATAGGAAGGTCGGTGCGTGGGTGGAGGAGCAGGGTAGCCTTCACGAGGGCAACCTTCGTGGCTTTGAACGTCCTGTTGGCCTCTGGAGTCCAGGCGAGTATCTTGTCCTTGGCGAAGAGTGGCTGCATGATGTGTGCAGCTCCTGGAATGAATCGGTTATAGAAGTTGACCAAACCTGCGAACTCTTGTAGCCCCTTGAGGTTGTCCAGGCATGGAAAATCTCTGATTGCAGAAACCTTCATAGCAGCTGGTGTAGCTCCTTCGGCCATGATGGACTCTTTCCGGAACTGTCATTTGCCCAGGTTGATTGTTAGGCCAAATTCGGCCAGTCGGGAGAAGAGGGTGTGCAGGTGAGACTTGATTTGTGCCCAGTTTCTGCTGGTGACAAGAATGTCATCCAGATAAATTAACATGAAATTCAAATCCCTGCGCACCGTATTCATGAAGTGCTGGAAGGTCTGGGTGATGTTCTTGAGCTCGAAAGGCATGCGTAGAAATTTGAACAAGCCGAAAGGGGTGACGATGGCCGTTTTGGGGATGTCCTCAGGCGACAATGGGATTTGATGACACACACGCACCAGATCGACCTTGGAGAATAACCTCGCGCCATGCAGATTGTCCGTAAAATCCTGAATGAGAGGGATGGGGTAAAGGTCAGGTGCTGTCGTGTCATTAAGCCATCGCTTATCTTTGCAGGGGCGCCAGCCACTGGAGGGTCTGGACCAGGTGGAGCGGCGAGGCCCCAGTTCCTGCAGATGCGAGAACTCCTCTTTCGCTATCTGGAGCTTATCCGGCAGGTTTAACAGTAATGTACAATAAACTGTGTTAGATACTGTGACACGAGGTTCACAATGGGGAGAATATTTAACTGTGATATACGGTAGCGTTTGGCAGATACTGTGACATCAAGTTCACAGTAGTGAGAAGGTTTAACAGTAATGCAATATAAGCTGTGGTAGATACCGTGATATCAGGTACACAGTTGGAAAAAGGTTTCATAGTGATATAATATTAACTGTGGCAGATAAAGTGACACCAAGTTCACATTAGGGAGAAGTTTATGGTGATGTATCGAAGACTGACACAGATACGGTGACACCGCATTCACAATGAGGAGAAGGTTTATCAGTGATGTACAATAAACTGTGAAATATACTGTGACTCCAAGTTTACAGCGGGGAGAAGGTGGTTAAAACAGTGAAAAATGGGTCAATGTGGGGAGAATGTTTAACGGTGATGTACAGTCGACTTTGGCAGATACTGTGACACCGTGTTCACAGTATTGAGAAGGGTTAACAGAGATGTGCGGTAGAATAAGAAAGATTATATGACTCCTGGTTTTCAGTAGTGAGAAAGTTTTAAAATGATGTACAATAAACTGTGGCAGATACTGTGAAATCTGGTTCACAATGGGGAGGAGGTTAATGGTGATGTACAGGAGACTACGTAGATACGTTGATACTGGGCTCAGAGTAGGAATAAAAAGCTTTATTGGTGATGTATGGGAAACTGAGGCAGTTACTGTGACACTGGGTTCATCGTGCAGAAAATGTTTAACAGAGCTGTACGATAATCTTTGGCGAACACAGTGACACCAGGTTCACATGGTGGAGAATGTTTAACGGTGATGTAAAATGAATTGTGGCAGATACAATAACACCAGGCTCACATTGAGGAGAAGGTTTACTGATGATGTCTGGTAGTCTTCGGCAGACTCTGTAACACCAAGTTCACAGTAGGAGAAGGTATAATAGTGATTTACGATAAACTATGGCAGATACAGTAAAAACGGTCTCACACTGGGGAGAAGGTTTAATGGTGATGTGTGGTAAACTTTGGCTGATACTTTAACACCAAGTTAACAGGGGGAGAATATTTAATGTTGATTAAATGTAGACTGAGGCAGAAACTAAGAGACGGGATTCAGAGGAATGTGAAGGTTTAACAGTGATTTACTATAAACTGTGTCAGATACTGTGACAAGATGGCGCAGAGGGTAGACGTGTGGTTCCACCCTTCCCCAGTTAGACTATTAAATGCTCAATTTAAAAAGTTGTAAAATTGATTAAAAATACTGTTTATAGACTTTGGAATAGTGGAGGATCGAAATAGCTGCAAATGTGAAAAAAAGTGAAAACACAGTTACAGAAGAAATGACCTTACAAAAGTGTTGAAGAATCGAGGCCTAGTTCAAGTTGAAGCAACGGAGTCGTTGACTGGAGTCCCCAAGCCTCAGAAGACTCCTGCCCGGCTTAGTATTACGCCAGCGCCATCTTGTGCAATTGCAAGATGGTGCAGGCTCAGCGATGAGTTCGGCCGGTTTCAACTCATATGCTCGTTAACTTGGGCACGAGGGCGGGCCAGCTGAGTGAGGACAGGCCTGCGTGCCTGCAGCATTGCCTGGTGGTCCGGGGGTGCGCAGTGTAGCGTCAGAAGACGCACCTGCGCAATGGGTGGCCCTACCAGGCATGCGCCATGCGTCGAGGGTCCACGAACCTTTGGAGAAGGTATGGTCTATGGGGGAGCCCGAGCGATGGCCAGCTGACGAGTTAGGCATGCTGTTGTCGGGTGTCCAGACCCACAGCCGCACTGGAAGAGGACCTACTGCTTTGGAGGAAGAAGAGAGCTCAACTTCATTTAAGTTTGAAGAACTGGGGACTGCGGCAAAAGAAGGTCAGCCTCAAAGGGAGGTGATAGATCCTGGACTGGATTCTGTGTTTCCAATTCTGGAAGGGATTGCTCAGCTCATGGAAGATATGGCAAATATATCAATGCAGATGTCTCATCAGATGACTCAAGGATTTTCGGAAATGAAAACTAAAATGAACACTGTGTGTGAAGAAATAACTTTTCTGAAGCAAGATATTAATGTAGTTAAGAGTGATGTTACAAGATGGACACGATCAGTGGATACTGTGCAAAATCATTTTAAAAAGATTGAGGAGGCTTTCTTGAATGCAAGAGTCAAGTGGAGCGTAATAGAGAAAAAATGGAAATAGTGGAAGATCCTTTTGTAGATTGGGGGATTCAGAAGAAGGAATTATTGAAGAAGTTTGGCTCATTAGAAAACCAAAGTCGTAGAAATAATGTTAAGATAGTAGGTCTTCCGGAAGATATGCAAGGTTTGGATCCGGTGAAGGTTTTGAAGAAATGATTCCCAGAAGTGTTGGGCAGGTAATTCATTCCAGATGGACTGGAATTAGATCGAGCGAACAGAGCGTTAAGGAAGACCCTGTTTCCGGCCAATTACCACAAGCAGTTTTGATTCGCTGTTTTAAGTATCAAGACAGAGAGATGATACTCCAATTGGTGGTGCAGAAAACACGGAAAAATCAGGCTCCATTGATGGTTCAAAATAATAGGGTTTTTTTAAATGCAGATCTGTGTCAAGAAATGATCAGAAGATGCCGAGAATTTAATTCGGCTTAAGAAGTATTGTGGCAAAAGGGATATAAATTTGCTTTGCGTTATTCGGCAGTATTGAAAAATTTTTATGAGAATTTTCAATCTCTGTTTTTTTAAAATGACCATGATGCTTTAATATTTGCTAATTCATTGCCAGATGTACGAGGAAATGGGCAATCGTCACCATTGTCACCGGAGAAGGGTCAATATGAATGGAAATGGAAAGATTGGAAAATATGGAAAGAATGGGAAAAAAGTTGAATTGACGCAAAGTCTTCTCGATATTGAAGATCCGGAACAATCAGTGGGACTGGAATCACTGGGTTGAATGTTTTTGTTTCAGGACTTTGTGAAAGTCTGACTGGGGGTGGGTGACACTGAGTCCTTTAGTCACCTGCCACTTGTGGACTTTACCACACCCAGATTTTTAGGGGGCTACTACTTTTGAGTAGTTTGTTTTGGGATTGATTTTTCTCTTTTTTTGGAATTTTTAAAATAGGTGTGGATTAGAATACAGCGAGACTTAGAAGGGGAGTATTATTTTATAGTAGGATTCACATTTGTGAGAAGGTTTAACAGTGATTATACTATGAACTGTGTCAGATACTGTGACACCAGGTTCACAGGGGGATCAGATTTAACGGTGATGTAGGGAAATAATGTGACACCAGATGCACAGTGGGGATAAGGTTTAATGCTGATGTACTGTAGACTGAGGCAGATACAGTGACACCAGGTTCAGAGTTGGAGAGGGTTTAACAATGATGTACGGTAGACTGAGGCAGAAACTGTGAGACAGGATTCACATTTGTGAGAAGTTTAACAGTGATGTACTATAAACTGTGTCAGATACTGTGACGCCAGGTGCACAGTGGGTATAAGGTTTAACGATGATGTACGGTAGACTGAGTCAGATACTGTTACTCCGGGTCTTCAGTAGTGAGAAGGTTTAAAAGTTATGTACAATAAACTGTGGCAGATACTGTGAAAGCAGGTTTACTATGGGAATAAGGTTTAACGTTGATAAAAAAAAATAAAATGTGGCAGATAAAGTGACAGAAGTTTCACAGTAAGAAGAAGGTTTAACGGTGATGTAAAATAAAATGTGGCAGATAAAGTGACACCAGGTTCACATTGGGGAGAGGTTTAATGGTGATGTACAGAAAACTGAGGCAGATACTGTGACACCGAATTCACAATTGGGAGAAGGTTTATCAGTGATGTACGCTTAACTGTAGAAGATACTGTAACCCCAGGTTCACAGTGGGGAGCAGGTTTAGCAGTGATGTACGATAAACTGTTAGATTCTGTGACCCCAGGTTCAGAGTGGGAAGAATGTTGAAGGTGATGTATGGTTAACTTAGACAGATAATGCTGACACCGGATTCACTGGAGTGAGAAGGTTTAACAGTGATGTACAATAAATTCTGGCATATACTTTGACATTGTGATGGTACAGATCTATCACTAATGTATATAGTGTATATAGTTAGAGTATCTAGACTGTGTTTACAGCGATTGGCTGAGAGCTTAGCCACGCCTACTGTCTGGCCCTTAAGGGTTGTGTCCCTAGTCAGGTCGGATCACTCTGGACTGGTTGGCCACGTGTGAAGAGCTCCTGTCTTTTGCTAATAAAAGCCTTGGTTTGGATCAACAAGTCTTTGATTCTTTCAACGAGCTCTACAATTTTATTAGCAAAAAGAAAAAAATTTTTTTTTGAAAGGGATGGAGCGTTTGACTCGGCCAGAAGAACTTGACATCGACCCACAGTCAGCTACAGCCTTCAAAGCCTTTAAGTTCTGGCTGCTGAACTTTGAAAACTTCCTGAAATTCATTCGGGTGCAGGAGGATAACCAGCGTCTAACAGCATTGCTGTCTATGGTGTCCTTGAGAGTCTACGAGAACATCCAGGATGAGACCACTTACACCACAGCCATAAAGGTACTGAAAGAACTGTATGATCAACCGGTGAACAGAGTTCATGCCCGGCTCATGCTTGGGTCGAGGAAGCAACAGCCCAGCGAGTCCAGCAGGGCATATTTACAAGTATTAAAGGCGTTGGGCAGGGACTGTAACTGTGTGGACAAAATTGCTGCCGAGATCACTGGCGACCTCGTCCGGGATGCCTATGTGGCCGGGCTCCGATCAAACGAAGTGAGGCTGCGCTTGCTCGAACAAGGGGTAGAAAAACTAGAGGACGTGGTCCGGATTGCGATCACAATGGAGGATGCAGCCTTAAAGTCCGATGAGCTCTCTAGGGACTGGACCCCTCGTTCAGATGTGAGTAGAGTGCCCTTCTACCCTACCACCCCCCGTGATACTGATGGCCTGTCGGCTGCTGCTACACTGCCCCCTGCGAACCCAAAATGTTATTTCTGCAGGAGGGACAAGCACAGCAGGTCCCAGTGCCCAGCAATAAAAGCCAGATGCCAGAAGTGCCTTGAAAAAGGTCACTTTGCTGCAGTCTGTAGGTCTAAAATGGCCGCCAGCAAACACAGTGCCTCGTGTGAAGCCCAACCGCCACTATCCCATTCAAACTCTTCTTCCCCAAAGCTCTCGTCCAATGAGAGCGAGGTCTCCCCTGCACGGCAACGCCTGATGTCACGGAGATGCCGAACCCGGAAGGGTCAGCCCACCCTCGCAACCATAGTGCTGGCCCGCCTCTCGCCCCCGTGAGGAACACTCGACCCGGCCACAGTCCCGTCTGTGGCAACCGCTACTGCTGCCGCCGCCACAGCCACTCACGGGGCCGACGCTGCTGCTGCCCGCTCCCCGTCTGCCGCTGCCGCCGCCGATGCGGCTACTAACTGGGAACCCGCCACGGCCAACGCTACCGCTGTGGAATATACTGTGAACCCAGGTTCACAGGGGTAATAAGATTTATCAGTGTTGTACGATAAACTCTGTTAGATTCTGTGACCCCAGGTTCAGAGTGGGAAGAATGTTGAAGGTGATGTACGGTTAACTTAGACAGATAATGCTGACACCGGATTCACTGGAGTGAGAAGGTTTAACAGTGATGTACAATAAATTCTGGCATATACTTTGACATTGAGATGGTACAGATCTATCACTAATGTATATAGTGTATATAGTTACAGTATCTAGACTGTGTTTACAGCGATTGGCTGAGAGCTTAGCCACGCCTACTGTCTGGCCCTTAAGGGTTGTGTCCCTAGTCAGGTCGGATCACTCTGGACTGGTTGGCCACGTGTGAAGAGCTCCTGTCTTTTGCTAATAAAAGCCTTGGTTTGGATCAACAAGTCTTTGATTCTTTCAACGAGCTCTACAATTTTATTAGCAAAAAGAAAAAAATTTTTTTTTGAAAGGGATGGAGCGTTTGACTCGGCCAGAAGAACTTGACATCGACCCACAGTCAGCTACAGCCTTCAAAGCCTTTAAGTTCTGGCTGCTGAACTTTGAAAACTTCCTGAAATTCATTCGGGTGCAGGAGGATAACCAGCGTCTAACAGCATTGCTGTCTATGGTGTCCTTGAGAGTCTACGAGAACATCCAGGATGAGACCACTTACACCACAGCCATAAAGGTACTGAAAGAACTGTATGATCAACCGGTGAACAGAGTTCATGCCCGGCTCATGCTTGGGTCGAGGAAGCAACAGCCCAGCGAGTCCAGCAGGGCATATTTACAAGTATTAAAGGCGTTGGGCAGGGACTGTAACTGTGTGGACAAAATTGCTGCCGAGATCACTGGCGACCTCGTCCGGGATGCCTATGTGGCCGGGCTCCGATCAAACGAAGTGAGGCTGCGCTTGCTCGAACAAGGGGTAGAAAAACTAGAGGACGTGGTCCGGATTGCGATCACAATGGAGGATGCAGCCTTAAAGTCCGATGAGCTCTCTAGGGACTGGACCCCTCGTTCAGATGTGAGTAGAGTGCCCTTCTACCCTACCACCCCCCGTGATACTGATGGCCTGTCGGCTGCTGCTACACTGCCCCCTGCGAACCCAAAATGTTATTTCTGCAGGAGGGACAAGCACAGCAGGTCCCAGTGCCCAGCAATAAAAGCCAGATGCCAGAAGTGCCTTGAAAAAGGTCACTTTGCTGCAGTCTGTAGGTCTAAAATGGCCGCCAGCAAACACAGTGCCTCGTGTGAAGCCCAACCGCCACTATCCCATTCAAACTCTTCTTCCCCAAAGCTCTCGTCCAATGAGAGCGAGGTCTCCCCTGCACGGCAACGCCTGATGTCACGGAGATGCCGAACCCGGAAGGGTCAGCCCACCCTCGCAACCATAGTGCTGGCCCGCCTCTCGCCCCCGTGAGGAACACTCGACCCGGCCACAGTCCCGTCTGTGGCAACCGCTACTGCTGCCGCCGCCACAGCCACTCACGGGGCCGACGCTGCTGCTGCCCGCTCCCCGTCTGCCGCTGCCGACGCTGCCGCCGATGCGGCTACCACAACTGACTGGGAACCCACCACGGCCAAAGCTACCGCTGTGGAATATACTGTGACCCCAGGTTCACAGGGGTAATAAGGTTTATCAGTGTTGTACGATAAACTCTGTTAGATTCTGTGACCCCAGGTTCAGAGTGGGAAGAATGTTGAAGGTAATGTACGGTTAACTTAGACAGATAATGCTGACACCGGATTCATGGAGTGAGAAGGTTTAACAGTGATGTACAATAAATTCTGGCATATACTTTGACATTGTGATGGTACAGATCTATGACCAATGTATTTCGTGTATATAGTTACAGTATCCAGACTGTGTTTACAGCGATTGGTTGAGAGCTTAGCCACGCCTACTGTCTGGGCCTTAAAGGGTTGTGTCCCTAGTCAGGTCGGATCACTCCAGACTGGTCGGCCACCTGTGAAGAGCTCCTGTCTTTTGCTAATAAAAGCCTTGGTTTGGATCAACAAGTTTTTGATTCTTTCAACGAGCTCTACAGACATCAAGTTCATATTGGGGAGGTTTAATGGTGATGTATGGTAGTGAGGCAGATACTGTGACACCAGGCTCATTGTATTGTTCATTTATCTTAATTACAACATCTAATTTATATGCTCGATTTTTTTTGTGGCAACTTCTAAACATTCCATAAACTTCAATTCTAATCAGATTTTGTTCATTTAAATAGGTCACCACTAAAACCCCAAATCGTTTGGTCTCTTAAGTACACTGCACAAAATTAAATTTTTACTTGGGTTTGGTTTCAACGGCACTTCATTCTGCTTCATTATTTTTTCAGTCCCTTGTTTTGTACTTTCTGCTTTGCCCAGCCGATTCCCCTAATGAGCATCCAACTCTGTCTTCTCAGCTTGACCCAACGTCTCCTCTGTAAACTTAAGGAAACCAAGGAGACCAAAGTTAACATTTTCACATCTGCATTTTCAAAAGCAAAAATCACGCTGTGACTTGCAGTTTCACATCATAATCCCACTTGCTAAACTTGCAAGCAACTGCACTGCATCCTACAGCTGGAAAATTGCAAGAAAACTGCTTGGTTAAAGCAAAGATTCCACCCAGTCACCCCATTAAAGGCCTCCAAGTTAACAACAGATAGCAACCTGAAAGTTAAATTCAAAGATCTGCATCAGGAAGATTAACGGGCTTTTAAAAAAAAATAATTTCCACTATTGAAAGAAAACTCCTCAGGGAACACCAGGCTCTTGTTGAACAATTCCTGTTGTATTCCTCAAAATGGTTTGAATCTTGATTTCAAGCAGAGTCATTTGGTGAGATTGTTGGTCCAGAACAAACCCTGCCCACACACTCCCTTAAATACCTGCAAAGTCCTGGCTCAGCTCTGCTCCATGCTAAAGCTATCAGAGCTTTTCTGATGATATAACGGTTTTCAGATGATGGTTCGTTGAGCACAAATAAACACTAATGCTTCCCTGAACAACACACCTCTCTCTGAAAACCAACAAGAACCTTCCTGAGTGGTAATCATTCACCTTTTGAGCACCAAAGTCTGGTGAACTTTTGATATGTTCAATTTTGTGCACAGTATAAGAATGGCCTGCAAACAGTGGACTTGGAGAAATGAGAAGTGAGATTGGACAATGAACCCAAGAACTTTTCTGAACTTACACACACATTACACACACGTGCACTTAGAATTAGAAGGGGGGGGGTAAGTTAGGTAAAGTAAGTTAGTAAAATAGTGATAAGTTAAAGTGTAATTCCGTGTTCATGTTTAAAGATAATTAAAATCAACTTTTATTTAAGCAACCATTTGATTTGGTGAATATCTATTGCTGCTGGGTTTTGGGATCCTCTGGTCTCGTAACAAAGCACCAAGCTTCAGAACAACCCGAATTCTTTAGGTTGTGATAATTGTCCATAATTGGGCCCCGGCATCTTTTGCAAGTTATTATTTGACTCTTTAATAATTTTTGGTAAATATCAACAAGACATAATATCATTTCACTGTTGTGTCTGTGTTGTTGGACAATTCCCTTTCCATTCAATCAGGTTTAGAGTTTTGAGTGCCGTATTTGAGAAAAGATGTGCTGGTGTTGGAGAAGGTCAGAGATGATTTACTGGAATGATATCAGGAATGAAAGGGTTAGTGTATGAGGAACAATTGTCGACTCTTCGACTGTACTAGTTGGAGTACAGAAGGATAAGGGGGTCCTCAGAGGCATTTCAAATGCTTGAAGGCTTGGACAGAGTACATATGGCAAAGATGTTTCCAATGGTAGGGGATTCTAGGACAGGAGAACATAATTTCAGGATAAAAGGGTGTTAATTTAAAACTGATGTGGAAAAAATTATTTTGTCAGTGGGTCATGAATCTGTGGAAATGAGGTAATTGGGTGTATTTAAGACAGAGATTGAAAGGTATTTGATTCATCAAAGAATCAAGGGTTAAGGGGAGAAAGTTGGGCCGTGGGCCTACTGAATCCCATGTTTCAGGCAATTTCTGCCAATGGCGAATCTGTCTGTCTTTCATCAAGAAAAAGCAATTTTGTGTGATATGACACATTTTAAATACATGAGAGTAAATTGTCTCCTGAAATAGTGAGAGAGGTTCAAATTTCAAACTATTATAAACTCCACTCTCCAGAGCTACCTGGATTATACCTGTTCCCACTTATTTTTTTGCAAGGGCACCATTGATTTTATCACAACTCCTCTGCTGCATCTCTACTGTGACGGATTATCTATATTTTATATTGTATGTAGATATGTTTTTGAAGGATAGATTGTAGGAGTCGTGTAGGTCACAAACAAATACAAACACTTTGCAAAACAGCTCTTACTTAATATGCAAGAGCTTTGCCAAGAGTGAGTCATGCAGGCGCCGAGAGCCATCGAGAGCTTTTGCAAAGTCTGTTTTGCTAAATAATTTCAAAAGCAGGTGCAAAATGGAATATTGTTTTTAAAACAACATATTATTGTACTCAGAAGTTTACCGTTCTAAGAAGGTCATGTGCTTTTGCAAGCAGAGAGGAGACACCAAATAGGCTTTTTGCTAAAAGAGAGAGAGAGAGAGAGAGAGATGGCAAGCTGTCATCTTGTTGAAACCCCATTTTGAAGACAGGTTGTGAGTTCTCAGTTCAGCCTGTGAAAAATCTTGTTCGACATATAAGAGGAAATTGCTGGCTAGAAATGGTGTTTCACCTGAAATAAGGGAAACAAAAGGAACTCAATGGTGACCTGCAGAAGAGGTTATCATTTGGAAAACTCTGATGGTGAAAGTTTCTTTGGCAAGACACCAAAGTGGCTGATCAGAGGGAATCAGTTTTTGTGTGTCCAATGAGCAAGAAATCCCTCTCTGAAACCAACAAGAGCATTCCTGGAGGGTAAACATTTATTTTTAAGCACCAGAGCTTGGTGAAAAGTCATAAATGTTGAATGCTGTGCACAGTATAAGAATTGATAGATACCGGTGAACTTGTAAGAGTGTCAAAGAACTTTATACACATTAAATACACCTGTGCTTAGAATTAGAAAGGGTTAATGTTAGGCAGTTACATTAATAGTGATAGTTTAAAGTTTGATCCTGTTTTGTTGTTTCAAGGAAATTAAAAAGACATTTGTTGAAGTATCCGTTTGTCTTGGAGATTTTCTATTGCTGCTAGGTTTTGGGGTCCTCTGGGCCTGTAACAACCCCAAGTTTAGGTCTTCATACCAGGATACCCAAAATGTCTTATTTCTTCAATAATTGCCGATTCCCCCATACAGTCATTGATAAAGCCTGCACCCATATCGCCAATTATCTTTTTGCCTTTAACCCACCTCCTTTCTGGCAGAACACGGACAGAATCCCGCAGATTTCTCACTTACCACACATCAGCTGCCACATCTGACACGTTATCCTTGGACACTTCCAACTTCAGCACCATCCTCTAACCTGCTACATCTAACCCGCTCCACTCATATCCTTTTTTCATAGGTGCACGTCTTTCTGTGACTCCCTCGACGGCACTTCCCTCTCCACCCACCACCACCTGATGCACTCCCCATTGGAACTGCAGAAATTGCCAAACTTGTCCCTACATCTCCTCTCACCTCCATCCAAGGCCACAATCAGGCCTTCCAGGTGAGGCAGAGCTTCATGTGCACTCCATCCAACCTAATCTAATACATTTGGTAGACTCAGTTGTCCTCAATATCAGCAAGACCAAATACAGACTGGGTGGCCATTTTGCTAAACACCTGTGCTCTGTGGATCGAAACATGAGCTTCCTATGGCCTACCATATCAATTCTCGAACCCTTCCAGCAACATGTCTGTTGGCCCCATCCTTCGCCAGGGTGAGGGCAAACAACCTTAAAGAAAACACATTATATTTCTCCTGGGCAGCCTTAAACTCTATAGCATGAACACGAATGTTTCTGAGGAGTAGCTATATTAATTAGTAAAAATGTGCCATTAGTAAAATAGAAGAGGAAATAATAGATCCAGCAGAGAGATATGTAATGATAAAATGTCAGATATATTCAGAGTTTTGGAATCTACTCAATGTATATTCACCTAACGAAGAAGATCAAAAATATATGCAAGATATCTTTTTGAAGATAGCAGATACGCAAGGGAACATATTAATAGGAGGGGATTTCAAACTGAATTTGGATTCAAATATGGACAAAACTGGGAAAAAAATTAACAGAAAGAACAAAGTAACCAAATTTATAATTAAATCGATGGAAGAAATGCAACTTTTGGATATATGGAGGAAACAACACCCAAAGGAAAAGGAATATTCATATTACTCGGCTAGACATAAAACATACTCAAGAATAGACCTATTTTTGTTATCAGCTCGTATGCAAGATAGAGTAGAAAAAACAGAATATGAAGCTAGAATACTATCGGACCATTCACCCTTAATATTTACAGTAAAGCTAGAGGACATCCCTCCAAGAATGTATAGATGGAGATTAAACCCCATGTTACTTAAAAGGCAGGATTTTAGAGAATTTATTGAAAAACAAATTAAAATGTATTTTGAAATAAATACGGAATCAGTGGAAGATAAGTTTATACTATGGGATGCAATGAAAGCATTTATTAGAGGGCAAATAATAAGTTATGTAACCAAGATGAAGAAGGATTATAATCAGGAAACAGAGCAGTTGGAAAGGGAAATAGTAAATATAGAAAAAGAATTAGTAATGAAGGAAGATATAACTAAAAGAAGAGAATTGGCGGATAAAAAAATAAAATATGAAACACTACAAACATATAAGGTGGAGAAGAACATAATGAAGACAAAACAGAAATATTATGAACTAGGGGAAAAAACGCACAAAATTCTAGCATGGCAGCTTAAGACAGAACAAGCTAAGAAAATGGTATTGGCATCAAGGAAAAAAGATAAACAAATTACATATAATCCAAAAGAAATTAAGGAAAACTTTAGAGAATTCTATGAACAATTATACCGAACTGAAAACGAAGGGAAAGAAGGGAAAATAGATGAATTCCTAACTAAAATTGAACTACCAAAACTACAAATAGAGGAACAAAATAAATTAACAGAACCATTTGAAATAGTAGAAATACAAGAGATAATTAAAAAATTACCAAATAATAAGGCACCAGGAGAGGATGGATTCCCAATAGAATTCTATAAAACATTTAAAGACTTATTAATTCCGCCCCTCCTGGAAGTAATCAATCAGATTGATAAAACGCAAAGCTTACCAGATTCATGTAAAACAGCAATAATTACAGTAATACTAAAGCAAGGGAAAGATCCACTCACACCAGTGTCATATAGACCAATATCTTTACTTAACACAGATTATAAGATAATAGCTAAATTATATGCAAACAGATTAGCAGAGTATGTACCGAAAATGGTAAATCTAGGCCAAACTGGATTTATCAAAAAAAGATGCACAACAGACAATATTTGTAAATTTATTAACTTAACTCATGCAGTAGAAGGGAATAAAGCACCAACAGTAGCAGTTGCTTTAGACGCAGAGAAGGCCTTTGACAGAGTAGAATGGAATTATTTGTTCAAAGTATTGCAAAAATTCAGTTTCCCGGAGAAGTATATTAATTGGATTAAAGCATTATATAAGGGACCATTAGCGAAAGTGACAGTAAATGGACATGTATCAAAACAATTTAACTTAAGCAGGTCAACACGACAGGGATGCCCACTATCACCTTTATTGTTTGCATTAGCTATAGAACCACTAGCAGAATTGATAAGAACAGAAAATAATATAAAAGGGATAAAAATAAAAGACAAGGAATATAAAATCAGTTTATTTGCAGATGATGTTATAGTATACTTAACAGAACCAGAACTATCAATAAAAGAATTATATAAGAAATTGAAGGAATATGGAGAAGTGTCAGGTTACAAGATCAACGTAAATAAAAGTGAAGCAATGCCTATGAATGATGCGGATTTCTCAAAATTTAAGAAAGAATCACCATTTAGATGGCAAATGCAAGCAATAAAATACCTAGGTGTACAAATAAACAAAAATCTCGGCCAACTATATAAACTCAATTATTATCCACTAATGAAAAAATTACAGGATGATTTAGAACATTGGAAAGATTTACCATTAACGCTAATAGGAAGGATAAACTGTATTAAAATGAACATTTTTCCAAGGATATTATACCTATTTTAGGCATTGCCAATACAACTGACAGAGAAATTCTTCAAGGAGTTAAAGAAAATAATAAGGAAATTTTTATGGAAAGGGGGAAACCGAGGATAGCACTAGATAAATTAACAGAATGGTATAAACAAGGAGGCCTACAACTGCCAAACTTTAAAAATTATTATAGAGCCGCACAATTAAGATACCTATCAGATTTTTATCAAACAAGGGAAAAGCCAGATTGGACTAGATTAGAATTAGATAAAATAGGGGAAAAGACACCTGAACACATATTATATAAATGGGATGAAAAATTGGTACAACATAGAAGTTCTCCAGTATTACATCATCTACTCAATATTTGGAAGAAGATTCATGTAGAAAGAAATAAAACAAATTATCAATTACCAAAACTAATATTGACGCAAAACAAGTTACTCCCTTTTACAATAGATAACCTTTCCTTTAGAGAATGGGAGAAAAAAAGGGATTAAAAGAATAGAAAATTGTTTTTCAGGAAATAGATTATTATCCTTTGAACAAATGAAAGATAAATACAATATAACTCAAGATACAGCACTGGCATATTACCAATTGAGATCCTACTTGAAGGATAAATTAGGAAGCAGTTTGAGTTTGCCAGAGGGAAGTAACTTTGAATATGTGATTACAGATACAATGATAATCAAAAGATTTATAACAAATATGTATATTAAACTGCAAGAAAAAGAGAATGAGGAAACAAATGGTAAAACTAAACAAAAATGGGAACAGGATTTAAATATAAAGATAAAGAAGGAAACATGGGAGAAGTTATGCTCCAGAACGATGAGAAATACAATATAACTGGAAACACAGGCAATACATTACACCTCAAAAGTTAAATAAATGGGACCCAACAGTATCTCATAGATGTTTTCTATGTAAAAAAGAAATGGGAACAACAATTCATGCAATCTGGACATGTGAAAAAGTAGAAAAATTTTGGGAAGATCTAAATCAGATATTAAATAAAATAAAGAAAACAATATACCAAAGAATCCAGAGATCTTTCTCCTAAGTAACATAAAAAACAAAGAATTTGGAATTGATTTGGAGGATGCACAAAAAAGATTTGTTAAGATAGCTCTAGCCGCAGCAAAAGATATAGGAGCAGAAGTTAGCCCTTCGAGTCTGTTCCACCATTCTTCCACTCAGCCCCACTGCCCAGCTCTCTCCCCATTACCCTTAATTTCTTGACGTATAAAATACCTGTCAATCTCTGCCTTAAATACACCCAATGACCTCACGTGGGTTTCACGACCCATTGACAAAATCAATTTTTCCACATTTGTTTTAAATTGACACCCTTTTATCCTGAAATTATGCTCTCCTGTCCTAGAATCCCCTACCATGGGAAACATCTTTGCCATATGTACTCTGTCCAAGCCTTCCAGCATTTGAAATGCCTCTGAGGTCCCCCTTATCCTTCTGTACTCCAACTAGTTCAGTCGAAGAGTCGACAATTGTTCCTCATACACTAACCCTTTCATTCCTGATATCATTCCAGTAAATCATCTCTGACCTTCTCCAAGACCAGCACATCTTTTCTCAAATACGGCACCCAAAACTCTAATTCTGATTGAATGGAAAGGGAATTCTCCAACGACACAAACACAACAGTTAAATGATATTATGTCTTGTTGATACTTACCAGTCGGGAAGGTTCTTGTTGTGTTGTTCAGGGAAGCATTAGTGTTTTTGTGACTCAATGTACCAGCATCTGAAGTCTGTTATCTCTTCAGAAAAGCTTGATAGCTTTAGCATGAAGCAGAGCTGAACCAAGTCTTTGCAGGTATTTAAGGGAGTGTGTGGGCAGGGTTTGTTCTGGACCAACAATCTCACCAAATGACTCTGCTTGAAATCAAGATTCAAACCATTTTGAGCAATACAACAGGAATTGTTCAACAAGAGCCTGATGTTCCCTGAGGAGTTTTCTTTCAATAGTGGAAGTGATTTTTTTTTTTAAAAGCCCGTTAATATTCCTGATACAGATGTTTGTATTTAACTTTCAAGTTGCTATCTGTTGTTAACTTGGAGGTCTTTAATGGGGTGACTGGGTGGAATCTTTGCTTTAACCAAGCAGTTCTCTTGCAATTTTCCAGCTGTTGGATGCGATTCAGTTGCTTGAAAGTTTAGCAAGTGGGATTTTGATGTGAAATTGCAACTCACAGCGTCATTTTTGTGTTTGAAAATGCCAAGGTGAAAATTTTAACTTTAGTCTTCTTGGTTTTCTCAAGTTTACAGAGGAAATGTTGGGTGAAGCTGAGAAGACAGAGTTGGATGCCCATTTGGCGTATCGGCTGGGCAAAGCAGAAAGCACAAAATGAGGGGCTGAAAAAATAATGAAGCAGACTGAAGTGCCGTTGAACCAAACCCAGGTAAAGAATTTAATTTTGAGCAGCGTACTTAAGAGACCAAACGATTTAGGCTTTTAGTGGTGACCTATTTAAATGAACAAAATCTGATTAGAATAGAAGTTTATGGAATGTTTGGAAGTTGCCACAAAAAAATGGAGCATATAAATTAGATGTTGTAATTAAGATAAATGAACAATTCAATGAGCCTGGTGTCACAGCATCTGACTCCCTCTACTGTACATCACCGTTAAACCTTCTCCCCAATATGAACCTGATGTCAAAGTATCTGACACTGTTAATCGTACATCAATGTTAAACCTTCTCACGAATGTGAATCCTGTCTCAAAGTTTCTGCCTCAGTCTATCGTACATCAACATTAAACTTTCTCCCCCCTGTGAACCTTGTGTAATAGAATCTGCCTCAGTGTACCGTCCATCACCGTTAAACCCTCTCCCCACTGTGAACCTGGTGTCACGGTATATATCTCAATTTACAGTATATCACCGTTAAACCTTCTCCCCCGCTGTGAACCTGGTGTAATAGAATCTGCCTCAGTCTACCGTCCATCACCGTTAAACCTTCTCCCCACTGTGAACCTGGTGCCACGGTATATATCTCAATTTACAGTATATCACCGTTAAACCTTCTCCCCAACATGAACCTGGTGTCACAGTATCTGCCTCAGTCTACTGTACATCACCGTTAAACCTTCTCACTACTGTGAACTTGGAGTCGCAGTATTGATCTCAGTCTATCGTATATACTGATAAACCTCCTTCCCACTGTGCACCCGATATCACGGTATCCATCTCAATTTACCGTACATCACTGTTAAACGTTCTCCCCAATGTGAACATGATGTCACAGTATCTGACACAGTTTATAGTAAATCACTGTTAAACCTTCTTACTACTGTGGAATCCATCTCATATTTTCTGCCTCAGTCTACCGTTCATAAACATTAAGCCTTTTCCTCCTGTGAACCTGGTGTTAAAGTATCCGCCTCAGTTTAAAGCACATCACCATTAAGCCTTCTTACTGCCCTGAACTCAGCGTCACAGTATATGCCAACATCAACTGTACTTTACCGTTAAAACATCTCCCCACTCTGAACCTGGTGTCGCAGTATCTCACACAGTTAATTGTACATGACTGTTAAACTGTGTTAATGTTGTGAACCCATTGTCTCAGTATCTCTTATCAGTCTACCATACATCATCGTTAAACCTTTACACATCTGTGAATGGGTGTCACTGTATCTGACACAGTTTATCGTACATTACTGTTAAACCTTCTCCCCACTGTGAACCTGGTGTCACTGTATCTGACACAGTTTATCGTACATTACTGTTAAACCTTTTCACTGCTGTGAACCCAACGTCACAGTAACTGTCTCAGTCTACCGGACATCATCGTTGAACCTTATCCCCACTGTGCACCTGATGTCACATTATCTACCTCAACATACCGTATATAACCATTAAACCTCCTCCCCACTGTGAACCTGGTGACACTGTATCTGCCTCAGTCTACCATACATCACCGTTAAACATTATCCCCATTGTGCACCTGGTATCACATGATCTACATCAACATACCGTACATCACCATTAAACCTTATTCCCATGTGAAGCTGGTGTCACAGTATCTGCCTCAGTCTACAGTACATCACCGTTAAACCTGATCCCCACTTTACTCCTGGTGTCAAATTATCTACCTCAACATACCCTATATCACTGTTAAACGTTCTCCCCCTGTGAACCTGGTGTCACAGTATCTGACACAGTTCATAGTATATCACTGTTAAACCTTCTCACAAATGTGAATCCTACGATAAAATAATGCTCCCCTTCTAAGTCTCGCTGTATTCGAATCCCACCTATTTTAAAAATTCCAAAAAAAAGAGAATAATCAATCGCTAAACAAGCTACTCAAGAGTAGTAGCCCCCTAAAAATCTGGGTGTGGTGAAGTCCACAAGTTACAGGTGACTAAAGGACTCAGTGTCACCCACCCCCAGTCAGACTTTCACAAAGTACTGAAACAAAAACATTCAACCCAGTGATTCCAGTCCCAATGATTGTTCCGGATCTTCAATATCAAGAAGACTTTGCGTCATTTCAACTTTTTTCCATTCTTTCCATATTTTCCAATCTTCCCATTTCCATTCCCATTGACCCTTCCCTTCGGTGACAGTGGTGACGATCGCCCATTTCCTCGAACATCTGGCAATGAATTAGCAAATATTAAAGCATCTTGGTCATTTTCAAAAAACTGAGATTGAAAATTCCCATAAAAATCTTTCAATACTGCCGCATAACAAAAAGCAAATTTATATTCCTTATGCCACAATACTTCTTAGGCTGAATTAAATTCTCGGACTCTTCTGATCATTTCTTGACTCAGATCTGCATTAAAAAAAACCTATTATTTTGAACCATCAGTGGAGCCTGATTTTGCCGTGTTTTCTGCACCACCAATCGGAGGATCATCTGCCTGTCTTGATATTTAAAACAGCGAATCAAAACTGCTTGTGCTAATTGACCTGGAAACGGTTTCTTCCTTAACACTCTGTTCGCTCGATCTAATTCCAGTCCATCCAGAACGAATTACCTGCCCTACACTTCTGGGATCCATTTCTTCAAAACCTTCACCTGATCCGAACCTTCCATATCTTCCGGAAGACCTACTATCTTAACATTATTTCTACTACTTTGGTTTTCTAATGAGTCAAACTTCTTCAATAATTCCTTCTTCTGAATCCCCCAATCTACAAAAGGATCTTCCACTATTTCCATTTTATCTCTATTACGCTCCACTTGACTCTTGCATTCAAGAAAGCCTCCTCAATCTTTTTAAAATGATCTTGCACAGTATCCACTGATCGTGTCCATCTCGTAACATCACTCTTAACTACATTAATATCTTGCTTCATAAAAGTTATTTCTTCACACACAGTGTTCATTTTAGTTTGCATTTCCAGAAATCCTTGAGTCATCTGATGAGTCATCTGCATTGATATATTTGCCATATCTTCCATGAGCTGAGCAATCCCTTCCCGAATTGGAAACACAGAATCCAGTCCAGGATCCATCACCTCCATTTGAGGCTGACCTTCTTTTGCCGCAGTCCCCAGTTCTTCAAATTCTAATGAAGTTGAGCATCTTCTTCCTCCATAGCAATAGGTCCTCTTCCGGTGCTGCTGCAGGTCTGGACACCATTTCGATCCTCCACTATTCCAAAGTCTATAAACAGTATTTTTAATCACTTTTATAACTTTTAAAATCAAGCATTTAATAGTCTAACTGGGGAAGGGTGGAACCACACGTCTACCCTCTGTGCCATCTTGTCACAGTATCTAACACAGTTTATAGTAAATCACTGTTAAACCTTCACATTACTGTGAATGCTGTCTCTCAGCTTCTGCCTCACTCTATCATTCATCAACGTTAAACCTTCTCCCCCTGTTAACTTGGTGTTAAAGTATCAGCCTAAGTTTACCACACATCACCATTAAACCTTCTCCCCATTGGGAGACCGTTTTTACTGTATCTGCCACAGTTTATCGTACATCACTATTATATCTTCTCACTACTGTGAACTCGGTGTTACAGAGCCTGCCAGTCTACCGTACATCACCAGTAAACCTTCTCCTCAATGTGAGCCTGGTGTAACTGTATCTGCCACAGTTTAGTGTACATCATCATTAAAAATTCTCCCCAATATGAAGCTGGTGTCACTGTATTCGCCAAAGGTTATCGTCAGCTGTGGTAAACATTTTCCCCACTGTACAGTAACTGTCTCAGTTTCCCATACAACACCAATAAAGCATTTTTTCCCACTCTGAGCCCAGTATCAACCTATCTACGTAGTCTCCTGTACATCACCATTAACCTCCTCCCCACTGTGAACCAGGTTTCACAGTATCTGCCACAGTTTATTGTACATCATTTTTAAACCTTCTCACTACTGTTAACATGGAGTCACAGAATCTGCCTTATTCTACCATACATCTCTGTTAAACCTTCTCAGTACTGTGAACACGGTGTCACAGTAATTGCCAAAGTCGACTGTACATCACCGTTAAACATTCTCCCCACGGTGACCCATTTTTCACTGTTTTTGCCACCATTTATCGTACATCACAGTTCAGCCTTCTCCCCGCTGTAAACGTGGAGTCACAGTATATTCCACAGTTTATTGTACATCACTGATATACCTTCTCCTCGTTGTGAATGCGGTGTCACCATATCTGCGTCAGTCTGCCGTACATCACCATAAAATTCTCCCCAGTGTGAACCTGGTGTCACTTTATCTGCCACAGTTAATATTACATCAGCGTAAAACCTTCTTCCAACTGTGTATCATAGTATCTGCCACAGCTTATCATGCATTACTGTTAAACCTTCTCACTACTGAAAACTTGGTGTCACAGTATCTGCCAAAGTCTACTGTATATCACCGTTAAATATTCTCCCAACTGTGAACCTGGTGTCACAGTTTATCGTACATTACTGTTAAACCCGCTGGATAAGCTCCAGATAGCGAAAGAGGAGTTCTCGCATCTGCAGGAACTGAGGATCATTCGTCGCTCTGACAGTCCTTGGGCCTCGCCGCTCCACCTGGTCCCAAAAGCCTCTGATGGCTGGCGCCCGTGCAGAGATTATCGACGGCTTAATGACACGGCAGTACCTGACCGTTGCTCCATCCCTCACATTCAGGACTTTATGGCCAATCTACATGGTGTGAGAGTATTCTCCAAGGTCGATCTGGTGTGCGTGTATCATCAAATCCCATTGCACCCCGACGACATCCCTAAAACGGCCATCATCACCCCCTTCAGCTTGTTCGAATTTTTATGCATGCCTTTCAGGATCAAGAACCCGCCCAGACCTTCCAGCACCTCATGGATAGAGTGCGCAGGGATTTGAATTTCGTGTTCATTTATCTGGATGACATTCTTGTCGCCAGCAGAGACTGGGCACAACGCAAGTCTCACCTGCACACCCTCTTCTCCCGACTGGCCGAATTCAGCCTAATGATCAGCCTGGCCAAATACCAGTTTTGTGCAGAAGAAAATTTGGATGGGATGAAACTAATCCAGAATCCATTGCACAAGATTGGAAAAATTAGATTGAGCGTCTTCATATACTTGGAAGTTTTGACGTCAACAGACTTTGGAGTGGCCACATTTGCTCAATTACACCATTTTTCTGATGTAAGTGAAGGTGGTTTTGATCCTGTCAGTTACTGAGTCCTGTGAAATAACCAAGTGCGAGTATATGGTGGATTTGTAATTGGAAAAGCCAGAGTGGCTCCATTAAAGTCAGTCACCAGACCTTGAATGGATTTGACTGCTGCTATTATGGCGAGCAAAATGGACGCTATGTTAAGAAGAGAATTACAGATGGAGTTAGCAGATCCTGTGTTTTGGACTGATAGATCATCAGTGCTTAAATATATTAATAATGAAATCATGAGGTTTCATCTCTTTGTGACTAACAGAGAGAATGAAAACCTGGACAACAACAAATGGCAGATTTACCACAGGACAGAGTTTCTCCTGATGAATTCCCATTTACATCCGTGGAAGTTGATTATTTTGGTCCTTTGCAAGTAAAGTGAGGACGAAGTGTTGAAAAATGATATGGAGTTATTTTCACGTGTTTGACTATGAGAGCAATTCATATTGAAGTAGCATCATTGCTTGATACAGACTCTTTTATTAATGTTCTTTGGCGTTTTATTCCTAGACGTGGTCAAGTAAAAGAATTATGTTCTGATAATGGATCTAACTTTAAAGGAGCTGAACGAGAATTATGAAAATTTATTCAAAATTGGAACCAACATCAAATTCATGATGCATTATTTCAGAAAGAAGTTAATTGGATATTTAATCCACCCATAGTTATGGGTGTGGTACGGGTAAGGGTTAGTTGGTTGTGGAGAATGTTCACAAAGGTCTGTACTGGGCAGTACTGGGCAGCAATGCTTAATGTTGTAATGGATGCGGAAGCTCTGGGAAGGGGTAAGGGAGGGACTGGCCAGGAAGTCTGCAGATGCTGGGTCCGAGGACAATGCACAAACACGCTGGGGAAACTCATGGATAGTTTTGTGAAGAGCAGGTCCTGCATCACGAGTCAAATTGAGTATTTCGAGGAGGTGTCAAAGGAAATAGATGAAGGTAAAGGTGTGTATGCGCTGCACGTGGATTTTAGAAAGGTGCTTGACAAGGTCCTCACAGTGGCCTCATTCAGAATGTCAGGAGGCATGGAGCCTTGGCTGTGTGGATTCAGAATTGGCTTGTTTGCAGAAAACAGAGGGTAGTAGTAGATGGAACAATGACTAGTGGCGCTCCAAAGGGATCTGCTCTGGGACCCCTGCTCTTTGTGATTTTTATGAATGATGATGGGAGTAGAAGGGTGGGTACGTCAGGGGATGACACAGAGGTAGAGATGTTGTAGACAGTGTAGAAGGTTGTCATAGGTCATCCAGTTTGCAGAGAAGTGGCAGATGGTGTTCAATCCTGTAAATACAGATTTACTTAAACTAGCAACTGGTACAGGTTTATTTCCAGAGTCATTTTCAAGGGCACGAATAACAGTTATTCCAAAGAAGGTGGAGACCCAGTAAAAGTAGCTTCATATAGACCAATTTCTTTGTTGAATGCGGTTGACAAGAACATGAGGGTGTTAGAAATTGAAGTACCTTTAAAGAAATTGCTCGAGACAAAAATTGAGAACAAAGAACATTTATTACAACAACAATGCAAAGTTGGGTGCTTCCCCTTACCCTGGGAATACACACACATACTGGGGCTCACCCAACTTTTATACAGTCAATTTCAGTATCAGAGTGCCCTCCCCCTTACATTCTTCTGCCCCCTGGATGGGTTTGGCATAGGTAATCCTTCCTGCCTACGTGCAGTTTCAGTACACTTGGAGGACCAAGGGGTATCCTGTGGGTGTCCCATCATGTCATTGTCCTTATTCACACCTTCCTGATTCTCGGGGCTACAATCTCTTGGTATGTGGAGTTGACTCATTCTATCTAGGGTTGGCTAGTTTCATATGTATAAATCTGTGTATGGTTAGCTAATTAGATATGTAGGACTTGGTACTTCTGTCCAGGTTTAGGAGACCTTTATCTGATCCAGACTACCTCAACTTCCTACATTCTATTGTACCTTACCATTCCTTTTCTTAGTCTTATGGTGGCTCTTGTCACACAGATGATTCTTATGTTAATCGTGCTGACTCTGCTTTCCTGCATCCTAATCCCCAAGCTCATCCTGTTTGTACTGGTTACAGCCATTAACTGATGAATTTTAGTTTCTTCCATGTTCATAATTTTAGATCAATTTTCCCATCTCTCACAAGGGCAGATCACTTGATTAGTGACAGGATTATGAACAGTGTGCAGGACAGAGAAATATTTAGATCCTGCTCCATTAATCGCTCAATGTTGCTGTGAAAATTGAGAGGGAGTTTAAAATGGTGTATTGTGTGCTGGCCTTCAGGAGTCAGGGGATTGAGTTCAAGAACTGAGAGGTAATGTTGCAAATGTATAAAATTCGAGTCAGACCACACTTGGAATATTGTGTGCATTGCTGGGGTGAGAATACCAGACGACGTCTAAATAAGGTGAGAGGAGGGAACTTTAGGCAAGACGTGAGGGGTACATTTTATTCACACAGAAAGTAGTGGGTGCTTGGAATGCATTGCCAGGGGTAGTAGCGGAGGCTGGTCCATAAAAGGCATGAAAATGATTTTAATATGGGGACAGGAATAAAAGAAAAACAGAAGGTACTGGTGTGAGGGAGGGAAGGGTAATATCGTTGTGTGGTAGTTTCATATGGGTCAGCTGAAGGGATTCGACCAATCCATCCATGATTTGTCCAGCATCTTGCTGCCATGTCGTGGTGAACCAGGGTGTTGCCTGATAGAGACACGGTGCTCTGAGCTCTGCAGAGATAGATCGTGCTTTTCTCCAAAACACACTTCCACAGGTAAAGTAGAGGAAGGGGAAAGGCCCTAGTGTGCAGGGGTAGGCAGGGGGGTGATGGGGGAAGAGTTGGGACCCTCCAAAGTCATTGTGATCAGGCATCACAGACAGCATCTCTATCACCCATATTTCTCTTCCCAGGAGATACTGAGACAATGGGTTCACCGCAGTGGAAAGGTTTAAAAGTGATGTATGATAAACAATGGCAGAAGCAGTGACAAATGGTTCACATTGGAGAGAACGTTTAACATAATGTACGGTAGATATGGCAGATATTGTGACAACGAGTTCACAGTAGTGAGAAGGTTTAATGGAGATGTACGGTGGACTGTGATGGATACTGTGAAACCGGGTACACATTAGTGAGGCGGTTTAATAGTGAGGTTCAATGAACTGAGGCAGGTACTGTGACACCGGGTTCACAGTGTGGACGAGGTGTAAAGGTGACACATGATACATTGTTGCAGATACAGAGACACAGATTTAACAGTGGAGAGAAATTTTAATGGTGATTTTTGGGAGACTGAGGCAGATATTATTTCACCGGGTTCACAGTGGGGAGAAGGTTTAACGCTGATGTATGGTTGACTGAGATAGATACTGTGAAACTGGGTAAACAGTGGGGAGAGGATTTAGCGGTGATGTATGGTAGACTGAGGTAGATATTGTGACACCGGGTTCACAGTCGGAAGAAGGTTTAACGGTGATGTACGATTCAATGTTGCAGATATAGTGATACCGGTTTCACAGTCGGTAGAAGGTTTAACATTGATGTACGGTAGAATTAGGCAGATTCTGTGATAGTGGGTTCACATTAGGGAGAAGGTTTAACAGTGATTTTCGGTAGATTGAGACTGATACTATGACACAAGGTTCACAGTAGTGAGAAGGTTTAACAGTGATGTTCGATAAATGTTGGCAGATACCATGAAAATGAGTTCACAGAAGTGAGAAAGTTTAATAGTGATATACGATTAACTGTGGCTGATACTGTGACACCAGGTTCAGAGTTTGGAGAGGGTTTAATGGTGATGTTCGGCAGACTGAGGCAGATACAGTTACACTGGGTTCTCAGTGGGGAGAAGGTTTAATGGTGATGTCCAAAAAACTCTGGCATATACTGTGACACCAGGATCACAGTCGTTATGGGAGGGACAGGACTGGCAACTAAATATTCCAGAATACTAATGTTTTAGATGTGATAGAACAGGGGGTAAAAAAGGGGGAGGAGTTGCTCTGCTTGTGAAGGAGGACATTACTGCCATGAGGTGGCAGGATGGTTTGGAGGGATCTTCCAGTGACGCTGTTGGGGTGGAATTGAGGGGTGGAGGAGGCATGAGGGCACAAATAGGAGTGTATTATAGACCACCAAATGGGCCAAGAAAATTGGAGGAACAAATTTGTAAGGAGATACCATATATGTCTAATAAACATGAGGTAGTGATCATGGGAGATTTTAACCTCCCTCACATTGATTGGGATACCCATACAGTAAGAGGGCTGGATGGGCTAGAGTTCGTCAAATGTGTACAAGATAGTTTTCTTAATCAATACGTAGAGGAACTGACTCAGGACGGTGTAATACTGGAACTCCTGTTAGGGAACGAGATAGGTCAGGTGTCTGAGGTTAATGTTGGAGAACAAATTGCGTCTAGTGATCACAATTCTATTAATTTTAGGGTAGTTTTAGGGAAGAGCAAAGAAGGGCCTAAAGTTGAGGTTCTGGATTGGAGAAAAGCAAATTTCAAAGGAATAAGAATGGATTTGGGGAGTATTGAGTGGGACATGATTTTTTCAGGAAAGGATGTAAATGAAAAATGGAGAATATTCAAAGAAGAAATTTTGAGAGTACAGAGTAGATGTGTCCGAGTGAGGATCAAAGGAAAGGCTGGAAGTCAGAGGGAGCCTTGGTTTTTGAGGAATATTAGAAATTTGGTAAGGAGAAAGAGGGAGGTGTACAAGAGGTATAAACCGCAGGGTGATGAGAAATTGAAAGAGGACTACAAGGAGTGTAGAAAAAATCTTAAGAAAGAAATTAGAAAGGCCAAAAAGAGGCACAAAGAGGCTTTGGCAGGCAGAGTAAAAATAAATCGAAAGGGTTTCTATAGGTACCTTAAAAGTAAAAGATTAGTGAGGGATAGAATTGGACCCCTTTAGATAGGGAGGGTAGGCTATGTGAGAAGTCTGAGGAGAAGGGGGAAATTTTAAATGATTTCTTTTCCTCGGTATTCACTAGGGAAAAAAAATATTGTACCAGTTGAAGTAAAGAAAAATAGTGGGGACGACATGAATCATTTAAGGATAACCGAGGAGGTAGTGATAGCAGTGTTAAAAAAGATAAAGGTGGACAAATCTCTGGGTCTGGACAAAGTATTCCCAAGGACATTCAGGGAGGCTAATGGACAGATAGTGGGGCCATTAACAGAGATATTTAGGATGTCACTGGTCATGGGGGTAATGCCAGAGGATTGGAGGGTGGGTGGCTCATGTTGTTCCGCTGTTTAAGAAAGAGTCCAAATGTAAGCCTGGAAATTATAGACCTGTGAGTCTGACGTCTGTGGTGGAAAGTGTTCTAAGGGATGGCATTTACAAATATTTGGAAGAACAGGGATTGATCGGTAGTAGTCAGCATGGTTTTGTCAGGGGTAGATCATGCTTAACAAACCTTATAGAGTTTTTCTAGGGGTTTACAAAAAAGATTGATGTATCGAAGACTGTGGATGTTGTCTATTTAGTTTTTGGTCAAGCTTTTGACAAAGTTCCCCATAGGAGGTTAGGTAAAAAGGTAGAGGCATTAGGTATAAATAAGGAGGTAGTGAAATGGATTCAGCAATGGTTGGATGGGAGGTGTCAGAGAGTAGTGGTAGAAAATTGTTTGTCAAATTGGAGGCCGGTGACTAGTGGAGTTCCTCAGGGATCAGTCCTGGGTCCACTATTGTTTTTTATATATATTAACGATCTGGAAGAAGGGGTAGTGATGTGGATAAGTAAGTTTGCAGATGATACAAAGATTGGTGGTATTGTGGACAGTGAGGAAGATTACCATAGCTTAAAAAGAGATATAGGAAAGCTAGAGGAGTGGGCTGAGAAATGGCTGATGGAATTTAATACGGATAAGTGTGAAGGGTTGCATTTTGGAAAGGCAAATCTAAATAGGTCATATACATTGAATGGTAGACAATTGAGGAGAGCAGAGCAACAAAGGGATTTAGGAGTTATGGTAAATAGTACCCTCAAAGTTGATACTCGGGTAGATAGAGTGGTGAAGAAGGCATTTGAATTTGAGAGTTGGGATGTTATGATGGAATTGTACAAAGCAATGGTGAGGCTGAGTTTGGAATACTGTGTGCAGTTTTGGTCACCGAATTATAGGAAGGATATAAACAAAATAGAGAGAGTGCAGAGAAGGTTCACGAGAATGTTGACAGGATGTCAGGGTTTGAGTTACAGAGAAAAGTTGAACAGCCTGGGGCTTTTTTCTCTGAAGCGTAGAAGATTAAGGGGGGATTTGATGGAGGTGTTCAAGATTTTAAAAGGGACAGAGTCAATGTGGATAGGCTTTTTCAATTAAGAGTGGGGGATATTCAAAGCAGAAGCCATGGTTTCAGTTGAAGGGGGAAAATTATAAGGGGAACATAAGGGGAAATTTTGTGAAGCAATGGGAGGTTGGGATGTGGAATAAGCTTCCGAAGGAGGTGATTGAAGCAGGGATGTTATTTACATTTAATGTAAGACTGGATAATTACATGGAGGGGAGAGGATTGGAGGGTGTGGACCAGGTGCTGGTCAGTGGAACTTGGAGGGTGGGGATTTGTTCCGGCATGGACTGGTAGGGCCAAACTGGCCTGTTCTGTGCTGTATATGGTTATATGGTTATACAGCAATGAGAGGTTTAACAGTGTTGTATGATAACATGTGTCAGATAATGTTTCACTAGGCTCACAGAGGGGAGGGGGGAGCTTTAATGGTGATGTACAGTGCATGGAGACAGATATTATGACACCCGGTTCACAGTGGGGAGGTTTATCGGTGATGTATCATAAACTCTGGCATATACTGTTATACTGAATTCACAGAGGGGATGGGAGACTGAGATGGATACTGTGAAACCGGGTTCACATTAGTGAGAAGGTTTAACAGTCAGGTTCAATGAACTGTGGCAGGTAGTGTGATACCAGGTTCACAGTGCGGAAGAGGTTTAAAGGTGACACACTATATACAATGTTGCAGATACAGAGACACAGAGTTAACAGTGGGGAGAAATTTTAATGGTGATTTACAAAAGACAGAGGCAGATATTATTTCACCGGGTTCACAGTGGGGAGAAAGTCTATGGGTGATATAAGTTATATTGAGGTGGATACTGTGACACCAGGTTCAGAGTGAGGATAAGGTTTAACAGTGATGTACAACGAACTCCGGCACAAAATGTGACACAGGTTCACAGTGGGTAGACGGTTTAATTCTGATACACGGGAGACTGTGGCAGATACTGTGAGACTGGGTTCAGAGTGAGGAGAAGGTTTAAAAGTGATGTACGTTAAACTGGGGCAGATACAGTGACACCGCATTCACAGTAGTGAGAAGGTTTAACAGTGATGTATGGTAAACTTTGGCAGATACCATGAAAATTAGTTCACAGAAGAGAGAAGATTTAAAACAGATGTGCGATAAACTGTGGCTAATACTGTGACAACAGGTTCAAAGTCGGGAGAAGGTTTAATGGTGATGTACGGCAGATTGAGGCAGATACTGTTACACCAAGTTCACAGAGGGGAGATGGTTTAACGGTGCTATACGGAAGAATGAGGAATATACTGTGTGACCGGGTTCAGAGCAGTAGTTAGTTGGTTTAATAGTGACGTACAATAAACTGCAGCAGATGCTGTGGCATCAGGTCAACAGTGGGGAAAAGGTTTAACGGTGATGTATGATATAATGTGGCAAATACTGTGACACTGGATTAACAGTTGAGAGATAGATTAAAGGTGATGTAGAGTAGACTGAGACAGATACTGTGACACTGTGTTCTCAGTGGGGAGAAGATTTAACGATGATGTATGGTGAATTGAGGTAGATACCGTGACTCTAGGTGCACAGAGCGGAGAAGGTTTAATGGTGATGTATGATAAACTATGGTAGGTACATTAAAATAGGGGTCACAGTGGGGAAGAGGTTTACTGGTGATGTACAGAAACTGAGGCAGATGCTTTGACACTGTGTTCACATTGGGGATAAGGTTTAACGGTGATGTACGGTAAATTGAGATAGATACTGTAACACCAGGTGCACAGTGGGGATAAGTTTTAAAAGTGATGTATGGTAGACTGAGGCAGATACTATGACACAGTGTTCACAGTGGGGAGAAGGTTTAACAGTGATGAACTGTGTCAGATACTGTGACCCCAGTTTCACAGTAGGGAGAAGGTTTAACAGTGATGAACTGTGTCAGATACTGTTACTCCAGGCTCACAGTGGGGAGAAGGTTTAACGGTGATGAACGATAAACTGTGGCAGATATTATGACAGTGGGTTCACATCCGTGAGATGGTTGAACAGTAATGTACAATAAACTGTGGAAGATACTGTGACACCGAGTTCACATTAGTTGAGAAGTTTTAATAGTGATGTACAATAAACTGTGGCAGATACTGTTACACCAGGTTCACAGTGGGGAGAAGGTTTAGTGGTGATGGACGGTAGACTGAGGAAGATACTATGAGACAGGATTCACATTCGTGAGAATGTTTAACATTGATGTACGATTAACTGTGTCAGATATTTTGATATCAGGTTCATATTGGGGAGAAGGTTTACCGGTGATGTACGGTAGAGGGAGGCAGATACTGTGACACCAGGCTCATTGTATTGTTCATTTATCTTAATTACAACATCTAATTTATATCTCCATTTTTTTGTGGCAACTTCCAAACATTCCATAAACTTCTATTCTAATCAGATTTTGTTCATTTAAATAGGTCACCACTAAAAGCCCAAATCGTTTCGTCTCTTAAATATTGCTGCACCAAATTTAATTCTTTACCTGGGTTTGGTTCAACGTCACTTCAGTCGGCTTCATTATTTTTTCAGTCCCTCATTTTGAGCTTTCTGCTTTGCCCACCCGATTCGCCAAATGGGCATCCAACTCTGTCTTCTCAGCTTGACCCAACGTCTCCTCTGTAAACTTAAGCAAACCAAGGAGACCAAAGTTAACATTTTCACATTTGCATTTTCAAAAACAAAAATGACACTGTGACTTGCAGTTTCACATCATAATCCCACTTGCTCAACTTGCAAGCAACTGCACCGCATCCTACAGCTGGAAAATTGCAAGAGAACTGCTTGGTTAAAGCAAAGATTCCATGAAAGGCCTCCAAGTTAACAACAGATAGCAACCTGAAAGTTAAATACAAAGATCTGTATCAGGAAGATTAACGGGCATTTAAAAAAAAAATCATTGCCACGATTGAAAGAAGACTCCTCAGGGAACACCAGGCTCTTGTTGAACAATTCCTGTTGTATTCCTCAAAATGGATTGAATCTTGATTTCAAGCATTGTCATTTGGTGAGATTTTTGGTCCAGAACAAAGCCTGCCCACACACTCCCTTAAATACCTGCAAAACCCTGGCTCAGCTATCCACCATGCTAAAGCTATCTGAACTTTTCTGAAGAGATAACAGACTTCAGATGCTGGTATGTTGAGTAAAAAACACCCTAATACTTCATTGAACAACACACCTCTCTCTGAAAACCAACAAAAACCTTCCTGAGCGTTAATCATTCATCTTTCAAGCACTAAAGCTTGGTGAATTTTATATATTTGTTAAATTCTGTGCACAGTATAAGAATGGCCTGCAACCAGTGAACTTGGAGGAATGAGAAGTGAGATTGGACTGTGAACCAAAGAACTTTTCTGAACTTTCACACAGGTGCACTTAGAATTAGAAGGGGGGTAAGTTAGGTAAAGTAAGTAAGTTAAAGTGTCATTCCATTTTCATGTTAAAAGCTAATTAAAATCAACTTTTGTTTAAGTAACCATTTGTCTTGGTGAATATCTATTGCTGTGGGTTTTGGGATCTTCTGGTCTCGTAACACAGCAGAACAACCCGAATTCTTTAGGTTATGATAAGAGTCCATAAATGAGCACCGGCATCTTTTGAAATTTTTATTTGACTCTTTAATAATTTTTTGTAATATTCAACAAGACATAATATCATTTAACTGTTGTGTTTGTGTTATTAGAGAATTGCCTTTCCTTTCAATCAGGTTTAGAGTTTTGGGTGCCGTATTTGAGAAAAGATGTGCTGGTGTTGGAGAAGGTCAGAGATGATTTACTGGAATGATATCAGGAATGAAAGGGTTAGTGTATGAAGAACAATTGTCGATTCTTTGACTGTACTAGTTGGAGGAAGGATAAGGGGGACCTCAGAGGCATTTCAAATAATGGAAGGCCTGTACAGAGTCCATTTGGCAAAGATGTTTCCCATGGTGGAGGATGCTTGGACAAGAGAGCATAATTTCAGGATAACAGGGTGTCAATTTAAAACTGATGTGGAAAAATTGATTTTGTCAGTGGGTCGTGAATCTGTAGAACTGAGGTAATTTGGTCTATTTGAGGCAGAAATTGACAGGTATTTGATTCATCAAAGAATCAAGGGTTAAGGGGAGAAAGTTGGGCCGTGGGCCGACTTCTACTCCTATATCTTGTAATCTATATCCTGCTGGAGACCTAGTCAACCTTCCTCTTGTATTCCATTCTTACAAAACAGTCTGCATCATGGGTTTATGTCATGTGAACCCATTTCCGAATGAATCCCATGTTACAAGTGACCCACACTCCTCCGGGACATTTGCTCTCATGTTATGCCATTTTAGCCAAATCAATAAGGTAGCTAAAGACAGCTGTGTTTCTCTCAATGCAAATTCTACATTGACAGGACTACAGCTTCCTCATTTTAAAAATTAGAATCCAGCTGCTCAAATGAGATTTCTTGCTTCTTTGTTTGAAAGGGAATAATTGCCATGGGTTAAAATTGTATCAAATAAAATAAAAGAGAGGAAAAGCAGAAGAATTTATATCCAAATTGGAATCGATATTAATGGTTGATGATAAAGATACACCATTGTTGAAACATTTGATTAATATATGGAATAAAATAAATGATGAAATTGGTTGAAGTGGATGTACATCACCCAGAATGGCTTTGATTCAAAATCCTCACCTCTTTTTCAAAGGATCATCAATTTCAAGATAGCTGGTTTCGTAAGGGGATTATAAATGTTGAAGATTGTTATGAAAGGTGTCAATTAATGTCATTTGAGCAACTGAGAACTAAATATCGTATAACTCATAGCAATTTCTTTTGCTATTTCCACCCAAGAGCATATTTGAAGGATAAGTTAGGACCAACCATGTTGTACTGAAATAGAAATTCCTTATAAAGAGGAATTGTTAAAAAATTTACTTCGATGTGTTCATAAGTCCAGACAAAGGAGGGAAATGGATCTGAATATTGTAATTGATTGGCAAATATGCGTAGATCCATAGAAGGATCTCAATGTAAGATATAAATTAGTTCAGTATAATTGTTTTTGCATCAGTCATGTAGTAGATGTCAGCAAGGATTTTATCTGAAAGCTACACATAGAGTCAAGTAACTCAGGCACTTGGATTTGAAAAGCTCTACAGGAAGCTGATTTGGAAACAGAGATCATGTGATCCAGGGGAGTTGTATTAATTCACTTCAACTCAGCAGTCTGGAACTATTGACCAGCGTTTCACACTGCAGCAGTGATGAAGGAATTAACAACTAGTTTTTCTTCTACAGTTACTTCTTACACCAGAGAAAATGAATAGACTAAAATCAGAATTATCAGATCAATGTTTGAGGTGTGGTGAAGATGTTGCAACTTTCTTGCATTCAACTTAGCTTTGTCCTAATGCAAGATCTTTTTGGGGAAAATTACAAATTTTGTGAAACAAGTTACAGGCGTTGTTTTTCCGCAAAATTCAACTTTATTTTTATTTGGAAATATTGAAGGAACAAGGCCCAAATTAAAACTATTAATATATCAATTGAAATTTGTTAAATTAGCATTTGTGGTGATGAAGAAATGTATTGCACTTACTTGGAAATCAGATATATTTTTAGAGATGCAAAGATGACATTCAAAAATTCAAAATTGTATTCCTTTAAAAAAAATTACATATATGTTTTGAAATATATACTCGATGCTTTTGCAAATTTGGCACCTGAATATTCAAATGTTAAGCTTCAATTTGTACTGATGCCCTTTCCAACCCTCTGGACATGTGAGAATCTCCTCTGAGTGGTAAAATTTTTATTTAGAAGTGTTCGATTTCCTCGCCACCGTGAACTCTGGGGAAGTGCAAGACTAACACAGGGCACCAGAAAACAGGAAGACCACACCCCTTAAACATCTGAGAAGCAGAGGATTCATTCCATGAGTCAGTGACCATGGAAGCAGACCAGTGAGGGGTTTTGCAGCTGAAGGACCCACATAGGTGGCAGGCTATTGGTGACTTGAGGAGAGGAACCCATGCAGGCTATGGGCTTCCGGACAAAGTAGTCAAGGAACTCACACTAGGCTGTGTATTGCTAGAGACTGGTTCAAAACTGGCTAAAAGTGTATCAGTATCAGACTTGGGATACGAGTGGGTGCTAAATGTTTCCTAATCGTGTCAGAGGTTCAAAACTGGAGCTCACATTGCAAATGACTTGGATTGGTCTGTGAGGATTGAAAGAGAATCCACAGATCCTCAGTGACTTGGCCCAGGGTTTGGGATGGTTGGGTGGGGGGGAGGGGGGAGAGCATGTTCTCTTTTGCTTCTTTCTCAGACTGCAAGAGTCATTTCAGCAATTTCTGCCAATGGCTACTCTGTCTACCTGACAGAAGGAAAAAAACAATTTTATGTGATATGACACTTTAATTACATGACAATAAATTGTCTCCTGAACTAGAGAGAGAGTTTCACGTTTCAATCTATTACAGAATCCTCTCACCAGAACTAACTGTATACCTCTTCCCATTTTTTGTTTGCAAGGACCCCATTGATTTTATCACAACTCCTCTACTGCATTTGTCCTGTTACAGATTATACATTTTACATTGTATATAGATATGTTTTTGAAAGAGATGGATTGTAGGAGTCGTTTAGGTTACGAACAAACACAAAAACTTCACAAAACAGCTCTTATTTAAATTGCAAAGGCTTTGCTGAGAGTGAGTCATGCAGGCACCGAGAACCTTTGCAAAGACAAAACAATGAGACTGCTTTGCTAAAGAATTTCAAAAGCATGTTCCAGTTTGCTGTTCTAAGAAGGTCATGTGGTTTTGCAAGCAGAGAGATGACACCAAATAGACTTTTTCTAAGAGAGAGAGAGAGAGAGAGAGAGAGAGAGAGAGATGGCAAGCTGGCATCTTGTTGAAACCCATTTTGTAGGTGGGTTGTGAGTTCTGAGTTCAGCCTGTTGAAAAACTTTGTCGTCCATACAAGAGGAAATAGCTGGCTCGAGTGTTTCACCTGAAATAAGGGAAACAAAAGGAACTCTATGGTGACCTGCAGAAGAGGTTATCATTTGGAAAACCCTGATGGGTTTCTTTGGCAAGACCCCAAAGTGGTTGATCAGAGGGAATCAGTTTTTGTGCGTCCAATGACCAAGTAAGTCCTCTCTGAAACCAAAAAGAGCCTTCCTGGAGGGTAAACAATTACTTTTAAGTACCAGAGCTTGGTGAAAATTCATAAATGTTGAATTCTGTGCACAGTTTAAGAATTGAGAGACACAGGTGAACTTGGAGTTGTGTACGAGAACTTTATACACATTAAATACACCTGCACTTAGAATTAGAAGGGGGTAATGTGAGGCTATTAAGTTAATAGTTTTAAATTAAAGTTTGATCCTGTTTTTTTGTTCAAAGAAAATTAAAAATGATGTTTAAGTATCCATTTGTCTTGGTGATTTTCTATTGCTGCTAGGTTTTGGGGTCCTCTGGGCCTGTAAAATTCCCAAGATGAGGACTTCTACTCCAGGATACCCAAAATGTCTTATTTCTTCAATAAATGCTGATTCCCCCATACTGTCATTGGAAAAGCCTACACCCTTATCTCCAATTCTCTTTCTGCCCTTACCCCACCTCCTCTCCAGCAGAACAATGACAGAATCCCACAGGTTTCTCACTTACCACCTATCAGCTGCCACATCTGACATGTTATCCTTGGACACTTCCAACTTCAGCACCATCCTCTAACCTGAAACATCTAACCCGCTCCACTCATATCCTCTTTTCACAGGGTTATGTCTTTCTGTGACTCCCTCGACAGCACTACCCTCTCCTCCCACCACCACCTGATTTGGCAGAAATTGCCAAACTTGTACCTACATCTCCTCTCACCTCCATCCAAGGCCACAATCATACCTTCGAGGTGAGGCAGTGTTTCACATGCATCCCATCCAACCTCATCTACTATATTTGGTAGACTCAGTTGACCTCGATATCAGCAAGACCAAATACAGACTGGATGGCCATTTTGCTGAACACATGCGCTCTGTCGATCTAAACTTAACCCTCCTGTGACCTACCATATCAATTCTGTTGGCCCCAACCTTTTAAATATGGAGGGTCTGAGTTTAATCTCCATCTATACATTCTTGGATATTGTCAATATCAAGGGTGAATGGTCCGATAATATTCTAGCTTTATATTCTGTTTTTCTTACTCTGTCTTCCATGCGAGCTGAGTATGTTTTATGTCTACCCGAATAATATGAATATTCCTTTTCCTTTGGGTGTTGTTTCCTCCATATATCCAAAAGTTGCATTTCTTGCATCGATTTAATTATAAATTTGGTTACTTTGTTCTTTCTGTTAATTTTTTTCCCAGTTTTATCCATATTTGAATCCAAATTAAAGTTGAAATCCCCTCCTATTAATATGTTCCCTTGCGTGTCTGCTATCTTCAAAAAAATATCTTGCATAAATTTTTGATCTTCTTCGTTAGGTGAATATACATTGAGTAAATTCCAAAACTCCGAGTATATCTGACATTTTATCATTACATATCTCCCTGCTGGATCTATTATTTCCTCTTCTATTAAAATTGGTACATTTTTACTGATTAATATAGCTACTCCTCTAGCTTTTGAATTATATGACACTGATGTTACATGTCCTACCCAATCTCTCTTTAATTTCTTATGCTCCATTTCAGTTAAATGTGTTTCTTGCACGAATGCTATATCAATTTTTTCTTTTTTCAGTAAATTTAGCAGTTTCTTCCTTTTGATTTGGTTATGTATTCCGTTAATATTTAAAGTCATATAGTTCAACGTAGCCATTTCATACTTTGTTTATCTTCCCTTTCCGTTTCCTCATCATCACCTTTCCTTCTTATCCATTTCTGCTTTCTTGTTTTGAACACTTTATAAGACAACATTTCTAAAACATCAAACATTTCCCTTATTCTCCTATCTAAAATTTCTTTAACCCCTCTATCACCTCCCCTTCCTGAGTTGCCCTTTATCCCTTTTCGGGCAACCACATCTCCCCTCTCCATTTGGATTTACGAATTCACTCGCAAGCATCAACTGATTTCGCAATGACTGTAACTCCTCCCAACCCAGCCCCCCCGGAAAAGTTTTCAATTTTCATATATAACAAAGGTCACTCTTTTAATTCCCTCCTTATTTCCTCTGTTCCCTTTCATTCCCTTATTAATTCTTATCTATACTCTATATATTTTCCTCTAAATGCGGATACACTCATGGACACACATATATACATACACATCTATATTCTTCTTTGGCTTGGCTTCGCGGACGAAGATTTATGGAGGGGGTAAAAATTCCACGTTCGCTGCAGGCTCGTTTGTGGCTGACAAGTCCGATGCGGGACAGGCAGACACGGTTGCAGCGGTTGCAGGGGAAAATTGGTTGGTTGGGGTTGGGTGTTGGGTTTTTCCTCCTTTGCCTTTTGTCAGTGAGGTGGGCTCTGCGGTCTTCTTCAAAGGAGGTTGCTGCCCGCCAAACTGTGAGGCGCCAAGATGCACGGTTTGAGGCGTTATCAGCCCACTGGCGGTGGTCAATGTGGCAGGCACCAAGAGATTTCTTTAGGCAGTCCTTGTACCTTTTCTTTGGTGCACCTCTGTCACGGTGACCAGTGGAGAGCTCGCCATATAACACGATCTTGGGAAGGCGATGGTCCTCCATTCTGGAGACACATCTATATATATATATATATATATTACCCATATACACACATACATATAGTTTGTGGTCATTTTTACTCTTATTACATGTCTTCATCTCTCTGCTTGTTTTGTAGTTGTTCTGCAAATTTTCGTGCTTCCTCCGGATCCAAGAATAGTCTGTTTTGTTGCCCTGGAATAACTATTTTAAGTACCGCTGGGTACTTTAATATAAATTTATATCCTTTTTTCCATAGGATCGTTTTTGCTGTATTGAATTCCTTCCTCTTCTTCAGGAGTTCAAAACTTATGTCTGGATAGAAAAAAAATTTTGACCTTTGTATTCCAGTGGCTTTTTGTCTTCTCTTATTTTCTTCATTGCTTTCTCCAATATATTTTCTCTTGTTGTATATCTTAAGAATTTTACTAAAATGGATCTTGGTTTTTGCTGCAGCTGTGGTTTCGGGGCTAGTGTTCTATGTGCTCTCTCTATTTCCATTTCTTCCTGTAATTCTGGTCTTCCTAGGACCCTGGGGATCCAATCTTTTATAAATTCTCTCATATTCTTGCCTTCTTCATCTTCCTTAAGGCCCACTATCTTTATATTATTTCTTCTATTATAGTTTTCCATTATATCTATCTTCTGAACTAACAGCTCATGTGACTCTAACTTTTTTATTAGATTCTTCTAATTTATCTTTTAAGTCCTCTACTTCCATTTCTACGATTATTTCTCGTTCTTCCACATTATCCACTCTTTTTCCTATCTCTGATATGACCATTTCTATTTTATTCATTTTTTCTTCTGCACTCTTAATTCTTCTTTTTATTTCATTAAATTCTTGTAATTGACATTCTTTTACTGATTCCATATATTCTTTAAAAAAAATGTATCCATTCTCCTGCCTTTTCCTTCTTCTTCCATTTCTCTGTTCCTCTTCTTCTTCTTCTTCCTCTGGGTTGGCCATCTGTTGTTTCCTTGTTTTCTTTTTGCTCTCTTCTTTCTTGTTCTCGTTGTTTTCTGTGTTCTCTTCTTGTTGCTGTGTTGCAGCTGTCACTCTCAGCTGTGGAAATCGACTCCTCAGCTGTTCCCCCTCCCGTCAGTGTGTTTTTTTCATGCGCATACGCGGTTGCGCACTTTTACTCGGCTCCGCGAGCCATTTTTGTAGTCCCGAGCTTGGGACTTCCACCGACCTTAGGGAGCGGGCTACTCTCTCCGCAACGGGCCTCCTCGGATAGGTAAGGCCTTCACCTTCTTCTTCCGACGTTCTTTCTTCTTCTCTTCTTCCCGTTGCTTTCGACTTTTCTCTCTTCGCTGCCATTTTCTTCTCACCTTTACTTTTACTTTGTTTTAATTTTTATTCTGGTACCTTGTGTTTTGTGTGTTTTTTTTCAACTTTTCCAGAGAGGGCTGGAATTCCCTGACCGGCCACTACTCCATCACATGACTCCTCCACCATTTAAGATTGTTAAAGAGCATTTTATTTATTTAGGTGTTAAAATCACCAGGAATTTTAAAGATTTGGTTAAATTAAATTTTGCTCCTTTATTTGTTTTTGTGAAGCAATCTTTTACTAGATGGGCCCTGTAGACTTTGTCTTTGGTTGGCCGTATTAATGCTGTTAAAATGATAACATTATTTAAAGTTTGAAATCTATTTCAAGCTGTCCAAATTTTAATTCCGAAATCTTAATTTGATGATATTGATTTGAAGATTTAATCTTTGATGCACCATCAATAATCGCATAAGACTGAAGTGAAACTGATGGGCTTTTATTAACTATAGACTGGAACAGCCGTCACCCTCATTGACTGATCGAGACAGAGTGGATTGGGGAGCAAACAAAGAATTATGTGTAGGATCGGTCTTGGGAGGCATTTCCTGTCAGCAGCACCCAATCACAGCACGACATCGGTTTACCACACCATTATATTTGGAATGGTGAAGGCATCAGATTGGGCTTCACTTCCAGAAACCTAAGAAGGATGGTGGTCTGATTTTACTATTGGGCACTTAATATTTCTTGACTGATTTTTTTTTTGGATTTATTACTTGGATAAATTTGATCGTCCACACTGGGTAGATTTGGAATTGAAATCTGTCTAGAATGATTCCTTCACTTCTTTGTAGGGTCAGCATGACCTTTTAGATGACCTCAGATCAGTAAGTAGATTTCCAAACCCATGTCCTATTGTTGCAACCACTTCAACCCAGAGATAAAGCCTCTGACTATCCAACAATCAATGCCTCTCATTATCTTAAACACCTCTATCAGGCGCCTCTCATCCTCCGTCAGTCCAAGGAGAAAAGGCTGAGTTCACTCACCTGCTTTCACAAGGCACGTTCCCTAAACCAGGCAACATCCTTGTAAACCTACTCTGCACCACATCCTTCCAGTAGTGAGGTGACCAGAATTGAGCACAGTATTCCAACTGGAGTCTGACCAGGGTCCTATAGACAAAGGACCACCCTTGGCAATGCATTCCAGGCACCCACCACACTCTGTGGAAAATAACATCTGGCCTTTCTCATCTCCACTTAACTTACTCCACTTGCCTTCAACAGGTGCCCTCTGATTTTTGCTGTTGCTGCCCCAGGGAAGAGGTGTTGGTTCTCCATCCTATCTAAGCCCATCGTCATCTTATGTACTTCTATTAAGTCTCCTCTCTTCCTTCGAGAGGTTCTGTGGTGAGGAGCCAGGAGATGGGTGATCAGCCGTTGTTCTTGGTACAGAGTAACAAGATGGTCAGCGAGGCAAGAGAAAAGTGGGGAATGTCTGGAATGAATCATTCAGGAAGTGATAGCAGGCCATCTAACGTGATGGTGGGATGAGACAGAGGCGATGGAAATGGTGTTGGATTCAGCTATCCAGTCCTTTTGAGGATGTCATTGTCAGATTAGATGAGTGGGAGCCAGATTGGGTGTTGATCCATTTTAAGGCATTTGGAAAGGTGCTTCACGAGAGACGATGAAACAAAATAGGAGAATGGGTGATTGTGATTGAGGACTATATACTGACATGGAGTGTGGGTTAGTTCATGGACAGAATATGGACAGTATGGCTGTTCACCAGTCTTTTGCAAACCGGTGAAGGGCAGCTGGTATCATCCCAACTGTTCATAATTCATGTCAGTGATGTGGTAAAGAGGTCCAAATGGAGGGAGGTAGCATTCGAACCTTTGATGACATGGTGGGAGACAGGGTGGTTGGGAGAGATGTGGCCAATGCTGTGCCACAGGAATCAGTGTTGGTCACTGAGGCATGGCTTTAAGATGGGAATGAACATTTGCAGTGCCTGAGGAACAATTTGTTACTGAGAGGGCGATCCATATCTGGAACAAGCTGCTAGAGGAAATTGTGGGGGCAAGTACAATTATGATTTTAATAGATATTTAGACAGATATATGGATGGGAAGAGCTTGGAAGAATCTGGGCCAAATGCAGGAAATGGGACAAGCCCTTAATCCTAAGTTGGTCGAGGGGAACAAATTAGATGGAAGGACCTGTTCCATGCCGTAGTTCGCCAGGATTAAGTCAAGTCCAGTTTTTTGGCATCTGACTGTACAAGCACAAGCCGACGAAATGGCATTCTCTGGTCCTCGGTGCAAACATTCCGACACAAAACCAGACATATCACACATAAAAACAAATAATACATATACAGGAGAAGTATTTTTCTCTGAAGGACATACTATTTTGTCCAAATTAGAGCCTCGGATGTTAGTGTGAGCAGATCCTTTGGTCATTCACCATTCTCACCGCCTGTGGGAAGGAACTGTTCCTCAGCCTTTTATAACCATATAACAATTACAGGATGAAAACAGGCCACATGGGCCATTCTAGGCCGCACTGATTTAAGTGAACTCCACTAGTTCCACCTACCTGCTCACTGCCAAAAACCCTCACATCCATGTACTCATCCAACCTCCTGTTAAATGACAAAATTGACCCTACTGTAACGACCTCTTCCGAAAGGTCATCCCACTCAGCCACCACTCTCTGAGTGAAGAAGCTTCTTCTTGTGTTACTTCTAACATTTTGCCATCTAACCCTTAACTTATGACCCCTCGTTCCAATCTCTCTTACCCTCAAGGAGAAGAGACTATCTGAAATAGGTATATGACAAAGTAATGTTATCATTTTAACAACATTAATACGGCCAACCAAAGACAAAGTCTACAGGGCCCATCTAGTAAAAGATTGCTTCACAAAAACAAATAAAGGAGCAAAATTTAATTTAACCAAATCTTTAAAATTTCTGGTGATTTTAACACCTAAATAAATAAAATGCTCTTTAACAATCTTAAATGGTGGAGGAGTCACGTGATGGAGTAGTGGGCGGTCAGGGAATTCCAGCCCTCTCCGGAAAAGTTAAAAAAAACACACAAAACACAAAGGTACAAGATTAAAATTTACAATAAAGTAAAAATAAAGGTGAGAAGAAAATGGCAGCGAAGAGAGAAAAGTCGAAAACAACGGGAAGAAAAGAGGAAGAAAGAATGTCGGAAGAAGAAGGTGAAGGCCTTACCTGTCCGAGGAGGCCCGCCGCAGAGAGAGAGAAGCCCGCTCCCTCAGGTCAGTGGAGGTCCTGTGCTCGGGACTACAAAAATGGCTTGCAGAGCCGAGTAAAAGTGCGCAATGCGCATGAAACAAAACACACTGACGGGAGGGGGGAACAGCTGCGGAGTCGATCTCCACAGCTGAGAGAGACACCTGCAACACAGCAACAGGTGCAGAACACAGACAATAACGACAACAAGAAAGAAGAGGGTAAAAAGAAAACAAGGAAACAACAGATGGTCAACCCAGAGGAAGAAGAAGAAGAACAGAAAGAAGTGGAAGAAGAAGAGAAAAGCAAGACAATGGATGAATCTTTTTTTAAAGAATATATGGAATCAGTGAAAGAATGGCAATTACAAGAATTTGATGAGATAAAAAGAAGAATAAAAACGCAGAAGAAAGAATGAATAAAATGGAAGTGCCATATCAGAATTGGCAAAAAGAGTGGAAAATATAGAAAAATGTGAAACATTTGTAGACATGGAAGTAAAAGACTTAAAAGAGAAATTAGAAGAATCTAATAAAAAAGTTAAAGAGGCACATGAGCTGTTAGCTCAGAAGATAGATATGATAGAAAACTATAATAGAAGAAATAATATAAAGATAGTGGGCCTTAAGGAAGATGAAGAAGGCAAGAATATGACAGAATTTATAAAAGATTGGATCCCCAGGGTCCTAGGACGACCAGAATTACAGGAAGAAATGGAAATAGAGAGGGCACATAGAACATTAGCCCCGAAACCACAACCGCAGCAAAAACCAAGATGCATTTTAGTAAAATTCTTAAGATATACAACAAGAGAAAATATATTGGAGAAAGCAATGAAGAAAGTAACAGAAAACAAAAAGCCACTGGAATATAAAGGTCAAAAATTTATTTTCTATCCAGACATAAGTTTTGAACTCCTGAAGAAGAGGAAGGAGTTCAATACAGCAAAAACGATCTTATGGAAAAAAGGATATAAATTTATGTTAAAGTACCCAGCGGTACTTAAAATAGTTATTCCAGGGCAACAAAACAGACTATTCTCGGATCCAGAGGAAGCAAGGAAATTTGCAGAACAACTACAAAACAAGCAGAGAGATGAAGACATGTAATAAGAGTAAAAATGACCACGATCTATATGTATGTGTGTAAAGGGGTATATGTGTGTATATATATATAGTGTGCATACATGAATGTATCCGTATTTAGAAGAAAATATATAGAGTATAGACAAGAATTAATAAGGAGGGAAATGGAATAGAGGAAATAAGGAGGGAATTAAAAGAGTGACCTTTGTTACATATGAAAATTGAAATCTTTTCTGGGGGGGGCTGTGTGGGGAGGAGTTACGATCACTGCAAAATCAGCTGACGTTTGCGAGTGAATTCGCAAATCCAAATGGAGAGGGGAGATGTGATTGTCCGACAAGGGACAACTCAGGAGGGGGAGGGGAGAATGGGGTTAAAGAAGTTTTAAATAGGAGAATAATGAAAATGTTTCATGTTTTAGAAATGTTGTCTAAAAAGTGTTCAAAACAAGAAAGCAGAAATGGATAAGAAAGAAAGGTGATGATGGAGAAACGGAAAGGGAAGATAAACAAAGTATAAAATGGCAACGCTGAACTATATGACTTTAAATATTAATGGAATACATAACCAAATTAAAAGGAAGAAACTGCTAAATTTACTGAAAAAAGAAAAAAAATTGATATTGCATTTCTGCAAGAAACACATTTAACTGAATTGGAGCACAAGAAATTAAAGAGAGATTGGGTAGGACATGTAACAGCAGCGTCATATAATTCAAACGCAAGAGGAGTAGCTATATTAATTAGTAAAAATGTGCCAATTAAAATAGAAGAGGAAATAATAGATCCAGCAGGGAGATATGTAATGATAAAATGTCAGATATATTCGGAGTTTTGGAATCTACTCAATGTATATTCACCTAACGAAGAAGATCAAAAGTTTATGCAAGATATTTTTTTGAAGATAGCAGATACGCAAGGGAACATATTAATAGGAGGGGATTTCAACCTGAATTTGGATTCAAACATGGACAAAACTGGGAAAAAAATTAACAGAAAGAACAAAGTAACCAAATTTATAATTAAATCGATGCAAGAAATGCAACTTTTGGATATATGGAGGAAACAACACCCAAATGAAAAGGAATATTCATGTTACTCGGCTAGACATAAAACATACTCAAGAATAGACCTATTTTTGTTGTCAGCTCGTATGCAAGATAGAGTAAGAAAAACAGAATATAAAGCTAGAATATTATCGGACCATTCACCCTTGATATTGACAATAGAGTTAGAGGACATCCCTCCAAGAATGTATAGATGGAGATTAAACTCCATGCTACTTAAAAGGCAGGATTTTAGAGAATTCATTGAAAGACAAATTAAAATGTACTTTGAAATAAATACGGAATCAGTGAAAGATAAGTTTATACTATGGGACCCAAAGAAATCGTTCATCAGAGGGCAAATAATAAGTTATGTAACCAAGATGAAGAAGGACTATAATCAGGAAACAGAGCAGTTGGAAAGGGAAATAGCAAATATAGAAAAAGAATTAGCAATGAAGGAAGACACAACTAAAAGAAGAGAATTGGCAGATAAAAATATAAAATATGAAACACTACAAACATATAAGGTGGAGAAGAACATAATGAAGACAAAACAGAAATATTATGAACTAGGTGAAAAAACGCACAAAATTCTAGCATGGCAGCTAGAGAATGGTATTGGGATCAAGGAAAAAAGACAAACAAATCACATATAATCCAACGGAGATCAAGGAAAACTTTAGAGAATTCTATGAACAATTATACCAAACTGAAAATGAAGGGAAAGAAGGGAAAATAGATGAATTTTTAACTAAAATTGAACTACCAAAATTACAAATAGAGGAACAAAATAAATTAACAGAACCATTTGAAATAGTAGAAATACAAGAGATAATAAAAAAATTACCAAATAATAAAACACCAGGAGAGGATGGATTCCCAATAGAATTCTATAAAACATTTAAAGATTTATTAATTCCTCCCCTCCTGGAAGTAATCAACCAGATTGATAAAACACAAAGCTTACCAGATTCATGTAAAACAGCAATAATTACAGTAATACTAAAATAAGGGAAAGATCCACTCGCACCAGCATCATATAGACCAATATCTTTACTTAACACAGATTATAAGATAATAGCTAAACTATTAGCAAACAGACTAGCCGATTATGTACCTAAAATGGTAAATCTAGACCAAACTGGATTTATTAAAAAAAGACGCACAACAAACAATATTTGTAAATTTATTAACTTAATTCATGCAGTAGAAGGGAGTAAAGCGCCAACAGTAGCAGTTGCTTTAGACGCAGAGAAGGCCTTTGACAGAGTAGAATGGAATTATTTATTTAAAGTATTGCAAAAATTCAGTTTACCAGAGAAGTATATTAATTGGATGAAAGAATTATATAAGGGGCCATTGGCGAAAGTGACAGTAAATGGATATATATCAAGGCAATTTAAATTAAGCAGGTCAACACGGCAGGGATGCCCACTAACACCCTTATTGTTCGCGTTAACTATAGAACCACTAGCAGAATTGATAAGAACAGAAAATAAAATAAAAGGGATAAAAATAAAAGACAAGGAATATAAAATCAGTTTATTTGCGGATGATGTTATAGTATACTTAACAGAACCAGAATTATCAATAAAAGAATTATATAAGAAATTGAAGGAATATGGAGAAGTGTCAGGTTACAAAATTAACGTAAATAAAAGTGAAGCAATGCCAATGAATAATGCGGATTTCTCAAAATTTAAGAAGGAATCACCATTCAGATGGCAAATGCAAACAATATGATACCTAGGTATACAAATAAATAAAATTCTCAGCCATATATATAAACTCAATTATTATCCACTAATGAAAAAATTACAGGACGATTTAGAGCATTGGAAAGATTTACCATTAACACTAATAGGAAGGATAAACTGTATTAAAATGAACATTTTCCCAAGGATATTATACCTATTTCAGGCATTGCCAATACACTTGACAGAGAAATTCTTCAAGGAGTTAAAGAACATAATAAGGAAATTTTTATGGAAAGGTGGGAAACCGAGGATAGCACTAGATAAATTAACAGAATGGTATAAACAAGAAGGCCAAATTTTAAAAATTATTATAGAGCCGCACAATTAAGATACCGATCAGATTTTTATCAAACAAGGAAAAAGCCAGATTGGACTAGATTAGAACTAGATAAAATAGGGGAAAAGATACCTGAACACATGTTATATAAATGGGATGAAAAATTGGTACAACGTAGGAGTTCTCCAGTATTACATCATCTACTCAATATTTGGAAAAAAGATTCATGTAGAAAGGAATAAAACAAATTACCAATTACCAAAACTAATATTGACGCAAAATAAGTTACTCCCTTTTACAATAGATAACCTTTCCTTTAGAGAATGGGAGAAAAAAGGGATCAAAAGAATAGAAAATTGTTTTTCAGGAAATAGATTATTATCCTTTGAACAAATGAAAGATAAATACAATATAACTCAAGATACAGTGCTGGCATATTACCAATTGAGATCCTACTTGAAGGACAAATTAGGAAGCAGTCTGAGGTTACCAGAGGAACTTTGAATATGTGATTACAGATACAATGATAATCAAAAGATTTATAACAAATATGTATATTAAACTGCAAGAAAAGTAGAATGAGGAAACAAATGGTAAAACTAAACAAAAATGGGAACAAGGTTTATATATAAAAATAAAAAAGGAAACATGGGAGAAGTTATGTTCTGGAACGATGAGAAATACAATAAATACGAGGTTACGGATGATACAATATAACTGGATACACAGGCTCTACATTACACCTCAAAAGTTAAATAAATGGGACCCAACAGTATCTGACAGATGTTTTCGATATAAAAGAGAAATGGGAACAACAATTCATGCAATCTGGGCATGTGAGAAAGTAGAAAATTTTGGGAAGATCTAAACAATATATTAAATAAAATTACAAAAAACAATATACCAAAAAATCCAGAGATCTTCCTCCTAAGTAACATAAAGAACAAAGAATTTGGAATTGATTTGGATGGTGCACAAAAAAGATTTGTTAAGATAGCTCTAGCCGTAGCAAAAAAAATGTATTATGTCAACCTGGAAATTGGAAGATAATTTCAAAATACAACAATTGTATATAGAAATGAATAAATGTATTCCATTAGAAAAAATAACATATAGTTTAAGAAATAATATTGAAATATTTGAACAAATATGGGAGCCTTACATGAAACACAATAGAGAAAACGTACTGGGGACATTCACTACCTAAATTAACGAAAGGAGAAGGAAATGAAAAGAATTGACTCAGTGGAATTTCTTGTTTATTTTTATTGAATGACAACATTGTTTGAATGGTTTAATGTATCTTAGATTTTGTACTTTAAATGGATGGGGGTGGAGGTAGGGAGGGAGGGATGGGAGGAGGGAGGGGGGGAGAAAATGGTACTGTATATATTTGAAAAGGAAAATGTATGTATCTTGGTCAATGTGGTTTATGGTGTGAAAAATTTTAAAATATTAAAAAAAAAAGAAGAGACTATACACATCTACTATCTATTTCCTTCCTAAATTTATATACCTCTATCAAATCGCCTCTCAACCTTCTGCATTCCAATGAATAAAGACCCAGTCTACTCAAACTTTCTCCGTATTCTACATACTGCAATCCAGGCAACATTTTAGTAAATCTTCTCTGCACCCTCTCTACCTTATTGATATCCTTCCTATAATTTGGAGACCAGAACTGCACACACTATTCCAAACCTGGCCTCAACATTTCCTCCCACCTCCTATATTCTATGCTACGATTTATAAGGCCACCATACCAAAAGCCTTCTTCACCAGCCTATCTACATGAGTCGCCACCCTCAAAGAACGCTGAACCGTTATTCCAAGATCTCTTGGTTCTTCTGCATTCATCAACACCCCCTCCCCTTCACTTCATTTTGTGTATTTTTCCCAAAATGAAGTACATCTCTCTTCTCTACATTAAACTCCAACTGCCACCATTCAGCCCACTCTTCTAAGCCGTCCAAATCCTTCTGCAGTCCACAAAAACCCTCCTCACTATCCACAACACCCCCACTTTTGTATCATCCACATATTTACTACCCAATTTACCACGCCATCATCCAAATCATTCGTGTAAATGATGAACAATAAAGGACCCAAAACCGATCCCTGAGGCACACCGCTGGTCAGTGACTTCCATCCTCACAGACAGTTGTCCACCCTGACTCTCTGGTGCCCATCTGACTACCTCAACATCTATCCCTAGTGACTGAACCTACCTCACCATGTGGAACCTTATTGAAAGCCTTACTGAAATCTAAACAGACCACGTCTACTGCTCTACCTTCATCAACTTTTCTATTCACTTCCTCAAAAAATTCAACAAGATTTGTCAAACATGACTTCCCATCACAAACCCATGTTGGATGGCGCTGATCAATCCCTGCCCCTCTCGATACTTATACATATTATCCCTAAAAATACTTTCCATTAGTTTACCCACCACCAATGTCAAAATTACTGGCCAATAATTGCTGGGCCTACACCTTAAGCCCTTTTTAAACAGAGGAACCACATTTGCAACACGCCAATCCCACGGCACCACACCCTCCTCCAGTGACTGTGGAAAAATCACTGTCAGAGCCTTTGCTATTTCCTCCCTGACTTCCCTTAAGGTCCTAGGGAAAATTCCATTGGGATCTGTAGACCTATCCAGCTTTATATACCTCAGAAGTTCGAACACCCCCTCTTTGCTGATCCCTATGTTTTCCATAAGTATCCCTTTTGCCTCACTTATCCTACACAATTCCATACCCCTTTCCCTAGTGAATACCGATGGGAAGAACTCATTCAATATCTCTCTAATCTCATTTGGCTCCTTACATGCTCCAATTCTCCAGTGGAACAATTCTATCCTTCACTCTCCTTTTGCTATTCACATAGCATAAACCCTTCGGATTTACTTTCACTCTATTTGCTTTTCCCACCTTGTACCTTCTTTTCGCTTTCCTAATTTCCTTCTTAAGCTTCTTTCTACAATCTCTGTATCTTTCAAGCATCTCGTCCATCCCTTGCTTCCCGTATTTAATGTAAGCCTCCCTCTTGACTTGAACCAACTTCCTAATCTCTCTTGAAAACCACAGCTCTCTTGAACATCTGGCCCTGTCTTCTATCCTTACAGGAACATAAAGATTCTACACCTTCAAAATCTCACTTTTAAATGTCCTCCAATTCTCCTCCACCTCCTTCACAAAAAAAAACAAATCAGCCCAAACCACACCCTCCAAATCCCTCCTAATTTCATCAAATCTGGCTTTTCCCCACTCAAAGACCTTCATCATCGGACCAGACCTATCCCTTTCCATAATTATGTGGAAACTAATGGTACCATGATCACTGGATTCGAAGTGCTCCCCAACAGTAGGTCCAACACTCCCCCCTCTCTCGTGCATACCTCAACATATTGATGCATCAAGCTATCCTGCACACATTTGACAAATTCTAAGCCAACCAGGCCTTTAACTGACGGCATCTCCCAATCTATATTAGGAAAATTAAAATCCCCAACTAACACAACTCTGTGCTTATTGCACACCTCAGCTATTTCCTTCCACATTTGCTCCTCTAGTTCTCACTCCCCACTAGGTGGTCTATAATACACCCCTATAATTGTAACCTCACTTTTTCTATGTTTTCATTCCACCCACATCGCCTCCCTCGACGAGCCCTTCAATCTATCACGCCTCACCACTGCTGTAATATTTTCCCTGACAAGTAATGCCACACACCCCCTTAACCCTCCCCCCACCCTACCCCTCCAATTCTCTCACATCTAAAGCAGCAAAATCCTGGAATATATAAGTGCCAATCACATCCCTCATACAAACACATCTCACTAATATCCACCACATCATATTGCCAAGTGTCTATCCCACCTTCAGCTCGTCCACCTTACTTTTGATAGAGTTGAATGGAGATACTTGTTTGAAATTTTGGAAAGGTTCAATTTTGGTTTTGGACTGAATTCCTGGATTAAGTTACTTTATTTTAAACCAACTGCAGTAGTTATTACGAATGATCTCAAATCTTTCCCACTCACATTGTTTCGATGTATTAGACAAGGCCGTCCCCTCACACTTCACTTTTTAATCTGGTGTTAGAACCCCTTGCAATTGCACTCCGTAATTCAAATGAGATTCAAGGAAGAGATGAAGGACATCGTCTCTCTAGATGCAGATGATCTTCTAGTCTCTATTTGAGATCCTGCTCGTTCTATCCCTGCGATGCTCGCTTTACTATCACATTTTGGGAGGGTTTTCTGGATATAAACTACATTTTCATCAAACTGAATTATTCCCAATCAATTCACATGATCCTATTTATGACAATATACCATTTAAGATTGTTAAAGAGTATTGTACATACTTAGGTGTTAAAATCACCAGGAAATTTAAAGATTTGTTTAAATTAAAATTTGCTCCTTTATTCACTTTTGTGAAGCAATCTTTTACTCGATGGGCCCTGTTGACTTTGTCTTTGGTTGGCCGTATTAATGCTGTTAAAATGATAACATTACTTTGTCATATACCTATTTCAGCTGTCCCAATTTTTATTCCGAAATCTTAATTTGATGATATTGATTTGAAGAATTAATCTTTGATGACTAATGAAACTGATGGGCTTTTATTAACTATAGACTGGAACAGCCGTCAACCTCATTGACTGATCAAGGCAAACAAAGAATTATGGGTAGGATCGGTCTCGGGAGGCATTTCCTGTCAGCAGCACCCAATCACAGCACGACAGCGGTTTACCACACTATTATATTTGGAATGGTGAGGACATCAGACTGAATCAGCTTCACTTCCAGAAACCTAAGAAGGAGGGAGGTCTGGCCTTACGGAATTTGAGATTTTGCTATTGGGCACTTAATATTCGCTGTATGATTTTTTGGGTTTATGACTTGGATAAATTTGATCGTCCACTCTGGGTAGATTTGGAATTGAAATCTGTCCAGAATAATTCCTTAGCTTCTTTTTAGTGTCAGCATTACCTTTTAGACGACCTCAGATCAGTAAGTAGATTTCCAAACCTGTGTCCTCTTGTTGCGATAATTCCCATCTTGGGAAAAAGCTTCTCACTATTCACATCATCAATGCCTCTCATCATCTTAAACACCTCCATCAGGTCCTCTCATCCTCTGTCAGTCCAAGGTGAAAAGCCCGAATTGACTCACCTGCTTTCATTAGGCATGCTCTCTAAATCAGGGAACATCCTTGGAAATCTCCTCTGCACCCTTTCTATGGTTTCCACATCCTTCCAGTAGTGAGGTGACCAGAATTGAGCACTCTACTCCAACTGGGGTCTGACCATGGCCCTATATCACTGCAACATTACGTCGTGGTTCCTAAATCCAATTCCACGATTAATTAAGCCCAATACACTGATCAGCTTCTTAATCACAAAATCAACCTGCACAGCTGCTTGAGTCTCCTATGGACTCGGACGTCAAGATCCCTCTCATCCTCTACCCTGCCAAGAGTCTTCTCATGAAAACTATATTCTGCCATCCTTTAACAAACTGTTTAAAGACAGCTCGGAGGAGTTGGTAGCAGGACTAGGCAGCAGTACCATGTGGGAGAGCACTGTGTCTCCACTGGCTGAACACGCTGGATTTGTACAAGTGACAACGCTGCCATTTCTCCACACAGTTTGCCAGTGATATCTGATCCCAAGAGACAAGGGATAGACACTGTAGAGAGCTGATAGTGAAATCAGTGGCCAAACCTAGTGGCTGAGGACATCAGCATATGTGGGGGATGCACAGTTGGTATCTTGGGGCAGAAAGGGCGAGAGGAATATTATTCATCCTAGCTCTGCCTCTCAGAATCTTGTAGACCTCTATTAAGTCTCCTTTCATCCATCTTCACTCCAAAGAGAAAAGTGTCAGCTCTGGTTAAGACTTACTTTCCTATCCAGGCAAATTCCTGGGAACTCTGTTCTGCACCCTCTCCATAGCTTCCACATCCTTCCTATAATGGATGATGGTAGATGGGGAGAGAGGGGGTGGGACAGATGATGGATGGAATCTGCAGTTCTCTATCCTCACAGTCACATCAAAGTGAGGTTAATTACTCCCTGACCAACAGGTGATCTCTCTCGGACCAACAGGTGAATCGACCCTGACCTACGTGTGACCCCTGTCCAATAGGTGACCACTCTCTGATCAAAAATTACCTGTCCCTAACCAACAGGTGACCTCTGAACAGCAGGAGATATCTCCCTGACCTACAGGTGACCCATGACTAATAGATGACCTCCTGACCAAAAGAAGACCTCTCCCTGACCCACAGGAGACCCCTCAACCACAGGTAACACCTTCCTGACCAACAAATGACCCCCTGACTAACAGGTGACTTAACCAACAAGTGACCACTGCTTAACCAACATATGACCCTGACCAACAGGTGATGTCTCCCTGACTAACATGTAGACTCCTTCCTGACCAATGTAGACTCCTTCCTAACCAACAAGTGACTCTCTATGACCAATGGATCACCCCAGGCTAACAGGTGACACCTGACTAACAGTTGATTCCTGATCAAGATGACCCCTGACCAAAAGCTGACCTTGAACAACAGCTGATCTCTGACCAACAGGTGACCCTTAACAAACAGGAGACCTCTCCCTGACCAGCAGTTCATTTCTCCCTCATCAACATCTGACCACTGACCAACAGTTGACACTTGACCCATTGGTAACCCTTGGTCAATATGTGGTCCCTCTCTCATGTATAAAAACAACTGACCTTCTCCAGCAAACCATCAAAGTCCGTCTGCCGGTTCATCTGTTGTTTTTAGGTAAGCAAGAACCCTTTAATGACTTTTTTGTGCACTCTTCAAAGGCCTTGCAAAAGGAATCAAGAGACAGTATGTCTCTTGCTGTTGCTTTAAAGACAATAGTCTATTCAACCTTAACGTCAATTCAGTTAACACCAACTTGTGAAATCTCCAGTGCTGTTCTTTACAACTTCTGCAAAGTCACTGTGGATATAAATTCTTCAGTATTTCTAATAAGATCTGCTTTAAAGTGTGTGTATGTACATAACCTGCTCTATGTTTCCCAATTTATCCCCCAAGAATATTTTATATATTCTGTCACATGCCCAACAGGAGATCTCTCTCTGACCAATAGGTGACCACCATATGCAGGCCATTTGAGTCCACGTTGGTCGCCAGGGTTAACTGGCCCAACCTGTCCCCCATCCCTTTTACAGTCACAATGGACTACCTGAAGGTACTGGGGATCTGGTTTGGAGGGGTTGAGGCATGCACTAAGAATTGAACAGAGCAATCATTAAGGTCTTCCAAAAATGGTCATTGTGACTTTTGACCAACAGGTGACTTCTCCCTGACCAATATGTGACCCTTGACCAACAGATAACCCCTGACCAATGTTAGGTCTGCTTTGTTCATGAATGAGTGAGACAAACACCAGGCTGAGTCGAAATCAGGGTTCTTTGTTCTTTATTACCGGATTGTAACACTTGCGACTAACAAAGTTAGTCGGAGAATGCATTCTGCCGTTATCAGCAAAATGGTGATTTTTTATACCCTTGGATACATGCTTAGAACATCATCATATCATTACTTGTCCAATGACTAAAACTGTTGCTATCCTTTCCCTGCTAGCTTCCTGCCTCTCAATCCATCAATGTCTCTCTTATCTTGTAAGTACAAGGATGCATTCTGTTACTCCTTAGTACTGGGTGACTCCTTCTCCGGTCCCATCTCATGATGTTTTACCTAACAGGAGTACAAGGACACCTCCCCTTCTTGTTACTGCCCTGTACAGGGTAACTCCCTACACATTCCCATCTCATGATGTTTTACCTTACACCAAGTGATCCACTGCATAACCAAGAGAAAACCTTTCCCTCACCCAAACGGGGCCCCTGTCCAACAGGTGACTATGACCAGCCAACAGGTGAGGCCGGATCCACCTTTGAGCCTGCCCTGACCCACAAGTGGCCCATAACCAACAGGTGACTCCTGATCCACAAAAGACATCTTGCTGACCCACAGGTGGCCCCTGACCCACAGGTGATTCCTTCCTGATCAATAGATGAATCCTTCCTGACTAACACATGACTTTTGACCAAACAGAACTCTCCCTGGCCAAAAGGTGACCCCTGACCTGCAGGTCACCTCTTCCTGACCAGCAGGTAATCCTTGACCAACAGGTAACTAACTACTCCTTGACCAACACATGCCCTGTCCTGACCTAGTTGTCCACTTGACCAACAGATGACCTCTCCCTAACCAATTTGTGACCATTGTCCAGCAGGTGACAACCCGACCAACTGGCAACCACTCTCTGAATAACAGGTTACCCCTGATGAACAGATCACTTCACCCTGACCAACAGGTGACCACGGAACAACGGGTGACCCCTGAACAACACATGACATCTGAATAACACGTCCCCTTCAAAAACATACTGGGGTGGAGGTCAATGGGGTGTAAGGACTTGTAGGACCGAATTGGTGGCCTGTTACAGTGCTGTTTGTCTAATTATAAAAATTAAAGAAAAACAGGTGACCCCCTCCCCAAAAGTTAACTCTCCCTGAGCAACAGAGTGAGGAGTCTGAGGAGATTTGAGATGTCACCAAAGACTTGCCAATTTCTACCGGTTGCATCACCTGAGCTGCCAATACACAAGACAATAAAAGGCAACAGAATGTTGTGAACTCAGCCAATGCCACCATGGGCATTAGTCCCCACTCCATCGAGGACATCTACAAGAGGCGGTGTCTCAAGAAACCAGCCACTATCCTCAAGAATCCCCACCACCTGGGCCATGCCATCTTCTCTCTGCTACCATCGGGATGGAGGTACAGAAGCCTGATGAACACCCAACAGAACAGGACAGCTTCTTCCCCTCTGCCCACAAGAGCCCGATAGCTGGGTTTGTTTGGCGAGGCTAGTCCACCACTCAATTTGGATCTCCCGGAGTTTGAGCTGAAGATGGCTGCATGTGAGATAGAAGGCTCATTTTTTTCCTGGCCAGGATGGCTTTGCAAGGTGAGCCTGGTGGGCAGCTCACTTCTTTGCCAGCAGCTCCAGGATTTCCTGGTTGTTTTCATCAAACCAGTCCTTGTTTTTTCCTGGAGGAGAAGCCCAGTACCTCTTCAGTGGATTGCAGTATGGCCGTTTTCAGCTGATCCCAGAGGGTTTCAGGGGATGTGTCCATTAGGCAGTTTGCACCCTCGAGCTTTGCTTGGAGGTTTGCCTGGAAGTTTCCTCTCACCTCGTCTCACTGCAGGTTTCCAACATTGAACCTCTTTCTGGGAGCTCTACTCTTCCTGAACTTTGGCTTGAAGCGAAGGTTGAACTTGCAGCCCCAGCTTTGCGCTGACATTGGTGACATCAGGGGTTTTTATGAGGCTCTAAAGGCTGTGTACGGCCCCGCACCCCAAGTCCAAAGCCCACTGTGCAGTTCAGACAGCAAAGTCCTCCTCAGCGACAAGATCTCCATCCTCAACCGATGGTCAGAACATTTCCAATCTCTTTTCAGTGCCAACCGCTCAGTCCAAGAATCTGCCCTGCTCCAGCTCCCTCAACTGCCCTTAAGGCTGGAGCTGGATGAATTCCCTACCCAGGAAGAGACACGTAAGACAATTGAACAACTGAAAAATGGCAAAGGAGCAGGTATGGATGGAATGCCCCCAGAGGTCTTGAAGGCTGACAGCAAAACCCTGCATGCCAAACTGCATGAGTTTTTCAAGCTCTGCTGGGATCAAGGAAAGCTTCCCCAGGACCTTCGTGATGCCATCATCATCACCCTGTACAAAAACAAAGGCGAGAAATCAGACTGCTCAAACTACAGGGGAATCACGCTGCTCTCCATTGCAGGCAAAATCTTCGCTAGGATTCTCCTTAATAGAATAATACCCAGTCTCGCCAAAAATGTCCTCCCAGAATCACAGTGTGGCTTTCGCACAAACAGAGGAACTACTGACATGGTCTTTGCCCTCAGACAGCTCCAAGAAAAGTGCAGAGAACAAAACAAAGGAATCTACATCACCTTCATTGACCTCACCAAAGCATTCGACACCATGAGTAGGAAAGGGCTTTGGCAAATACTAGAGCGCCTCGGATGCCCCCCTAAGTTCATCAACATGGTTATCCAACTGCACGAAAACCAACAAGGTCGGGTCAGATACAGCAATGAGCTCTCCGAACCCTTCTCCATTAACAATGGCGTGAAGCAAGGCTGTGTTCTCGCACCAACCCTCTTTACTATCTTCTTCAACATGATGCTGAAACAAGCCATGAAAGAACTCAACAACGAAGACGGTGATTACATCCGGTACCGCACAGATGGCAGTCCCTTCAATCTGAGGCACCTGCAAGCTCACACCAAGATACAAGAGCAACTTCTCCGTGAACTACTGTTTGCAGACGATGCTGCTTTAGTTGCCCATTCAGAGCCAGCTCTCCAGCGCATGACATCCTGTTTTGCGGAAACTGCCAAAATGTTTGGCCTGGAAGTCAGCCTGAAGAAAACTGAGGTCCTCCATCACCCAGCTCCCCACCATGACTACCAGCACCCCACCCCACATCTCCATCGGGTACACAGAACTCAAAACGATCAACCAGTTTACCTATCTCGGCTGCACCATTTCATCTGATGAAAGGATTGACAATGAGATAGACAACAGACTCGCCAAGGCAAATAGCGCCTTTAGAAGACTACACAAAATAGTCTGGAAAAACAACCACCTGAAAAACCTCACAAAGATTAGCGTATACAGAGCCGTTGTCATACCCACACTCCTGTTCGGCTCTGAATCATGGGTCTTCTACCGGCATCACCTACGGCTCCTAGAACGTTTCCACCAGCGTTATCTCCGCACCATCCTCAACATTCATTGGAGTGACTTCATCACCAACGTCGAAGTACTCGAGCTAGCAGAGTCCGAAAGCATCGAATCCACGCTGCTGAAGATCCAGCTGCGCTGGGTGGGTCACGTCTCCAGAATGGAGGACCATCGCCTTCCCAAGATCGTGCTATATGGTGAGCTCTCCACTGGCCACCGAGACAGAGGTGCATCAAAGAAGAGGTACAAGGACTGCCTAAAGAAATCTCTTGGTGCCTGCCACATTGACCACCGCCAGTGGGCTGATATCGCCTCAAACTGTGCATTTTGGTGCCTCACAGTTTGGCGGGCAGCAACCTCCATTGAAGAAGACCGCAGAGCCCACCTCACTGTCAAAAGAAAAAGGAGGAAAAACCCAACACCCAACCCCAACCAACCAATTTTTCATTGCAACCGCTGCAACCGTGTCTGCCTGTCCCGCTTCGGACTTGTCAGTTACAATAAACTGTGGCAGGTACTGTAACACCAGGATCACTGTGGGGAGAATATTTAACAGTGATGTACGAAGACTGAGGCAGATACTGTGACACTTGATTCACAAGGGGGAGAAAGTTTATCAGTGGTGTACGCTAAACTGTGGAAGATACTGTGATACCGAGTTCACATTAGTGAGAAGGTTTAACAGTGATGTACAATAAACTGTGGCAGGTACTGTTACACCAGGTTCACAGTGCATAGAAAGTTTAATGGTGATGTACAGTAGACTCAGGCAGATACTGTGACCCTGGGTTTACAGTACAGGGAATGTTTAAAAGTGATGTACAATAAAATGTGGCAGATATTGTGAAACCAGGTTCACAGGGGGAAGAATGTTTAAAAGTGATCCACATTACACTATTGCAGATACATTTACCCCGGGTTCAGAGTAGGGAGGAGATTTAAGGGTGATGTATGGGAGACTGAGGTAGATACTGTGACACTAGGTTTACAGTGGGGAGAATGTTAAACGGTGCTGGACGGTAGACTGAAGCAAATACTATTACACCAGGTTCACAGTGGGGAGAAGGTTTAACGCTGATGTACCATAGACTGAGGCAGAAACTATGAGACAGGATTCACATTCGTGAATGTACGATTAACTGTGTCAGATAATTTGACATCAGGTTCATATTGGGGAGAAGGTTTAACGATGATATATGGTAGAGGGAGGCAGATACTGTGACACCAGGCTCATTGTTTTGTTCATTTATCTTAATTATAACATTTAATTTATATCTCCATTTTTTTTGTGGCAACTTCCAAACATTCCATAAACTTCTATTTTAATCAGATTTTGTTCATTTAAATAGGTCACCACGAAAAGCCCAAATCGTTTGGTCGCTTAAGTACACTGCACAAAATTAAATTCTTTACCTGGGTTTGGTTCAACGGCAATTCAGTCTATTTCATTATTTTTTCAGTCCCTCGTTTTGTGCTTTCTGCTTTGCCCAGCCGATTCGCCAAATGAGCATCCAACTCTGTCTTCTCAGCTTGACCCAACATCTCCTCTGTAAACTTAAGCAAACCAAGAAGACCAAAGTTAAAATTTTCACATCTGCATTTTCAAAAACAAAAATGACGCTGTGACTTGCAGTTTCACATCATCATCCCATTGCTAAACTTGCAAGCAACTACACCACATCTTACAGCTGGAAAATTGCAAGAGAATTGCTTGGTTAAAGCAAAGATTCCACCTAGTCACCCCATTAAAGGCCTCCAAGTGAACAACAGATAGCAACCTGAAAGTTAAATACAAAGATCTGTATCAGGAATATTAACAGGGTTTTAAAAAAATAATTTCCACTATTGAAAGAAAACTCCTCAGGGAACACCAGGCTCTTGTTGAACAATTCCTGTGGTATTCCTCAAAATGGTTTGAATCTTGATTTCAAGCAGAGTCATTTGGTGAGATTGTTGGTCCAAAACAAACCCTGCCCACACACTCCCTTAAATATCTGCAAAGTCCTGGTTCAGCTCTGCTCCACGCTAAAGCTATCAGAGCTTTTCTGAAGAGATAACGGACTTCAGATCCTGGTACATTGAGTCAAAAACACCCTAATGTTTCCCTGAACAACACACCTCTCTCTGAAAAACAACAAGAACCTTCCTGAGCAGTGCTCATTTACCTTTCAAGCACCAAAACCTGGTGAACTTTATACATATATTTTATATATATATAAAATATATATATAAATATAAATATATATATATATATATGTATAATGTTAAATTCTGTACACAGTATAAGAATGGCCTGCAACCAGTGGACTTGGAGGAATGAGAGGTGAGATTGGACTGTGAACCAAAGAACTTTTCTGAACTTACACACACATTACACACACGTGCACTGAGAATTAGAAGGGGTGTAAGTTAAGTAAATTAAGTTAAAGTATTAAAATAGTGATAAGTTAAAGTGTAAATCGTGTTCATGTTTAATTAAAATCAGCTTTTGTTTAAGTCACCATTCTTGGTGAATATCTATTGCTGCTGTGTTTTGGGATCCTTTGGTCATCTTTTGAAAATTATTAATTGACTTTTCAATAATTATTGTAAATATTAACAAGACATAATATCATTTCACTGTTGTGTTTGTGTTGTTGGAGAATTCCCTTTCCATTCAATCAAAATTAGAGTTTTGGGTGCCGTATTTGAGAAAAGATGTGCTGGTGTTGGAGAAGGTCAGCGATGATTTACTGGAATGATATCAGGAATGAAAGGGTTAGTGTATGAGGAACAATTGTCGACTCTTCGATTGTACTAGTTGGAGTACAGAAGGATAAGGGGGACCTTAGCGGCATTTCAAATGCTGGAAGGCCTCGACACGGTACATATGGCAAAGATATTTCCCATGTAGGAGATTTTAGAACAAGGGACATAATTTCAGGATAAAAGGGTGTCAATTTAAAACAGATGTGGAAACATTTATTTTGTCAGTGGGTCGTGAATCTGTGGAACTGAGGTCATTGGGTGTATTTCAGGCAGAGATTGACAGGTATTTGATTAGTCAAGGAATCAAGGGTTAAGGGGAGAGAGCTGGGCAGTGGGGGCTGAGTGGAAGAATGGTTGAACAGACTCAATGGGCCTACCTGCCCCTGTATCTTGTGATCTATATCCTGCGGAAGACCAAGACAACCCTCCTCTTGTATTCCATTATCAGAAAACAGTCTGCATCATGAGCTGATGTCATGTGAACCCATTTATTATTGAATCCCATGATACAAGTGACCCAATGCAAACTCTGCATTGAGAGGACTACAGCTTCCTCATTTTAAAAATTGTTTTCAAGTAGCTCAAATGAGATTTCTTGCTTCTTTTTTTGAAAGGGAAATATTGACATCAAATAAAATAGGAGAGAGAAAGCAGATGAATTTCTATACGTGGGATTCAAAATTAAAGGTTGGTGATAAAAATACACTATTGTTGAAACATATGATTAATATATGGAATAAAATAAATGATGAAATTGGTGTAAGTGGATGGACATCACCCAGAATGGCTTTGATTCAAAATCCTCCTATCTTTTTCCAAGGATCATCAATTTCTGGACAGCTGGTTTCGAAAGGGAATTATAAATCTTGAAGATTGTTATGAAAGGGGTCAATTAATGTCATTTGAGCAACTGAGAAATAAATATCGTATAACTCATCGCAATCTTTTTTGCTATTTCCAACTAAGAGCATATTTGAAGGATAAGATAGGATCAACCATGTGGTACTGAGATAGAAATTCCTTATAAAGGAATTTACTTCGATGATGTCCTCTTTATTACAAGTAGGAACTTTTAAACGAGGAGTTCATAAGTCGAGACAAAGGTGGGAAGTGGATCTGAATATTTTAATTGATTGGCAAATAAGGGCAGGTCCATATAAGGATCTCAATGTAAGATATAAATTAGTTCAGTATAATTCTTTTTACACCCGTAACATAGCATATGTCAGAAAGGATTTTATCTGAAAGCTGCACCTGGAGTCAGGTGACTCAGGCAGTTGGATTTAAAAAGCTCAACAGGAAGCTGATTTTGGAATAGAGATCACGTGATCCAGGGGAGTTGTATTAATTCACTTCAACTCAGCATGTTGGATCGATTGACCAGAGTTCCACGCTGCAGCAGCAGTGAGGAAGGAATTCACAACTAGTTTTTCTTCTGCAGTTACTTCTTACACCAGAGAAATTGAATAGAAAGAAAATGAAATCAGAATTATCAGATCAATGTTTGAGGTGTGGTGAAGATGTAGCAACTTTCTTGCATACAACTTAGCTTTGTCTTAATGCAAGATCTTTTTGGTGAGAATTACAAATTTTTTGGAACAAGTTATAGGAGCTGTTTTTCGACAAAATCCAACCTTATTTTTATTAGGAAATATTGAAGGAACAAGGCTCAAATTAAAACTATTAAAGTATCAATTGAAATTTGTTTAATTAATGTTAGCAGTGATGAGGAAATGTATTGCATTTATTGGATATCAGATATAATTTTAGGGATGCCAAGATGACATGCAAAAATTCAAAGTTGTATTCCTTTAGAAAAAAATTACTTAAAGCTTGAGAAATATATACTCTATGCTTTTGCAAATTTGGCACTGAATATTCAAATATTAGCCTTCAATTTGTAAAAATGCCATTTCAATCCCTCTAGACATGCGAGATTCTCCTCTAAGTTGTAAAATTTTTATTTAGATGTGTTAGATTTCCTCGCCACCACGAACTCTGGTGAAGCGGAGGACCAACACAGGGGACCAGAAAACAGGAAGACCACACACCATCAACATCTGAGAAGCAGAGGATTCATTCCACGGGGCAGTGACCATGGAAGCAGAACAGTGAGGGGTCCTGCATCTGTAGGACCAACATATCTGTCAGGCTGTTGGTAATTTGAGGAGAGAAACCCATGCAGGCTATGGGCTTCTGGAGAAAGCAGTCAAGGAACTCACACTAGGCTGTGGATTGCTAGAGATGGGTTCAAAACTGGCTAAAAGGGTATCAGGTATCAGACTTGGGATACGAGTTGGTGCTAAATGGTTCCTAATTGTGTCAGAGGTTCAAAACTGGAGCTCGCATTGCCAATGACTTGGATGGTCTGTGACCATTGAAAGAGAATCCACAGACCCTCAGTGACTTGGCCCAGGGCTTGGGATAGTGGGGTGGGGGGGGGTGGGGAGAGAGAGAGCACGACTATCTTTTGCTTCTTTCTCTCACTGCAAAAGGCATGTCAGGCAATTTCTACCAATGGTGAATGTCTGCCTTAAAGCAGGAAAAAAGCAATTTTGTGTGATATGACACTTTTAAATTACATGACAGTAAATTGTCTCCTGAAATAGAGATAGAGGTTCAAGTTTCAAACTATTACAAACTCCACTCACCAGAGCCAACTGGATTATACCTCTTCCCATTTTTTTTTTGCAAGGACACCATTGATTTTATCACAACTCTTCTGCTGCATCTCTCCTGTGACAGATTATGTATTTTACATTGTATATAGATATGTTTTTGAAAGAGATGGATTGTAGGAGTCGTGGAGGTTACAAACAAACACAAACACTTCACAAAACAGCTTATTTAAATTGCGAGAGCTTTGCTGAGAGTGAGTCATGCAGGCGCCGAGAGCCTTTGCAAAGGCAAAACAAGGAGACTGCTTTGCTATAATTTCAAAATTAGGTATAAATGGATTATTGTTTTTAAAGCAACAGATGAATGGACTCAGAAGTTTGGGTCAGGTGCAGTCATCTGGCTGGTTCCAGTTTGCTGTTCTAAGGTCATGTGGTTTTGCAAGCAGAGAGGAGAGGCCAAATAGGCTTTTTTTCTAAAAGAGAGAGAGAGATGGCAAGCTGACATCTTGTTGAAACCCCATTTTGAAGACGGGTTGTGAGTTCTCAGTTCAGCCTGTTAAAAAACCTTGTTGTCCATACAAGAGGAAATGGCTGGCTAGAAATGGTGTTTCACCTGAAATAAGGGAGAAAAAGGAACTCAATGGTGACCTGCAGAAGAGATTATCATTTGGAAAACTCTGATGGGGCTAGTTTCTTTGGCAAGACCCCAAAGTGAATGATCACAGGGAATCAGATTTTGTGTGTCCAATGAGCAAGAAATCCCTCTCTGAAACCAATAGGCGCCTTCCTGGAGCGTAAACGTTTACTTTTAAGCACCAGAGCTTGGTGAAAATTCATAAATGTTGAATCTGTGCACAGTATAAGAATTGATAGACACCGGTGAACTTGGAGTTGTGTCAAAGAACTTTATACATATTAAATACACCTGCACTTAGAATTGGAAGAGAGCAATGTAAGGCTGTTAAGTTAATAGTGATAAGTTAAAGTTTGAATCTGTTTTTTTGTTTAAAGAAATTTAAAAATGTTTGTTTAAATAACCATTTGTCTTGTAACAGTCCCAGGATGAGGTCTTCTACTCCAGGACACCCAAAATGTCTTATTTCTTCAATAAATGCAGATTCCCCCATACTGTCTTTGATAAAGCCTAAACCCTTATCTGCAATTCTTTTTCTGCCCTTCCCCCACCTGTTCTCTGGCAGAACAAGGACAGAATCCCTCAGGTTTCTCACTTACCACCCATCAGCTGCCACATCTGACACGTTATCCTTGAATACTTCCAACTTCAGCACCATCCTCTAAACTGTTACATCTAACCTGCTCCACTCATATCCTCTTTTCACAGGGACACGTCCTTCTGTGACTCCCTTGATGGCACTTCCCTCTCCACCCATCACCACCTCATGTAGTCCCCATTGGAACTGCAGAAATTGCCAAACTTGTCCCTACATCTCCTCTCACCTCCATCCAAGGCCACAATCAGACCTTCGAGGTGAGGCAATGTTTCACAATCATCCCATCCTACCTAATCTACTATATTTGGTAGACTCAGTTGACCTCGATATCAACAAGACCAAATACAGACTGGGTGGCCATTTTGCTAAACACCTGTGCTCTGTGGATCGAAACTTGAGCTTCCTGTGGCCTAACATATCAATTCTCGAACCCTTCCAGCAACATGTCTGTTGGCCCCATCCTTCGCCAGGGTGAGGGCAAACAAACTTATAGAAAACACATTATATTCCTCCTGAGCAGCCTTAAACTCTATAGCATGAGCACGAATGTTTCTAATTTTAAGCAGCCACTCACCTCTGTCTGATTTCACTGTTTCCATCTCTTGATCTACTGCCCATTTGAATATATTTACTCCTTTAAGGTAGAAGAGTTGACAGTGGTGTTTTCCCCATATCGTTTACCATTGAACAACTGGGAAAATTAAGTGGCAGTTGTTGCAGAATGAATGGTGTTATTGTTCAAAATCTGCCTGTGATCGAAAGTATTCTTGGACTGAATAGACATCTGGGCCAAATGGCTATTTAAGGACAATCTGTACATGATTGTACATCCAAAAGTACAATGACTACTTCTATTCACTAAAGATTGTTAAAGAGCAAGAATAGACAATACAATAACATAAAATTCCTATCCATACAGCACACGTATTAATACACAAAACAATCACACCTCCTTATTGGTCAGGAAGTGCCTACACTTCCAAAGGAGACTGAGGAGGTCAAGGCCAACAGCTCTATTCCTGAGATTTTACAGGAGTGCAGTTGAGTCTCCTGTCTGGCTGCATCATTCGATGGTCTAGTAGCTGGCAAGCATCAGACAGGAATGATGCAAAGAGTTGTGAGTATCACTGGGGTCTCCCTTTATCCTGTAGGTGACATTTACTGGGAGTCTTGTTAAAATAGGGCTCAAGGAATTGTAAAAAGACCATTTCCATCCAATGCACAGCATATTTAACCAGGTCCTTCATCAAAATCAGGACCGCCAGGCTGGGTAATAGTTTCTTCCCACAGGCTGTGAGATGGATGAAAAGTATCCTGTAAGTACAATAATCATCCAAAATATTTATATATGTAGCAGCTACTTCGATAGAGCTACTAAAGCAATACACACACACACGCACACACACACACATACACACACACCAGGTTAGCCAACACAAGATTGCTTTATTCAGACTTTACAGGCTTATTTTATTTACACCGTGTCCCGGGCTCCATGGGACATCATTATGTATTTGCTGCCGATCCACGGGACCGCAGGTTTATATTAAGCCCTGAGTGTCCCGCACCTTCTGTCAGGAGAATCCACAGATCAACATGTCCTTCCTCGGCATGCAGCACCACGCGAGGATGGTCAATTAAATGGATGCCTGTTTGTCTCATGATTTTACACGCCCTCCAAAGAACCGTGCCCACTCAGCCCATTACACAGCTGATACCCGACCCCCAAGAACCGTTACCAGAAACTAAAGCACCTGCTGCATGCACCTTAGGTGGACGCCCTCGCCATCTGTGCAGGGGGCACTGAATGGGGGAAGTGGGATCTACATGGGCAGGCTTGAGTCTGTCCACATGAAACAGCTACAATGTCCCCCAATGTCCATAGTATACACAACCCCATCCTTCTTCACCACACGACAATGGCCCTCATATGGTCGTAACGGCATTCGTGGGACCTGTCTGCACACAAAAACATAATCAGTGTCCAGGAGTGATGGGGGTACATTCTGTTTAGAGGTTCCATGCCAGTGGGTAGGAAAAGGTGATCGCAACACCACGTCGAAGCTGCTGAAGAACGTTCAGATTAGAGTTGGTTGTGGAATGAATGTCCCAAGAAACTGTAAGGACCGTACCATAAACCAACTCTTCGGACAATGCAGACATGTCTTCCTTTGGAGCCGGGCGCACTCCCAATAGAACCCATGGCAACTCATTGACCTAATTTCGACCGGTGAATCGGGCCTTCAGTTGCCGGTGGAAACGTTCCACAAGGCCGTTGGACTGTGGGTGAATTGTGTTCTGCGGACTGAAGTAATTGTGGGTCGGGAAACCAAATCTAGCCATCCAATTGATGATGAATGTTCTGGCCCTTGTCTCAGTGTCACTGGATGGCAATGGGATGGCCTCTGGCCAGCGCGTGAAACGTTCTGTGACTGTTAGAATCTATCTCATGTTTTGAGATACTGGCAATGGTCTGAGCAGGTTCACTTGCATGTGTTACAACAATCTGTGTACCGCCAGGAATGGTTGAAGAGGTGCCTTAGTGTGGCACTGAATTTTGACAGTCTGGCAGGAGGTACATGTGCAGACACATTACGCAATGCCTTTTTTCAGACCATGCCATAAATATTTATTTGACATGAGCTTGACAGATGTTCTGATGGATGGATGAGACAAGCTGTGTATCTGGTCAAAAAGGTATTGCCTCCAAGATGGCGGAATCACTGGTCTAGTGTAGCCCAAAGACATGTCACAAAGTAAGGTTGGCAGCCCAGTTGTGTCCAGGTTAGTCATGGCCGTACAGTATGCCTGAACATCGGGGTCCATTGCCTGGACACTGGCTAATTCCGGAATATCAATGTCACCCTGAATATGATATACAGTCAGTCTGATCAGCATATTCGTGACGCCATTGTTTTTACCAGAAATATAGTGCACATCCATGGTAAATTCTGAATTGTATGACAGTGACCCTGCTGTCTTGTCGACCATGGATCCGTTATTTTGATGAAGGCAAAAACGAGTGGCTGGTGGTCTGTGAACACAGTGAAATACTGACCCTCCAAAACAAATCGGAAGTGCCGTGTCGCTTGATACAATGCACTGTATTTCATCTCCAATGGCTATAGATGTTGGCTAAAGAACGCAAGGGGTTGGCAATGGCCATCAACATACTGCTCAACAACCACACCCAGGGCCGTACTCGAGGCATCAGAACTAAATGTCAAGGAAGTGTCGGGGTTAGGATGGGGGAGCGTTGCTGCATTGACTAAAGCATCTTGAGCATCACAAATTCAACCTCTGTTGTCCAGGGAACGTCCCTGTGCTTTGTGGTGAGGATCGGAAACCGTGGACAAAGAATGTCAGCAGCTGCTGGAATGAACCGGTGATGGAAGTTTTTCCTGCCCAAGAATTTCTGCAGGCCCTGATCCGTGGTAGGTGTTGGAAAAGCAGGGACTGCCTTTACCTTGCTGGATAAGGGAAAGACACCGTTGGCTGTGATCTTGTGTCCCAGGAAGCTGATGGTGGATTTGCCAAATTGACATTTGCTAGGGTTGATGGGAAGACCAAATTCCCCCAGCCCTTGGAACAGGCGGAGTAAATGCAGTTGGTGATATCCTGACTGGCTATGAGGACATTATCCAAGTAGATGTAAGGGAACTCTAAATCACTGCCCAAAGTGCCAATAAGCTGCTGGCAGGTTTGAACGGCATTCTTCAACCCAAGTGGCATCCTATGAAATTCAAAAAGCCTGCGCAGTTTATCAGGTGAGCTCAAGGTGTAGGCCAAATAATTATCGGCCAATAAGTTTGAGTTTGGTGGTGGCAAAAGTTATGGAGGGTATTCTTCGAGATAGTATGTACAAATATCTGGATAGGCAGGGAGGGATCAGGGGCACCCAGCATGGGTTTGTGAAGGGAAAATCATGTTCGATGAATAATGTTGAATTTTTGATGAGAAAAGTAGATCAGGTGATGAGATCTATTTGAATTTTAGTAAGGCTTTTGATAATGTTCCGCATGTAAAGTTAGTTAGGAAGGTTCAGTCACTAGGGATTAATAGATAGTGAGATGGGTTCAGAGGTGGCTGTGAAACAGACAGCAGAAAGTCATGGTGGACAACTGTCTGTCAGGATGGAAGCCTGTGACGAGCAGTGTGCCTCAGGGATCGGTGCTGAGTCCCCTGTTGTTTATCATTTATATTCATGATTTGGATGCAGGGGTGGTTAATTGGGTGAGAAAATATGCAGAAGATACGAAAATAGTGAGGAAGGTTTTCTTGGTTTGTTTGGAATAGTAGACTGAAAGATGCCAGATGGATTTTAATGTTGACAAATACAGTTAAGGGGAATGAAGAGGAACAGGGGGATCTTGGAGTTATGGTACATGGTTCACTGAGGTTGGATTCCCATGTAGACAGGGCATGCTGGCCTTCATAAATCCTAGCATAGTCTAGAGTATAGCTGTTTAAGGCATTGGTGAGGCCAAGTTTGGAGAATTGTGTTCAGTTCTGATCTCCATTTATTAGAAGGATATAGATAAGGTGGAAAGGGTGCAGAGAAGATTTACAAAAATGTTGCCTGACTAACAACATCAAGAGCACAGAGAAGGATTAAGGAGATTGCGACTTTATTCATTAGAATGTAGATGGTTGAAGGGGGTTATGATAGAGGTATTTAAAATTTTGAAGGGAATAGATAGACTAGATATGAGTAGAGTCTTTCCCCTGAGGGCAGGGGAGGTTGGAACAAGAGGGCATGAGTTAAGGGTAAGGAGTAAAGCTTTAGGAGAAATGTTGGAGGATGCTTCTTCACTCAGAGAGTGGTGGCAGAATGGAATGATCTTCCAGAAGAGATAATTGCAGCAGTGTCCATTCTGTGACTTAAGAGAAGGTTGGATGTGTACATGTATATGAAGGGGTTGGAGGGATATGGGCAGAGTGTGGGAGGGGGAAACTAGTGGAGTTGTTCATGTGAACTGGCACGGACTCGAAGGGCCGATATGGCCTGCTACCGTGCTGTAAACTGTCATATGGGTATAGTGTGCCGGGCTCCACGGGACAAGGTGGGACATCATTAAGAGTTTGCTGCCAGCAGGTTTAAATTAAGCCATGTGAGTATCCCGCGCTTTCTGGCCCATGTATCAAGGACTTCTCCGAGAGGCGGAGTCTCAAGAAAACAACCTCTATCCTCAGGGACCCTCACCACCCAGACCAGGCCTTCTTCACACTGTGATCACCAGGAAAACAGGTCCAGGAGCCTGAAGATGAACACCCAAAAGTACAAGCATAGCTTCTCCCCCACTGCCATCAGATTTCCGAATGGACAAGGAAACACAGTCATTCTCACTTACTCTTCATTTTGCACAAATGAATTTCTTTTTTTAAAATGTAATTTAGAACAATATTTGCACCTGTTTTGTTGCCACAATATGACAAATTTTGAGACATGTTCATCACAAAAAAAATTTAATTCTGAACACTGTGCATACATCAGAAAACAATCATAGCTCCAAAATCAATTTGAAAAGATTAATGAACAATTTCCATGCACCCTCCACTTTTACGTCTATTTTTCTAAATTCACTCCATGATCGAGACATCTCAACTTAACCCAACCCACATTTCTTCTCCCATTCAAAGCACTCAGTAATACACCAAGAAAGTAAAATAAAAACTCAACGCTGGAAATACTCAGCAGATCATCTACTGGAAAAATAATCGGAGTTAAAACATTCAGGTCGATAACCTTTCACTGGGATTCTGAAAGATACTCAAACAAACCTGATTCTCTTTGCTGAGAAAAAGAAGAGGAGAAATAACAAAATGAACACGTGGGATCAAAAGCCCGAGCAGCAGAAATGGCAGTGGTGCTGGATGAGTGGAGTCGACTCGTTGATCAGCACATCTGTCTGGATGGAGGGGGAAAGGATAAACAAGACAAACATGATGCCGTCACTGTGAGGTTCAATACGACAGCTGCAGAGAATCTGAAATGAAGGAATGGTGAAAATATTTGTTTTTGGATCAATGTGACAAAATTTGACCTGACAAAAGAAAACAAAATTGCTTTGTTCTGCCAGAACTCTCTAGATCAAGGGGCACAATAAAATAGTCCAGAAGCCAACATTATGAAATTGAACAGCCAAGTTATAGAAATCGGCAGCAAGAGATAAAACACAGTTGCATAATTCCATGAAAGTGGTGTCACAGGACGACAGGGATCTAAAGCCAGCTTTTGTCATCTTGGCCTTCATTAATTAACAAAAAGAAAATAGGAGTTGGGAAGTTATGGTGAGGTTGTATAAGAAGATGGTGTTAGAAATTAAAGTACCTTTAAAGAAATTGCTCGAGACAAAAATTGAGAACAAAGAACATTTATTACTACAACAATGCAAAGTTGGGTGCTTCCCCTTACCCTGGGAATACACACACACACTGGGGCTCACCCAACTTTTATACAGTCAATTTCAGTATCAGAGTGCCCTCCCCCCTTACATTCTTCTGCCCCCTGGATGGGTTGGGCATAGGTAATCCTTCCTGCCTACGTGCAGTTTCAGTACACTTGGAGGACCAGGGGTATCCTGTCGGTGTCCCTTCATGTTATTGTCCTTATTCACACCTTCCTGATTCTCGGGGCTACAGTCTCTTGATATGCAGAGTTGACTCATTCTATCTAGGGTTGGCTAATTTCATATGTATAAATCTGTGTATGGTTAGCTAATTAGATATGTAGGACTTGGTACTTCTGTCCAGGGCTAGGAGACCCTTATCTGATCCAGACTACCTCAACTTCCTACATTCTATTGTTCCTTACCATTCCTTTTCTTAGTCTTATGGTCTTGTCACAAAGACTAGAAGATTCTTATGTTAATCGTGCTGACTCTGCTTTCCTGCATCCTAACCCCCAAGCTTATCCTGTTTGTACTGGTTACAGCCATTTACTGATGAACTTTAGTTTCTTCCATGTTCATAATTTTAGATCAATTTTCCCATCTCTCACAATCCTCACTTTTCTTTTAGATCAGTAATACTGATCTTTCACCATGATCAGTGTTACTGATCTTTGGTTACTAGTGTCAGTGTGACTGATCCCCCCCACCCCCCTTCCTCACTTTTCTTTTAGATCAGTAATACTGATCTTTCAAGTGTAAGGTGTAGTTTTACCCAGCTGGTCAATAACCGAATTGTAACACCTGTGTAAAGTCTTTAGGTAGGGGAGCACCATGAAGGTCAGAGTAGCGAGTCCAGCTGCTTATTAGGGTTGTGAGTATCAGGCTCCAGTTCTCAGTAAAGAGTCTAGTCCATCCCACATCAGTCCGAAGTTGCCACGTCTGAACATGGGCATGGGCAGATTCACGTTGAAACATTGAAGCAGTGTCTTTTAACCACCCGACTTTTGTAAGCATTGTCCTGACGAAGTCTGTGAGAAACGCTGCCTTCAGCAGCGAACGAGTAGCAGTAGTCAGGCGGTTCCGTTGAATTGTGGCTAGTATCTGATGTCCTCTTCAGCCCCGAACCCTAGGGCCAGCGATCTCCGAAGGTTGTCTGGAGCCTGATATTAAAGTGTCAAGCAGCTCACGTTGTTGGTAACTGGTGCTCCCCTTCACGGGGTGATGAAAAGAGACCAAGCTGGGGCGATTGTTTCTTGTGATTTAACTGTGTGTTGCAGCTTGTCTGCTAACATTAGCATGGGTATCATTGAACTTGTGAGTTGCAGCCTGTCTGTGTACATTAGCATATGTATTAACTCTCTCTCTGCGACATGTACAATCCTGACTACCATTCTGTCTGTCTTTGTCCCACCATGTCCTTTGTGCTATCGCTTTAAAACTCCTGTCTTTAATACCTGTGTAGGCTAAGATACAAATTAGATGTACTCCACTAAAGCTGTTCAGTTCCCCTGGTCCGTATTGGAATCCCTTGTTAACCCATATCCCATTATGACTATACATTAAATCTATGCTCTGTCTACATTCTAAAGGAGCACAATTGTAACCTCTGCTGCCCCTATTCCAGGAGGACTTAAAACATAGCGAGTAATGAAGTGACATAAACAGTTAACAAACAATACCCTAATAAATGAATAAACAGTTAAAAAAATAAACAGTTAAAAATATAACAATAAATGTATAAACAGTTAAAAAAAATACAACAATAAATGTAACATTACGGCACTTTGTCACGGCGCAGTGTAAGTTTCAGGTCTGAAGGATGAGGAACTGCACGCCAGGTTGAGGGTTGAATCTGTGTGTCGTGATGTTGTGGTTCAGAAGCTGGTTTAATTCTTTGAATGTGGGTCCAGCCTTTTTCTCTTCTTCGTACTGCGGTGTCTGTAATTAAAAGTACACAGAAGGGACCATCCCAGGCAGGTTTTAGTTGATCCTCTTGCCATGCTTTTACATATAACCAATCACTAGATTTTAATAAAATGAATAACAATCTGACTTTCCTTTGTGTTAGTGTAAAAATTGTAAAATGAAACACAAACCATATTTGCATGGGTTTTGAATATGTTAGACCTTATTAAAATGCAGTTGGAGCTGCTTGTCTGTATGGGGCACAACCCTCCAATTTGTTAGAGTACATAACAGACATTGTAGCACAAGAGCCTCTGCAAGAGAACTTGAAACATATTCAACCTTTAGTTCTGCCTTAAGTAAAATGCCTTGTGCCACAGCTCACAACCATATTCCATATAATAACCATATAGCAATAACAGTACGGAAACAGGCCATATTGGCCCTTCTAGTCCGCACCGATTTACATGAAACTCCAACTAGTTCCACCTACCTACTCCCTGCCCATAACCCTCCAACCCCCTCACATCCATGTACTCATCAGTGCCACTGTAATATAGTTGAACTAACCGCTGCACTACCCAAAGTGAGACAAGAGCCCATGCATTTTCTGACTAAAGGTCACAAGTGCAGCCAACAGATTACTTCAAGGCATTTTCAGCCTTGCTCCTCTGTGCAGCCATGTAATCTTTGAGAAGAGGCAAACATAACCAAGGGCATTAAAAGGGTAAAAATCTGGCAATTTTCTCTCCACAGAGAGCATTGGGGAGCCTGGAACCGATTGTTGATTTTGTAAAATGAAGTTGAACAGGCTTGTACACATTTTCAGACTGCTTGTGCAGTGAGTGCCATACACCATGGTCTCCTGATTCATTGGTGAGGAGGTGATCAGTAAGATGCAGCAGTGGAAGCGCTTGCTCAAAGGCTGGAGGAAAATTAGACTTAGACCTGGATTTGTCAGAATGATAAGAGTTTATCTAAAGCTGGCTTTAGATAGAAGAACATCACAGGTGCTCCTCAATTTACGATAGGGTTGCGTTCCAGCAGACCCAGCTTAAGTTGAAAAAAAATCTTAATTGGAGACGTACCTTGTCTAACATTAACAGCACTGTATCAGTCCTCATACTGATCTCACTACCCTGCTCTCTCCCAACAGTCCCTGTAAGCTTTCCGAAAATGTGATTAACCAACGAGGCTACAAAAAATTCACCTTAGAGAAATTATCAAAGTTTATTGGAAAAATCAATGATGCTTGTGATGACCTTTAACACATTATATGAAAGTAAATGACAGTCATGGTATTGTGTCATCGTAAAATCATAAGTAGGGGAGCACCTGTATTACCTTTCATATTTTTCCAATGTTGATTGCACACATAATCATTTAAGTACCGGCTAGTTTCTATAATATTGCACTTAAAGTTTAGCTGCATGAATCCTGGAGCTTGTGGAGTCATTAGTGAATCAAGAAATATTGGTGCCATGCCAATTTCTCTGTACCATGCCAATTTCCCAGTCCTGAAGCCGGGACGTAGTGAATAGTATCAGGTACAAGATCTGTGAGTAATTAATGCTATTATTATTCCTATGCGCCCAATTGTTCTGAACGATGCCACCAATGTAAATCATATTCCACCTATTGCAGTACTCACACACCACCATAGACCAGTTCGCAGGTTTATTTCTCCATTAAGCTGAATCCAGTCGCGCAGGGTTTACCTCCGTGATTATTTACAATGTAACTTCCGCACTACCGGATTTAAATATAAACCTGATGAATGGGGAAAGTTATCATGAATTAAATAACAGCGGCAATACAGAGAAATTGTGCTGAGGCATTAATTTCACTCCGGAGGAAAATGCACCAGAGAAATGAATGATTAAACTTATAGGAATCCCCATAGGAATCCCCAGAGGTATCTTTATTCTCCAGAGGTGGGTGATCTTTAAACTCACGGACCTTGACTGCTGAATGTGTAGAAGAAATACCTCTAACTGCAAGACAAGAGCCTGAAGCCTCAATTTCAAGTGCCACAGTGCACTTAAAGGGACATGCACACTCCCCCTTCAACTGGCTGATCCAGCCACTTTACACATCAGATCCTTTCTTTATCTTACATATACTTAAAATAAGACGTGTAGAACTCACCCTATTTGCGCAAACATTTCTCCCTGCAAATGTTATAACATCACAACTCTCAGGTACTCCCTGTGCAAAATCACATTTGAATACAATTTATTTCATAAATTGGAATTAACTGGTAGTTAAATTCGCTAATTCTACAGTATTGAAAAACGATCATTTATGACATTTAATTTTTAGCATGAATTTTAATCAATATTGGTCAGTGACTAAAGTGGGAAGTCGTGATTTATGAAATTATCTCTGGTCTCTACTCTCCCACTCCCGACGCTTCTCCCAACATTGAGGAGCTGGCACACTGTCCCTGCCTTTTCCATGTTACTCATCTACTATTACTTTAACTGGTTGCATCAAAATGTTAGCCTTTGCTTTCTGCTTATCCTCAGATGTCTGGACAAATGCTTTTTGTGTGATCTGTAGAAGCTGGGTTATTCCCTGCTCATGCCAATTTTCTGTCTTTTGTAATTTTCTCCTAATGTCTGGGGCTGAGTTGGTAACAAAACCTGTTAGTACCAATTGTTCCCCTGCTGGGGATTCTATGTCGAGACCCCCATATTGTATATATATTTGGTCCCAAAAATTGGTCTAACTGTTCGGCACATCCCTGGGGATCTTCTATCAGGGAGGTCAGTTCTTTCTTAAAGTTACGCACTTCAGTACTGGTCAGGGGCACATTTACGAAACCGAGACCCTCTCCCATGGGAACTTCCCGCAGTGGTCTCATCCAATTGGTTTCTGGCTTATTAGGTCTGGGTTCCTGCTCCCTGCGAAATGAATCAAAGGGTTCTGCCCTTTCTTCCTGAAGAGTCTCACACTGTTCTGAATTAAGGTTACCTCTCTCTCCTGCCAACAGAGGTGGTAATCGAGTGCTTTGTGAGCAAGTTATCATACCACTCCTGCTCTCTTCTCTCTTCTCTAGTGGTGGGGGAGGTGGGGAAGGTGCAGAAGGGTAGGTCATAGGAGGGGAAGGAAAGATAGGAGCCGGCATAGGAGAAACATAGGGTGGAGGGAGGGAATGTAACACATCCCAACCCTGTGATTCAGGGACAAAAGGTTCCTCCTCTCTCTTATCCCTGAATTCTTTCTCATTCAAAACCAGTTGTTCAATGGATCCCTTGAGCCAGCAGGCTGCACATTCCCTGCTCCCAACATTGTCTTTCTGGTTTTGATAGAGCCATAGGTTCAAAGCTTTACACATCCATTCATCCTCGGATCCGAATTTTGGCCAGTACACGGAGCTCCCTTTAACCGGGTATTTAACCCATTCAATACAACAATACCTGACCATTGTCAGTTTCTCTTTACCACGGGTCTTTCCTGTGCCCCACTCAGATAACATCAACCCAAGCGGGCTGTACGTAGCTATCTGGTGTTCACATCCTGTACCAGGACTCTCCTCCTTGCTACCCATTATCCCATGCTTATAAACAAGTAAAATACTCTTCCCGAGTTCTAGTAGTACTGCTCTAGTGCGCTTCCTTCCGTCGTTTGTTCTCAATGCCTCTTCTCGGATATCACTCGCTTCTTCCACTGACCAGCAACCCGTCGCCCGTGAGTCCAGCTGAATCAGCCGGGGTGCACCTACTCTCGTCGTCGGGGTACTCTGTCAGTGGAGGGAGTGTGATCCCGGACGAGCCCCCATTTGTTAGAAATTAAAGTACCTTTAAAGAAATTGCTCGAGACAAAAATTGAGAACAAAGAACATTTATTACTACAACAATGCAAAGTTGGGTGCTTCCCCTTACCCTGGGAATACACACATACACTGGGGCACACCCAACTTTTATACAGTTGATTTCAGTATAGGAATACCCTCCCCCTTACATTCTTCTGCCTCCTGCTGGAGAGGTTTGGCATTAGGCAATCCTTCCTGCCTACGTGCAATTTCAGTATACTTGGAGGACCAGGGGGTATCCTGTCGGTGTCCCTTCATGTTATTGTCCTTATTCACACCTTCCTGATTCTCGGGGCTACAGTCTCTTGATATGCAGAGTTGACTCATTCTATCTAGGGTTGGCTAATTTCATATGTATAAATCTGTGTATGGTTAGCTAATTAGATATGTAGGACTTGGTACTTCTGTCCAGGCCTGGAGACCCTTATCTGATCCAGACTACCTCAACTTCCTACATTCTATTGTTCCTTACCATTCCTTTTCTTAGTCTTATGGTCTTGTCACAAAGACTAGAAGATTCTTATGTTAATCGTGCTGACTCTGCTTTCCTGCATCCTAACCCCCAAGCTTATCCTGTTTGTACTGGTTACAGCCATATACTGATGAACTTTAGTTTCTTCCATGTTCATAATTTTAGATCAATTTTCCCATCTCTCACAGTATTCTTGGACTGAATAGACATCTGGGCCAAATGGCTATTTAAGGACAATCTGTACATGATTGTACATCCTAAAGTACAACGACTACTTCTATCCACTAAAGATTGTTAAAGAACAAGAATAGACAATACAATCACATAAAATTCCCATCCATACAGCACACGTATTAATACACAGAATGATCACACCTCCTTATCGGTCAGGAAGGGCCTACACTTCCCAAGGAGAATGAGAAAGTCAAGGCTAATGGCTCTCACCCTGAGATTTTACAGGAGCGCAGTTGAGTCTCGACCATTGGATGATCTAGTTGCTGTAAAGCATCAGACAGGAATGATGCAGAGTAGTGAGGATCACTGGGGTCTCCCTTTTTCTGTAGATGACATTTACTGGGAGTGTTGTTCAAATTGGGCTCAAGGAATAGTACAAAGACCATTTTGATCTAGTGAACAGCATCTTTAACCACGTCCATCATCAAAATCAGGATTTGCAGGCTGGGGAATAGCTTCTTCCCACAGGCTGTGAGATGGATGAAAAGTATCCTGTAAGTGTGATCATCCTCCCAAATATTTATATATGTAGCGTCTACTTGGATAGAGCTACTAAAGCAACACACACACACACACACACACACACACACACACACACACATACCAGGTTAGTCAACACAAAACTGCTTTATTCAGTCTTTACAGGCTTCTGGCTTCTTCTATTTACACCGTGTCCCGGGCTCCATGGGTCAAGGTGGGACATCATTTGTGAGTTTGCTGCAGATCCACGGGACCACAGGTTTAAATTAAGCCCTGTGAGTGTCCTGTACCTTCCGGCAGGGGAAATCACAGATCAACGTGCCATTCCTCGACACGCAGGACCACGTGCATGCGGTTAATTAAATGGATGAGTTCCCAGCTGTCTGCCTTATGATTTCATGTGCCCGCCAAAGAACCTGGCTCTCTCGGCCCGCTACATAGCTGATACACACCCCACCCCCCACCAGAACCGTCGCCAGAAAGTAAAACACCAGTTGCATGCACCTTAGGTGGACACCCTCATCGTCTCGGCTGGGGGCAATGAATGGGTGAAGCGTGATCCAAATGGGCAGAGGTTTTGTCTGTCCCAACTAAACAGCTGCGAATGTCCCCCAATGTCTAAAGTATACTCAAACCAATTCTTCTTTACCACGCGGAAAACGCCCTCATACGGTTGTTGTAACAGCACTCCTAGGTCCTGTCTGCGCACAAAAACAAAATCAGTGTCCAGGAGTGGTGGGGTACATTCTGTTAAGGGGATCCAAGCCAGTGGGTAGGAAAAGCTTTGCTGATCGCGATACCATGTCGAAGCTGTGGAAGGAAGTTCAGATCAGAGTTGGTTGTGAAATGAATGTCCCATGAAACTGTAAGGACCGTACCATAAACCATCTCTGCGGACAATGCAGACATATCTTACTTTGGAACTGTGCGCACTCCCAAAAGAATGCATGGCAACTCATCAACCTAATTGGGACCAGTGAGACAGGCCTTAAAAGTGGACTTCAGTTGCCGGTGGGAACGTGGGTGAATTGTGTTCCGCGGACTGAATTAATGTGGGAAAACCAAATCTAGCCATCCAGTTGACGATGAATGATCTGGCCCTTGTCTCAGTGTCACTGGATGGCAACGGGACGACCTCTGGCCAGCACGTGAAATGTTCTACAACTGTTAGAATGTATCTCATGTTTTGAGATTCTGGCAATGGTCCAAGCAGGTCTACATGCACGTGTTCCAACTGTCTGCATACCGTAGGGAAATGTTGAAGAGGTGCCTTAGTGCGGCACTGAATTTTGGCAGTCTAGCAGGAGGTACATGTGCAAACACATTGCACGACGCCTTTTCTCAGTCCATACTATACATATTTATTTGACATGCGCTTGACAAATGTTCTGATGGACGGATGAGATAAGCTGTGTATCTGGTCAATAAGGTGTTTCCTCCAAGATGCAGGAAACATTGGTCTAATGTAGCCCAAAGACATGTCACAAAGTAAGGTTGGCCACACAGTTGTGCTGCCCTCTGCAGTATGTCCAGGTTAGTAATGGCCGTACTGTATGCCTGAACATCGGGGTCCATTGCCTGGACACTGGCTAATTCAGAAATATCAATGTCACCCTGAATATGATATATAGTCAGTCTGGACAGCATATTCGTGATGCCATTGTTTTTACCAGATGTTATCCAAGTAGATCTAAGGGAACTCTAAATCTCTGCCCAAAGTGTCTATAACCCGCTGGCAGGTTTGAACAGCATTCTTCAACTCAAGAGGCATCCTAAGACATTCAAAAAGCCCAGAATGGGTAATAATCACCGTTTTAGGAATGTCTTCCTTGTGGATGGGATCTGATGGTATCTTATGACAAGATCAACCTTGGAGAAAACACAGAAATTGTGCAGATGGGAGGCAAAATCTTGCATATGAGGGACGTTAAGACAGTGGGTCTTAACCTGAGATATGGTCTGCTGGCCTTCATAAATCATAGCATAGACTAGAGTATAGCTGGAAAGTGATGCTGCAACTGTTTAAGGCATTGGTGAGGCCAGGTTTGGAGAATTGTTTTCAGTTCTGGTCTCCAAATAGAGGAAGGAAATAGATAAAGTGGAGAGGGTGCAGAAAAGATTTACAAAAATGTTACGTGGCTTACAACATCTCGAGTACAGAGAAAGATTAAGGAGACAGTGACTTTATTCATTGGAACGTAGGTGGATGAAGGGGGTTATGATAGAGGTATTCAAAATTATGAAAGGAATAGATAGACTAGACGTGAGTAGACTCTTTCCCCTGAGGGCAGGGGAGGTTGGAACAAGAGGGCATGAGTTCAAGGTAAGGGTGCAAAACTTTAGGAGGAATGTTAGAGGTTGTTTCTTCACTCAGAGAGTGGTGGCAGAATGGAATGATCTTCCAGAAGAGATAATTGCGGCAGGGTCCTTTCTGTCATTTAAGAGAAAGTTGGATGTGTCGATGGATATGAGGGGGTTGGAGGGATATGGCCAGAGTGTTGGAGGGGAAAACTAGTGGAGTTGTTCATGTGAACTGGCACAGACTAGAAGGGCCAATATGACCTGTTTCCGTGCTGTAAACAGTCATATGGTTATATGCGCTGGGCTCCACAGGACAAGGTGGGACCTCATTAAGAGTTTGCTGCCGGCAGGTTTGAATTTAGCCCAGTGAGTATCCCAAGCTTTCCGGCAGGAGACTCAAAAATTCGAAAAGATGAATTAACTATTTCCATGAATGCTCCACTTTTACATCTATTTTTCTAAATCTACTCCATAATCTAGAAATCTTTACTTAACCCAACCCACATTTCTTCTCCCATTCAAAGCACTCAGCAATATACCAAGGCAGTAAAATAAAAACTCAATGCTGGAAATACTCAGCGGGTCATCTACTGGAAAAATAATTGGAGTTAAAACCTTCAGGTCGATTATCTTTCACTGGGATTCAGAAAGAAAATCAAATTAACCTGATTCTCTTTGCTGAGAAAAAAGAAGAGGGGAAATAACAAATTGAATATGTGGGATTAAAAGCCCGAGCAGCAGAAATGGCAGTGGTGCTGGATGAGTGGAGTCGACTCGTTGATCAGCACATCTGTCTGGATGGAGGGGGAAAGGATAAACAAGACAAACATGATGCCGTCACTGTGAGGTACAATATGACAGCTGCAGAGAATCTGAAATGAAGGAATGGTGAAAATACTTGTTTTTGGATCAATGTGACAAAATTTGACCTGACAAAAGAAAACAAAATTGCTTTGCTCTGCCAGAACTCTCTAGATCAAGGGGCACAATAAAATAGTCCAGAAGTCAACATTATGAAATTGAACAGAGAAGTGATAGAAATTGGCAAGAGATAAAACACAGTTACATAATTCCATGAAAGTGGTGTCACAGGACGACAGGGTTCTAAAGACAGCTTTTGTCATCTTGGTCTTCATTAATTAACATATTGAAAATAGGAGTTGGGAAGTTATGGTGAGGATGGATAAGATGATGGTGAGGGAAAAATTAGAGTATTGTGTGCAGTTCTGGTCACCTAGCTACAGGATGGGTATTAGTAAGATTGAAAGAGTGCAGAGAAGATTTACTAGGAAGCTGCCAGATCTTCAGGAGTTGAGCTACAGGGAAAGGTTGAACATGTTGGGACTTTATTCCTTGGAGTGTCGAAAAATGAGTAAGAGATTGCTTAAAGTGGAATATGAATGAGAAAAAAGGCTGAGAAAGACTGCAGTGGACCCAATTGTGAAGGAAATATTTTGCCTGAGAAAAATTGTCATTGGTCCATTTCCTCTAGAGTTATGAAACCACACACGGAATAAATCAATGACGTACAATTAAAACAGTGGTTTTCAAACTTTTTCTTTCCAATCACATTCCACCTTAAGTAATTCCTTACTACAGAGCTCTTCTGGCACAAGGATTAAGTGGAATATGATCCAGGGGGTGGGGGTGTGGAGGAGGAGTTTGAAAATCACTGCTCCAGATGAAAATGATTCTCCATCTCCGTTTTAAGCAGACATCCTTTTATTCTGAGGTTGTGCCCAATGGTCCTACACTCTCCCAGTACTGGCAAAATTCTCTCTATCCAGCCCTTTCACTATTTATCAGATTTCAATGAGGTCCTGCCTCATCCTTCTAAACTTGGGCGAGTACAGGCCCAGAACCATCAAATTATTCCTCTCATCCCCAGGGTCATTCTTGTAAACCATCTCTGGACCATCACATCCTCTCTTAGAAATGGGGCCTAAAATTGCTCACAACACTTACGAGATCAGGACAACCAAAAGGTGGTCACGTGAGGGAAGACAGCTGCAGGGCTGCCTAGAGTTCATGGATTGGATGGTGTTCAAGGAGTCAGCTGAGGGGAGGTTGGGAGGGGGAGGTCGTGGAAAGATGGCATCGGAAAATGACGTGAGAAGACACCTCTCCCTGACTGAACTATTCAATACTCGAACTGTAGTGAATTTTTTGACTTTATCAATGTTTTGAACATTAATTTACTACTGTAGGATTCTGGAAATGAAGAAAGGAAAACAGCAGTGTTGGGCACTGACAGTTGCCCTAATAATCAAAAAGACAAAGACTAAGGGGAGCGATAGGCTTTATTACACACAAGACTGCAGGCCCGCGTGCAAGCTAGGTAAGTGAAGGGATGGAAGAGGTGGCTCGACCTTTATGGCCTGGGTCACAGGGGAGGAGTCCAGGGAGGAGTCTAGGAGAGGATGTCATCAGGAGGGTGGGCCAGCCCATTCCGATACTGGTCTATTAATACAATACCATTTCATTACCAGCAACTTAGAAAAAAACCTAGGTTTTCAACCTGTGAAAAGTGCAGAAGAAGCAAGGCCGACCTTCCAGAAGGAACCTCAGGAGCAGTTAGAGATAGATCCAAATCCTCAATGTGGAACCCAAGAGAAGCTGGAAGAAACGTCTGCATCCTCTGCGCCTCCAGAGGCGCAAAATATCGCCAAGATCTTTGGCCTGGGGGTGGGCCAGGAGAGTGAGCGTGGAATCCGACCCAAGCCTGGCTTGACTAAGGAGACCAGGGGGGTGGGTGCCCGAATGTGAGCGCGAGTTCGCGGGAAGGCGAATGACTGTATGCAGCGGCCCATCTGAAGATGCTCCTCTGGTGCTACTGAGCTTCTCAGCATGGATGGATGTTCTCACATGCAGGAAATCCGCAGTAGGGCAGCCAGGTATGAGGTGGAGGAGGACAACTCAGAAATTTGAGAAGAAGAAGAGCAAGAATGACTATTTGCTGCAGTTGGACTTACTGAAGGAAGGCCTTAGGCTTTAAGAACATCTCCATCTCCAATGAAAGCTGTTGTTTAACCACAGACACCTTCCCCAGTCTTTAAGGCCCCTGCAACAGGGATGGAAGTCAACTTCATGTCTACAGAACTGATCCAACCAAATGAAAAGATGATGTCTTCTATGACCTAATATTTTGAAACTTTAAATGATCAATTTGCTGGTATAAAGGAAATAATGGCTGGTATGTATGAATAAATTACATTTATTCTAGTTGATATTAATAAGAGTTTAACAGCAGTGGACACTGGACAAGATCAATTTAAGAAGATCGAAGACATTTTTATTGACTGTAAGGACTGTGGGGACCATTATTCGGAGAGCATAGATCATATTGAGGAGTTGTTTACAGGCTAGGATGTCCAGAAGAGAGATTTGTTAAAAAACATTGATTCGTTAGAAAATCAAAGTTGTCGAATTAATATTAAGATAGTTGGTCTGCCGGAAGATATTGATGGTTCAGATCCTGTAAAATTATTTCTGGAAATGGATTCCAGAGATGTTGGGAGTCGAGACTTTTTCGATAGGGCTCATAGAGTGTGAAGGAGAAAACCTTTTCTGGGTCAAATGTCAAGAGCAGTTCTTTTAAAATATTTGTGATATCAGGATAGAGAAATTATATTGCGGCTTGCAGTTCAGAAAGCTCACCTTGATCAAAGCCCAATGATGGTTCAAGGCAATAGGGTTTTATTTTATGCTGATATAAGTCAGGAGATTATTAAGTGACAGAAAGAGTTTAATCTGGTCAAAGCAGTGCTGTGGAAGAAAGGGTATAAGTTTACTTTTCGGTGTCTGATGATATTTAAGGTGAATTATGGGCCAGATCAGTCTCAATGTTTTGAGAGTCCTTATGGTGCATTATCTTTTGCAAATTCCTTCCCAGATTTGAAGGAATTGATGGGGAAAATGCCCAAGGTTAAAATTGGGAACGGAACAGGGAGACGAATTGGAATCAGAATTGGTGAGTGATGTTGAAGATGAAGCTCAAGCTCAATGTGGGTGTTATCACTGGGATGACTGATGGGTTTTAATATTCAGTTGGGGGGTGGTGATTGACTCTGCTACTTCTAAAGTCATCTGTCAAATGTGGTATTAACTGCAGCTGGTCCACAGAGGGGGGTCCGACTTTTGTACTTGTAGATTTTTACATTTTTTACAGGGGTTTCTTATTGTTTGAAAGGGGGGGTTTAGGTTTTTTAAAATATGTAATTGCTCTGTGAAGTGCCAATCTCAAGAGGAAATTAAGTTATGGCTCATTTAAATTTTGTGACCTTCAATGTTAAAGGACTTAATAATCCAATGAAAAGGAAGGGAATATTGGCATATATAAAGAAAATGAAGGTTGATGTTGCCTTTTTGCAAGAAACTCATTTGTCTGAGAAAGAACATATGAAATTGATGAGAGATTGTGTAGGACATGTTTTTCATCTCTATTTAATTCGAAAGCTCGAGGTGTTGCTACTTTGGTTCATAAGAAGATACCGTTTCAGTTGGAATCATTCTCTGCCACATTGGGTCGAGAGCTGTTGGTGAATTGTAAAATTTTTGCTGAAGCATGGACTTTGATGAATGTTTATCCACCCAATGAAAATGACGAAGATGCTATTTCTGAAACTTTTTTGAATCTGGGTCAAGCTAATGAAAATATTTTGGTTGGTGGGGATTTTAATTGTGTGTTGGATAAATTTCTAAAAACTGTACAAAGAACCAAAATGGCTAAATGGATGTTAGACTCAATGAAAGATTTGAATTTGGTGGAAATGTGGAGTAAGTTAATTCTGACAGAAAAAGACTTTTCTTTTTATTCACCCAGACATGATCCTTTTTTGAGAAACAACTTTTGCTTAACATCAGCACAATTACAGGGTAAATTTATACATGCAGAGTATATGAGTAGGATTTTATCGGATCATTCCTCATTGTTAAGTAGAAGTACACAATCCGTTTTCCAGACAGCTCCAAACATCAGCAAGTGGGAGAGATATGGCAGCGCGAGTCAGGCAGGTGAGGAGTGGAGCAAAAATATCAGTGTGACTGGAATGGAGAGGGGGTGGATACAGCAGCATAATTTGGGTGGGCTTAAATCTGGCTTTCCTAAATCCAAAAAAATCTGAAATTCAGAACACAGTGAACCCCCCTCCCCAAAGGGGTCTGGATAAAGGATTGTGCACCTGCACATGTTCTGGTTTGCATAATGTAGAGACCCCTTATCGGTGAAGGTTTAATGGGATGTTTTTGAAGCAACCAAAGTTTCTAAGTTAAATCAAAGACCATATTCAATCTTATTTGCCAATTAATACATATTTAGTACAAAGTAAATATGTTTTGTGGGATGCTTCAAAAGCTTATTTAAGAGGTCTGATAATCAATTATTCTGCAAGAATTTAGATGCAGCATTTGGCAGAAAGGCAAAATTTGGAGAAGGAAATAACAATTTGAGAGAAGGAATTCCAACGAAATTCGACTGTGGATAAAAAGACTTTTTTGATTCAGTTGAAACTGTTATAATATAATGCAAACATATAAATATGAAAAATTAATACAATGATCTAAATAGAATTACTATGAGTAAGGAGAAAGAGCGCATAAAGTTTTGCTTGGCAATTAAAGACTGAAAAGGCATCAAGGACAATAAATGCGATAAGAAATAATATAAGAGTTACTTTTAAACCTCAGGAAATGAATGATGAATTTCACTCATTTTACCAGAATTTATATCCTTTTGATGTAAGTCAGGATGAGGAACGTGTTGAGTGTTTTTTAGGTAGTTTGGAGTTATCAGTTTTGGACGATAAAGATAGGACAGAATTGGAAGTTCCTTTCAGTGATTTAGAAATTGAAGAAGCGATATTGAATATCACCTGGAGAAGATGGGTTTACAGGAGGGTTTTATAAAGAATTTTATGAAGTCTTGTCTCCTGTTTTGATGGATGTTCTTAAATAAGCTACAGAAGAGCAAAAGCATTTCCAGAATCCTTTTCTAGAGCTAGACTTAGTTATTGCAAAAAAGGAAGAGCCCCATTGAAAATTGCCTCATATCGACCAATATCGTTATTAAATGTAGTTTATAAGATAGTAGCTAAGGTATTGGCTAACAGACTTGTGAAGTATTTATCATGTTTAATACATGTTGATCAAGCAGGTTTTATTAAGAGTAGATTTTCTTCTGAAAATATTGTTAGACTGTTGACGTTGATTCATGTGTCAAGACATTGTTTGAATCAATCAATGATAGTGGCATTAGATGCAGAAAAAGCCTTTGATCGAGTTGAAAGGTACTTTTTATTTAAATACTTGAAAGATTTAAGTTTGGACCTTTTTTGCCTGGTTGGGTTAAAGACTTGTATAAAAATCCCTTGGTGAGGATGTTGACGAATGGACAAATTTCAGATACGTTTAATTTAACACGCTCCACTAGGCAAGGTTGTCCTTTGTCACCATTGGTGATAGAACCGCTAGCCCAAGCTATAAGACAAAATGATAAAATTAGTGGGATTAAAATAAAGGAAGAGAATATAAGGTTCCTTTGTACCAATATATTTAACAAATCCTCAGTAATCGTTATGACATCTGCAAACATGTTTGGTACAATATGGAGAAATGTCTGGTTATAAGGTTAATCGGGATAAGAGGAAGATATTACCAATTACAGAGGAAGATTATCCTGCTTGTAAACAGATTACACAGCTTAGATGAAAAATGAAACTTAAATATTTAGAGGTAATGGTTGATGTGGATTATCAACATTTGTGTAAGTTGAACTATATTTCTCTATTGATAAAATTAAAGCTGATTTAATCAAATGGAAAAACCTTCCTTTGACATGAATGGCACATGTGAATTGTATTAAATAGAATAATTTTCATTATATTCAATACCTTTTTCAATCAATTCCATCTTCGCTTCCAAACATATTTTTTAAAGAGTTATGCAGCAATCAGAATATTTTTATAGAAAGGTACATTGGCTAGAGTATTGATGCAAAACTTAACATGGCAATATGCATTAGGGATGACAATGGCCTCATTTTCAGAATTATTCATTAAATTATTAGTTAATTATCAGTTAAAATTTATTAATAGGATGTTCAATGTTAATCAACCTCCACACTGGGCTAAAATGTTATTATCACAGATTTCACATTTTATTATACATCAGTGTATATTTAGATGGACTCCTCGTCTTTTGCATTATTATAATGTGCCAGTATTATGACATTTATGTGATACTTGGTATAAAAGAAATCTGTCAATAGGAACTGGAGATAAGGTTTCATTACAAATTCCATCATATCAGGATAAATACATTTCCTTCTCGATGAATAATCTCAGTGTTTAAAAATTTGCCAGATGAAAGGTGTTCAAGTGTTAGCAGATTGTTTTGAAGATGGGATATTTTTTTCCTATGTTAGGCTTCAGGAAAAAATTGAGGTACTGTTAAAGTCTTTGCTTGCATATTTTCAAGTACATGCTCTAGTAGTGAAGAGTTTTGGGCGGGAATTGAACATGCCTAAGTTAACTAAATTTAAAAATTTAATTGTAAATAGGGCAGAAAGGGATTTATTTCAGAAATGTATTCTTTGTTGCAAGAAAAAATGGCTAAACTGGATTTAGATAAATCGAAGCCTAAATGGGAGAAAGATTTATCCTTAGAATTATCCCAAGAAGGATGGACTACTCTGTGTGAAGATAGTGTGACTAAATTTGGTGAACTACAATTTTCTACATCAGTTGTATTAAATGCCGGAAAAGTTAAAAAGATATGGATTTAGTCATTCGGATTTATGTTTTAATTGTGGGACTCAAATTGGTACTTTTTTTTTTCAATTCTGTCTGGTTGTGCGATAAAGTAAGTCTTTTAGGATAAAAATTAAAGAGTTTAAGACGGAATTATTGGAGACTACTTTAATGTTAGATCCACTGCTTTTTTAAAATGGGGTATATTACAACTTTAACAATGGGTTTAAGAATGGATAAATCTCTAATTGAATGTATTGGGATTACTTGGAAAAATTATGTGGATTTTAATATGAATCGTTGGCAAAATGAAAGCTTGTATTTGTTTGGAAAAGATAACAAATTACGTGATTTTTTAAATGAGAAGATTGGTCTAAAATTTACAGTCTTTTGCCTCTCTTCCTTCTTAAAGAGTGGAGTAACATTTACAATTTTCCAGTCCAGACTGGGCAGACAAGGATAGATGGACTTTAAACATGAACATGGTGAGTAATTAGTGAAGCTATTCATTTAGATATACTCCTCACGAGGTAATTCCAAAACACCCAAGTTAGAGGCGAGGCCAATAGCCGCAGAGATCAAGACAAAGCAGAATCATACACACCATTACTACCAAGATTTACATTAGTGACATATCAGAGTCAATGCGATACTTTAAGATTAGTTACAGCACAGTAACAGACCCTTTAGGCCCACAAACCTGTGCCTCCCAATTCACCTTCAACACACTCATACTTTTTGAGCAGTGGGAAAAATCTGGACCCCCCTCCCCCACCCCGGGGAAAACCTAAGCACACACAGGGAGAACATAGAAACTCCTCACAGAGAGAGCAGGATTTGAACCCCATCCCTATCACTGGCAGCGCAACAGAGTTGCGATTCTGCCATCCACTGTTGAACCATGTTGGACATGAAGAAACTCAAATCAAGGAAGTCAATAAATGGAGAGCATCAATATTTCATGAGTTGGTACGGATTAGTCCAGATTTTGAGAAAAGATGGATGGACTGTACTTTGCAACAACATAATAACAGTCAATACAAAAGAAGCCACAGCGAGCTTGCATGGGAGCCAGGAAGGGAAAGTAGCCACTTCATTGAAATGGAAGCAAGAGAATGGTCTCAGGAGCAAGAACCCATGTGAGAGAAATTCTGGTTCATGAGCAAGTCACGAAAAGCCAATGATGCCTTCCAAAGTTCATTCCAAAGGCATTCATCTCAATTTATTTCTCCAGTTTGGGTATTTTAGATCATTACCATTCCGCAGTATTCTTCAACATGTGTTGCTATGAGGTGTAACAATGCAGCTCGTATTTGCACAGCAGATACAATAAGGGATCCACCCTTCCCCCTCTCCTACATAGTGTCTATTTAAGACAAACATTTTTCTTTCAATTTGCCCATAACCTGCAAAGAAATGATGATGAGATCACGAGATGTTGCAGTAGAACTTCATTCATCTTTTGATTTGATCGTCTAAACAAGTTTTTTTTTAAAATACAGACCTGTGAGGATCTCGGATGCATTGCTGGGGTGGAGGTGGGGGCTGGTACAATGAGGACATTCAAAAGAATAAGATACATGGATGGAAATATAATAGAGGGTAATGAGTGTGAGGTAGGGAAGGGTTAGATTTGTAACGGCACTGATATACCATCATTTACAAACAATTAAAGAATACCCTCACTTGTTTCCTCCAGAAGACAATGCAGTCGACCTTCTTTATCCACCTCAGACACAACATTGCATTCTTCAACTCCCCAAACATCACCCAGCCAAACCCCTTTGACCTTCTCCTTAGCTCAGTGCCACATGGTGATCCTGACCCTCTCTCTCAACTCCTCCTGCATCCGAGATCCATCACCCATATACTGACGCTTAACGCACCTGTGCACGTGGGCTATTCCTCCAGTGCGACGATCCAATGACATCATCAGCGGCAACTGGCACCGTTCCCAAAGCAGGCAGATACATCACCGTGACAGCCCCCTCCCCCCCACCTCCAGCCTCTGCTCCATTCAAGGAGGCGACTGAATGGAACTGTCCCCAGGGTAACGGTCTGGATGGTTGACAGTTCAGCCTGATCTCGTATGATACTGCAAGACAGGAGATGCAGGGGTACGACCGGTCATCTGGCTCTGGTCCTCTGGCTCTGGTCCTCTGGCTCTGGTCCTCTGGCTCTGGTCCTCTGGCTCTGGTCCTCTGGCACTCTGGTCCTCTGGCGCTCTGGTCCTCTGGCCCTCTGTCGCTCCGGTCCTCTGGCGCACTGGTCCTCTGGCGCACTGGTCCTCTGGCGCACTGGTCCCCTGGCGCACTGGTCCCCTGGCGCACTGGTCCCCTGGCCCTGATGCAGAACGTGGATATTCAAAATACACTGGCTTCAACCTGTTGATGGAAACAGTGTTACCTTTTCCATTCCTGTCAATCTCAAAACACTATGGATGGTGCCATAAGACCTGGAAAGGACCATCGTAAATGGGCTAAAGTGGTTTACGATCAACATCATGTCAAAGAAACACACGAGTACAGTGTTGTAAATCATTTGGCACATCCACTGCAGATGATGCTGCCACATCGGAGAACATCAGAGTAATCTCATTTATCGAAGAAAATCAAGATAACTGACCTGTTCATGAGCACTGTGTCTGGACTCAGATTCACAAACTCACCTGGCAAGGTCAGCATACAGTCATAGACTAGCTCTACCACTAAACATCCATGATCTGCCCTAAGAGCTGTAGTCACACAAAGGAGAACCATGGGCAAACGTTCGCTCCATGTCGATGATTTGCCACCTGGTGTCAATGGTGCTTTCGATCGTCAAGGAAAATGCTCAAAGAAGCTGTTGGCCCTGAAATGCTTAGCCATAATTCAGGTAGTGCCCAGAGGATCAGTGAGAGCTCGGACCAATGCTGACTCGAACTGAGACCCTCGATCTGTTGTAATAGTGCCCAGAACACCAAATGATGGAATCCAATGATCCACAAAAGTCCCATCAATTGTCTCTGCAGAGATGCCGATGATAGGAATTTCATCCTTCCACCTGGTAGTCCTGTCCTCACACGTGAGCAGAAAAGTACATTGCCGAGATGGCAGAAGTGGACCTTTCAAGCCACAAGATGCACGTGCTGGAAATGGGAATCCAAAACAACAAAACCCCCAGCTTGAATTTCATGTGCCTGGAGACTTTAGGGCATTGACCCAGCAAGCAAGTCCTTGCCCATAATCCAACATTCTGTTTTAAACGAACCCAGGTAAGATGTTCCTTAACCAGTTTGATTGATGCTCTTCCACCAGGAATAGATAGATTGTGAGGGGAAAATCTCCTGCCTCATAGCTGCCCACACAAATAGCCTAATCCTTCCTGTTGGGGGAAAAAAAATCAGACCAACATTTCAGCCGATTCATCCAGGGTCACATCTTGAAGATGGAGACCAGAGTTGATCTGCTTACACCGGATGAAATCGGGATCAGTGCACCGTACATGAGCCATGGCATGGAAATTGATGTCAGTAGTTGTATGTAATGTCGCACCTGGATTGGGCACCAATTCGCTTTCTCTCAGATGTCACGTGTGTCCGATGAAAATTGAAGGATGAAGTGCAAGTGCTGAATCTCCCTTGGCAAGTAGAGATAAAGTATGCATAAGAGGCTGGTGGTCTGTACAAATGGTCAAAGGATGACCTTCCAATAAAAAAGCTGAAATATTGGATTGGAAATTGGGATCCATGAGGGAATTACAAAGAAACATTTCCAAATTGTATCTTCTACTTCAAGAGGAATCTCCAAATCCAGACTTGAATAAATCAAAAGAAAGATGGGAATTGGATTTGGGAACTGAAATTGACCCTTTTTGCTGGTCTGACATTTGTTGGGACAGTACTTAATGTTTTTGATAGATTAGTTAATAATAACTTATTCATCAATTATATTTAATGGCACATCAATTAATTTATTCCTAATTTTTCAAATTCATGTTTTAGATCTGAATCCCATCTTAAAATTGATTGTGGGGAAATGCAAAATTGTATTTCCTTAGCAAAGGTGACTTATAATATTAGAACTGGGTATGATACCTACTTCAAAATATGGAAACCATATTTAGATATGGGTTTGGATATCTAATGTATTCACTTCTCCACCCCACCACCACTTTTCTTTCATCTTAATGGTTGAACCTTATCATGTTGGTTTAATTCTACTATTTTATTAATATCCTGCCTTTCCTTTTGGGAGGGAATAGTAATCACAGGAGCTTTGCACCTAGGTCTGTATTTTTTTCTTTTATACTTTTTTTCTCTTCTCACTTTTATGTACAGTACAACATTTATTTTATTATTCTATTTTGATCATTGAACGTATCATTTGGATATGATTCTATTATTATATTGAACTGTATACAAAACTATAAATATATATTTTTTAAAACAGAAATGTTTCACTGCGAGATAGATAGCTAAGAGTTCTTGCCCAAATGTACTATACTTTGCCTGAGCCGGTGACCGCTTGGCTGAAAAAAAACACCAAAGGTTCCAATTGCCCACAGACTAGTTGTTCGAACACTGCTCCCACAGCACTGACAGATGCATCTGTTGTAAGAGAGCAAGGCCTTAGGCATTTGATGTACAAGCTTCGTGACATTTGCAAGAAAAGTGTTCACATCATGGAAAGCATACACAAAGTTAAGGTCTTTTTGAAACAGACATCAGATCCTTTGAGTCGTTCAGCAAGAGGTAATAGAGATGCTGTGGCATTCACCAGGGAACAGCGATAAAAATTCCTCATACCTAAAAACCATCACAATTGGCCAACCTTAATGGGGGGAGGAAATTCTCAAAATTCACGCACTTCTCATTCATCAGGCAAAATACCATGTTGCATAACTCTAGGTCCCAAAAATACAAGATCAGAAGCTCCAGAAACACTTTCCTGGGATTGATCACGATGCCACATTCCTCAAGCCTCGGAAACAATGAGATAAGGTGGCTCTTGTGCTTCTCTTCAGGGTTCAAATCACATGCTGTCTGCAAGGAGTTTATACTGTGACAGTTTATGCTATATTTTATATTGTTTACATTTATTTGCTTACAGTTAGAAACATAGAACACTGCAGCACAGAAAACAGGCTGTTCAGCCCTTCTAGTCTGTTCCAAAATATTATTCTGCTAGTCCCATTGACCTGCACCCAGTCCATAACCCTCCAGACCTCTCCCATCTGTGAATCTATTCAATTTATTCAAGAGTGAGCAGGCATTCACCATATCAGTTGGCAGTTTGTTCCACACTCCCACCACTTT